>NW_027361898.1:25500000-26100000 GCF_039654945.1 Dendrobates tinctorius | reverse complement strand
TGTGGGGGGATTTGGAGTGGAGATGGGGGTTATTTAATGTGATGGGGGTTAATGAGTGGGGGGGTTAATGAATGGGGATGGGGATTAATGTGTGGGGGCATCAATGAGTGGGGGCATCAATGAGTGGGGATGGGGGTTAATGTGTGTGGGGGTATTTGGAGTGCAGATGGTTATTTAATGTGTGGGGGGGATTTGGAGTGGTGATGGGGTTAATGAGTGGGGATTGGGTTAATGTGCGCGGGGGTTAATGAATGGGGATGGCGGTTAATGTATGGGGGCGTTAATGAGTGGGGTTGGGGTTAATGTGTGGGGGTATTTGGAGTGGGGGTGGGGGGATTTGGAGTGCTGATGGGGGTTAATGAGTGGGGATTGGGTTAATGTGTGGGGGGATTTGGAGTGGGGATGGGGGGTTATTTAATGTGTGGGGGGGATTTGGAATGGGGATGGGGGTACTTAATGTGTGTGAGGGATTGGGGATGGGCGGATTTAATGTGTGGGGAGATTTGAGGACACAAAATAAAGACTATGTATGAGGAAACAGTATGGGGGATTGGTGCAGACAGTATGGGGAGCGAATGGGTTAATGTATGTGGATGGACACAGTATGGGGAGTCAGGGGTATGTGTGAGCAGACAGTATAGAGAGTGAGGAGGTAAATATATGATGAGACAGTATGGTGAACAGGTGGGATGCTAGAGGGGAATAGTGTGAGGAGACAGTATATTGCAAATATTTTTATTTAGGAGCATTATAATGACACTTCTATCTTTAAGGGCATCGTGTGGAGATTTGCTGCAGAAGACCGGAGAAGATGGAAGTCTACAGAGACGAGATGTGGATGAGAAAACTCATCATGGGGTCTAGAAGAAAAGGTGACTGACTGCAGAGACGACGTCATCTATAAGGTACTTGGATGTAAATGTTATTTGTGATACTGACTAATTCTCATGTTTTTATTTGTTAGGAACATTAAAGGGGTTGTCCAGGTTTGTGCTGAGTCTGCAGACATTCTATGTGACTGCAGACTTCTGAATTCTCACAGTGCTCACTGAACGCTGTCAGGATTCTCTTGTGCCGGTAATATACATACATACGGTCACATGCTGACTAGACGTGTGTGGCCTCACTCCATGATAATGAACAGAGCGAGGCCGGGCACGTCTAGTCGGAATGTGGCCAGAAGTATATAAATCACATACTTGTGCTGACATGACGGTACATCAGCAAGGGAGAATCCTAAAAGTGTGCAGTGCATTCGTTGTGAGAATTCAGAAGCTGCAGTGTCAGGATTCAGCTCTGCAGGTTGCCGTAGTCATCACATGGACACTTCACTCATATGCGATTTTCATAGGTATGGTCCTGTGACATGGAGCTTCTCTTCCTGCTTCTCTCAGTTTTTTACTGAACATTGAGAGCATTAAGAGGAGCAGCTCGTGGGTACATGGCTAAGTGTTCAAGTCGCATATGCGGGGGGGGGCGCCGAACCGAATTCTTGCCCCGGGTGCCAGAAAGACTAGATACGCCTCTGGTAATAGGTTTCTGACAACGATGAGAGACAATTACCTTTCACAACTGGTTCAGGACCCAACAAGAGGCGGGGCACTGCTAGACCTAATATTAACCAACAGGCCAGACCGCATATCAAATGTAAGGGTTGAGGGTCACTTGGGTAATAGTGATCACAAATTAATAAGTTTTCATGTATCCTTTAATAAGATTTGTAGTAGAGGGGTTACAAGGACACTAAACTTCAGGAAAGCAAATTTCCAACGGATGAGAGATGATCTTGGTGCAATTAACTGGGACGATATCCTGAGACATAAAAATACACAAAGAAAATGGGAGACGTTTATTAGCATCCTGAATAGGACCTGTGCACAATATATACCGTATGGGAATAAACATGCGAGAAATAGGAGGAAACCACTATGGCTAAATAGAGCTGTAAGGGGCGCAATAAGAGATAAAAATAAAGCATTTAGAGAATTAAAGCAAGTAGGTAGTGATGAGGCATTAAATAAATACAGAAGATTAAATAAATTCTGTAAAAAGTAAATCAAGACAGCAAAGATTGAGACAGAGAGACTCATTGCCAGAGAAAGTAAAAATAATCCCAAAATATTCTTTAACTACATAAATAGTAAGAAGCTAAAAAATGATAGTGTTGGTCCCCTTAAAAATAGTCTGGGTGAAATGGTGGATGAGGATGAGGAAAAAGCCAATATGCTAAATAACTTTTTTTCAACAGTATTTACACAAGAAAATCCCATGACGGATAACATGATCAGGGATAAAAATTCTCCATTAAATGTCACCTGCTTAACCCAGCAGGAAGTACGGCGGCGTCTACAAATCACTAAAATTGACAAATCCCCGGGCCCGGATGGGATACACCCCCGAGTACTGCAGGAATTAAGCACAGTCATAGATAGACCACTATTTTTAATCTTTAAAGATTCCATAATAACAGGGTCTGTACCACAGGACTGGCGTATAGCAAATGTGGTGCCAATATTCAAAAAGGGGACAAAAACTGAACTTGGAAATTATAGGCCAGTAAGTTTAACCTCAACTGTGGGTAAAATCCTGGAGGGTTTTCTAAGAGATACTATACTGGAGTATCTGGAGAAGAATAACCTTATGACCCAATATCAACATGGGTTTACAAGAGACCGTTCCTGTCAGACTAATCTGATAAGCTTTTATGAAGAGGTAAGTTCCGGACTGGACCAAGGGAATGCAGTGGATGTGGTGTACATGGACTTTTCAAAAGCTTTTGATACGGTGCCACACAAAAGGTTGATACATAAAATGAGAACAATGGGGATAGGGGAAAATATGTGTAGGTGGGTTAAGAGCTGGCTCAGGGATAGGAAACAAAGGGTGGTTATTAATGGAGCACACTCGGACTGGGTCACAGTTAGCAGTGGGGTACCAAAGGGGTCAGTTTTGGGCCCGCTTCTTTTTAACATATTTATTAATGACCTTGTAAGGGGCATAGAGAGTAGAATTTCAATATTTGCAGATGACACTAAACTCTGCAGGGTAATTAGGAGGACAATTTTATATTACAGGAGGATTTATGTAAACTAGAAGCTTGGGCTGATAAATGGCAAATGAGCTTTAATGGGGATAAATGTAAGGTCATGCACTTGGGTAGAACGAACAAGTTGTATAATTATGTGCTTAATTGTAAAACACTGGGCAAAACAGTCACTGAAAAAGACCTGGGTGTATGGGTGGACGACAAACTCACATTTAGTGGCCAGAGTCAAGCAGCTGCTGCAAAGGCAAATAAAATAATGGGATGCATTAAAAGAGGCATAGATGCTCATGAGGAGAACATAATTTTACCTCTATATAAGTCACTAGTGCGACCACACTTAGAATACTGTGTACAGTTCTGGTCTCCGGTGTATAAGAAAGACATAGCTGAACTGGAGCGGGTGCAGAGAAGAGCGACCAAGGTTATTAGGGAACTAGGGGGTCTGCAATACCAAGACAGGTTATTACACTTGGGGTTATTTAGTTTGGAGAATCGAAGGCTTAGGGGTGATCTTATTACAATGTATAAATATATGTGGGGACAATACAAAGACCTTTCTAATGATCTTTTTACTCTTAGACCTGTGACGGGGACAAGGGGGCATCCTCTACGTCTGGAGGAAAGAAGGTTTAAGCATACTCACAGACGCGGATTCTTTACTGTAAGAGCAGTGAGACTATGGAACTCTCTGCCATATGATGTTGTAATGAGTGATTCACTACTAAAATTTAAGAAGGGACTGGATGCCTTTCTTGAAAAGTATAATATTACAGGGTATATACACTAGTCTCCTTAATATTGCGTTGATCCAGGGAGCGAGTCTGATTGCCGTATGTGGAGTCGGGAAGGAATTTTTTTCCCCAATGTGAAGCTTACTGTTGCCACATGGGTTTTTTTTGCCTTCCTCTGGATCAACATGTTAGGGCAAGTTAGGATAGGATATGGGTTGAACTAGATGGACTTAGTCTCCCTTCAACCTTAATAACTATGTTACTATGTTACTATATTTACTGGGTTAGTTAGGTATATATGTGTTTTTTACTTAGACGCATACCTGTATATTGTATATTGTAGCCTTTGGGGCTACACCTGTGTGCTTCATGTGTATTATTGTCCCTGCTCTTTGGTATCCTATGTATCATGTCGTTGTACATTTTTAATTTTAATTAGTATTAAAAAAATTATATATTTTTATATATGATTTGATCTTGCTCCTTCATTTACTCCTGTTGGTTTTTGTGTATGGTTGAAGGGATCATATTTATTGATCTGGAGGATTTCCTTTTTTGATTACTACAATAGCAGTTTGCAATTTTCACACAGCAACATCCACTGTTGTCTGTTTCTGGAAAACACCCATGGAGTCAAAATTGTCACTAAATCTGTAGATAAACTCCCAAAAGGTTATAGTTTCCAAAATGTGGTCACTTGAGGGGGGTTTCCACTGTTTAGGCACATCAGGGGCTCTCCAAACGCTACATGGCATCAGCTAATTATTCCAGTAAATTTTACATTCAAAAAGTCAAATAGTGCTCTTTCCCTTTCAAGCTCTGCCGTGTGCCCAAACAGAAGTATTCCCCCACATATGGGGTATCTGCACACTCAGGAGAAATTGTACAACAAATTGTATGGAGCAATTTCACCTGTTCCCCTTATGAAAATGCAAAAAATGGAGCTAAAATAGATTTATTTTGGAAAAAATTTATTTTTTTATTTCCACGGTTTAATGTTAGGAATTTTTGTGTCGCACCTGTGGGTTCAAAGTGCTCAATACACATCTAGATAAGTTCACTAAGGGATCTAATTTCCAAAATGGTATCAATTTGGGAGGTTTCCTGTTATGATTGAGTCACCGTAGGAGGAAAAAACAAAAATGCTAGCTAAGTCCAGAAAACCAGAGAGGTTGGCAGCTATCGGATTGCAGACCCCTGATCCTATCACAACAACTAACAGTAGCCGCGGGGGGCTCCTACGATGCCCTAGACCCCTCGATCACAGCCGGAGAATTAAATAGGCCTAAAGCAAGAAAGGGGAAATCTAAACTGCCCCAGAGCAGACCCCAAAGCAATAGGCAGCCCCCAACATATAATGACGGTGAAGCAAGATGAAAACACTAACACAGACAGAAAGATAGACTGAGCAAAGACGGGGCCCAAAACTACCTAGATAGGAAAGGACAGGAAGGCTGCTGTCTGCAATCCGTGAAAAACCCTACGAAAATAAGAGCCAACAGACTGACAGTGAAAAAGGCCCTGAAGACGCTAGGCTTCAAAAAAGCTATGTCAGCACTCAGGAATATTCTGAAGACAGAGCAACCGGCAAAAGGAGATTCAGCTCATCCCAGCAGGGAATGGCAGAATCCAGAAAAGCAAGGAAAACAAACACAAAACATAAATGCAAACAGGCAAAGCAGAAACTTAGCTTTAGGGAAGCAGGAATCAGACTGGTGTCCTAGAAGTCCACAGAGAAATCACCCGCAGGGCAGGAGGGCGTCGGCAGCCTTATATCCAGTCAGTGACTCCACCCAGCCAGTCATCCTCATTAGACTCAGGTGCCTGATAATCAGGCTCATTACCTTCCTTTACCAGAATAGGGAGTTCCCCAGACCTCAGTGAAGAAGGGGAAAATGAACTCACAACAGTACCTCCCCCTTGAGGAGGGGTCACCGAACCCTCAACCACGCCCCCAGGGCGATCAGGGTGAGCCCGATGAAAGGCACGCACCAATCTTTTGGCATGAATATCAGAGGCAGAGACCCAGGAATTATCCTCCTGACCATAACCCTTCCACTTAACCAAATACTGGAGTCTCCGTCTAGCCAGACGGGAATCCAGTATTTTCTCTACCTCATATTCCATGTTACCTTCAACCAATACAGGGTCTGGAGGTGCCACCCCAGGAACAACTGGTTCAACAAACCTCTTCAACAAGGACTTATGGAACACATTATGGATTTTAAATGTGACAGGAAGAGCCAAATGAAAAGAGACCGGATTAATAATCTCCAAAATCTTGTAAGGTCCAATAAATCTAGGCTTAAACTTAGGAGAAGCCACCTTCATAGCAATATTTTTTGAAGATAACCACACCATATCACCAATCTTAAACTGGGGACCAATGGTCCTATGTCGATTGGAAAACCGCTGGGCCTTTTCCTGGGAGAGAAATAACTTATCCACCACTTGGTCCCAGATCTGGTGCATTCTCTCCACCACAGTGTCAACACCTGGGCAGGCAGAAAGCTCCACCTGCCCTGAAGAAAATCGAGGATGAAACCCAAAGTTACAAAAAAAAGGTGACATCAAAGTGGCAGAACTAGCTCTATTATTTAAAGCAAATTCGGCCAAGGGCAAAAATGAAACCCAATCATCCTGATCAGCAGAAATAAAACATCTCAAATATGACTCCAAGGTCTGGTTTGTTCTCTCTGTCTGCCCATTGGTCTGAGGGTGAAAAGCAGAGGAGAAGGACAACTGAATTCCCAGCCTGGAACAGAAAGTTCTCCAAAATCTAGACACAAACTGGACTCCTCTGTCAGATACAATGTTCTCAGGAATCCCGTGCAAACGAACCACCTGTTGTAAAAACAGGGGCACCAACTCAGAGGAAGACGGCAACTTAGGGAGTGGTACAAGATGAACCATCTTAGAGAACCTATCACAAATCACCCAAATAACAGTCATCCTCTGAGAGACAGGCATATCAGAGATTAAATCCATTGAAATATGGGTCCATGGCCTCTTGGGGACAGGCAAAGGCATCAACAACCCACTAGAGCGAGAACACGATTTAGATCGGGAGCACGTCCCACAGGACTGCACAAAATTCCTGACATCACGAGACAAGGAGGGCCACCAAAAAAAACCGACTCACCAGATCTCTAGTACCAAAAATACCTGGATGACCAGCCAAAGCAGAGCAATGAACTTCAGACATCACTCTCTTCTTCCACTGGTCAGGAACATACAACTTTCCACTGGGACAACGCTCAGGTTTGTCCTCCTGGAACTCTTCCAGAGCACGTCTCAAATCGGGCGAGATGGCAGAAAGAACTACCCCTTCGCCTAAGATGGTAGCAGGCTTGGTCACCACAGGAGAATCAGCAAAGAAGCTCCTAGAGAGGGCGTCTGCCTTGACATTCTTTGTTCCAGGAAGAAAAGAAACCACAAAATCAAAACGTGTAAAAAACAAGGCCCACCTAGCCTGTCTAGGGTTCAAGCGCTTAGCTGACTCTAGGTAAATCAAATTCTTGTGGTCAGTGAGGACCACGACTTGATGCTTAGCTCCCTCCAACCAATGTCTCCACTCCTCAAATGCCCATTTCATGGCCAACAGTTCCCTATTCCCCACATGATAATTACGTTCAGATGGAGAGAACTTTCGGGAAAAGAAAGCACAGGGATTCATTTTAGATGTTACAGGATCCTTTTGGGACAAAACAGCTCCTGCACCAATCTCAGAAGCATCCACCTCTACCTGGAATGGAAGTGAGACATCAGGTTGCCGCAAAACCGGGGCGGAGGTGAATCTTCGCTTCAGCTCCTGAAAGGAAGAAACAGCCTCCGGAGACCAATTTAACACATCAGCACCCTTCTTAGTCAGATCAGTCAATGGCTTGGCAATACTAGAAAATTTTGCTATAAATTTCCGATAAAAATTAGCAAAACCCAAAAACTTCTGGAGGGCCTTCAAAGAAGTGGGCTGAACCCAATCGTGAATGGCCTGTACCTTGGCCGGGTCCATTTCAATAGTTGACGGGGACAAAATAAATCCCAAAAAAGAAATCCTCTGTACTCCAAAAAGGCATTTAGATCCTTTGACATACAGGGAATTCTCCCTCAAGATCCGGAACACAGTCCGAATATGTTCCACATGAGAATCCCAATCCTTGGAGAAGATCAAAATATCATCCAGATAGATAATCAAAAATTTATCAACAAAATCTCGGAAAATATCGTTCATGAAGCACTGGAAAACAGAAGGGGCATTAGTGAGCCCAAAAGGCATCACCAGGTACTCAAAATGTCCCTCCGGAGTATTAAACGCCGTCTTCCATTCATCCCCATGCTTAATGCGAATAAGATTATACGCCCCCCTGAGGTCAAGCTTGGTAAACCAGCAAGCACCTTTAACTCTGGAGAATAGATCAGAAATCAGGGGTAACGGATACTGATATTTAACAGTAATTTTGTTGAGGGCACGATAATCAATACAAGGTCTTAATGATCCATCCTTTTTGGCTACAAAAAAAAAACGGCACCTAAGGGTGACGAGGATGGTCTAATATGACCCTTTTCCAACGCCTCCTTAATATAGGATCGCATAGCCTCGTGCTCGGGTACAGATAAATTGAAGAGCCGACCCTTGCGAAATTTACACCCCGGGCTCAGTTCAATTGCACAGTCATAACTCCTATGAGGAGGCAGAGACGCAGACTCATTCTCACTAAATACATCATAAAAGTCCGCCAAATAATCAGGAACATCATGCGACTGAGGAGAGGTGGAAAACACCGGAGCCTCACTAAAGGCACACCGACAACCCCAACTCACCACAGACGCAGATTTCCAATCCAAAACTGGATTATGAATCTGTAACCAGGGAAACCCCAGAACAATAGTATCATGCAGATTATGCAACACCAAAAATCTGCAATTTTCTTGATGGTCTGGGGCGACCCGCATTACCACCTGGGTCCAAAACTGGGGTTTATTTTTAGCCAAAGGAGTAGCATCAATCCCCCTCAAAGGGATAGGCGTCTGCAGAGGTGTCATCGGAAATCCACAACGTTTAGCAAAATCCAAGTCCATTAGGTTTAGGGCTGCTCCCGAATCCACAAAAGCCTTGGCGGAAAATGTGGACAGGGAGCAGATCAGAGTAATAGCCAGAAGAAACTTAGGTTGAACACTCCCAACAGAAAACGTGTGTGCAAAGCGTTTCTCTTGTTTAGGAAAGACAGAAATAATATGCGAGGCATCTCCACAGAAAAAACACAACTTATTACGCCTTCTGAACTCCTGATGCTGCTCTCTGGAAAAAACTCTATCACATTGCATAGGTTCAGACATTTGTTCAACATGTGGCAACACCTCTCGTGCAGCTTTGCGTTCGCGCAAACGCCGATCAATCTGAATGGCTAATGACATAGAATCGTCAAGACCAGAGGGAACAGGAAATCCCACCATAGTATCTTTTACGGCTTCTGACAACCCCTTCCGAAAGAGAGCAGCCAAGGCATTATCATTCCAGGTAGTAAGTACTGCCCACTTTCGGAATTTTTGACAGTACAATTCTGCAGAATCACGACCCTGGCTCAATGCCAGCAGGGTCTTTTCAGCCTGATCAATGGCATTAGGTTCGTCATACAACAACCCCAAAGCTTGAAAGAATGCGTTCACATTAGTCAGAATAGGATCATCTGGTTTCAAAGAAAACGCCCAATCCTGGGGATTGCCACGCAGCAAAGAGATGACAATTTTAACCTGCTGCGCGGAGCTCCCTGACGAGTTAGGCTTCAAGGCAAAAAATAATTTACAATTATTTTTGAAATTCAAAAATTTAGACCGATCCCCAAAAAATACATCAGGTGTAGGAATCTTTGGTTCAGCAGCATGTGAATGAGCAAGGTAGGCGGAAATTCCCCGCACTTCCGCAGCGAGCTGCTCCACACGATCAGACAATTGCTTTATCTCCATTGAGAGAAAAAAAAAAAATTCCCCCTACGGCCTGAGAGATATAGAGGAAAAAATATACACACTTTTTTTTTTAATTTTTTTTACAATTCTTTCCTGCTATTGAGTACCCTAGAATCTGCGGTATGGCGGGTGATTCTGTTATGAATGAGTCACCGTAGGAGGCAAAAGCAGAAATACAAGCTAAGTCTAGAAAACCAGAGAAGTTGGCAACTATCAGATTGCAGACCCCTGAACCTATCAACACAACTAGCAGTAGCCGTGGGGGGTTCCTACGATGCCCTAGACCCCTCGATCACAGCCGGAGAATTACATAGGCCTAAAGAAAGAAAGGGGAAATCTAAACTGCCCCAGAGCAGACCCCAAAGCAATAGGCAGCCCCCAACATATAATGACGGTGAAGCAAGATGAAAGCACTAACACAGACAGAAAGATAGACTGAGCAAAGCCGGGGCCAAAACTACCTAGATAGGAAAGGACAGGAAGGCTGCTGTCTGCAATCTGCCAAAACCCTATCAAAGACATAAGCGAACAAGCTGATATGAAAAAGACCCTGAAGCAGCTAAGCTTCAAAAACTAAATCAGCACTCAGGTATTTTCAGAAGACAGAGCTAAAGAAATTCAGCACACCCCAGCAGGGAATGGCAGAAATCCAGAAAAACAAAGCAAACAAAGTCAAAGCGCAAATGCAAAAAGCTGAGCAGCAAACTTAGCTTTAGAGGAGCAGGAATTCAGACTGGTCTCCAAGGATCCCACAGAGAAATCACCCGCAGGGCAGAAGGGCGTCGGCAGCCTTATATCCAGTCAGTAACTCCACTCAGCCAGTCATCATCATCAGCCTCAGGTGTTTGATAATCAGGCTCACTACCTTTCTTTACCAGAAGAGGGAGTTCCTCGGGCCTCAGTAATGAAGGGGAAAATGAACTCACAACAGAAATCCCACCATAGTATCTTTTACGGCTTCTGACAAACCCTTCCGAAAGAGAGCAGCCAAGGCATTATCATTCCAGGTAGTAAGGACCGCCCACTTTCGGAACTTTTGACAGTACAACTCTGCAGAATCTCGACCCTGGTTTAATGCCAACAGGGTCTTTTCAGCCTGATCAATAGCATTAGGTTCGTCATACAACAACCCCAAAGCTTGAAAGAATGCGTTCACATTAGTCAGAATAGGATCATCTGGTTTCAAAGAAAACGCCCAATCCTGGGGATCGCCACGCAGGAAAGAGATGACAATTTTAACCTGCTGCGCGGAGCTCCCTGACGAGTTAGGCTTCAAGGCAAAAAATAATTTACAATTATTTTTGAAACTCAAAAATTTAGATCGATCCCCAAAAAATACATCAGGTGTAGGGATCTTTGGTTCAACAGCATGCGAACGAGCAAGGTAGGCGGAAATTCCCAGCACTTCCGCAGCAAGCTGCTCCACACGACCAGACAATTGCTTTATCTCCATTGAGAGAAAAAAAAAAATTCCCCCTACGGCCTCAGAGATATAGAGGAAAGAATATACACACACTTTTTTTTTTTTTAAACACAATTCTTTCCTGCTATTGAGTACCCTAGGATCTGCGGTATGGCGGATGATTCTGTTATGATTGAGTCACCGTAGGAGGCAAAAACAAAAATGCTAGCTAAGTCCAGAAAACCAGAGAGGTTGGCAGCTATCGGATTGCAGACCCCTGATCCTATCACAACAACTAACAGTAGCCGTGGGGGGTTCCTACGATGCCCTAGACCCCTCGATCACAGCCGGAGAATTAAATAGGCCTAAAGCAAGAAAGGGGAAATCTAAACTGCCCCAGAGCAGACCCCAAAGCCATAGGCAGCCCCCAACATATAATGACGGTGAAGCAAGATGAAAACACTAACACAGACAGAAAGATAGACTGAGCAAAGACGGGGCCCAAAACTACCTAGATAGGAAAGGACAGGAAGGCTGCTGTCTGCAATCCGTGAAAAACCCTATGAAAATAAGAGCCAACAGACTGACAGTGAAAAAGGCCCTGAAGACGCTAGGCTTCAAAAAAGCTATGTCAGCACTCAGGAATATTCTGAAGACAGAGCAACCGGCAAAAGGAGATTCAGCTCATCCCAGCAGGGAATGGCAGAATCCAGAAAAGCAAGGAAAACAAACACAAAACATAAATGCAAACAGGCAAAGCAGAAACTTAGCTTTAGGGAAGCAGGAATCAGACTGGTGTCCTAGAAGTCCACAGAGAAATCACCCGCAGGGCAGGAGGGCGTCGGCAGCCTTATATTGTTAAATATTCATAATTCGTTAAATATTTCTTATTACACCCAGTTCTGTAGAATGCTTTAGCTTACACGACATAGGCTATTTTTAAGCTTGGCTCATGGTAGAAAGACAGCTCCATATATGTAGAGACCACGTGCTTTAGGAGACGTATATAATTCATGGCTAACTGTAGAGGTCGCTCTTCTTCTTCCCTCACCATCATGAGACACAGACGCAAGATGACATAACTCAACAGCTGGTATGTTACTTTATTACGAAGAAGCCGAACTGAGAGACAGACGCCATTTGCCATGTGGGTTCCCGGAGAGAAAGAAGAATACATGCTGCTTTGCTATGAACAATGGACAATATCTCTTTCACTTATTTTTATTCACCTGTTTTTCTGTAATAACCTTTCTTTGATGGAAGAATCCAAATAAACCACTATATTTTTATCTGGTAACTAGTCCTGAGTATTTTACAGGATAAGCATTATTTTACATTGGAGAGCCAGCCAGATCTGAATTTTTGTACTTTTTTGTGGATTTTCCCTCCACTTGCCCACAAGGGGGATTGGACTTTGCTAACGTCAAATCATATGTGCAAGTTGTCAGGAATTCCACTATTCACAAGAATCAGACGGAACCTAGACGTGAGGACTATCAGTGCCAGATAGATTGAGAAGTACTACAAGTGCCAAAGTGTCAGACGTGCTGAAGCCAAGACGTGTGAAGACAATAAGCTGAGACATTTCAAGGTAAGATAAAATGGATGTCATTAATTGTCTTGCTAAGCAGAGTAAATTGAAATTTAAGTCTGATTCAGAAGTTCTATGGTTAAGTTTATATGCCGAGTGTGAACTCGAGAATCAAAGGTTAGATTCTAAGGTTTTCAATAGAGAAAGAGAGAGATTAAAAAATATTCTACAGATGGTAGATATATTTCATAGATCTGTGTCAGAGAAATCCAAAAATGATTGTTGTGATGTTCTCGAGATTGGCTGTAAAGTTAGGGAGATTGACTATAATCAAGTGTCTGTAGCGGCCATTGAAGGTGACCTTGCAGACGTGGAACAAGATGGAGAAGTAGGAGGAGACTTCAGAACTGACGTAGAGGACGTACAAGGGAAAGACGTACCACTAAAAATAGAAGACTCACAGGCCCAAATCCGAAGTAGCGTGAGGAAGGATTTGATAAAGATATGCCAAATAATTCCTGCTTATGACAACAAAATAGATGTTTGTAGAAACTCTGAGATCTTTGAAAGTTGTTCTGATAAATTTGATTTATCTAACGAGGAGAAGAATCAGTTGTTCAAAATGTGGATCCCTGTAAATTTTGCTAGGAGATTGTCTTTAAAGTTATCTGGTGAAACACATGAGAATTTAACTGATAAAGACAGATTAAAAATTCTCATTTTTTGTTCATCAAATGAAAATCATCCAGATATTGATATTCTTCAAAAATTAAGAATTGGTCGGAAGGAATGTATTTTTACGTTCATGTCCATATATGAACGTTTGTATAGAATGCTGAGTGAGAATGTCAAAACACAGTCCCTCATAAGGAGTTTTGTAAGCAAATTTTGTTTTTTAAATCCTGCATCTCGTGTTATTGCGTCACAAAAAGATTCATTGTTTGAATGTGCACAATCCCTTGATTTTGCCAGAAAACACGAGAATCGTGAGAGGAAAGTAAATTGTGCTAATTTTGTAAAGACAGGCAGAGTAAAATCTTATCAGAAGCCTGTATTAGCAAAGCCTTCTAAAATGAGTTTTCCCCAAAATCAAATCTACGAAGAAAGAAAAAGAAAATCACATGTTTGTTATAAGCCATATGGAATGATGCAAAAGAACACCGAAAAGACACAAATGGAATTAAGAAAAATGATGAGTTCTGATTTTCTTTCTGTAACAAAGATGGCCGAATTTAACAGACAGAAACAGGTGGTGAGTGACATCATGGCCTGTAAACTGAATACTCTGCTCCAAGAATCTATCAGCTTTAAAATGGCAAGAACCTTTCAGGATATTTTTTTGCAGAGAAATAAGTATGGGTGTAGGAATTGGCTAGGAAAAAAGTAATATATATTGTGTAACAGTGTTATACAATTAGTGAGTTATAGAGTATAATCCTGTAGTTTTATGGTTTGTGGATATATACATAGTCATACAGTATATATAGAGTGTTTGTAGAAGTAGAAATAGTAGAACTGTATTTTTTAATGAAAATTAAAATCTACATCAGTAATAATATTTAGAATATGAATATGATATTAACCTTATTTTTTATGTTTCCTTAGAATTTTCATTTCAAAGCAGGACTTAATCGAGAAAAATTCTCTTCCAAGGATTTATGCCTTTATTTACACAGGAAGTTGCAATATTGCATGATTTTATATATCTAACCCTTAAAAGGAAATAACTAATTGCTTTTTAAAATGTTCTGGGTGTGTGCTTTACTGCATGGTTTGAATGACAACCACAGCAGGGGAATTTGAACCTTGTTCTAATAATACAAGTATACCAGTATACTATGTCCCTGTTCCTTAGGAAAAGAATTTTTAAGGGGTCTCAACTTTTGCAAAGCAATGGAATTTTTTTTCCAGGCCTAAATGTCAAGTATAGCTATACATATATTTATGTCATGTGTATTTGGGGAATATTCAAAGAAATATTAAGAGACTAAATTGAAATAGTTTACAATGCATTGATAATTAGGATAATTTGGGTTAAAATACGTGTATTCATCACACCTTCGTATGTGAGGTATTTGGTTTAAAGTTAATATGTGACACAGTCTGAGTGACAGTGACTGAGTGTATGAGCAGCTGCTGAGCGAGTAATGTGATATGTTTGTGAGACCTCAGGATCCTGAATGCATGAGAGAAAGGAAAAAAAAAAAAAAAAAAAACCCCAAAGCTTTTATCTTTAGGAAATTATTAGAATATTAGGATATATAATGAAATATTATCTATACAACATATATTTCTATATTTCTATAGTAATTATTATTTCTTGATTTAGTTAATTGTGGATAAGTGCAAAGTGCAATCGCACATCAAAATGGTTTATGCAAATTAATTTTTCCAAAGGATAATTTTATGATATTCAAATTAATTTTAATGGTTACACATCTTCAGACAAATAATGGTATAAGCAAGTATAATATTTACACAATTTATACATTAATTATTTTTAATTCTGGTTTTGATAAATGAATTATTTCATAGAACAATATTTTTTGGTATTAAGGGGGAAATATGTTTTTGATCCTGACTACATCATCACATTTGATTAATACCTCTTCTTCACACATTTTAATAGGAAAAAATATTAATAAGGTACAATGGTATAAGTATTGGGTATAATAACAAGTATTATAAAGAGTCATTTCTTTACACTAAGAGGAATTATATGCAAAGTTGCATAATTTGAATATTTTGATAACACAAGTTTATGACAATTATGAAATAATCCAGATCATGGAAATATTAAGGGTATATGTTACTGAAGACATAACTACTCTGCATCAACATAAAGGCCTTATTCTTATTTTTATTTTTATTCTTATTTTTCATTATTTTTAATTCTTTCACCAATATTTAGTAAAGTAATATCTACTGAGAATATTGCTTCATTAAATATAGCAATTATATGGTTCTATTACTAAGGAAAATGTTTCACTTCTGAGTTATATGCAACAATTCTTTTATTCATTCATTCGCTCACTCATATATTCTTATTTTGGTTCATGGCTTTACATTCCTACATATTATTAGTATAATGAATATATTCCTTATTAATAAAGATGATAACACTGGTTACATAAAACACAGTGACACCTATGGGTTGAAAAAGATAATTACACCTATGACATAAAAAAATGTTCTATCACATGAAAAATGCGGATAATAATGTATTATCGTTTATTATTTCAAATATTGAAATCCATATATGGTACAAATTCTGATAATAATTATATGGATATTACTGATTGCTATGGTACGCTGTGATATTATGGGATAGGGAAATTACCAGATTTGGTATAGAATAGGGAATGAAGACTTCAAGCAAGATACTGAAATTATGTTAATAAAGACTTTTCACATTTCTAAACTTCATTGATTTTTATCAGTTGCAAGAAGAAGAATGCCGCGATCCAGAAGTCCCAGAAGGTAACAAAGCTATGATTACTGAGTAATAGACTGTGTTAATTACAAATGCAGTATCCATCACTGACAGTCACAAGTGCAGTATCCACCACCGACAGTCACAATTAAAGTGTCTAACCTGACAACCAGAGGACGATGATCCTATGATGCTGAGATGAACGGTGTTATCACGTTCTTATCAAGTTCCAGAGGTTTTCAATCACCTGAAAAGCTTCGATGAAAGCTGGTGAACAATGAAGGTAATTATCAGGAAGCTACAACCCTGACATATGTCCTGTGCATTAGGACAAGGACTGGTTATGGTGTTATGTTTAGCAAGGAAGAGTCATTTTAACCCTTGCTTTGCTGACCAAAGACGTCACACCTGTTCAAAGACCAGTGCCGATGGAGGATTCCAGAATATCCAAGGCGAGCCAATATAAGCCCAGGTTTTTAAAGATGACACTGCACAGATATTAAAGCTGCATTTCATCTATAGACTTTGTTTCTTATCAACATTTGAATTTATGGACTTTGATTTGATACACCACACAATTCCTACAACATCTATATGCTATAAGAAAACTGTATTTTTAAAAGAACCAAGAAGAAGACAGAAGACATCAAAATGAAGACCAGATGACATCAGATGATGATGACTGGACCTGAGATGCTTCAATTTAGACTTAGGGAAGTATAATTATACATATTTTATATGAATATTGTTCACGGCTTACCATAACATGAATTCACATCAATTATGTCATTGAGTACTTATAACGGTAATCTAATATTATTATTATTATTATTATTATTATTATTATTATTATTGATATTAAATTATTTTGTCAAAGAAGAAGAAAAGAAGAAAAAAGATCGTTATATTTGAGGGTTCCAATTAATGTCTGTCTCCCTCAAAAGGGGGAATTGTTAAATATTCATAATTCGTTAAATATTTCTTATTACACCCAGTTCTGTAGAATGCTTTAGCTTACACGACATAGGCTATTTTTAAGCTTGGCTCATGGTAGAAAGACAGCTCCATATATGTAGAGACCACGTGCTTTAGGAGACGTATATAATTCATGGCTAACTGTAGAGGTCGCTTTTCTTCTTCCCTCACCATCATGAGACACAGACACAAGATGACATAACTCAACAGCTGGTATGTTACTTTATTACGAAGAAGCCGAACTGAGAGACAGACGCCATTTGCCATGTGGGTTCCCGGAGAGAAAGAAGAATACATGCTGCTTTGCTATGAACAATGGACAATATCTCTTTCACTTATTTTTATTCACCTGTTTTTCTGTAATAACCTTTCTTTGATGGAAGAATCCAAATAAACCACTATATTTTTATCTGGTAACTAGTCCTGAGTATTTTACAGGATAAGCATTATTTTACATATATCCAGTCAGTGACTCCACCCAGCCAGTCATCCTCATTAGACTCAGGTGCCTGATAATCAGGCTCATTACCTTCCTTTACCAGAATAGGGAGTTCCCCAGACCTCAGTGAAGAAGGGGAAAATGAACTGACAACAGTTTCCACTGTTTAGGCCCATCAGGGTCTCTCCAAACGCAACATGCCATTCGCTAATTATTCCAACATATTTTACATTCAAAAAGTCAAATGGCGCTCCTTTCCTTCCTGTCCCTGCCGTTCACCCAAACAGTAGTATTCCCCACATATGAGGTATCAGCATGCTCAGGAGAAATTGCATAACAAATTGTATGGAGCAGTTTCTCTTGTTACCCTTATGAAAATGCAAAATGTTGAGCTAAAAAAGATTTATCTGGGGAAAAATGTGATTTTTGCCAAATTTCCATTTTTCTTAACAAATAAATGCAAGTCACAGCAAAGAAATTTTACCACTATCATAAAGTACAATATGTCACAAGAAAACATTATCAGAATCAGTGGGATCAGTTGAAGCGTTCCAGTGTTATGACCTCTTAAAGTGACAGTGGTCAGAATTGTAAAAGTTGGCCTGGTCAGGAAGGTGAAAACAGGCTTCGGGGTGAAGGGGTTAATGACTGCATGGCCTATTCTCTCGTTACTCCATCATGAATTAAGCAGGAAAAGGTCTGGAGCTAATTACAGATGTGGCATTTGTATTTGGAAGCTGTTGCTTTGAATCCACAACAGCGGTCAAAGGAGCTCTCAATGGAAGAGAAACAGACCATCATTAGGATGAAGGAAAAAGGTAGAAATCCATCAGAGAAATAGCAGAAATCTTAGGAGTGGCCAAATCAACAATTTGGTACAGTCTACAAAAAAAAAAGAGCACTCTTTAGCTTGGAAACTCAAAAAAAGTCTTGATGTCCACAGAAGACAACAGTAGTGGATGATAACAGAATCCTTTCAAAAGTGAAGAACAACGCCTTCACAATATTCACCCAGTTGAAGAACACTCTCCAGGAAATAGGTGTTTCGGTATGTAATTCTACTATAAAGAGAAGACTTCTTGACAGTAAATACAGAGTGTCCACCACAAAGTGCACACCTTTTATCAGCCTTAAAAATAGAAAAGCCAGATTAGAATTTGCCAATAAAATATCCAAAAATGCCATCCCAGTTATGGAAAAGCATTCTTTGGACAGATAAAATTAAGATCAACCTTTACCAGAATGATGAGAAAAGAAAACTATGGAGAAGACTTGGAATGGCTCATAATTAGAGTTGAGCGATACCGTCCGATACTTCAAAGTATCGTATCGGATGGTATCGGCCGATCTTTAAAAAAAGTATCGGTATCGCCGATTCCGATACCGGAAGTCCCATTCAAGTCTATGGGACTTCCGGTATCGGAATAAGAAAAACCCTTTCCTGCCCTTGTACAGCCTCTCTGGGGTCTGTACGGGCCTTTCGGGGGGCTGTGCCGGCCTGCCAGGGGGTCTGTGCAGGCTCCGGTGGTCTGTGCCGGCCTGCCGGGGGGCTGTGCAGGCTCCGGTGGGCTGTGCCGGCCTGCCGGGGGGCTGTGCCGGCCTGCCGGGGGGCTGTGCCGGCCTGCCGGTGGTCTGTGCAGGCTCTGGGGGGCTGTGCCGGCCTGCCGGGGGGCTGTGCCGGCCTGCCGGTGGTCTGTGCAGGCTTCGGGGGTCTGTGCAGGCATCGTCCGATGGGACTACAAGTCCCATCGGGCGATGCCTGCTACCATGACAGTGATTGACACATTAGCCAATGATGGGACAGTAGTAGTCCCATCATCCGGCTAATGTGTTAAATGTAAAAAAAAAAAAAAAAAAATTACATGCTACATACATACAACATGCATACTACATACATGCTACATTCATACTACATACTACATACATGCTACATTCATACTACATACTACATACATGCTACATTCATACTACATAAATACTACATGCAACATACATACTACATATATACTACATACATACTACATATATACTACATGCATGCTACATACATACTACATGCTACATACTACATACATACTACATGCATGCTACATACATACTACATGCTACATACATACTACATATATACTACATGCATGCTACATACATACTACATGCTACATACATACTACATATATACTACATGCATGCTACATACATACTACATGCTACATACATACCACATACATACTACATGCATGCTACATGCTACATACATACTACATATATACTACATGCATGCTACATACATACTACATATATACTACATGCATGCTACATACATACTGCATGCTACATGCATGCTACATACATACTACATACATACTACATACATACCACATATATACTACATACATACAATACATTCATACAATACATACATAGACATACAGTACATATAACATAGAGTAACATACTTACCAATACTTGTCACATTGTTCCCCGAAGCCATTGTCGTCTACGGAATAAATATTAACATAACAAACCACAAAAATACTCACCCACGATCCGAAGCAGTCCACGAGTGTGTCCCACGACGATCTTGGGTAGAGAACTGCAGCATCAGATGATGCTGCCGTTCTCTACGGGCTGCAGGAATCCAATGACGGAAGGTAGGTATCCTTCCGCACTGTATTCCTCCGCCACTTAAAAAAAAAAAAGTCCCTAGTCTCACTTTATGCCATTGCTGTGTGGGAATTTCCCACGCAGCAATGGCATAAAGTGAGACTAGGGACTTTTTTTTTTTTTTAAGTGGCGGAGGAATACAGTGCGGAAGGATACCTACCTTCCGTCATTGGATTCCTGCAGCCCGTAGAGAACGGCAGCATCATCTGATGCTGCAGTTCTCTACCCAAGATCATCGTGGGACACACTCGTGGACTGCTTCGGATCGTGGGTGAGTATTTTTGTGGTTTGTTATGTTAATATTTATTCCGGAAAAGACAATGGCTTCGGGGAACAATGTGACAAGTATTGGTAAGTATGTTACTCTATGTTATATGTACTGTATGTCTATGTATGTATTGTATGAATGTATTGTATGTATGTAGTATATATGTGGTATGTATGTAGCATGTAGTATGTATGTAGTATGTATGTAGCATGCAGTATGCATGTAGTATATATGTAGTATGTATGTAGCATGCATGTAGTATATATGTAGTATGTATGTAGCATGTATGTAGTATGTATGTGGTATGTATGTAGCATGTAGTATGTATGTAGCATGCATGTAGTATATATGTAGTATGTATGTAGTATGTATGTGGTATGTATGTAGCATGTAGCATGCATGTAGTATGTATGTAGTATGTATGTAGCATGCATGTAGTATATATGTAGTATGTATGTAGCATGTATGTATGTGGTATGTATGTAGCATGTAGTATGTAGGTAGCATGCATGTAGTATATATGTAGTATGTATGTAGTATGTAGTATGTATGTAGTATGTATGTAGCATGTAGTATGTACTGTATGTAGCATGCATGTAGTATGTATGTAGCATGCATGTAGTATGTATGTAGCATGCATGTAGTATATATGTAGTATGTATGTAGTATGTATGTGGTATGTATGTAGCATGTAGTATGTATGTAGCATGCATGTAGTATGTATGTAGCATGCATGTAGTATGTATGTAGCATGCATGTAGTATGTATGTAGCATGCATGTAGCATGCATGTAGTATGTATGTAGTATGTATGTAGTATGTATGTAGTATGTAGCATGTATGTAGTATGTATGTGGTATGTATGTAGCATGTAGTATGTATGTAGCATGCATGTAGTATATATGTAGTATGTAGTATGTATGTGGTATGTATGTAGCATGCAGTATGTATGTAGCATGTATGTAGTATGTATGTAGTATATATGTAGTATGTATGTAGCATGTAGTATGTATGTAGCATGCATGTAGTATGTATGTAGTATGTATGTAGCATGCAGTATGTATGTAGCATGTATGTAGTATGTATGTAGCATGTAGTATGTATGTAGCATGCATGTAGTATGTATGTAGTATTTTTTTTTTTTTTTTTTTTAACATTTAACACATTAGCCGGATGATGGGACTACTACTGTCCCATCATTGGCTAATGTGTCAATCACTGTCATGGTAGCAGGCATCGCCAGATGGGACTTGTAGTCCCATCGGACGATGCCTGCACAGACCCCCGAAGCCTGCACAGACCACCGGCAGGCCGGCACAGCCCCCCGGCAGGCCGGCACAGCCCCCCGGCAGGCCGGCACAGCCCCCCGGAGCCTGCACAGCCCCCCGGAGCCTGCACAGCCCCCCGGCAGGCCGGCACAGCCCCCCGGCAGGCCGGCACAGACCCCCACAGGGTGCACAGACCACCGGCAGGCCGGCACAGCCCCCCGGCAGGCCGGTACAGACCCCGGGCAGTCCACACAGCCCCCCCGGCAGGCCGGCACAGCCCCCCGGCAGGCCGGCAGAGACCCCCGGAAGGCCCGAAATGACGGCGCATCATGATGCGCACACACCGCGCATCATGATGACGTCAGTCTGTCAATCAACTTTGAACTTCCGATTCCGATGCCGAATTCCGATATTGAAAAAATATCGGAAGTCGGTATCGGAATTCCGATACAGCAAGTATCGGCCGATACCCGATACTTGCGGTATCGGAATGCTCAACACTACTCATAATCCAAAGCCCACCACATCCTCTGTAACAAATAGTGGAGGGAGAGTGATGGCACGAGTATGCATGGCTTCCAGTGGCACAGAGTTAATAATGTTTATTGATGATGTGACTGAAGACAGAAGCAGATGGATGAATTCTGAAGTGTACAGGGTGATACTATCTGCTCAGATTCAACCAAATGCAGCAAGGTTGATTGGATGGATGGTGATTCACAGTTCAAATGGACAATAGCCCAAAACATAATACGAAAGCAACACAGGAGTTTTTTCTTAAGGCAATGAAGTGGAATATTCTGCAATGGCCGAGTCATTCACCAACCCCCAACCCCAGGGAGCATGCATTTCACATGTGTAAGACAAACGTTAAGGCAGAAAGACCCACAAACAAGCAAGAATTGAAGTAACGGCCTGGCAAAGCATCAGAAAGGAGGAGACCCAGCGTTTAATGATGTCTATGGCTTACAGACTTCAGGTCTACAAAGTATTAAAAATGTATGGTAAAGTACATTTGGCCAATTACTTTTGAGCTTCTGAAATCAGGAAGCTTTGTTGAAAAATGGTTGCAATTTCTAAACTTTTCCCAGAATATTATTGTTCAACCCCTGAAAGTCTACGCTACAATAGCATCTCAGTTGTTTCATCTAAAATAAAAACTAGTGGCCTGCTGAGCCCAAATCACAAAGATTCAGTCCCTGTCCAAATAGTTCTGGACCTAACTGTATAATATTGCAACTTCATTAAACAAAACAAGGCAGAAAAACTGTGGAAAGGGTTAAAGGACTGGGCTCTTCGTGGTCATTGGTTTATGGTACGCGTAAATCAAAAAGGTTTTAGCTAATGACTGTAATTTCATTATAGCATGAAAGGATCTCATGGAACATTAAGCACTGTCAAACATATACTTGGTGACTGAGAACATGTGGGATATATGGATTAAAGCCCAATACAAAGCATGGGCTACATAAGGAGTGAAGGATCTAGGGTCTCCAGCCAGAAAGAGGCAGGTGGTTTAGAAAGTTACATGGGGATGGTTCAACAAAACCCAAAAGCAGATGGAAATGAAAATAGGATATTTGATGCGGAGAATGTAGCAAGGATTTTGCCCCTGAAATCCATACAATGTGTAGAAATGGAAAACTGCACCACACTTTGCAACTAGATTAATTTACTTTTAAAATATATGAGATTTACTTTAAATCGTTTTGTGAAAATATTGTAAAAAACTCCCAGATTCAATTCAGTGTTGCCGATGTTGTAAACTTGAGGAAGAGAGGGGCGCCGATCTGTCTGTGCCATTCCACATGGATTGTATTGCTCTGCATGGGTGAAGTTCTGAAATTATTTTTGTAATTTTCCTTCTCTTTTCTTTAAAACACTACAAAATTCTTACAAAGGTTTCCCTTGTGATGAAGTAAGGTGGATTATAATCCAAGATATGTGATAGATGGTTTCACTATAAGTGGAGACACAAATAAATGCATGTATTTTTCTAGATAAAGCAACCATTGATTCAAGCACAACTGAAAAAAAATTGCCAACATACTAGTTAAATTTTTTAACTGCCAAAATAATGCATTAAAGGTATTGTACAGGATGAGAAAATCATGGCTAATTCATTACAGAAACAGTGCCTCACATGTCTATTGATTGTGTCTGGTAGAGCAGGTCCATTAACGAGTTCAAGATCAGGCTATTTACCCCCATTTGTGACCAGGAAAACTTTTTGTTTTTCTTTTCATATATGTGGTTCAAAGAGCTCAGCTGTAACATCTTTTCTCGTTTGGATATTCAAGCACTTTTTGTATCATTTTTCATGATACATTGGGCTTTTTTTACGTCACTGTTACACGCTCTCTCTTTTATTCTGTTAATATCTGTTATATAATAAAGTAAATAAGTGTCTGTTTTTTCCTATTTTTTATGACCCCAATAATTACTAAAATACAATTGTTCTCCAATCTGAAATAAATAATTTTATAGGTCTGACAATTTTATTTTTACAAGTGCAGGAACAGTAACAGCAATTTGGATTGACAGTGGAATTTTCATTTGTTATTTGCGCCGCACTATGAGCCCCGCTGCCGGGAAGAAATTACCTTTATTCTCCCCGGCGGTGTTTGAGGGTTCAGTCAGGGGGTGCATCCATTTTGAATATGCACACAAAAAAAAATTTCAACCTTTACAGTAGAAAGGTCAGCAATCAGTTGGCACATAGATGGTATCCGTGAGTTGTTCATTCTTTTTCATGGACTCACTGATTGAATGGGCGAGTTTGATCCATCGACTTGGATCATCATGCTACCGGTTTTTTTTTTTGAGGACACTTGTTAGACATTGAGATAGAACATAAATCTATGAATATGTGTACAATATTTCTGGCTGCACTAGTTTCAATATAATATGTATCTAGTTATCTACAGCTGCCTAAGCAATGATTGTGAGTTCCTTTGCTTTTTGCATCTCTGGATATGCTCCAAATGAATTACCACTACACATTTTTGTACATGGTGCCTGGTACCATGGAGATCCAGAGCTGAGAAAACAGTTACATAAACGTAGTTCTGCCACATCTGTAGGTTTTCAATTTTCATGGGCTGGTATCACCGTTCGTGAAGCATAAAGCAAAACATTATTGCTTTTTGAAAATTAAATTTAATTGCAGAAGTAAATTGCAGGGCGTACCCAGAGGGATCCTTCTGTTCTTTTCTTTAGAAGTTGAACATCAGACTTTGTTTGATTATGCCCATTCTTCTATAGGCAAGTAAAACAATGTCTATTGTAAAATAGATTCATTGATGTAATTTAATAACTAATAGTGACATTTTTTCAATATTTGTAGTCACTCATTGTTCCATAAGAGCTTGCATATGGCTGAAGATTATTACTACATGTGAGTGTGTAACCACAGTAAAGCCAATGTCACAGTCACTTGTCTCTGCTGCATCGTCATTAGGCATGAGTGAACCCAAACTGTTAAATTTGGGGTTCATACCAGATGCCTAGTGTCTGATGCTGAACTCCGAACATGGACTTCTCATATCTCATGGGTGATGACGTCAGTAACTCCAGTGCAGTAGTTCAGGTAATCACACGCCGCAATCTTCTGGCCCCTCTCTGTAAAGGGACTCAGATGACAGTACACCCCCTTCTAAGTGGTACCTCAGGAGCTGGTTTACTTGGGTGTGCAGCGTGAAAAGACCGAACCAAGCTGATTGTATAAACATCAGATGATGGTACCCACATTCTCTCCTCAGGACCGTAACCCTTTCAGTGTACCAGAAACTGAAGAGACCGGCATACCAGGTGATAACTGATAATCTTAACTGTCTGGAATTCCATATTCCATCAATAATGACTGGGAAAGGAGGAAGCAATGTATTTTTTGAGAAGCAATCGGTGAAACACATTATGAATCTTAAAAGTGGATGGCAAAGCAAGGCGAAACGCTATTGGAATGACATTATGAATCTTAAAAGTGGATGGCAAAGCAAGGCGAAACGCTATTTGAATGACGGCTATAATCTTATAGGGACAATGACGCGGAGTCCCAGTTTCAAAGAACCTCACGTAATCTTCGGTCCTCCCAAGACCACCTTCTCTCCTCCACACTTATTCACTCCTCCTCCAACCGCCTCCAAGACTTCTCCCGAATATCCCCCAACCTCTGGAATTCTTTGCCCCAAAACGTCCAACTATAAAGCACATTTGGATCCTTCAGATGGAACCTGAAAACCCATCTCTTCAGGAAAGCTTACAGCATGCAATGATCCCCGCTGCCTCCTCACCACTACTGGAGCTACCATCTCATCATTACTGGAGCTGCTGCAACCCTCCAACCTACTGTCTCCTTCCCCACCATCCTGTAGAATGTAAGCCTGAAAGGGCAGGGTCCTCTCTCCCCTCTATATCAGTCTGTGATTGTTAGTTTGTTTACTGTAAGTGATATCTGTGATATGTATGTAACCTCTTCTCATGTACAGCACCATGGAACCAATGGTGCTTTATAAATAGATAATAATAAAAAGAAGGAACCTTCAACCTCCGATCAGCCATACTCTTATATTTGGATCTAATCTTCAAATTATCAAGAACACCTAGCCACACTGATGTGATAGATGAAGAAAACTGCTCCTCCTCAGGAACTCCTGAAGAACGATTCATATTGAAGGAGCAGGATTGAGGATGAAGTCCATATGCCCCTAAGAATGGGGACTTGCCAGGAGATTCAGGACAACAGTTATTCACAGCTAACTCAACTGGAGGTAAATAGGAAGCCTAATCCTCCTTATTTTCAGACACAAAACACCTAAGATAAGTCTCAAGATTCTGGTTCACACGTTCACTTTGCGTATTAGATTGTGGTTGAAAGGCAGAAGAAAATGAAACATCAACCCCCAAGTGAACACAAAATGCTTTCCAGAATTTGGAAATAAATTGCTCCCCATGGTCAGAAACAATATCAGATGGAATCCCATGTAATTTCACAAATTCTTTAATAACAATGTCCATCAACGTCTTGGCATTAGGTAAAGCGGGTAGTGCAATCAAATGAGTCATCTTGCTGAATCTGTCCATCACCACCAATATTACATTATTATCTGCCGGTATGGGCAGATCAGTGAAGAAATCTACTTACAAATGAATCCAAGGTCTACAAGGAATTGCCCAAGGTTGGAGAACACCAAACAGATGAGTATGTGGAGTTTTAGAACGTGCACAAGTACCTCAGGCGGCTACATACTCCCAAACATCTTGGTGCACATAAGACCACCAAAACCGATGAGTAAGAAGATCTGTGGTGGCTTTTCTACTAGGATGTCTGGCCAAAACCAAATCATGATGTTCACTTAAAACTTTAAGATGGAGGTTCACAGGAACTAACAGCTTACCTGAAAGATAGGCAGCAGGGGAGTCCCCGTGAGCCTCTCCAACCTTCCTCTCCAGTTTAGAACATATAGTTGCTGTAATACAGGAATCAGTTCACAATTACCACCACCCCCAGTAAAACAACGAGTTAAGGCATCGGCCTTAATGTTCTTAGCCCCCAGCCTATACGTCACAAAAAAGTTGAATCTGGTAAAGAACAATGACTATCTTGCCTGTCTAGGTGTCAGACAATTTTAAAATTTCAAATACAAAAGATTTTTTTCGATTGGTGATTACCATGAGTGGATGAACTGCCCCCTCCAAAAAATGTCACCACAACTCAAAATCCAAGAGTTTCCTATTAATAATGTCATAGTTTTTCTTTGAGGACAACAGTTTCATTGAAAAGTATGCACACGGACACCAATTTACTTGGATATGAACTCTGCAACGATACAGCCCCAACCCCCACTTCTGACCCATCAACCTGTACAATGAATAACCGAATAACATCAGGCTGTATAAGAATCGGTGCAGAAGCAAAACATTTCATTCAAGTGGCAAATGCCTCACCGGCTGGACTGGACCATTTAGAACAGTCCGTCCCTTTCCTGGTCATATCCATTAGTGGTTTGGCCACTACCAAAAAGTTCTTTTTGAACTTCCGGTAGTATTTGGTGAACCCTAAAAACATTTGTAAAGCTTTTTAAGTCTTCAGACAATTCCAATCAAATATCTCACGGAATTTCTCCGGATGCATGCGAAAGCCGGTGGATGATTAGTAGTAACCCAGAAAAGTGATCTCCTGAACTGAAAACATAAATTTCTCTGGTTTGACATATAAATTATTGTTCCTGAGTTTTTGTTAGGCCTGCCTGACATGTACTTGATGTGACTCGAGGTCTGGCGAATAATTCAACAGTTCATCAAGATAAACTACAACAAATCTACCTGCCAGGTGAAAAAAAAAAATGTCATTAACAAAGTGCTCAAAGACAACGGGAGCATTACACAACCCAAATGGCATCACAAAGTTTTCATAGTGTACCTCGGGTGTATTAAAAGCAGTCTTCTGCTCGTCCCCCTCCTTTATACAGATGAGATTACCACTTTACTAATAGCCAACACTTTTTTAGGCCCCCTTTACACGCCCTGGTGATTCCTGTACAGGAAAAAACAGTACCAGTGTGATGCGTGGTTCATGTCAGTGTGCCATCCATGTGGCATTGTGCTGCATCCATGTGTCCGTATAACATCCGTATGTCCATGGGCAGCGTCCGTGTTTAGTCCTGGAAAAAAATAGTGTAATAACTAAACAATTGATTTAATCTGTTTAAGCTGAGGAAAATTTCCTAAGTTCCTGTATTAAACAGCTAATTACAGAAATTGTGTTTTTTTCCTGTACTTTACTGTATAAATAAATAAATGCATTTATATAAAAAAAAAGTTGTGGGCTCCTGCATATTTTCAAAACTATCAGAGGAAAAGTCCTTGGACCACATCCAGTTGAAGTGTATGGCGGCGCAGAGACCAGTTGGGTCTATGCCAGTGATGGCGAACCTTTTAGAGACTGAATGCCCAAACTGCAATCTAAATCCCACTTATTTATCGCAAAGTGCCAACACGACAATTTAACCGGAATACTGAGGTTTTAGATTAGAAAAACAACTCCTACATTAGCGCGCTATAGCAAAGAGCTTGTAAGCCCTGCACTGCAATCCTAAGATACTAGCCACCGATTGCAGTGGAGGTCTGTTCTTGAGAATGGATAGGATTTTTATTCAAAAGTAAAATTGCCACATATGATGCTCCATACTGTATAATGGACACACATAATGCTCCATACTGTATAATGGCCACATATAATGCTCCATACTGTATAATGGCCACACATAATGCTCCATACTGTGTAATGGCCACATATGATGCTCCATACTGTATAATGGCCACACAGTGCTCCATACAGTATAATGGCCCCACGTGATGCTGCATACAGTATATGGCCCCACATGATGATGCATCTATATATATAATTGCCTTAAATTGTCTGTCATCCACTTCTGTCTGGATGTCCTCAAATCCCACAATTCACTGCGCCACATCGGAAGTACACCCGACTGCCATTTTGGAACACCCAAGTGATGCCGCTCAGATCCAGGACGCAGCTGCGATCTTGAACGCCGCTGCGATCCCGACTGCTGCTGGTATCCCAGCAGCCGCTCCGATCCAGGCCACCGCTGTGATCCCAACCGCCATTGGGATCCCAGCTGCCGCTGTGATCCTGAATGCCAATGCGATCCCGACTGCCGCTGGGATCCCGGACGCTGATTGGATCCCAGTCTCCGCTCAGATCCCAGCTTCCGCTCGGATCCAGGCAGCCGCTGCGATCACAAGGCTGTGAAAGGGGTGTAAGGAGGGCATATAACGAGAGGAGTGTAATGAAGGGGGTATAATGAGAGGGTGTAATGAGGGGGTGTAATGAGAGGGTGTAGTGAGGGGGGAGTAATGAGAGGGATGCCACTGCCGGACCGCCACCAGGACCCACTGCCTGACTACACGTGCCAGATCCCGCTGCTGCCTGCCCACCCACCTCCATGCAGTCACAGCCATCAGGAAAGACCGCGGCTTGAGGCCTGTGCTGGAGATTGGGTGTGGCCACCCTCTGGTGGAGCCGCACACCATCTCCAGCACAGGCCGCAAAACACCATCTTTCCTGCCAGTTGTGACTGCACGGAAGTGGGTGGGGCACCACCCCCAGCGCCACAAAGCTGCCCCCATCGTGATGTTACTGCCCTCCCGATGCGATAGCATTGGGCACACATCTAGTACAGTATAATGGCCCCACATGATGCTGCATATAGTATAATGGCCCCACATGATGCTGCATACAGTAGAATGGCCCCACATGATGATGCATACAGTATAATGGCCCCACATGATGATGCATACAGTATAATGGCCCCATATACTGCTCCATACTGTATAATGGCCATGCATTAAAAAAAACTACTCATCTCTGCCTGTGCTAACGCTGATCTGGTCTCTTCATCTATCAATCCTACCAGTGGGCACGTGCGCCATCTCGGCTATAGCACCGCCGCCACTCTCCTCAGCCCACACACCACCCCCGTCCTGAGCATGCACGAGATCCCCGTCCTCAGCACATGCACAGACTGATGGAATGGCGCTAGTGATGAGGTTCCAGGAGATTACGAGCTGGCTGAGGAGAGTGGTGGCGGCGCTAGTTTTGAGGAGATGGCGTGCTTGCCCACTGGGAGGGCTCTGCGTGCCCCCTCTGGCATGCGTGCCATAGGGTCGCCACCACTGGTCTATGCACTTCAATACACACTGCCGTCCAATCAGAGGCCAGCAGTAGATATTGACATGCACATGACTGGGGGTGCATAGCAGTGATGTCATGCACTCCCGTTGCTTGCACGCTAAAGCCAGCTACCAGCTTCAGAAGAGGATGCCTCAGGGGGGAGCAGATGGGAGGTGAGTATAATTGTTTTTTTTCTATGCATTAATAGTGGCAGAATGGGGGACATACACCAGCATCGGGCCCAGGATAAGGGACCTATACCAGCATGGGGCCAAGGATAAAGGACATATAACCAGGATGGAGCCCAGGATAAATGACATATATATATATTTTTTTTTACAGGATGGGGGATACATATACCAGGGTGGGGCCCAGGATAAAGGGCATATATACCAGGATGGGGCCCAGGATAAGGGACATATATACCAGGATGGTGTCATGTATACCATGATGGGGCCTAGGCAGGATAAGGGTCATATGATATATACCAGTATGGAGGATTTATAATTCAGGATGGAGGACATATGCATATACTGTATATACAATGGGTTCGGAAAGTATTCAGATGGGACTGCTACTGTCCCATCATTGGCTAATGTGTCAATCACTGTCATTGTAGCAGGCATAGCCCGATGGGACTTGTAGTCCCATCGGACGATGCCTGCACACACACACAACCCCCGGCAGGCCGGGGCAGACCCATGGCAGGCCCATACAGACCCCCGGCAGGCCCGCACAGACCCCCGGCAGGCCCGTACAGACCCCAGGCAGCCCCGAACAGACCCCCGGCAGCCCCGCACAGACCCCCCGGCAGGCCCACACAGACCCCCGAGAGGCCCGTACAGACCCCGCCTGCACACACAGACACGCACAGTGTCCGCCCACACACTGCCCACACTCTTACCCCCTCCCGAACTGGATGTGCAAGTAAAGAGAGGGTTTTTTTTAATTCCGATATTTGTGACCCATTGACTTGCATGGGTTTCCGGTATCGGAATCGGCGATGCCCGATACTTTTTGGGTATCGGTCCGATCCAATCCGATCCGATACTTCACGATATCGGATGGTATCGCTCAACACTAGTCGAGTCGGGTTTCTTCTCTCAAAAGTTGAGTCGAACGAAATCGGCCGACTAAAGTGAAAAGGCGAAGGTCCGACTGAAACACGAAACCCAATGCAAGTCAATGGGGAAGCAAAGTTGGCAGGGAGTGGAGGACAGTAAACACACCTACATGCCGGACCGCTTTTTTAAAGTGCGAGAAAACTCTCTCTCTCTCTCCCCGGATGCTGCACATGTCTTCTCGTTGCCCACAGTCTATGTCCTTGCTCATTGGCTGACAAAAAAAGGCACATGCAAGCATTCTGTGAAATCCGACTTTGGCGTTCGGGTCGCCGACCACATTGCCGACCTCACGGTATGGTCGGGTTTCGCTCGGCTAAACCTGACTTTGGCGAAAGTCGGCGACTTTTGAATCTGACCGACTTGTTTCGTTCAACTCTAGTCATAAGTAGAGTTGAGTGAAACAGGTCGGTCAGATTCAAAAATCGCCAACTTTCGCCAAAGTCGGGTTTCGCTCAAAACCGAACTTTCGCGAAAGTCGGCGATTTTTGAATCTGACCGACCTGTTTCGCTCAACTCTACTTATGACTAGAGTTGAGCGAAACAGGTCGGTCAGATTCAAAAATCGCCAACTTTCGCCAAAGTCAGGCGAAACCCGACCATAGCGTGAAGTCGGCCATGCGGTCGTCGACCCAAGCGCCAAAGTAGTGTTTCCCATAATGCTTGCAGGCGCCTTTTCTCAGCCAATGAGCAAGGACGCACACTGTGGGCAGTGAGATGACATGGACAGCAGCCACCATCATCTTAGAGAAGGGCATTGCAGTGATTGGCTTGCTTCTTGTGGCGTCACAGTGCCTATAAAAGCCCTGACCGCCGACCGCCATTTTACTTCTGCCGATTTTAGCATAGGGAGAGGTTGCTGCTGCTGTATCTCAGTAGGGTGAGAGTTAGGCAGGAAAGAAAAGTGATTCTGTGCTTGTGCTTATGGCAATTGTGCTGTACAGTTAGTGTGCAGTGACAGGGGAGGATTTTCTTGTGTGCAGAAGCGCTGGTTATTAGGCTGCCTGATAGCTGCATTGCTGTGCAGACTGATTTTAACACAGCACTAATACTTCTATTATTTTTTTCTGCACAGTTGCCGATCGCTCATTTTTTCCCACACCGTATAGAGCCATACGCTCCTCACACACTATCATGTATTGGCTGGTGTCACTGACAAATACATGCTGACTATCTGTGTGTGACTCTGGAAATAAATACAGAGATTTAAATTTTTCCCTACAGCGTATACAGCTGTACGTTTGTGATACAGTACCGTATATCTGCTGTTTGTATTACAGTCAAATCCATACTGGGAGAGCGTCTGTGTGTGACTCCGAAAATAAATACAGAGATTTAAATTTTCCCCTACACCGTATGCAGCTGTATGTTTCTGATACAGTACCGTATATCTGTTGTTTGTATTATGGTCAAATTCATACTGGGAGAGCGTCTGTGTGTGACTATGGAAATATATACGGAGATTTAAATTTTTCCCTACACTGTATACAGCTGTATGTTTCTGATACAGTACCGTATATCTGCTGTTTGTATAACGGTCAAATCCATACTGGGAGAGCTTCTGTGTGTGACTCCGGAAAAAAAATAAGAAGATTTAAATTTTCCCCTACACCATATACAGCTGAACGTTTCTGATACAGTACCATATATCTGCTGTTTGTATGACGGTCAAATCCATACTGGAAGAGCGTCTGTGTGTGACTCCAGAAATAAATAAAGAGATTTAAATTTTCTACTACACCATATACAGCTGTACGTTTCTGATACAGTACCGTATATCTGCTGTTTGTATTACAGTCAAATCCATACTGGGAGAGTGTCTGTGTGTGACTAAGGAAATATATACGGAGATTTAAATTTTTCCCTACACCGTACACAGCTGTACGTTTCTGATACAGTACCATATATCTGCTGGTATTTTTGGTACATTTTCCCAAACATGATGAAGTATGGTGGAAGAGGCTGCTGTGGTGGGCGGAGGGGGCAGCTGGTACTGATGGTGGTGGTGGTGCTTCTGCTGGTTATGCCAAAAGCACAATAGCAGCTAAGTCAGGAGGTATTGAGCCTGCGTCATCATCTGGCTCAAGAAGGCATGGAAGGTTCCCTTTCCTGGGAGTAGGTGCATCGCTTTTAAAGCCGGAACATCAGGAACAGGTTTTAGCTTAGCTTGCCGAAACAGCCTCCAGCTCTATCGCCTCCTCTTCTGAAGTTTCAAAAACTGCAAGCTCTGAGTCGTCAGTGCAGGCTTCTGGTCAGGAACAACACCTTTCCTTGTGTCCTTCACCCCCACCAAAAGTGAAGGATGCTGCAGCACACACTTCAGATTACTCCATGGAGCTCTTTTCACATACCATGCCTGGGTTAGCAAGTCAAATCCTGAATTCCCCAGTCCACGATGAATCTGACATGGAGTGCACTGTTGCACAGCCACTGCTAGATAATTCTGCTGGTACATTGACCCAGAGCACTACATTGCCCTCGCAGTCTACTGAGCCAGAATCTGTCCCTGATTAAACTCAGGTGCCCCTTCCCGCATACTATACCACCTTACACGGTGACACAGAGGAAGGTGCAGATGAAATGGAGGAGGAGGTGACGGATGACCCAGTTGTTGACCCAGATTGGCATCCATTGGGGGAAGAGGGGGCCGCTGGCAATAGCTTAGAAGAGGAGAAGAATCCACAGCAGGTATCAACATCGCAGCAGCGGTTATCTGGCAGGCCCATAGCTGTCCAAAAACGTGGTAAAAAACAAAAAAAGATGCAGGACAGCTTGGCCAGATGGTCAAATTAGCACAGCGTGCAAGCCCTGAAAATTTATACCATAGTAGGAAGAGTGCAGTGTGGCACTTTTTTGACCAAAATCCTATTGATGAGGCAAAGGTTATCTGTAAGAAGTGCGGAGGGACCTCTAGCCAAGGGAAAAATCTCCGAAATTTGAATACCAGTTGCATGCTTAGACATTTAAACACCATGCACTTGCAAGCGTGAACAGACTACAAAACCTTAGGTAACACATGTGCACCTGCTTCGACTGAAAGTAGCCAGCAACGCTCCATTGCTTCCCCCACTGTAAGCCCACCGGTAAGCACATCACCAGCAAGAAATGTTGAGGTGTCGTCGCAAGGCCAAAGCAGTCAGGGAATCACAATGTTTTCGCACCAAAAGAGTGAATCTAGGCCATCACCACCACCATCACCAACCCCCTCTCAGTCCGGGTCAGGTCCATCACTAGTTCCCCCATATGCAGCTCTCAAGTCCAGCTCACCCTACCAGACACTCTGAGTAGGACAAGAAAGTACTCATCCTCTCATCCGCGTACACTGGCTTTGAACGCCTACATTGCCAAACTCATCTCATTAGAGATGATGCCCTTCCGTTTTGTTGAAAGCGAAGCGTTCCGAGAGCTCATGGCCTACGCTGTCCCACGTTATGACCTACCCTGTCAGCACTTCTTTTGTAGAAAAGCCATCCCTGCCTTCCACGTGCATGTGAAAGACCGCATTGTCCATGCACTAAAACAATCAGTGAGTGGAAAGGTGCACCTCACAACAGATGCATGGGCCAGTAGGTATGGCCAGGGCCGTTACATGTCCATCACTGCACACTGGGGACAGCGGTGGTGGAACAGGCTCCACAGGGGACAGCGGTGGTGGAACAGTGCTGCCTAGCCCACAGTATAGGAAACAGTTGGCTGTAGGCGATTGACCCTCCTCCTCCTACTCCTCCAGAAGTGAAAGCTCGTCGACAGAGCGCAGTCGCACGAGCACTCCATCCACAGCTGCCAGTGTTGCACACGAGGTGTCCCATTATCGAACAGCTAGTGGTAAGCGTCAGCAGGCTGTTTTAAAGATGATGTCTTTAGGCAACAACAGACACACCGCGGAGGCACTGGCCGAGTACTTGCAGCGAGAAAGTAAGTCATGGCTGGGCAGTCTACATCTTGAGCCAGGCAAAGTAGTCAGTGATAATGGCTGTAATTTTGTGGTGGCCATAGCCCTTGCAAAACTCAGACATATACCTTGCCTGGCTCACTCCCTGAACCTGGTGATGCAGTGCTTCCTAAATAATTATCCGGAGTTAACAGCCCTGCTCCATAAGGTGCGAAGACTGTGCTCGCACATCCGTCGCTCACCCGTAGACTCCAGTCATATGCAGAGGCTGCAGCGATCGCTCCACCTCCCCAAACACCGCCTAATCATAGACGTTGCAACAAGGTGGAACTCCACCATGCACATGGTTGAGAGGCTGTGCGAACAGAGACAGGCTTTAATGCATTTGTGGGAGGATACACGAGCAGGCAGTTTGAGGGCAGACATGGAATTGTCGGGTGTGCAGTGGTCAAAGGTGAATGACCTCTGTAAAGTCGTTCAGTGTTTTGAGGAATGAACACAGCTAGTAAGCACAGACGATGCCATCATAAGCATGAGCATCCCACTTATGTGTCTGCTCATGCAAACTTTGACGCACATTAAGGATCAGGCGTCTGCAGCGGAGGAGGAAGAGGAGGAGGAGGGAAGCCTTGACAGTCAGCCATTGTCTGCTCAGGGAACTGTCCTGGACGAGGTAGAAGAGGAAGAGGAGGAGGAGGATGACGGGAAGATTATTTTGGGGAGGAGGATGCTTCTCGGGGGGGCAAGAGAAAATCTTGGCTTGCCAAGGTCAGGTACAGGGTTTGTGCGTGACTGGAGGGATGTGGATTTGGCAGAAAGTGCTCCTCCACCCACCACTGTCAGTGGATCATTGACACCTGGAACATTGGCCCATATGTGTGATTATCTGTTGCGGATCCTAAAAAGGGACCCCCACATTGTCAAAATTATGAAGGATGATGACTACTCGTGGGCCAGCATCCTCGATCCACGCTATAAAGGCAAATTACAGAACATCATGCCACAGGAGAATCTAGAGCTAATATTGGCAAACAAACAAGCAATTCTGGTAAACCGTTTATTAGAGGCATTCCCAGCACACAGCAGCAGTGCAGGTTCTACCACGAGCCGTACTGGGCCAAATGGAAGAGGTGTTCGTAGTGCACACAGCCAAACTGGCGTTGGAGACAGGGGTTTCATGACCATGTTGTGGACTGATTTCTCGAGGACCGCTCACACGACTGTTAATACTGAATCGATTGCAACAGACAGGAGACAGCAGTTGTCAACTATGGTTCAAAATTACCTCTCCTCCCCTATCGATGTTCTCCCTCACAGTTCATTCCCCTTTGACTACTGGGCCTCTAAACTGGACACCTGGCCTGAATTGGCACAATATGCCGTACATATTGCCAGCTTGCCCTGCTGGTAGTGTGCTATCAGAAAGAGTCTTCAGTACTGCTGGATCAATCCTGACAGAAAGAAGGTCCCGGCTGTCGACCCAAAATGTTGGTGATCTCACCTTCATTAAAATGAACCATGCCTGGGTTTCAAAGGATTTTGTACCACCTTCCCCTGATGACACATAGGTTGCCAGCAAAATGGCTCGCTTTGCCCTCCTCTTTCTCCGACTTGTGCAATTCCTCCATTTTCAGCTGCTGAACGTCCAGCCTACACCTCAACATATGCCAGTTTTTCCACATGCCTAACTGGGCTGTACCCCCCCACAACTTTAGCCAAATAACCCCAGTTTTCAATGCGTAACTATTATTATAAGGTAAATTAAGGTTGACAAGCTTAAGTAATAAGAATTGATGTCGTTGGCATTGAAATAGGCACTGTGGGTATGTTTACTGTCCTCCACTCCCTGACGACTTTGCTTCCCCATTGACTTGCATTGAGTTTCGTGTTTCAGTTGGACCTCCGACTTTTCCTGATAGTTGGCCGATTTCGTTCGACTCGTCTTTTGAGAAAGTTGGGTTTCATGAAACCCGCAGAGTAAAGGGTATAAATTGGTGCACTGCTAATACCTCAATAAATATAGGGCAGAGGTGCAAACCAGTGGTCTATGACATGAGCACAAAACAAAAAAGAAAAAGCAGGCCACTGATAGGAATGCACACTGCCAATATATCATAAAAAGAGATGACTTTATTGATAACAAATGATTAAAAACATTAAAAAAACACACACAGTGAAAACCACACAAGTCCTGTGTACACCATAAGCATTATAAAGATGGTAAAAATAACAACTCCATAAAAAAAAAAAAAAAAAAGCCAAGTGATCATCAAATACAATCATATAAATGGCAATTCATGTAACTATGCAGAAGATTCCAAACAGACATAAATGGTCACTAAATAAAGAGCTGCATAATAAATCCCCCATGGAAATAGCGGACCACTATACCACATAAAACAATTAAGGCATGAAGCAGCCTGAAAAAAAGGAATGCACACCATAGCATACTGAAATAAATATGCCAATGAAGCTGATATAACGGCCAAATATATCAATTTATGAGAGTGCAAACGCACATGCAAATGGCCGACATTTCATGAAACCCGACTCGACCCTAAAAAAGGCAAAGTCGCTCATCTCTAGTCATAAGTATTCAGACCCTTTGCTCAGACACTCATGTTTAAGTCACATGCTGTCCATTTCCTTGTGATCCTCCTTGAGATGGTTCTACTCCTTCATTGGAGTCCAGCTCTGTTTAATTAAACTGATAGGACTTGATTTGTAAAGGAATACACCTGTCTATATAAGACCACACAGCTCACAGTGCATGTCACACCAAATGAGAATCATGAGGTCAAAAGGAACTGGTTTTCATCAGTCAAGATGGGGTGCAGAGTGTGCATTAATGAAAAAAAAAAGAACATTTTTTGCATTTACCAAATGGCTGCAATCAAACAGAGAGTGACAAATGTAAAAGGGTCTGAATATTTTCCGAACCCACTGTGTATATACATATATATATATATATATCTGGCAAAAAATGGCAAAAATTAAGAGACCACTGCACAGTTTTATAAAAATCAGCTTCTCTACATGTCTGACAGCCATTCCATTCCAGTGTCAGTTGAATTCCAACCAGAGTACACCTCATTCTACTTAATGTGCTTCTGATTAGGTGATCACCTGAACCAAATCTTAGTTAACAAAGGAAAGTATAAAAAGCCCTAATGTGTTGTTCACAATCCTCTTGCAATAGGACAATCCGGATAACAAAACAAGTACTAGTAACATCCCAAAAGTAATAGGAAATAATAACTTTTAACTATGCCGAAGGAGTTGAAAAGAAAAGTCTTGAGTGAGGAAAAGAAGGGCTCAATTCTGGCTTTACTAGCAAAGGGATACATGGAGTGTTATGTTGCCTCCATCCTTAAAATTTCTAAGATGGCAGTCAATTACAACAAGGTCAAGCAGCAGACATTGGGGACAACAAAGCTACTGACCGGCAGAGGGCGAGAACGACTCTTCACTGACCGGGATGACTGTTATCTTATTCGAATGTCACTCAGCAACCCCAGGATGACATCAAGTGACCTACAAAAGGAATGGCAAATGGCAGGTGGGATGATGTGCATTACAAGAACAGTTCGCAACAAGACTCCTAGAGGCAGGGCTCAAGTCATGTAAAGGTAGACAAAAGCCTTTCATCAATGAGAGGCAAAGGAGATCCAGGCTGAATTTTGACCAAAGACCATAAGGATTGAACCATAGAGGACTGGAGTAAGGTAATCTTCTCTGATGAGTCTAATTTTCAGCTTTGCCCAACACCTGGTCGTCTAATGGTTAGACGGAGACCTGGAGAGGCGTATAAGGCAAAGTGTCTTGCACCCACAATGAAATTTGGTGGAGGATCGGTGATGATCTGGGGATGCTTTAGCAAGGCTGGAATTGGGCAAGTAAATCTTTGTGAAGGACGTATGAATCAAGCCGCATACAAGGTTATCCTGGAAAAACAGTTGATTCCTTCTGCTCAGGCAATGTTCCCCAACTCTGAGGACTGTTTTTTCCAGAAGGACAATGCGCCATGCCATACAGCTAGGTCAATCAAATTCCTGTCATTGCCAGCCCAATCTCCAGACCTGAACCCCATTGAAAACCTCTGGAATGTAATCAAGAGGTAGATGGATAGTCACAAGCCATCAAACAAAGAAGAACTGCTTAAATTTTTGTACCAGGAGTGTCATAAGGTCACCCAAAAGCAATGTGAAAGACTGGTGGAAAGCATGCCAAGACGCATGAAATCTGTGATTAAAAATCATAGTTATTCCACAAAATATTGATTTCTGAGCTCTTCCTGAGATAAAACATTAGTATTGCTGTTTCTAAATAATTATGAACTTGTTTTCTTAGCATTATTTGAGGTCTGCAAGCACTGCATTCTTTTGCTATTTTGACCATTTCTCATTTTCTGAAAATAAATACAAAATTTAGTGCTTGGAAATTTGAAGACATGTTGTCAGTAGTTTATAGAATGAAAGAACGATTTACATTTTACTAAAAAATATACCTATAAAGAGAAAAATCAGACAAACTGGAAATTTTGCAGTAGCCTCTTAATTTTTGCCAGATCAGTGTGGATGTCTTGCCATGGCTGATGGTTGTATAGTTGTGATGTATATAATATACAGTGGGGAAAAAAGTATTTAGTCAGCCACCAATTGTGCAAGTTCTCCCACTTAAAAAGATGAGAGAGGCCTGTAATTGACATCATAGGGAGACCACAAATATGAGAGTCAAAATGAGAAAAATCCAGAACATTACCTTATCTGATTTGGCAACATTTATTTTGCAAATTATGGTGGAAAATAAGTATTTGGTCACCTAAAAACGTACAAGATTTCTCGCTCTCACAGACCTGTAACTTCCTCTTTACGAGGCTCCTCTGTCCTCCACTCATTACCTGTAGTAATGACACCTGTTTGAACTTGTTATCAGTATAAAAGACACCTGTCCACAACCTCAAACAGTCATACTCCAAACTCCACTATAGTGAAGATCAAAGAGCTGTCAAAGGACACCAGAAACAAAATTGTAGTCCTGCATCAGGCTGGGAAGACTGACTCTGTATTAGGCAAGCAGCTTGGTGTGTTTAAATCAACTGTGGGAGCAATAATAAGAAAATGGAAGACATACAAGACCACTGATAATCTCCCTTGATCTGGGGCTCCACGCAAGATCTCACCCCGTGGGATCAAAATGATCACAAGAATGGTAAGCAAAAATCCCAGAACCACACGGGAGAGACCTAGTGAATGACCTGCATAGAGCTGGGACCACCATAACAAATGCTGCCATCAGTAACACAATAAGTCGCCAGGGACTAAGATGTTGCAGTGCCAGACTTGTCCCCCTGCTTAAGCCAGTACATGTCCAGGCCCATCTGAAGTTTGCCAGAGAACAATTGGATTATCCAGGAGAGTTTGGGGAGAATGTCATATGGTCTGATGAAACCAAAGTAGAACTGTTTAGTAAAAACAAAACTCTTTGTGTTTGAAGGAGACAGAATGCTAAGTTGCATCCAAAGAACTCCATACCTACTGTGAAGCATGGAGGTGGCAACATCATGCTTTGGGGCTGTTTCTCTGCAAAGGGACCAGGACGACTGATCCATGTACACGAGATAACGAATGGGGCCATGCATCGTGAGATTTGGAGTGCAAACCTCCTTCCATCAGCAAGGGCATTGAAAATGACACGTGGATGGGTCTTTCAGCATGATAATTATCTCAAGCACACTGCCAGGGCAATGAAGGAGTGACTTCTTCAGAAGCATATGAAGGTCCTGGAGTGGCCTAGCCAGTCTCCAGATCTCAACCCCATAGAAAACATTTGGAGGGATTTGAAAGTCAGTGTTGCCCAGCGACAGGCCCAAAACATTACTGCTCTAGAGGAGATCTGCATGGAGGAATGAGCCAACATACCACCAACAGTGTGTGCCAACCTTATGAAGACTTACAGAAAACGTTTGACCTCTGCCGTTGCCAACAAAAGATATATGACAAAATATTGAGATGAACTTGTTAATGACAAAATACTTATTTTCCACCATAATTTGCAAAATAAATCTTGCCATATCAGACAACGTGATTTTCTGGATTTGTTTTCTCATTTTGATTCTCATAGTTGTGGTCTACCTATGATGTCAATTACAGGCCTCTTTCATCTTTTTAAGTGGGAGAACTTGCACAATTGGTGGCTGACTAAATACTTCCCCCCAACCACTGTATATAGCAACAGATCTGTCCTGCTAGACGGTGCAGCAATGCAATGATCTTCTCCGTGTGGTCATCTTCCCGCATTCTGCAGCTGTAACATTCTTCTTCTCTGGAAATGTCAGAAATTTTCTTTAGGTTTCCAGCACATGATCATCATGCTAATTAGGTTTGAGCTGGACAGCAAATTAAACTCACAAATGTCTCTTTAGGGACTTTATTATTTTCTGAAGCTTTTAAATGTAAATATCATTTTCTTCAACCATTACCGTTTCCCTGTAGAGCACAGAGTTATCCAATTTCACTTAGTTGCTACAATTTGGCAGATACAGCAATTCATACTATTATGAATGACACTGAGCTTCATCATGGACTGAAAGAAAAATAAGCCTGGCTACCTGAAAATGAACATCATTTAACTCATTCAGGTATCAAATTAAAATGCTTTATCCAAAACATTTTTTTCATATTGTAAGCAATGAATGACCCACATACATAACCTTCATTTCTTTAGTATTTAAAGGAAACTACATAAAAATGTAAAAACTTTGTTCCCAGTTGGATATTCAGTGCTCACCATCAGTCCTCTGTGAGATCAATGGGATATTTTTACCCCCCTACAAAACTGCTATCCAGAAAATCCCACACTGACCGTTAAAATAGGGTGCTTTTTTCCCTCGAACATATAAAAAATGATGCTTCTGTGATTTTTTTTTTCAGGCAACAAAATGTGTCCAGATTATTATCACTATAATTACTTTAATTTTAAATCACACCCCCAGCGCTCACTGACAGCAGGCTCAGCATTATGTCTGGCTGTCAGTCAGAGTCAGAGCATGGTTACAGCCACCAATCTCTCTACACACATAGCGGTGACTTAAACTGTGCCAATGCCACCTCTATGATTGAAAGAGTGAGGCTGCCAGGGGGAATAAAATTCAATTTCTCCCAGCAGCGAGGCTCTCAGTGCGGCACCGCATGGAGTCAAAATGCTATTAACCTCATATTACAGATTACAGATTAACCTCATATCTGCAGGTTAATAGTGTTATTTGGCAGGTTCCCTGTAAGCAGGGCCAGCATTAGGGGCAAGCAAACTAGGCATTTGCCCAAGCCCCCCATCAAGTGGCATGCTGCTAATAGCTTCGCCCCACCCCCCGGCATCAGACATTCAACTCTATCGGCATCATAGATGTGTGCATTATACTATATGGAGGACTATGGTTCACATTATACTATGTGGATGACTATGGCGAGTACAGGGTGGGCCATTTATATGGATGCACCTAAATAAAATGGTAATGGTTGGTGATATCAACTTCCTGTTGTGGCACATTAGTGTATGGGAGGGGGAAAACTTTTCAAGATGGGTGGTGACCATGGTGGCCATTTTGAATTAGGCCATTTTGGATCCAACTTTATAAGTGGCCCACCCAGGTATATCCACATAAATGTCCCACCCTGGATTATACTAAACCAGCAAAATGCTGCCTATTCATCAAGTGATTAAATTGTATTTGCCGAAACAGAATTCATTGTTCTTAGCAGCACATCACCTGGAGAAAATTGCAGTAATGCTGCTGATAACATGATACTGTATGGGGACAGATTGATCTACTAGTGATCGTTCTGTGTCCATCATTCTTCCTCAGCCGATGTAAAGAGGGCTGGAAACAAGCGCCAAACGACTTTAATATTGTTGATCTCGCTTGCTTAATGTCCCGAATTTGGCTCATGTAAATGTGGCACCCCTGAGGCTTCAGTCGCCACAGAGGTACTGCATCTTCTCCTAAGGTGTAGTGCCCCACCATCCAAGTAGGGTGGCAACTCCTGACCACGCTCCACACCTGCATTCCACACACAGGATAGTTCAGTGGGGCCACCTAACAGCTTCAGGCTGGGGGTTAGCAGAGCACCCCTCATGGAACACTGCTTTGTAACACGAGATGCGCTGGGAGGCGGGTGGAGTAAGATGATACAAAAGAGTGGGAAGAGTGAAAGTTAGTGGTTAGTTTGTTAGAGGAGAGAGAATAGAGAAGATGGGTGTCTGAGGGACGTGCTGCAGCAGGTCACAGTGATCTGGGCTGCTGGCACGAGAAAGACCAGAGAAAGAGACTGATAAGATTGATAACCTAACCTTGCATAAGAGAGAGAGAACAGATCGGAACGAAGGAGAATAGAAGGACGGTGGGAAGCAGGTTGAGAAAGAGAGAGAACCCTTCCAGTCCAGAGAGCGCAAAGGCCGGGGCCCGGTCCCCGAGGTTGATTGGATCTTTATGTCCAGCAACAGACACCGGAGGAGTAGTGAGCCGCTAACGCCTTGCTCCCATCATAGACTTGGGACACAACAGCAACTGAATAGAGAGCCAGGATGCAGTGAGGAGTCCCCGAAGCAGGCTGCAGCTGTCTGTCATACAAGTAAAGACTAGGAACACCAAGAGAGAGGCATTCCAGGGTAACTAAGTACTGGAGTGCTTCGCACCTAAAGGCGCATTGGAGGAGTCATTCAGTAAGGTACATGTTGGCGGAGTGTGGAAGGGAGAATCCTATCCTGCCTGGAGGTTGGCTGGAGCCCTGACCTGGAGAACACAGCATGGAGGCAGGCAGTTGTGTGAACTGCAAACAGTGAGTAAAGCTTTGGAACCTCATACTCTGGTGTACTCCAGTTATTCCAGCACCACTACACCTGGGTACCAGCCTCCATACCTTCTGCACCTCTCCTCATCCATTGCTCCTACACTGCCCTGGGACTACAGCTCCACCTGTGGGGAGCTATACCATCTCTGCTGCACCACACCATCAGTCGCAGCGGATCTGTACGCAGCGTTGGCTTACCATCTTACTTGCCAAAAACCACGGGTGGCGTCACGAACTACTCATATAAACTTTAACACCATTAACATCACCGCCATTGATATTGGGCGCCCAGGGCCACGGACCGGGTCACCGCTGCTATGACACATTCCCGCCTTGACACCAGCCCGGTACCGAGTACCCCGCAGCCCAGGGTGTGCGAGGGCGTCCCATAAATACAACCAAAATGTTTTTGTGTGATGGTGCAATATATTAGCATTTGAGGCTCCACTTTAAACTTTTGCCCCATGCCCCACTTTGTCTGAAACCGGCCCTGCCTGTTAGGCTGGTGACCAAAGAGGATCTGTCAGTAAGAAAGAAATATCTAAATTTTATTTTCTATATGTTTTTAGATGTTTGCGCCATCAATAATACCCACTGAATTCCTTGAAACAACTAGCTGTGCTGCATGCAATGGAGTCATGGAGCAGGCAATAGGTTAGTGTAATTTTAGGCCTCAAATTGATTTACAATTGTCTTCCTCATTGATCGAATGTATGATGTGTGTAGATCTCTGTAAGGATGAAAAACAAAAGTAGGTATTGCAAAGTTGGAATAATTATGGTAAATTTAATTTTATCATTATGGTAGAATGTTTCATACACTTTCAATAAAATTAGACATGTATCTCTCTATTATCAATCTATCTGAAATAATTTCCGTAGAGCGCATTCCCTTTAAATTTCCCAGCTTGACACCTTCCGACTGCAGCATATGACCTCTTGATAGAAACATGGCAGATCAGCTGATCCAAAGAAAATACATTTTGTCTACGTGCCATTTCTACTTCTCTTGTTTCATATTTCACAGATAAATCCCTCGTGAAGACTTAATTAGAGCAGTAAAGACAAAAAATATACTCTTTATGCACAATTTAACAATTTTAGAGATTGCTATTGAGTGCAAAATTATGTTTTTTTGTTGTTTTTGGTTAAATAACGTAATGTATAAGTTAAAATAAATTCCATATGTTTAGATTTGCTTTTACATTTCCGGAGTATAAGAACAGATAGTGGAGAAAGGAACACATAAAAGAAACAGGAGACATTTTAATGAGATGTTTCACCTTACAAGACCATTATCTATATACTTGTAATTACTTATTGCAAAAACCAACATCTTTAAAATGTAACTAACAACTACATTATTGTTTTGGTTTTAGTTCTGTTGAAAAACCTAGCTTTTTTATTTTTTAAGTGTGGTTTAAAGTATGCTTATATACAGGGCAAATCCCGTCCGTCCCATAGGTAGTAATAATTACCCCAAGACAGAAAAAGCACTATGCACAAACAATAAAAACATGAATTTATTGAATTTATTTAAATATTAAAAAACAAACAAACATGGAAAACCTCTGTTATGAGACACGTGCATAGCTATATAAATCCAAAAGATCGATAATATTGGACAATGGAGAGATCATAAATGCTAAACAATGGATGAAAATGCTATGGAAAAAATATATATGGAAAAAATATTTTTACCATGAGGTAAGCCGACGTGTAGCTGCGTGTCCCACTCCCCGACGCGCGTTTCATCCTCTTCCTCAGGGGGCGTGTTTTTACACGCCCCCTGAGGAAGAGGATGAAACGCGCATCGGGGAGTGGGACACGCAGCTACTCACATCCATGTAAGCAAGTTGTGCTATAATTGTTGCTGATCGCGGGTGCAGCATTATCTGCAAACACGGATTTTTACATAGTAGTGCTATTAATTTAGTTGGGGCACTTACAATTAATTGTGTTGCAAGAATCGCTACCTAGCGGTATCGGACATTTGAAGGGAGAGTGAGTTGTGCTATTTTTGTATGGTGTCCATGAGGAGCCTTTTCTAAATCAGTAATTACCATGATTGCTATTTGAGCTATAGGTGTATATTCATTCAGCTTACCTCATGGTAAAAATATTTTTTCCATATATATTTTTTCCATAGCATTTTCATCCATTGTTTAGCATTTATGATCTCTCCATTGTCCAATATTATCGATCTTTTGGATTTATATAGCCATGCACGTGTCTCATAACAGAGGTTTTCCATGTTTGTTTGTTTTTTAATATTTATCAATAAATTCATGTTTTTATTGTTTGTGCATAGTGCTTTTTCTGTCTTGGGGTAATTATTAGAGTTGAGCGACTTTTGTTTTTTTAGGGTCGCGTTTCGTTTCGTGAAACCCGACTTTTCCAAAAGTCGGGTCGAGCAAGATCGTCCGATTATAGGGAAAAGTCAGGGTCGTCCCGAAACACGAAACCCAATGTAAGTCAATGGGGAATAAAAGTCGGCAGTGAGAGGAGGACAGGAAACACACCTACATTTGAATGCCAAAAGCATCAATTCTTCTTACTTAAGCTTGTCAACCTTAATTAACTTCATAATACAAGTTACGCACTGAAAAATGGGGGTTATTTGGCTAAAGTTGTGGGGGGGGAGGGCTGGCTGCAGGTTTTCATGTGCCCTGGGCGAAAGAGCGCCCCTTTAACACATACCACAACTCATCATGCTCCGATACGGCAGAGAAATAGCGGTATAGTACAATGAAAAATACCTCACTTTTTACATCTCATGACGAGGCCCATCTATTTCTCCATACAGAATCATTGGTCCCATATAATGTTTGAAACAGTATATGATGAGCTCCACATAATGCTACAGTATATGTTGGTCCCCATGGATGAAGCTCCACTGTCTTATGGGCCCAAATAATGCTCCAAACATAATGGGCCCTATTTCTAATGCTCTAGTGTATAATGGACCCTGTAAATGCTGCTCCAGTGTCTGATGTCCACCTTTGGAATGTTCCAGTGTATGGTGGGCCCCATCTATCATTCTCCAGAGTATAGTGCTCCCCAAAAATTGCTGTCCCAACATTGAAAACAATCAAATAAGTCTCCTCGCTAGGGAATCCCTGTACTTGTCTGGATTCCTCGTCGTCCCCATCTTCCATCTCACTGCACAGTATTTAAACTTTGCAAGTGCTGTGATCCTGAGCAAGCAGGGGGGGCCCACTCGTTGGCGACGGCACTGGCACAGGGCCCCTGATAGTACGGTGGTGTGTCTGATGGCGGGTGGGCCGAAGCTGCACTTTCATCTGCAGCTTCCTCTTTGTCACCGTGTAAGATGGAACTGTATATGGGAAGGGTAACCTGAGTTTCATCAGGGTCAGATTCAGTTCGTGTAGCGTGCGAGGGGAATGTAGTGGTCTGGGTCAATGTACCAGCAGATTCATCGAGCAGTGGCTGGGCATCAGTGCACTTGTGTCGCCCCCAGGAGTACGGTCGCCACAGTGGCATTACCTTCTTCCTAGGGAGTGTGATGTCATGCTTGGGAGCAACAAAGGATCTCTCTAGCAGGTTAACTGATTGGGCGGCGTTATTCCCACGAGTCATGACCCTCCAAACAGCGTTCATGAAGGCAAAGTGTTTGTTTTACGTGGGCAGTATGGTTGCAAAGCTGAACCTTAAAGGAATGTCCAGAAGGGCACCACCAGGAGTGAAGCCTATGGTTAAATTCGACTCCACCTGGGAAACCTCAACCATGCCAGCTACAGAACAGATGCACACATTGCAAGCTTAATTCCGTTAACGAACGAGACTCCGTCATGCCCCGCGGTCCGAGTCCGGCTTACTAGAGGGACACGTGAGGCTCTGGCACATGAGATTGGCCAATAACTGGTGTGTCATGCCCTTACATGTCCGTGGCTGCATGTGCGCTACACTGAAAAGGCCAGCGTTTGTCGCTTACAGGTGCAGATAACCCGCTGAACAACGTTAGTGATGGGGATCACTGATTACAATTATTACCCGCGAACAATGATTTCCCAGTAAGTGCAGGCCAACCGCAGTTCCGGAATTAGGCCTAACCGTCATTCCTGAAAAAATGAAAAACTTACGTGTGCAAACCACAGGTGCTGTAGGTTGCTTAACAGCTCGCCAGCCGTTCTCACGCCCAGTATGGATTACACGTGATTGCACAAAGGTGAGAAAGGGTACCGTATCCCCAGATAACATGTATGGATAGCGTACACATTCAAAATATATGTCTATACAGCATGAGGCAGGCTCAGACGGTGTTAGGCCCAGTATGGATTGCACGTGATTGCACAAAGGTTAGAAAGGGTACCGTTTCCCCGGATAACATGTATGGATAGCGTACACATTCAAAATATATGTCTATACATCAGGAGGCAGGCTCAGACGGTGTCAGGCACAGTATGGATTTGACGGCCCAGACTATACAGCGGAGGAGCAGGGAGAGGTAAAGATTGCAAATGCTGGGGCCTTGCCCAAGCAAGGGGGGCCCACTCGTGGGCGTCGGTACTGGCACTGGGCCTCTCATAGTACGGCGGTGTGTCTGACGGCGGGTGTGCACCACCACTGTCAGAGACACTTGATTGCACTATGAAGGACCCTGTACCAGTGCCCGCGCCCAAGAGTTGGCCTACCCACCTGTCCAGGGCAACGGCACTCGCACGGTGTCGTGCTCTAGGTGGTGACCCCGGCCATGGGGGGGGGAGGCAGCACAGTTAGGGAGTTTTAGAAAGTGGCATATGTTGATTTTGGACATTCAGCTGATGCAAAAGGTGAAATAGGTCAAGTCCCAGGAAGAGGTGGACCAAAGCAAGCCATTTTTCTGTCACCCTATGTGTCATCAGAGGAAGGTGGGACAAAATCCTTGGAAACCAATGCGTGGTTCATTTTAATGAAGGTTAGATCATCCACATTTTGGGTTGACAGACGGGTCCTTTTTTCTGTCAGGATTGATCCAGCTGCACTGAAGACTCTTTCCGATAGCACACTTGCAGCTGGTCAAGCGAGCTCCTGTAAGGCATATTGTGCCAATTCAGGCCAGGTGTCCAGTTTAGCGGCCCAATAGTCAAAGGGGAATGACCTGTGTGGGAGAACATCGATATGGGAGGAAAAGTAGTTTGTAACCATAGTTGACAACTGCTGTCTCCTGTCACTTTCCATCGATGCAGTATTACCAGTTGTGTGAGCGGTACTTGAAAAATCAGTCCACAACATTGTCATGAAACCCCTGTCTCCAACGTCACTTCTGCTGTGTGCACCACGAACACCTCTGCCAAGCTGCCCCCGGCCCGTACGGCTCATGTGAGAACCATCACCGCTGCTGTGTGCTGGGAATGCCTCAAGCAACCGATTTACCAGAGTTGCTTGTTTATTAGCCAACATTAGGTCAAGGTTCTCCTGTGGCATGATGTTTTGTAATTTGCCTTTATAGCATGGATCCAGGATGCTGGCCAACCAGTAGTCGTCATCGTTCATCATTTTGGCAATGCGTGGGTCCCTTTTTAGGATCTGCAAGGCATAATCTGACATGTGGGCCAATGTTCCCGGTGTCAATGATGCACTGCGAGTGCTGGTTGGAGGAGCACTTTCTGGCAAATCCACATCCCTCCAGTCACGCACAAACCCTGTACCAGACCTTGCCACGCCAACATTTTCACTTGCCCCACGAGATGCATCCTCCTCCCCTAAGTAATCATCCCCATCATCATCCTCCTCTTCTTCCTCCACCTCGTCCAGGAGAGGTCCCTGAGCAGACAATGGCTGAATGTCATCAAGGATTCCCTCCTCCTCTTCCTCCTCATCAACATTGGCTGCAGACGCCTGCTCCTTAAGGTGCGTCAAAGTTTGCATGAGCAGACGCATAAGTGGGATGCACATGCTTAGGATGGCGTCGTCTGCGCTTACCAGCCGTGTGCATTCCTCAAAACACTGAAGGACTTTACAGAGGTCTTTCAGCTTCGACCACTGCACACCTGTCAACTCCATGTCTGCTCTCAAAGTGCCTGGCCGTGTATCCTCCCACAAATGCATTATGGCCTGCCTCTGCTCGCACAGCCGCTCCACCATGTGCAGGGTGGAGTTCCATCTTGTTGCAATGTCGATAATGAGGCGGTGGTTGGGAAGGAGGAGCAATCGCTGCAGCTTCTGCATACGAACGGAGTGTACAGGCGACCGGCGGATGTGCGCGCACAGTCTTCGCACCTTCTGGAGCAGGGCTGTTAACTCCGGATAATTTTTGAGGAAGCACTGCACCACCAGGTTCAAGGTGTGAGCCAAGCAAGGTATATGGCTGAGTTTTGAAAGGGCTATGGCTGCCACAAAATTACGGCCGTTATCACTAACTACCTTGCCTGCCTCAAGATGTACACTGCCCAGCCATGACTCAGTTTGTCGCTTCAAGTACTCGGCCAGCACCTCGGCGGTGTGTCTGTTGCCCAAACACATCATCTGCAACACAGTCTGCTGACGCTTTCCACTAGCTGCTCGATAGGGGGACACATCGTGTGCAACAGTGGCAGCTGCAGATGTAGTGCTCGTACGACTGCGCTCTGTGGACGAGCTTTCGCTTCTGGAGGAGGAGGAGGAGGAGGGTCGAACGCCTACAGCCAACTGTTTCCTATACCGTGGGCTAGGCAGCACTGTCCCACCACCGCTGTCCCCTGTGGACCCTGCATCCACCACATTAACCCAGTGCGCAGTGATGGACACGTAATGGCCCTGGCCATGCCGACTGGACCATGCATCAGTTGTGAGGTGCACCTTTCCGCTCACTGACTGCTTGAGTACATGGACAATGCGGTCTTTCACATGATGGTGGAGGGCTGGGATGGCTTTGCGAGAGAAGAAGTGGCGACTGGGTAGGTCATAGCGTGGTACTGCATAGGCCATGAGTTCGCGGAAAGCTGCGCTTTCCACCAACCGAAAGGGCATCATCTCAAACGAGATTAGTTTGGCAATGTGGGCGTTCAAACCCAGTGTACGCGGATGAGAGACTGAGTACTTTCTTGACCTACTCATAGTGTCTGGGAGGGTGAGCTGGACTTGAGAGCTGCATATGGTGGAAGTAGCGGTGGACAGGGCGGACTGAGAGAGGGTTGATGATGGTGATGGAGTTGGTGTTCTTTCTGATGGCCTAGAATCAGTCTTTCATTGATATAACAGTGGGATTCCCTGACTGCTGTGGCCTTGCAACAACACCTCAACATTTGCTGCTGTGCTAACCGGTGGGCTTACAGTGGGGGAAACAATGTAGCGTTGCTGACTACCTTCGTTGTGATCAGTTGCATATGTGGCACTTGAGGTTTGGTGTTGTGTCCACGCTTGCAAGTGCATGCTGGTTAAATGTCTAAGCATGCAACTGGTATTCAAATTTTTCAGATTTTTCCCTCGGCTAAAGGTCTTTGCGCACTTCTTACAGATAACCTTGGCCTGATCATGAGGATTTTGTTCAAAAAAGTGCCACACTGCACTCTTCCTACTTTGGCAGACATTTTGCGGCCTAGCACGCTGTGATCTTTTGACCCTCTGGACAAGCTGTCCAGCAACTCTTTTGATTTTTGGTACCTGTCTTTGGAGTGCTCCGGGCCTGCCAGATAACAGCTGTTGCGATGTCGATGTCTGCTGTGGATGCTCCTCATCTGAGCTATTGGAAGCAGCACCCTCTTCCCCCAATGGATGCCAATCTGGGTCAACAACTGGGTCATCCATCACCTCCTCTTCTATGTCATGTGCACCTTCCTCTGTGTCACCGTGTATGGTGGTATAGTGTGCGGGAAGGGGCACCTGAGTCTCATCAGGGTCAGAATCTGGCTCTGTACACTGCGAGGACAATGTAGTGCTCTGAGTGAATGTACCAGCAGAATCATCCATCAGTGGCTGTGCATCAGTGCACTCCATGTCAGATTCATCTTGGCCTGGGTAATTCACCATTTCACTTGATAATCCAGGCATGGTATGTGAAAACAGCTCCATGGAGTAATCAGTAGTATGGCCTGTGTCATCCTTCAATCTTGGTTGGGGTGAAGGACACAAGGAAAGGTGTGGTTCATGAACATGAGCCTCCAATGACGACTCAGTGCTTTTACTTTTTACAACTGAAGAAGGGGAGGCGATAGAGCTGGAGGCTGAGTCAGCAATGTAAGACAAAACTTTTTCCTGATGCTCTGGCTTTAAAAGCGGTTTGCCAACTCCTAGAAAACTAAGCGTTCGAGGCCTTATGTAGCCAGACGATGACGCAGGCTCAACACCTCCTGCATTCGGTCCTATTTTGCTCTTGCCACTACCATCAGATCCACCACCAACACCATCATTACCAGCTGCCAACCCCCGCCCAATTCCACGGCCTCTTCCACCAGCCTTCCTCATTTTTGGTAGAAATGTAGACAAAATCCAACAAACTATATAGTAATGTAAAACAAGGTACAAGGTGTCTATAGGACAGGGGAGATTTTGAATTTCTGCAAACACTTGTGGACACTGGACACTTTTGGATTGTGTGAGGCCCACTGATATCTGAGCGCTATGTGACAGGCTCGATGGCACAGCTGTGACCAAAATGACTAGAGGATAAGGGAGATTTTGAATCTCTGCACACACTTTTGGACACTGGACACTTTTGGATTGTGTGAGGCCCAATGAATATCTGAGCGCTATGTGACAGGCTCGATGGCACAGCTGTGACCAAAGTGACTAGAGGATAAGGGAGATTTTGAATCTCTGCACACACTTTTGGACACTGGACACTTTTGGATTGTGTGAGGCCCAATGAATATCTGAGCGCTATGTGACAGGCTCGATGGCACAGCTGTGACAAAAGTGACTAGAGGATAAGGGAGATTTTGAATCTCTGCACACACTTTTGGACACTGGACACTTTTGGATTGTGTGAGGCCCAATGAATATCTGAGCGCTATGTGACAGGCTCGATGGCACAGCTGTGACCAAAGTGACTAGAGGATAAGGGAGATTTTGAATCTCTGCACACACTTTTGGACACTGGACACTTTTGGATTGTGTGAGGCCCAATGAATATCTGAGCGCTATGTGACAGGCTCGATGGCACAGCTGTGACAAAAGTGACTAGAGGATAAGGGAGATTTTGAATCTCTGCACACACTTTTGGACACTGGACACTTTTGGATTGTGTGAGGCCCAATGAATATCTGAGCGCTATGTGACAGGCTCGATGGCACAGCTGTGACAAAAGTGACTAGAGGATAAGGGAGATTTTGAATCTCTGCACACACTTTTGGACACTGGACACTTTTGGATTGTGTGAGGCCCAATGAATATCTGAGCGCTATGTGACAGGCTCGATGGCACAGCTGTGACAAAAGTGACTAGAGGATAAGGGAGATTTTGAATCTCTGCACACACTTTTGGACACTGGACACTTTTGGATTGTGTGAGGCCCAATGAATATCTGAGCGCTATGTGACAGGCTCAATGGCACAGCTGTGACAAAAGTGACTAGAGGATAAGGGAGATTTTGAATCTCTGCACACACTTTTGGACACTGGACACTTTTGGATTGTGTGAGGCCCAATGAATATCTGAGCGCTATGTGACAGGCTCGATGGCACAGCTGTGACAAAAGTGACTAGAGGATAAGGGAGATTTTAAATCTCTGCACACACTTTTGGACACTGGACACTTTTGGATTGTGTGAGGCCCAATGAATATCTGAGTGCTATGTGACAGGCTCGATGGCACAGCTGTGACAAAAGTGACTAGAGGATAAGGGAGATTTTGAATCTCTGCACACACTTTTGGACACTGGACACTTTTGGATTGTGTGAGGCCCAATGAATATCTGAGCGCTACTCGATGGCACAGCTGTGACAAAAGTGACTAGAGGATAAGGGAGATTTTGAATCTCTGCACACACTTTTGGACTCTGGACACTTTTGGATTGTGTGAGGCCCAATGAATATCTGAGCGCTATGTGACAGGCTCGATGGCACAGCTGTGACAAAAGTGACTAGAGGATAAGGGAGATTTTGAATCTCTGCACACACTTTTGGACACTGGACACTTTTGGATTGTGTGAGGCCCAATGAATATCTGAGCGCTATGTGACAGGCTCGATGGCACAGCTGTGACAAAAGTGACTAGAGGATAAGGGAGATTGGATTGCTTTTAAAAAAGCAGTTTGCAGAGCAGTGGGTAAACAGCAATGCCAGCCTGTCAGGAAGCCTTAAAAGGCAGCCCAACAACCAACACCACTGATACACCACAATATAGCCTCCCCTTGCACTGCACACACAGTGACTGGTGTGTTGTGCAGGCCAAATCGCTAGCAGCAGAAGCAGTTTTTTTGTCTTCTTCCCTGCCTAACGCTCTCCCTACAGAATCAGCAGCAACCTCTCCCTATACTGAGATCGGCAGAAGTAAGATGGCGGTCGGCATGCACGCCCTTTTATACCCCCTGTGTTGCCCACCAAAGCAAGCCAATCACTTGCATGCCCTTCTGAAAGATGGTGGTGACCCCTGCCTATGTCATCACATTGCCCACAGTGTCCGTGGATCCTGATTGGCTGAAAAAGAGCGCAAAACAAACTTTTGAAACGCGACTTTGGCGCCTAAGTCGCCGACCTCGTGGCTGACCTCATCCTAGGGTCGGGTTTCGTTTCATGAAACCCGACTTTGCCAAAAGTCGGTGACTTTTGAAATTTTTCGACCCGTTTCGCTCAACTCTAGTAATTATTACTACCTATGGGATGGACGGGATTTGGTATTGTCCAAAGGCACTTGATTATTATTGGTTGGATTTCATGTTGATCTTATATACAGGGCATCCTGCTTGAATATCATAACTGCCTGATGTTCATTAAATGTAATGTCAGTAGGATCTACCTTCCTAAGCCATCTATATGGACATTCAGGTCATAGGAAGGTGAATAAAATGATACCTTGATGTCTGCGATTCAAAATCTTTTTACGGAGGATTTCCCATTTTTATTATTTGCAAATGAGCTGTGAAGACCTATGGTCCGGACACTTACATCCCCAAAAATCTGCTTCTAAATATTTTAAATGAAAGGAGGCATTACCAGTGTGAGACATGTAATGACTGACAGTATGATCTCCTGGACTACATGTCTCCTATCTATTGGTAACTCCCCCTTTTATTTAAAATAATCTCTGGAGGCAGATTTTCAGGAATATCTATGGCCAGCCCATAGATCTTAACAGCTCATTTGCATATTAAAAAACATGGATTTCTCTGGAATAAGGCATGGGATTAACGACACCAAGGTAACACTTTATTCAGCTTCCTATGACCTACATGCCCATATAGACGGCTTAGGAGGCGTGATCCTACTGACAGATTTCCTTTAACACTGGCTGTTATTAAAACCAGATACAGAATTTAAGTTGAAATTTCCAGATCCCTAGAATAATATAAATTAAATGGTATATGTAACATAAAATTAATCAAAAGTCTGAAATAAGTTAATGGGGTTTTCCAGGACCAACAAAATTTTAGCTAAAGGCGGTAAATGCTATAATTTCACAAAACAACCATCCTTACCTGATGAATCCCTTTTACTCCTGTGCAATTACTATGGTCCTCCTCACCATTCAGGGCTTCAATGAGGGCTAAGCAACGTTAGGAGACTGGGTAGAGTGCTTCTCCCAAAGATTGGGGGATGTAGACTGGAGCTGAATGCACTGAGATGGTCGTACATTAATACACAGAGTGGGACATTTATATGGATCCACCTAAATAAAATGGTAATGGTTGGTGATATCAACTTCCTGTTGTGGCCCATTATTATATGGGAGGGGGGAAACTTTTCAAGATGGGTGGTGACCATGGCGGCCATTTTGAAGTCGGCCATTTTAGATCCAACTTTATTTTTTTCACATTATGGGTGTTAGGTCCGAGCATTCCTACAAGGAATCTGACCCCCTTAGACTAGCATTTCTTCTGCAGTATTGCTATCAGTGTGTCAAGAGTGGGAGAAGAGGGTTGCATTGGCAATCCAACACAATGGGCAGCACTTTGAACATATTTTGTAAGTGGTCATAAACTTGTAAACTCATGAAAGAATAAAGTTATGTTAAAACCAAGCACACAGTTGTTTTTCTTGTGAAACTCTCAATAAGTTTGATGTGTCACATGACCCTCTTCCCATTGGAAAAAATAAAGTTGGATCCAAAATGGCCACCTTCAAAATGGCCGCCATGGTCACCACCCTTCTTGAAAAGTTCCCCCTCCCATATACTAATGTGCCACAAACAGGAAGTTGATATCACCAACCATTCCCATTTTATTTAGGTGTATCCATATAAATGGCCCACGCTGTATAGCTCTACATTTCGTATTGTTTGTTATGAAATCATATTATATAAACACTTGAATACTTCTAGGTAATAAATAACTGTTAATTGGAGTCTTATCCAAAAAAAGTATTAATGTGTTAAACACTTTTGTGTATTACAGACTTCAAAAAATGGCAAGACTCTCAGAGAGCAGTTTAGTGCACTTTTAATAGATTTTTTACTCAGAAATGGATCCATAAGGGAGGAAAAAAATGAAGAAAGATTTACACTGCTCCTGATTTGTAAGTTCTGTTCTTTTTAGTGAAATAAGATATGCATCAAAAGGCAAAAAAAATTGCACTGTGCCGTGTCTCAGTAGTGGTATACTTCATATGGTAATGTTACAGTGCAAGAATCATCTATTTCACAAAATGACAGCATATAATTTATACAAACAGCATTGTCACAGCACAGGGACAATAAAATGACTTTCATATATAATGCATGGTCATTTTATTAGAGCTCACGATTGGAGCTTTAACGTATGGATATTAGGAGAAAAGAGTCGCTCCCTTTGTTATTCCTCACCTGTGGATGAGGATGGACTGTGAAATTGGTCGTTCACCTGGGTGGGTTGTGTGCGGCACGACTCCATGGAAGAGTGAATTGAATTCAGAATACTGGCTGCTGTACTGGCCGCTGAACTCACACCCAGTAATGGAGGACATAATGAGCGAAGGAGAGGAACGGGTGGTGGATCCCGGGTGCTGCCACTGACAAAAATGATTATAAGCGGTAAGAATAAAAATATTTTGTTTTGTTCCTGCAAAGCGTTTTGGAGTAGAGTTGACTCCTTCTTCAGGCTTTGGAGAGAGTTCTACTCCTAAACAAGTTGTAAGAACAAAACAAAATATGGTGCATGTCACCACAAGCTGCATTATCTGTACACCCAGGTAATTATATGATACATGATGCCAATTACAGTTATGTAATTTATTTCATTCATTCATTCACTAATTGACCTCAGGCCTAATATATGATATCATATGGACATTTACACATGCACTTTACATGCCATATACTCACTGTTTTTTGTTTTTTTCAGTGTAAAGATTTATTTCATTCCTTGACATGCTCCACTTTACAGTATCATGGCACAACCACTGCATATTTGTATTTTAATAAACTATTTGTCACATTATCATTGACCGCTATCTCAGTTTCCTTACTATCTTTTGTATTCACCCATTTCACCAAGGGTGATGTGCACATTAATATGGTGATACACTTCATATGTAGTGATGTAGTGCAGATATACATTTGCCCTTTTTAGGTTTTTCCTTTTGTCGTAATAAGTGCTAAAGGTAGTATGCCCATCTATGGGAGATTTGTCTGGCAGTAGCACATCACCTATAGTTGATCATACTACTTTGAGCACTTGTCTGTTCCTGACTGTTCTTCACTTTCTACTAAAGAATTCTCCACCATAGAGCACCCAATGTTTCTTTTTCATTTTTGCATGTAGATATTTCTACAAAGGTCAAAGATTTGTTCCAGAAACATGACAATGAATGTTTCTTGCTTTCCTGGCCCTCACAGACTTCCCATCTTAATCCTACAGAGCATCTCTGGGGCAAGGGAGAACTTGCCATTCCAAACATATCATTACCTTTATCTAATATGTGACAATTGTGATAAGGTGTCTTGAAGGTTGTGTGCTAAATTGTACAGTGTGAATAAAGCCCCCGTTACACACTGCGATATCGCTAGCAATATCGCTGTAAAGTCACCGATTTTGTGACGTTGCAGCGATATTGCTAGCGATATCGCTGCATGTGATACTTACCTCCAACCCGCTCCCCCACTGGTTATCGTTGATCTCGCGAGAAGTTCCTGGATCATTTGTCGTCGGTCACTTCATGCGGCGCTTCCTGCTGTGACGATGAGCGACGTGTGGAGCTGGGCGGGAGGACGCAGGATCGCTGTGTCTGACAGGTAAGTAGCGATCCCCGTCTCCAGCGATGTCGCTAGTGAGATCTGCCTGTGTGGCAGCTCACTAGCGACCACCTAGCGATGTACCAGCGATCCTGACCGCGTCATATCGCTGGTCGGGATCTCTGGTGAGTCGCTAGGTGTAACGGTACCCTAAGCATTAGGCAGCCAAAATTTTCGGCAGTGTAAGTCCAGCTTACACCAGACAATGTGCTGCAGAGAAAGATAATGTTTTGTGCTACACAAAAAAATTGTTTCGCAAGATGAACGAGCATTTTGCTCATTTGTCAGGGGATCTGCAGCCTGTTTACACTGAAAGTTTACTATAATCTTTCAGTGTAAAAGAACCTTAGGACAGTGACAAAAATTCCCATTTTTCCAAAATTACTAATGTCATAGAATTTTTTCTATAACAACTCAGGATCTTACTGGACTGATCCACTAGAGGATCAATAATGAAGGTGTGAAGGTCATGTTGTAGTAACCCTAAACTTTGTTTGGGCTTTAACTTATATGAATTCTGGAACAATATTATTAAGCAATGCTGAACATGAATTAAACCATCTGCTATGAGTCTTTTTGGGTGAGTGTTTTGCTGGAATATCCCCTTAGAAATGTTTTCTTAAAATTTGTTAAAACAAGCAAGGTCTACCCACCCTCTTATGTCTTGCTCAGCTGGTGCACGTCCAAGTATGACATGATTCAACTCATCTGGTTTGAATTAGGGTGAGGCGATTTGCTGTGACAAAGAAAGTTAAAGTCCTAACAAGCCAACAAACTGTGCTAGCGTGTGTACACCGACCACAGATGCCACAGCTTAGTCTTATAGGAGAAGCCGCCGAGTAAAAGGAACACTATTGACTGGAAGCACACTACAGTAGATTTGATTCTACAAGCTTTTCAGTATTTTTATACAGATTATTACATACAAATTATTGTAGAATGTTTTTTAATGGCCAAACAATTAAAATTGAGAATCCAAAGTCATAGTTGCCTCTTGCGAGATGAGACCACATGTTTGTTAAATGTCCACAATTTGAAGGAACAATTCACCTTTTAGATGTTTTATACAAAGATAAGTGAAAATTATAAGTGCCAGGTTACAGTTTTTCTCTTGATAGTGTTCAACTTTCCGCATTATATCTCATATATCCATACATCTGTGACCTAGTCTCCTGGAACTTACCTGCACGCAGTCTTTCGATCCTCACCAGATCTTCTCTACTCCCATCTTATTCCCTCTTCCTACAATCACGTACAAGATTTCTCCCGCGCATCCCCCTACTTTGAAACTCAATACCCCAACATATCAGATTCTCGCCTACCATGGAAACCTTCAAAACTCTTCCAACAAGCCTACAACCTGCAGTAACCCTTGCTCCATTACACCGCCGCATAAACTGTGATTGCTCACGGGCAAGGGTCCTCTCTCTTCCTGTACCACTCGGTGACTTGTATTGCTTAAGATTATTGTACTTGTTTTTTGTTATGTATTCCCCTTTTCACATGTAAAGCTGTGAAGCACCATGGAATAAATGGTGCTATAATAATAAATAATAATAATAATAATAATTATATAAAATATGCTAAAAAACTCTTGCAAATAGCATTGTTCAAAAAAGTACAGCGAAAGTGTTCTCACTCAAATACTGGATTATTTGTAAGATAATTGAAAGGTATGAAAAAAGTTGCCTCTCAAAAATCAAGTTCAGTACTGTGAAAAGCTTTAGGTAGGTGTGGTACAACTGCTGTAAAGTAATAATACTTAAAAAAATGGGACTGTTAATTAACAAAATGAAAAGTGAATGTGCAAAAGAGAAATGTAAATCAATTCAATGTTTAGTGGGACCACCCTTTAACTTTAACCCCTTCACGATCTTGAATTTATCCATTCGTCCAGATCGGTAAGTACTTATCAACCTTGGATATACGGATATGTCCAAGCAATTTTGCACTCACAGGAGCTGTGTGCACGCGTTAATAACACATGGTTTATCTATATATTTTTATATCAAAATTAATAAATGATAAATTTATTACAATATACATATATATGGTTTATATGTATATTGTAATAAATGCATATGGTTTATCACTATATATTTTTATTCATAATAAAAAATAATTTTTATATCATAACTACTAAATGTTATATTACTCTATTTAGATTATAACAAACATTTTATTGATTGCAGCATTTTACTAATATTTCTTTATTTCAGTTGCTTCTTTTTCGTCTGGTGCCTTGGCATATAGAGTTGATGAGCTCCGTAAATATCACTGCCTACTTGTTCTTTTTGGGGCAGGTTCTAACCCTGATCGATCATAATTTTGTCAATGTTGCTTTGGGTTCAATATGTCATGTGCTTCATCATGAGTCAGCCTCATGAACTTTGACACTGTTTGACATGTGCTGTCTTTTGGCACCGGATTTGAATGTGGAATCTATTTAAAGGGAATCTGTCATCCTATTTTTCGCCTATTTGCTGCCGGTACCGACATCAGGGGCTTATCTACAGCATTCTGTAATGTTGTAATCTGAAAGATAAGAAAAATGAGTTATATTATACTCACCAAAGGGCGTTCTGGGTCTGGTCTTGGTCCGATGAGTGTCGCGGTCCGGTCTGGCGCCTCCCATCTTCTAACGGTGACGTCTTCTTCTTTGCTGCCTGTCGTGGTTCCTGCGCAGGTTCACTGCTCTGCCCTGTTGAGGGCAGAGCAGAATACTGCAGTGCGCAGGCGCCGGACCTCTCCTGGCGACTGCGCACTGGAGGACTCTGCTCTGCCCTCAACAGGGCAGAGCAGTGCACCTGCGCAGGAGCCGCGACGGGAAGGTAATGAAGAGGACGTTACCGTTAGAAGATGGGAGGCGCCGGACCGCGACACCCATTGGACCAAGACCGGACTCGGAACGCCCCTGAGTGAGCATAATATAACTCATTTTTCTTATCATTCAGGTTACATCGGGGGCTTATCTACAGAATTACAGAATGCTGTAGATAAGCCCCTGATGTCGGTGCCGGCAGCTGATAAGCGAAAAATAGGGTGACAAATCCCCTTTAAGCTGTCATTGTTCTGTCTATGTACACTTGTAGTATCTCCTGAGGAAGAAGTCCTATTGACTTCGAAACGCATTGAGAATAAACCGCCATCTTCTGTTTGCAGTACGCCTGGACTCCCATTTTTATAGCAGAGCAGATGATATCCACAATTTTCCATTTATAGCATGCTTAGTTTGGTCACCTATTTGACCCGTGGATCTGCAGCAGCTGTCAACTCAATTGATTTTATATACCCTGATGTAAAGGAATATTTGGTGAGTGCAATCTGTTCATATACCTTTGTATCTCTATTGGATAAGAACCTATTTTCGTTTTTTTCTTCCTACAGTTTCTTTAGCAATGTACGGGAATGACCCACAGGGGAACAGATGAGCTCCTGTGTAGAAATAGGCACTCCTCTCCCCATTCTCTTATAGTATGGCACAAAACACTCAATACACTATATACTAAGTTGACCTTCCGGGACTGCTAAGAGTTGTTGTTTTCTCTAGAGATTGCATTTCACAAAGGAATTTTGACTGTGAGCCCAAAAGCGCAACCAAATTTTTCCCAAAGACCACACTGACATGCGCTTCTAGTGCATATAGCATTGTTTTTAAATTGATTGACAATAAATGTACAATTCTACAGGTAGGACTACTGGTTACCTGTAAAAATGTGTGGTCATTTGAAATCAGCTTGAAAACTGCAATATTTTGTGGTAATACTACAGTCATATGTAAAAGTTTGCGCACCCCTATTAATGTTAACCTTTTTTCTTTATAACAATTTTGGTTTTTGCAACAGCTATTTCAGTTTCATATATCTAATAACTGATGGACTCAGTTATATTTCTGGATTCAAATGAGGTTTATTGTACTAACAGAAAATGTGCAATCTGCATTTATACAAAATTTGACCTTATCATTTTCTTGATTTGAACACTCCTAACTACTTTTTACTGACTTCCTGAGGCACTAAATTGGTTTTGTAACCTCATTGAGCTTTGAACTTCATAGCCAGGTGTATCAAATCATGAGAAAAGGTATTTAAGGTGGCCACTTGCAAGTAGTTCTATTTGATTCTCCTATGTAGAGTGGCATCATGGGCTCCTCAAAACAACTCTCAAATGATCTGAAAACAAAGATTATTCAACATAGCTTTTCAGGGGAAGGATGCAAAAAGTTGTCTCAGAGGTTTAACCTGTCAGTTTCCACTGTGAGGAACATAGTAAGGAAATGGAAGAACACAGGTACAGTTCTTGTTAAGCCCAGAAGTGGCAGGCCAAGAAAAATATCAGAAAGGCAGAGAAGAAGAATGGTGAGAACAGTCAAGGACAATCCACAGACCACCTCCAAAGACCTGCAGCATCATCTTGCTGCAGATGGTGTCACTGTGCCTCGGTCAACAATACAGCGCACTTTGCACAAGAAGAAGCTGTATGGGAGAGTGATGCGAAAGAAGCCGTTTCTGCCGTTTCTGCAAGCACGCCACAAACAGAGTCGCCTGAGGTATGCAAAAGCACATTTGGACAAGCCAGTTACATTTTGGAAGAAGGTCCTGTGGACTGATGAAACAAAGATTGAGTTGTTTGGTCATACAAAAAGGCGTTATGCATGGAGGCTAAAAAACACAGCATTCCAAGAAAAACACTTGCTACCCACAGTAAAGTTTGGTGGAGGTTCCATCATGCTTTGGGGCTGTGTGGCCAATGCCGGCACCGGGAATCTTGTTAAAGTTGAGGGTGTCATAGATTCAAATCAGTATCAGCAGATTCTTGACAATAATGTGCAAGAATCAGTGATGAAGTTGAAGTTACGCAGGGGATGGATATGTCAGCAAGACAATGATCCAAAACACTGCTCCAAATCTACTCAGGCATTCATGTAGAGGAACAATTACAATGTTCTGGAATGGCCATCTGTTATGATTGAGTCACCGTAGGAGGCAAAAATAGAAATGCTAGCTAAGTCCAGAAAACCAGAGAAGTTGGCAGCTATCGGATTGCAGACCCCTGAACCTATCAACACAACTAGCAGTAGCCGTGGGGGGCTCCTACGATGCCCTAGGCCCCTCGATCACAGCCGGAGGACTACATAGCCTAAAGACAGAAAGGGAAATCTAAACTGCCCCAGAGCAGACCCCAAAGCAAAAGGCAGCCCCCCACATATAATGACGGTGAAGCAAGAAGAAAGAACAAAACACAGACAGAAAGATAGACAGAGCAAAGATGGGGCCCACGCTAGCTTAGATAGGAAAGGACAGGAAGGCTGCTGTCTGCAATCTGTGAAAAACCCTATGAAAATAAGAGCCAACAAACTGACAGTAAAAAAGGCCCTGAAGACGCTAGGCTTCAAAAAAGCTATGTCAGCACTCAGGAATATTCTGAAGACAGAGCAACAGGCAAAAGGAGATTCAGCTCACCCCAGCAGGGAATGGCAGAATCCAGAAAAGCAAGGAAAACAAAACACTAATGCAAAAAGGCAAAGCAGAAATCTTAGCTTTAGATGAGCAGGAATCAGACTGGTTTCCTAGAGGTCCACAGAGAAATCACCCGCAGGCCAGAAGGGCGTCGGCAGCCTTATATCCAGTCATTAACTCCACTCAGCCAGTCATCATCATCAGCCCCAGGTGTTTGACAATCAGGCTCACTACCTTTCTTCACCAGAAGAGGGAGTTCCTCGGGCCTCAGTAGTGAAGGGGAAAATGAACTCACAACAGTACCTCCCCCTTGAGGAGGGGTCACCGAACCCTCAACCACGCCACCAGGACGATCAGGGTGAGCCCGATGAAAGGGACGCACCAATCTTTTGGCATGAATATCAGAGGCAGAGACCCAGGAATTATCCTCCTGACGATAACCCTTCCACTTAACCAAATACTGGAGTCTCCGTCTAGCCAGACGGGAATCCAGTACTTTCTCTACCTCATATTCCATGTTACCTTCAACCAATACAGGGTCTGGAGGTGCAACCCCCGGAACAACAGGTTCAACAAACCTCTTCAACAAAGATTTATGGAACACATTATGGATTTTAAATGTGACAGGAAGAGCCAAACGAAAAGAGACCGGATTAATAATCTCCAAAATCTTGTAAGGTCCAATAAATCTAGGCTTAAACTTAGGAGAAGCCACCTTCATAGCAATATTTTTTGATGATAACCACACCATATCACCAACCTTAAATTGGGAACCAATGGTCCTATGTCGGTTGGAAAACCGCTGGGCCTTTTCCTGGGAGAGAGATAACTTATCCACCACTTGGTCCCAGATCTGGTGCATTCTCTCCACCACAGTGTCAACCCCTGGTCAGGCAGAGGGCTCCACCTGCCCTGAAGAAAATCGAGGATGAAACCCAAAGTTACAAAAAAAAGGAGACATCAAAGTGGCAGAACTAGCTCTATTATTTAAAGCAAATTCGGCCAAGGGCAAAAATGAAACCCAATCATCCTGATCAGCAGAAATAAAACATCTCAAATATGACTCCAAGGTCTGGTTTGTTCTCTCTGTCTGCCCATTGGTCTGAGGGTGAAAAGCAGAGGAGAAGGACAACTGAATTCCCAGCTTGGAACAGAAAGTTCTCCAAAATCTAGACACAAACTGGAATCCTCTGTCAGATACAATGTTCTCAGGAATCACGTGCAAGCGAACCACCTGTTGTAAAAACAGGGGCACCAATTCAGAGGGAGACGGCAACTTAGGGAGTGGTACAAGATGAACCATCTTAGAGAACCTATCACAAATCACCCAAATAACAGTCATCCTTTGAGAGACAGGCATATCAGAGATGAAATCCATTGAAATATGGGTCCATGGCCTCTTGGGGACAGGCAAAGGCATCAACAACCCACTAGAGCGAGAACATGAATTAGACCGGGAGCACGTCCCACAGGACTGCACAAAATTCCTAACATCATGAGACAAGGAGGGCCACCAAAAAGACCGACTCACCAGATCTCTAGTACCAAAAATACCTGGATGACCAGCCAAAGCAGAGCAATGAACTTTAGACATCACTCTCTTTTTCCACTGGTCAGGAACATACAACTTTCCACTGGGACAACGCTCAGGTTTGTCCTCCTGGAACTCTTCCAGAGCACGTCTCAAATTGGGCGAGATGGCAGAAAGAACTACCCCTTCGCCTAAGATGGTAGCAGGCTTGGTCACCACAGGAGAATCAGCAAAGAAGGTCCTAGAGAGAGCGTCAGCCTTGACATTCTTAGTTCCAGGAAGAAAAGAAACCACAAAATCAAAACGTGTAAAAAACAAGGCCCACCTAGCCTGTCTACGGTTCAAGCGCTTAGCCGACTCTAGGTAAATCAAATTCTTGTGGTCAGTGAGGACCACGACTTGATGCTTAGCTCCCTCCAACCAATGTCTCCACTCCTCAAATGCCCATTTCATGGCTAACAGTTCCCGATTCCCCATATCATAGTTACGTTCAGATGGAGAGAACTTTTGGGAAAAGAAAGCACAGGGATTCATTTTAGATGTCACAGGATCCTTTTGGGACAAAACAGCTCCTGCACCAATCTCAGAAGCATCCACCTCTACCTGGAACGGAAGTGAGACATCAGGTTGCCGCAAAACCGGGGCGGAGGTGAATCTTCACTTCAGCTCCTGAAAGGAAGCAACAGCCTCCGGAGACCAATTTAACACATCAGCACCCTTCTTAGTCAAATCAGTCAATGGCTTGGCAATACTAGAAAATTTTGCTATAAATTTCCGATAAAAATTAGCAAAACCCAAAAACTTCTGGAGGGCCTTCAAAGAAGTGGGCTGAACCCAATCGTAAATGGCCTGTACCTTGGCTGGGTCCATTTCAATAGTTGACGGGGACAAAATAAATCCCAAAAAAGAAATCCTCTGTACTCCAAAAAGGCATTTAGGTCCTTTGACATACAGGGAATTCTCCCTCAAGATCCGGAACACAGTCCGAATATGTTCCACATGAGAATCCCAATCCTTGGAGAAGATCAAAATATCATCCAGATAGATAATCAAAAATTTATCGACAAAATCTCGGAAAATATCGTTCATGAAGCACTGGAAGACAGAAGGGGCATTAGTGAGCCCAAAAGGCATCACCAGGTACTCAAAATGTCCCTCCGGAGTATTAAACGCCGTCTTCCATTCATCCCCATGCTTAATGCGAATAAGATTATACACCCCCCTGAGGTCAAGCTTGGTAAACCAGCAAGCACCTTTAACTCTGGAGAATAGATCAGAAATCAGCGGTAACGGATACTGATATTTAACAGTAATTTTGTTGAGAGCACGATAATCAATACAAGGTCTTAATGATCCATCCTTTTTGGCTACAAAAAAAAAAACGGCACCTAAGGGTGACGAGGATGGTCTAATATGACCCTTCTCCAACGCCTCCTTAATATAGGACCGCATAGCCTCGTGCTCGGGTACAGATAAATTGAAGAGCCGACCCTTGGGAAATTTACACTCCGGGCTCAGTTCAATAGCACAGTCATAACTCCTATGAGGAGGCAGAGACGCAGGCTCATTCTCACTAAATACATCATAAAAGTCCGCCAAATAATCAGGAACATCATGCAACTGAGGAGAGGTGGAAAACACCGGAGCCTCACTAAAGGCACACCGACAACCCCAACTCACCACAGACACAGATTTCCAATCCAAAACTGGATTATGAATTTGTAACCAGGGAAACCCCAGAAAAATAGTATCATGCAGATTATGTAACACCAAAAACCTGCAATTTTCTTGATGGTCTGGGGCGACCCGCATTACCACCTGGGTCCAAAACTGAGGTTTATTTTTAGCCAAAGGAGTAGCATCAATCCCCCTCAAATGGATAGGCGTCTGCAGAGGTGTCATCGGAAATCCACAACGTTTAGCAAAATCCAAGTCCATTAGGTTTAGAGCTGCTCCCGAATCCACAAAAGCCTTGGCGGTAAATGTGGACAGGGAGCAGATCAGAGTAATAGCCAGAAGAAACTTAGGTTGAACACCACCAACAGAAAACGTGTGTGCAAAGCGTTTCTCGCGTTTAGGACAGACAGAAATAATATGCGAGGCATCTCCACAGAAAAAACACAACTTATTACGCCTTCTGAACTCCTGACGCTGCTCTCTGGAAAAAACTCTATCACATTGCATAGGTTCAGACATCTGTTCAACAGGTGGCAACACCTCTCGTGCAGCTCTGCGTTCGCGTAAACGCCGATCAACCTGAATGGCTAAAGACATAGAATCGTCAAGACCAGAGGGAACAGGAAATCCCACCATAGTATCTTTTATGGCTTCTGACAACCCCTTCCGAAAGAGAGCAGCCAAGGCATTATCATTCCAGGTAGTAAGTACTGCCCACTTTCAGAATCTGCAGAATCACGATCCTGGTTCATTGCCAGCAGGGTCTTTTCAGACTGATCAATGGCATTAGGTTCATCATACAACAACCCCAAGGCCTGAAAAAATGCGTTCACATTAGTCAGAATAGGATCATCTGGTTTCAAAGAAAACGCCCAATCCTGGGGATCGCCACGCAGCAAAGAGATGACAATTTTAACCTGCTGCGCGGAGCTCCCTGACGAGTTAGGCTTCAAGGCAAAAAATAATTTACAATTATTTTTGAAATTCAAAAATTTAGACCGATCCCCAAAAAATACATCAGGTGTAGGAATCTTTGGTTCAGCAGCATGTGAATGAGCAAGGTAGGCGGAAATTCCCCGCACTTCCGCAGCGAGCTGCTCCACACGATCAGACAATTGCTTTATCTCCGTTGAGAGAAAAAAAAATTCCCCCTACGGCCTCAGACATATAGAGGAAAAAATATACACTTTTTTTTTTTCTATACAATTCTTTCCTGCTATTGAGTACCCTAGAATCTGCGGTATGGCGGGTGATTCTGTTATGATTGAGTCACCGTAGGAGGCAAAAAAAAGAAATGCTAGCTAAGTCCAGAAAACCAGAGAAGTTGGCAGCTATCGGATTGCAGACCCCTGAACCTATCAACACAACTAGCAGTAGCCGTGGGGGGCTCCTACGATGCCCTAGGCCCCTCGATCACAGCCAGAGGACTACATAGCCTAAAGACAGAAAGGGAAATCTAAACTGCCCCAGAGCAGACACCAAAGCAAAAGGCAGCCCCCCATATATAATGACGGTGAAGCAAGATGAAAACACTAACACAGACAGAAAGATAGACAAAGCAAAGATGGGGCCCACGCTAGCTTAGATAGGAAAGGACAGGAAGGCTGCTGTCTGCAATCCGTGAAAAACCCTATGAAAATAAGAGCCAACAAACTGACAGTAAAAAAGGCCCTGAAGACGCTAGGCTTCAAAAAAGCTATGTCAGCACTCAGGAATATTCTGAAGACAGAGCAACAGGCAAAAGGAGATTCAGCTCACCCCAGCAGGGAATGGCAGAATCCAGAAAAGCAAGGAAAACAAAACACTAATGCAAAAAGGCAAAGCAGAAATCTTAACTTTAGATGAGCAGGAATCAGACTGGTTTCCTAGAAGTCCACAGAGAAATCACCCGCAGGCCAGAAGGGCGTCGGCAGCCTTATATCCAGTCATTAACTCCACTCAGCCAGTCATCATCATCAGCCCCAGGTGTTTGACAATCAGGCTCACTACCTTTCTTCACCAGAAGAGGGAGTTCCTCGGGCCTCAGTAGTGAAGGGGAAAATGAACTCACAACAGCCATCCCAGTCCCCAGACCTGAATATCATTGAACACCTGTGGGATGAATTGAAGCGGGCTGTCCATGCTCGGCGACCATCAAACTTAACTGAACTGGAATTGTTTTGTAAACAGGAATGGTCACAAATACCTTCATCCAGGAACTCATTAATAGCTACAGAAAGCGACTAGAGGCTGTTATTTTTGCAAAAGGAGGATCTATGAAATATTAATGTCACTTTTATGTTGAGGTGCCCATAATTATGCACCAGTGAAATTTTGTTAAAATGCAGATTGCACATTTTCTGTTAGTACAATAAACCTCATTTGAATCCAGAAATAAAACTGAGTCCATCAGTTATTAGATATATGAAACTGAAATAGCTGTTGCAAAAACCAAAATTGTTATAAAGAAAAAAGGTTAACATTAATTGGGGTGCCCAAACTTTTACATATGACTGTATATACCATTAAAGATTTTAGCTTGACTGCGGTTGTTTCTTTTTCATTTTTCCTTTAATAAATATGCCATAAATGCCATCTCTAGGATCCTCACCAATTAGGGGAATGGGGTCCATCAATTCATGACCACCACATACAGTGGGTACCTAAAGTATTCAGACCCCTTTAAATTTTTCACTCATTGTTTCATTGCAGCCAATTGGTAAATTCAAAAAAGTTCATGTTTTTTCTCAATTATGTACTCTGCAACCCATCTTGACTGAAAAAAAACAGAAATGTTGAAATTTTTTCAAACTTATTAAAAAAGAAAAACTGAAATATTACATAGTCATAAGTATTCAGACCCTTTGCTCAAACACTCATATTTAAGTCACATGCTGTTGCTGTTTGCTTGTGCTCCTCCTTGATATGGTTCTACTCCTTTATTGGAGTCCAGCTGTGTTTAAATAAACTGATTGGACTTGATTTGTAAAGGCACACACCTGTCTATATAAGACCACACAGCTCACAATGCATGTCAGACCAAATGAGAATCATGAGGTCAAAGGAACTGGCCAAGGAGCTCAGAGACAGAATTGTGGCAAGGCACAGAACTGGACAAGGTTACAAAAGAATTTCTGCAGTACTCAAGATTCCTAAGAGCACAGTGGCCTCCATAATGCTTAAATGGAAGAAGTTTGGGATCATCAGAAGTCTTCCTAGACCTGGCCATCCAGCCAAACTGAGCAATCATGGAAGAAGAGCCTTGGTGAGAGAGGTAAAGAAGAACCCCAAGATCACTGTGGCTGAGCTCCACAGATGCAGTAGGGAGATAGGTGAAAGTTCCACAAAGTCACCTATCACTGCAGCCCTCCATCAGTCGGGCCTTTATGGCAGAGTGGCCCAACAGAAGCCTCTTCTCAATGCCAGGCATATGAAAGCCTGCATAGGGTTTGCTAAAAAACACATGAAGGACTCCCAGACTATGAGAAATAAGACTGTCTGTTCTGATGAGTTTAAGATAGAACTTTTTGTTGATAAGTCTAAGCGGTATGTGTGGAGAAAACCAGGCACTTCTAGTCACCTGCCCAATACAATCCCAACAGTGAAACATGGTAGTGGCAGCATAATGCTATGGGGGTGTTTTTCAGCTTCGTGGACAGGACGACTGGTTGCAATTGAAGGAAACATGAATGCGACCAATGTAGGATGGATGAAAACCTCTTCCTGAGTGCTCTGGACCTCAGTCTTAGCCGAAGGTTCACCTTCCAACAGGACAAGGACTCTAACCACACAGCTAAAATAACAAAGGCATGGTTTCAGAACAACTCCGTGACCATTCTTGACTGGCCCAGCCAGAGCCCTACCCTAAACTCAATTGAGCAACTCTGGAGACACCTGAAAATGGCTGTCCAGTCCACCAATGTTCACTTTCCAATCCAAGTTTGTTATTTTTAGGGCTCATAATATATTTTAGTATCTAACTAATGCCTAATGAGATATAATTATAGAATCATGTTTAAGTTAGCAGATTGTGGGCTAATTTGTTTAATTTGTTTTTCTATAGATTTTTAGTGTATTTTTATCTGAAAATTGGGTATTGTTATATTTTTAATGTGAATGACTACAACTAAAGATCACTTTTGTAATTTACATACAGTATAGTATAAGATGTTTTCTTTGGTCAACTTGTAAATTTTTTATATTAATTAGATATGAGAGAATCTTTAGAAATTTGTATTCACCAGCTTTGCCAAATTTTGCCAGGAAATTGGATTAATAGCTAATTCTCTGCAAATTGAAAATACTTAATCAATACTTATCAATTAAATATTCTCTTTTCCTTTCTTTCACTATTATTCTATATATACTATTTATACATTTTCTTCAGTGTGATATGGCTTTGTCTCCCTATTCCTACGGCTGAGCTGGGAACTGCTGCATCCTCTCTCAACAAAATGGCAGCTGCATTTCCTGCTTTGGCTTTTATACTGGCTATGATTGTCATCCCTAATTGTCTGTACTATAGAATGTATTGTGATAGCTGCAAGGTATTGCACGGTACCCAAGTGAGAGCCAATTAGTCACAACCTACAGATAAATATACACTCAGACTGCCGGGTCACATAAATCTAAATCAAAACCGGATGAAGCCAAAAACTACTCCTGAGCCTCCTGAGGAAACTAGACATGCGTAAACGCGTTGAGGCATTACTGAGGCATCAGCATTGAGGCATTTTGAGGCATCAGCATTTATTTACATCAAGATAAGCTCATTTTACCTTTGTGTGTTAATATCGTATGTGTATTTTTGGTTGTTTTACTATAGGGCTGGCTAGGGTTACATAGGGAGAGCCACCGTCGAATTGGGGTGCCACATCGTCAACTTTAACTAGGATGCCAACCTCCGCTGGTAGGAAGGAAATCAGCATCTAAAGGAATCATTAAGGCTGATTAGCCTGGAACTGAGGGCCCAACAATACAAGGAACGCCCAACAATACATGGAACTTTGTTCTGTCTTTTTTTTAAGCTAAAGCACGTTGTCACTTTATAAACTTTTTTGTTATAAAATCAGTTACGCACACTCCTGAGATAACTGTTGAGGCTGTGTCTGTTGTTTGACTGCTTATCCTTGACTCATGCTATCAGTAACAAGGGAATTCTATGGTCTAGTAGGGGCAGGTGTCACGAAGTAGGGGCACCACTGTCATTCATGTGTAGGGTGCTGTTACGGTTGCTGTAGCGGGAAGGTATGGAGAGGCAACCCGGAAGTGGACCCTCTGGGTCACGGCTCCAGAGCCCCCGAGGGCGAGCGCCCAGGTGAGGACCACCCCCTATACAGGGAGTGTTAGGGGCAGACCCCCAGGGGATGGAGCTGCGACAGCCGGAGCCAAAGGGGCGACTAGGACTAGGCAGGAGTGGAGGCACAGGCGTATCCATACAGTGAGCACAGGGGAGCACAGAGAGCGTAGGGATCAGGCAGAGCGCAGGACCGGAGCGTAGCGGGTACGAACGGCTGGAGGCTGCAAAAGAAGAAACAAAAAGCGGAAGGATGTGAGGAGCAGGACTGGGAAGGAACAACTGAGGACACAGTACAGCAGGAGAGCAGAGGGGGAACTGACAAAGGCAGAGAAGGCAGGGGAAAGAATAAGGGTGCAAGGACAGGAGCACAGCGTAAACAGAGGCAGGTTAATAGGGCCTGAAACACGGAGAGTGCCGCAAAGACAGCGTCACCGCGTTAGAAGAACAGGCATCTTACCTGTCCAGACGCCGACCATAAGTAGCGCAGGGCGCCGCCATGTTGGAGGCGGGGTCAGCGCATCATGTTACCCAGGGGGCTGCGCGCCTGGAGGGAGGCAGTGCGCAGGCGCCTGCCACCGGGAGAGCCGGAGCCCGGGCGTGGGGACGCGCCGGAGAGCAGGAGCACGCAGGGAAGTGCGCGCCGCCGGGTAAGTGAAGCCCGGGGGCGTAACAGGTGCCAACCTCCGCTGATAATAATAGGAAATACTTTTACTTTGCAAAATTTGTTAATTTTATTCAAAAACATCCAGTCCAGAAAAAATGTGCCGAGACAAGACAGTAGTATATACAGTTTAGATACCCAACGTTTTGATCCTCCTGGATCTTAATCATGGGGTACTTAGTAACTTCAGTATCGTGAATCTGGCACTTGTAATAAATATGAATCCCCCTGGGTTGTCCCCAGGTGCTGGAATATATGGGTATGGCCTGAAAAAGGCTGCAATGGCTGTATTGGGTAGCTTTAAGCCTGTAAAAATGCCAAGGGGCCAGACAAAGACTGTAGTGGCCGTGAAAGGTAGTTTTGGACATGGGGATGTGACCGGGGTGGTATACAGCGGATGCGGCGCTCCCGCCCCCTGTCTTGTCCGCTGGATGAAAGCGAGCAGAAAAGAAGGATGATATAGTGTGATTTTGGTAAGGAGGTGATGTCAGGTACAGATAGGTAGAGCTGCGTGTCATCGACGTAGTGATGATATTGCAAACCATACCATTACATCAGCTGTCCTAGGCCAAAGGTGTAGATGGAGAAGAGTAGGGGTTCTAGAACAGAGCTTTGCTGAACACCGAAAGACAGTCTTGTTGTTTTTAAAGACTCTGCCAATAACCCTAAAAAGAACATTTGTAACACTGGCCATGGCCGCATCAGCAGGGGTAGTAAAACTACCAGCCTTACCATCACCAGCATGATCAGGCACATGGCAGCACATGGCAGCAAAGCACCCGACTTTGTTGGTTGAACACCAGGCTCCATGAACAGTGTCTGCAGGTGATACCACTGCTTCTTTCGCTGTTGTGCGTGCAAGCTAATTCTCATCATCAAGCACGTCCATGTCCTTGTCATAGCGCAGCCTTCAGTTGTCCCTAGCCCAGTCATTGGACTGTAAGCAGAAAGACGCAGCCAACGCTCCACAGGCCACAGTACTAAATTCACAAATTTCTCATCTGCTTGCGCTCTAAATGTTGCATTTTAGGCTCGTGGGAGATGGACGCTTTCCGCAACCTGATGGCGGTGACAGTAACAAGGTACTCGGACCCCACTCGCCACTATTTCTCCGGGTATGCCGTCACGACATTACACAAGCAAGTACATGTCCCACAACATTCCCGGTGCCATCAACAATGCTGTTACAGGGAAAGTGCACCTAACCATGGACTAGTGCTTGTGGGCAGGGATGGTACATCTTGCTGATGGCACACTGGGTTTGCATAGAAGAAGTCATGACCCAGTCAGACATTGGGAGACCATGTCACAGATGTATGGAGGAGACAGGTTGTGGAAGGCTTTGTATGTCATATTTAGGGTTTTGGACTGTAGTCTATGGGCAATAGGAAGGCATTAAAGGGTATGGCAGACAGGAGGAGAGGCTGGGGAATAACGGAGGGACAGTTGGATTACACTGGCAGCAGAGTTTTGGATAGATTTGAGTGGTGCAAGAGTGCTAGAGGGGAGGCTAGAGAGTATAAGGTAGCAATAGTCAAGACGTGAGATCATGAGGGCGTGCACAAACATTTTTTAATTTTCTTGGAATGTATGGATCCAGGAAATGTTTTTGAGCTGTAATGGGCAGGAGGAGGCAAGGGCTTGGATCTTAGCTTGAAAGAGAGGGCAGAGTCGAGTATCACCCCGAGGGCATGAACATGAAGAAATATTTCTCCAGGTGTGCCGTCCCGGCATTATACAGGCACGTGTCCCACATTACCTGGGCCCTCCACAATGCTGCTACTTGGAAAGCCAACCTAACCACAAACACGTGGACAAGTGCTTGTGGTCAGGGACGGTACATCTTTCTGAAGGCACAATGGGTTAACATAGTGGAAGCCGGGACCCACTCCGACCTTAGTATGGTGCACGTCCTCCCAAATCCCGAGTATTGCGGGCCCTACGTCAATCTGGGTTGACCCCTTAGTCTACAGATCCTGCACCTACTCTTCAGCCTCCAGCTACAAAAGGTAACACATTAGTCACAAGCTGGAAGCACTGCAGCACTGCCAAATGAAAGCAGAAATGGGCTGTGCTGAAGCTAATATGCTTCTGTGTCAAACCCCAAAATGCTGAAGAGTTGTGGACAGCTCTGAAAGAGCAGGCAGATCGGTGACTGAGATGGCTGAACCCACAGCCAGGCATAGCTGTGTGTGACAGTGGCTGGAACCCGGTAGCTGCTCTGTGGTGAGGCAAGCTCATGCCTGGCTCATGCGCTTAACCAAATTGGTCAACGTTCTTTGAAAAGCGACATGGAGCTGGCAGATCTGCTTGGAAAAGTGCAACGTTCTAAATACCCATTTTTGAGTGTCAGCTACAGCGTCATCCGCCCTTGCTCTGATTCAGCAGCGCTTGCAGCTTCTGGCTCAACGACTGGTGTGTGATGCCCCCAGACCTTGGAACTCTACACTGCAGATGTTGGAAAGGATTTGAAAGCAGAAGAGGGCAGTTGGTGAATAGTCTACCAGCATCAACAAGGTTGTCGGTATTCAGTTCTGTCTTCACACATAACATCTGTGGAGTAGACATGGATGTCTGACATATGTAACATCCTCCAAAACTTTGACGAATCCACAAAGAGGGTGAGCATCAATGACACCATAATTAACATCTTCATCCTGCTTATCTGTGTTCTAATTTGAAGATTGAGAGTTATTATAGAGTGAAAACATATTTACAGTTTAACAGTTTCAAACACAACAGTCCTAAGTAGCAATGATAACAATAATCCAATAATTAAACCAAAACAAAACTACCCTGCTGGTGACAGCTTACAATCTACACTAAGTAACAATGATAACAGTAATTAAACCCAAACAAAACAAAGCTGCTCGTGACAACTTACAATCTAAAATGAGGTGGAGGAGATAAAAAAATTCAGGGGTGTATTTACAAGAAGGTATTTAAAATGATGTTTGTACAATGATATTACTGAGGTTAGTTCTAAGTGTTGGAAACCTGAGGACAAGGAGGAGAGCATGGTCAGTCATCCTCTTGGTGAGGACACAGAAGTATTGACTGCAGTCTTGCACGCATGGCTGAGTTTATGTTACGCTGCCTTTCCTGTCACCCTCGCGCTATCAAAATTTTGGGTGACGGGCAATACTGATTGGTGACATTTCTAGACCCACGCTACAAGGAGAACTTTACATCTCTTATTCCAGAGGCAGACATGTGTACTAAAATGTTGGAGATACGGAGGGCCCTTGTTACAGAATTATTAAAAAAATTCAAATCTGAAAATGCTCGCAGCATAGGTCAAAGTTTGTTGGCCAAGCAAGGAGTACAGGTGAGAGAGGCTCAACTCCAAGCAAGCAAAGGCAGTGGAACACTTGCAAAGTTTGGGGAGAGTTTTCTCAGACCCTCCCATCGCTCTGTCCCTGAGGTGCAGGGGACTCTCACATGGAGTGCAAGTTTTTGAAAATGCTGAGGGAGTACCTTGCTGACCGTACCTCTGTGCCTTCTAATTATTACTGCGCATGTGCGCTGTACTCATGGACAAGGAGCACACGGCGCCTCGCTCTCTAGCGATTACTGGGCAAATGGCGCCTTGGTAAATGGCAGTACCACTTTTAGTAGATGGGAGACAATAGGAACTGTCCTTTTCAGTACCACTGCTCTAAGGACGGAGCACGCTACTCTGCCTCCTATGCCCTGCTTGTCCACGCCAAAAATCTTTGATGTCTTGCCCGCTTTCTCTTAAGCTGGCCCCATGCCTCTAGGTCACCGGGTCTGTCTACTGCATTTTGCCGCAGCATCAGCGCTTCTGGTGCAAAGTGCACTGCTCCTCTTGCTGCTCACACAGTCACAGCTGGGGACTCACTCCTGCTTTGCTTTTTTTTTTCCTCAGCTTCCGGCCAGGTTCCCTAGCTAAACACGACCCCTTTTTCTGTGTAATGGGGCCTGTCCGTTACCCTATTCCTTCAGCCCAAAGACAGGGGACACAGCCTTGATAGTTCCGGAAATGGCGCAGCACAGGTACCCGCAGCCCAGTCATCCTGACTCCATACATATCTGGCAAATCAGTTCTTTAATGCAAGCAGCATAGAAAGCATGTACTTCCAATTTTCTAGAGAAAGTTGTACAGTACATCCAGAACAGTTTCAATTTGAAGGACTTTGTTGCTCATATCATTCCACAAGATGACACTAGTCTAATACTTAAAATTTTTAGTGAAAAATAATTTCCCCACTGACAGCTTGTGTATGTTTAGAATTATTTTAAATCATTTGTGTGAATATTCAAACCTATTTGGTTCACAATATATTCATCTTTTTCTTCAAGGCTTTGGAATATAACGTTGTAAAAGTTAAAGCAACTTGTTGAAGTGTGTTTTACCTCAAACGTGAAACTACTTGTCAATTGTCATCTTTACTATTTCTCCATTCCATATGCGGCTAACCACCTCATTGATTTTATTGAGTTTCTTTGTCAAGAAAACAACACCAATACCACATGCTTTTCCTATTAATCCATCATGCTGCTGAAGTAGAGGTGAGATTAGGGTCCTACATCTGAGGACTGTAGTCAAGATGACACTGTGCCAACACCCATTGGGATATAGCTACCAAGTTGACATACTTTGTGCACAGCTGAACAGAGTTTTCAGAAAAAAAAACCCTTCAATAACATGTTTGATAGATTGCCTAGTGGAAATACCCATATAGTATTATTATTATTATTTAGTTATTTCTATAGCACCATTAATTCCATGGTGCTATACATAACAAGGGGTTACATACATAGTAATAGATATCGTTTACCCCTCAAAAAATTACAATGACAGACTGTAACAGAGGGGAGAGGACTTTGTCCTTGCCAATTTTCATTCTGCGGGAGAATGGGAAAGAGACAGAAAGTGGTGGGTGCGGCACCTTGGGTGGTGGAGAGGCAGCAGCTCGTGTGGTGGTGTAGAAGTCACATCTCCGACTACCATGCTCTCCAACTGACATCTCTGGAAATGCATCCGAAATGTCAAAATCTCTAGCTTCAGTTATAGAAAATGCATGGGGTCCTTTTAAACGTCATCGTCCAACCAGTTCAGTATTAGTAGGTGAGGGCTTGTCAGAATCCTGCCCAGAAACACCAGGCTTCAGTAGTTGCGAGTCCTGTCCCCATGATCTTCAATGTTATCTTACTCTGACTCTTCCAGGCATGATTTCATCAAGAAGATTTAGCCTTTGTAATACATAGACAGAGTACAATACAGAGTACAACACTGCCAAAGCGTTCACCCTCTACTACTCAGACTTTCTATCTGCGCAGTGACTGCCTCTAGGCTGAAGATAATGATGGTGGTAGTAGTTGGAGCATTTAACACAGTCATGAAGCTGACATTACAACTTGAAAAAGAAATCTTTTTACCGACATAACCCACTGTAAAAAAAATTTTCTTGGATAAAAAAGAGTGCTGGATATAATGAGAGTGACAGACTGCCCAAAAAAGGTAATTTAGGCCTAAAATGCCTCAATTTTTGGTACACGGATATATGAGGCGTGTCACAAATAGACCCCACTGTAAAATGTGGCCTGTTTTTTAAAATAATGCAACATAGTGCTGTATATAAGTACTGTGACACCCAGGACAAAAAAAGAAAACTGTTGTAAACTGGCCAAACTTTGAGCACGCACAGATATGAACTGGCACAAAGATACCACCCCGAAAAATGTGTGGCCGGTATTTTTTTTTTTGGCTAAATGCTGCTGTATATAAGTACAGTGACACCCAGGACAAAAAAAGAAAGCTGCTGTAAACTGGTCAAACTTTGAGCACGCACAGATATGAGCTGGCATGGAGATATCACTACGACAAATGTGTGACCTGTAATTTTTTTATTTTTTGGCTAAAGAGTGCTGTACATAAGTACAGTGCCAGACATAAAAAAAAAAGACCAAGATTTTTAGCAGACGGCTGGATGAGGCGTGTCACAGATATACCACACTGTAAAATATGTAGCCTGTATGTATTTTTTGGAGGGTTCAGCAAAATAGTGTCAGGAAATTGTGTAAGACACTCAAAAAAAATCTACTCAACTGTGCCACATAAAAACTAAATATTTCTCTGCGCACTCAAAAGGGATATTTGGGAACTGTTTAAAATTGCTGGATTTTCACGCTGTGCTAGGAAAAGGATCTGGCTGTATTGTGCACTGTCAAAAAGCAAATGGAGGAAAAAAAAAGTGATCTGGATTGCTTTGCAATAAAAAAAGCCCTGACCAAAAAAAGTTTCAAAGCCAATTACACCTGGGGCTAGGTATATACGGCCAATATATCCTGCAGGTAGCAGCAGCAGCAGCACCAGAACACAGGAAGGGAATGGACCCTCTTGATGTATGCAATGATATGTATATACACACATACAGTGCCTGCAGGCCTTGCACTGATGTGCATAGAGCGACATACACTACCCTGCCTGACTAATACTGGAACCTACATACTCCAGAATTAGTCCTGATAAGGACTGTTGGTTTAGCTGGATGTGAGGATATAGGATGCTAGACCCCACACTTATAAAGCACCAATTCTGACCCTATATCACCTGGGGCTAGCTAGATACTGCCAATATATCCTACAGGTAGCAGCAGCAGCACCAGAACACAGGAAGGAAATGGACCCTCTTGATGTATGCAATGATATGTATATACACACATACAGTGCCTGCAGGCCTTTCACTGATGTCTATAGAGTGATGTCACTACCCCACCTACCCAACACTGGAACCTATAAACTCCAGAATTTGTCCTTATAAGGACTGTTGGTTTATCTGGATTTGGGTAGTTTACGATGGTAGACCCCACACTGACTAAAAAATCCCCAATTCTCACTCTATCTCAGCAGCAGCTCTCCCTTCACTATCTAAATCCGGAGCTGAATGCGCCAAGCAGGGTGTCGTCTGGTCTCTTATACCCCTGATGATGCTGTGCGGCCAGCCAATCAATTCACGGCCACAACAAAGATGGCTGCAGCATTTCATTGCCTGGCAGACAATCCCTGCATCGTGATTGGTTCTGTAAAGTCTGCCAAAAAAGCTGCTTGGAGACCCGAGCTCCCGCCGAGTAATCCCGGAAATGCTTGGTGCTTGCCGAGTACACCGAGTACCGTGATACTCGGCTTAGTAACGAGTAGTGGCGCGCACGTTCGCTCATCACTAATAATGATTTAAAAAATTTACAGCATACTGGCACAAGCTCAAAGCTGAAAGCCAAGTAATTACTTCATGAAATTATAACAGAGCTAATCCGTGTACAAATCCAAATGAAAGTCTGTAGCAAAAATATGAGTTTAACTGTAAATTTTTTACATTAGTTCTCTTCATAATCTGAAACCAAAAGCAGGTGTAATTGTGCATTATAATGAGCTATTGCACTGCAAAGGATCCATATGATGCTCTTTCACATGGGCCCTCTTCAGTCTGGGTCAGCCAGTATCCTTGCAAAAAAGGAAGTAGTAAAAAATACCAGGTTGGTAGGTACACATACAGAATACAGCAAAAAAAGGTCAGCAATATTTACCTGGTCAGGTCTCAGAATTAATGCATCAGGATGCAGCAAACCCAAGTAGTAAAGATGGCGGCAACACAGGTGCAAAATACTGATGAGACAACCACTCACAACCTACCAATTCATGGAGGGGTGTGACTGCTTAGTATTAGATTGCACAAAAGTGACTTGTATAGGGCACTGGTCACACGCAGGTAATGCACAAAATAAAATACATATATACAATATATGAGGTTTTGGTCAATATTTTGGCCAAGAAATACAGGCTCACAACCCCCAACAAGGGTCCTTTCACACTTGCGAGTCCTAACAAGAAACTAAATAGAAAAGCCACAAAAATAGGACTAAAAATCCTACAAAAATTCAAGAATTAATGACAGCGAAAAAGGGTCAACAGTGTTTACCCACCCAGATCTCAGAATTAATGCATTATCAGGATGCAGCAAACCCGTGTAGTAAAGATGGTGGCAACACAGGTGCAAAATACTGATGATACAGCCATTCACAACTTTCCAATTCAAGGAGGGGGTGATTCCTTAATATTAGATTGCACAAAACTGGCTTGTATAGGGTACTGGTCACACATAGGTAAAGCACAGTATAAAGGGAATCTGTCAGTAAGATCCACACTCCTAAGCCGTCTATATGGGCATCTAGGTCATAGAAAGCTGAATCAAATGATATCTTGGTATCTGAGATCCAAAGTCTTATTCCAGAAAAATCCAAGCTTTTCTTTTATGTAAATGAGCTGTTCAGGACTAGAGTTGAGCGAAACGGGTCGAAAAAATTCAAAAGTCGCCGACTTTTGGCAAAGTCGGGTTTCATGAAACGAAACCCGACCCTAGGATGAGGTCGGCCACGAGGTCGGCGACTTACGCGCCAAAGTCGCGTTTCAAAAGTTTGTTTTGCGCTCTTTTTCAGCCAATCAGGATCCACGGACACTGTGGGCAACGTGATGACATAGGCACGGGTCACCACCATCTTTCAGAAGGGCATGCAAGTGATTGGCTTGCTTTGGTGGGCGTCACAGGGGGTATAAAAGGGCGTGCACGCCGACCGCCAACTTACTTCTGCCGATCTTAGTATAGGGAGAGGTTGCTGCTGATTCTGTAGGGAGAGCGTTAGGCAGGGAAGAAGACAAAAAAACTGCTTCTGCTGCTAGCGATTTGGCCTGCACAACACACCAGTCACTGTGTGTGCAGTGCAAGGGGATGCTATATAGTGGTGTATCAGTGGTGTTGGTTGTTGGGCTGCCTTCTAAGGCTTCCTGACATTCCTGCATTGCTGTTTACCCACTGCTCCGCAAACTGCTTTTTTAAAAGCAATCCAATCTCCCTTATCCTCTAGTCACTTTTGTCACAGCTGTGCCATCGAGCCTGTCACGTAGCGCTCAGATATCAGTGGGCCTCACACAATCCAAAAGTGTCCAGTGTCCAAAAGTGTGTGCAGAGATTCAAAATCTCCCTTATCCTCTAGTCACTTTTGTCACAGCTGTGCCATCGAGCCTGTCACATAGCGCTCAGATATCAGTGGGCCTCACACAATCCAAAAGTGTCCACTGTCCACAAGTGTGTGCAGAAATTCAAAATCTCCCTTATCCTCTAGTCACTTTTGTCACAGCTGTGCCATCGAGCCTGTCACATAGCGCTCAGATATCAGTGGGCCTCACACAATCCAAAAGTGTCCAGTGTCCAAAAGTGTGTGCAGAGATTCAAAATCTCCCTTATCCTCTAGTCACTTTTGTCACAGCTGTGCCATCGAGCCTGTCACATAGCGCTCAGATATCCGTGGGCCTCACACAATCCAAAAGTGTCCAGTGTCCAAAAGTGTGTGCAGAGATTCAAAGTCTCCCTTATCCTCTAGTCACTTTTGTCACAGCTGTGCCATCGAGCCTGTCACATAGCGCTCAGATATTCATTGGGCCTCACACAATCCAAAAGTGTCCAGTGTCCAAAAGTGTGTGCAGAGATTCAAAATCTCCCTTATCCTCTAGTCACTTTTGTCACAGCTGTGCCATCGAGCCTGTCACATAGCGCTCAGATATCAGTGGGCCTCACACAATCCAAAAGTGTCCAGTGTCAAAAAGTGTGTGCAGAGATTCAAAATCTCCCTTATCCTCTAGTCACTTTTGTCACAGCTGTGCCATCAAGCCTGTCACATAGCGCTCAGATATTCATTGGGCCTCACACAATCCAAAAGTGTCCAGTGTCCAAAAGTGTGTGCAGAGATTCAAAATCTCCCTTATCCTCTAGTCACTTTTGTCACAGCTGTGCCATCGAGCCTGTCACATAGCGCTCAGATATCAATGGGCCTCGCACAATCCAAAAGTGTCCAGTGTCCAAAAGTGTGTGCAGAGATTCAAAATCTCCCTTATCCTCTAGTCACTTTTGTCACAGCTGTGCCATCGAGCCTGTCACATAGCGCTCAGATATCAGTGGGCCTCACACAATCCAAAAGTGTCCACTGTCCACAAGTGTGTGCAGAAATTCAAAATCTCCCTTATCCTCTAGTCACTTTTGTCACAGCTGTGCCATCGAGCCTGTCACATAGCGCTCAGATATCAGTGGGCCTCACACAATCCAAAAGTGTCCAGTGTCCACAAGTGTCTGCAGAAATTCAAAATCTCCCCTGTCCTATAGACACCTTGTACCTTGTTTTACATTACTATATAGTTTGTTGGATTTTGTCTACATTTCTACCAAAAATGAGGAAGGCTGGTGGAAGAGGCCGTGGAATTGGGCGGGGGTTGGCAGCTGGTAATGATGGTGTTGGTGGTGGATCTGATGGTAGTGGCAAGAGCAAAATAGGACCGAATGCAGGAGGTGCTGACCCTGCGTCATCGTCTGGCTACATAAGGCCTCGAACGCTTAGTTTTCTAGGAGTTGGCAAACCGCTTTTAAAGCCAGAGCATCAGGAAAAAGTTTTGTCTTACATTGCTGACTCAGCCTCCAGCTCTATCGCCTCCTCTTCTTCAGTTGTAAAAAGTAAAAGCACTGAGTCGTCATTGGAGGCTCATGTTCATGAACCACACCTTTCCTTGTGTCCTTCACCCCAACCAAGATTGAAGGATGACGCAGGCCATACTACTGATTACTCCATGGAGCTGTTTTCACATACCATGCCTGGATTATCAAGTGAAATGGTGAATTACCCAGGCCAAGATGAATCTGACATGGAGTGCACTGATGCACAGCCGCTGATGGATGATTCTGCTGGTACATTCACTCAGAGCACTACATTGTCCTCGCAGTGTACAGAGCCAGATTCTGACCCTGATGAGACTCAGGTGCCCCTTCCCGCACACTATACCACCATACACGGTGACACAGAGGAAGGTGCACATGACATAGAAGAGGAGGTGATGGATGACCCAGTTGTTGACCCAGATTGGCATCCATTGGGGGAAGAGGGTGCTGCTTCCAATAGCTCAGATGAGGAGCATCCACAGCAGACATCGACATCGCAACAGCTGTTATCTGGCAGGCCCGGAGCACTCCAAAGACAGGTTCCAAACATCAAAAGAGTTGCTGGACAGCTTGTCCAGAGGGTCAAAAGATCACAGCGTGCTAGGCCGCAAAATGTCTGCCAAAGTAGGAAGAGTGCAGTGTGGCACTTTTTTGAACAAAATCCTCATGATCAGGCCAAGGTTATCTGTAAGAAGTGCGCAAAGACCTTTAGCCGAGGGAAAAATCTGAAAAATTTGAATACCAGTTGCATGCTTAGACATTTAACCAGCATGCACTTGCAAGCGTGGACACAACACCAAACCTCAAGTGCCACATGTGCAACTGATCACAACGAAGGTAGTCAGCAACGCTACATTGTTTCCCCCACTGTAAGCCCACCGGTTAGCACAGCAGCAAATGTTGAGGTGTCGTTGCAAGACCACAGCAGTCAGGGAATCCCACTGTTATATCAACGAAAGACTGAATCTAGGCCATCAGAAAGAACACCAACTCCATCACCATCATCAACCCTCTCTCAGTCCGCCCTGTCCACCGCTACTTCCACCATATGCAGCTCTCAAGTCCAGCTCACCCTCCCAGACACTATGAGTAGGTCAAGAAAGTACTCAGTCTCTCATCCGCGTACACTGGGTTTGAACGCCCACATTGCCAAACTAATCTCGTTTGAGATGATGCCCTTTCGGTTGGTGGAAAGCACAGCTTTCCGCGAACTCATGGCCTATGCAGTACCACGCTATGACCTACCCAGTCGCCACTTCTTCTCTCGCAAAGCCATCCCAGCCCTCCACCATCATGTGAAAGACCGCATTGTCCATGCACTCAAGCAGTCAGTGAGAGGAAAGGTGCACCTCACAACTGATGCATGGTCCAGTCGGCATGGCCAGGGCCGTTACGTGTCCATCACTGCGCACTGGGTTAATGTGGTGGATACAGGGTCCACAGGGGACAGCGGTGGTGGGACAGTGCTGCCTAGCCCACGGTATAGGAAACAGTTGGCTGTAGGCGTTCGACCCTCCTCCTCCTCCTCCTCCTCCAGAAGCGAAAGCTCGTCCACAGAGCGCAGTCGTACGAGCACTCCATCTGCAGCTGCCACTGTTGCACACGATGTGTCCCCCTATCGAGCAGCTAGTGGAAAGCGTCAGCAGGCTGTGTTGCAGATGATGTGTTTGGGCGACAGACACACCGCCGAGGTGCTGGCCGAGTACTTGAAGCGACAAACTGAGTCATGGCTGGGCAGTGTACATCTTGAGGCAGGCAAGGTAGTTAGTGATAACGGCCATAATTTTGTGGCAGCCATAGCCCTTTCAAAACTCAGCCACATACCTTGCTTGGCTCACACCTTGAACCTGGTGGTGCAGTGCTTCCTCAAAAATTATCCGGAGTTAACAGCCCTGCTCCAGAAGGTGCGAAGACTGTGCGCGCACATCCGCCGGTCGCCTGTACACTCCGTTCGTATGCAGAAGCTGCAGCGATTGCTCCACCTTCCCAACCACCGCCTCATTATCGACATTGCAACAAGGTGGAACTCCACCCTGCACATGGTGGAGCGGCTGTGCGAGCAGAGGCAGGCCATAATGCATTTGTGGGAGGATACACGGCCAGGCACTTTGAGAGCAGACATGGAGTTGACAGGTGTGCAGTGGTCGAAGCTGAAAGACCTTTGTAAAGTCCTTCAGTGTTTTGAGGAATGCACACGGCTGGTAAGCGCAGACGACGCCATCCTAAGCATGAGCATCCCACTTATGCATCTGCTCATGCAAACTTTGACGCCCCTTAAGGAGCAGGCGTCTGCAGCCAATGTTGATGAGGAGGAAGAGGAGGAGGGAATCCTTGATGACATTCAGCCATTGTCTGCTCAGGGACCTCTCCTGGACGAGGTGGAGGAAGAAGAGGAGGAGGAGGATGATGATGGGGATGATTACTTAGGGGAGGAGGATGCATCTCGTGGGGCAAGTGAAAATGTTGGCGTGGCAAGGTCTGGTACAGGGTTTGTGCGTGACTGGAGGGATGTGGATTTGCCAGAAAGTGCTCCTCCACCCAGCACTCGCAGTGCATCATTGACACCGGGAACATTGGCCCACATGTCAGATTATGCCTTGCGGATCCTAAAAAGGGACCCCCGCATTGCCAAAATGATGAACGATGACGACTACTGGTTGGCCAGCATCCTGGATCCACGCTATAAAGGCAAATTACAAAACATCATGCCACAGGAGAACCTTGACCTAATATTGGCTAATAAACAAGCAACTCTGGTAAATCGGTTGCTTGAGGCATTCCCAGCACACAGCAGCGGTGATGGTTCTCACACGAGCCGTACGGGCCGGGGGCAGCTTGGCAGAGGTGTTCGTGGTGCACACAGCAGAAGTGGCGTTGGAGACAGGGGTTTCATGACAATGTTGTGGACTGATTTTTCAAATACCGCTCACACAACTGGTAATACTGCATCGATGGAAAGTGACAGGAGACAGCAGTTGTCAACTATGGTTACAAACTACTTTTCCTCCCATATCGATGTTCTCCCACACAGGTCATTCCCCTTTGACTATTGGGCCGCTAAACTGGACACCTGGCCTGAATTGGCCCAATATGCCTTACAGGAGCTCGCTTGCCCAGCTGCAAGTGTGCTATCGGAAAGAGTCTTCAGTGCAGCTGGATCAATCCTGACAGAAAAAAGGACCCGTCTGTCAACCCAAAATGTGGATGATCTAACCTTCATTAAAATGAACCACGCATGGGTTTCCAAGGATTTTGTCCCACCTTCCCCTGATGACACATAGGGTGACAGAAAAATGGCTTGCTTTGGTCCACCTCTTCCTGGTACTTCACCTATTTCGCCTTTTGCATCAGCTGAATGTCCAACATCAACATATGCCACTTTCTAAAACTCCCTAACTGTGCTGCCTCCCCCCCCATGGCCGGGGTCACCACCTACCGCACGACACCGTGCGAGTGCCGTTGCCCTGGACAGGTGGGTAGGCCGACTCTTGGGCGCGGGCACTGGCACAGGGTCCCTCATAGTGCAATCAAGTGTATCTGACGGTGGTGGTGCACACCCGCCGTCAGACACACCGCTGTACTATGAGGGGCCCAGTGCCAGTACCGACGCCCACGAGTGGGCCCCCCTTGCTTGGGCAGGGCCCCGGCATTTGCAATCTTTACCTCTCCCTGCTCCTCCGCTGTGTAATCTGGGCCATCAAATCCATACTGTGCCTGACACCGTCTGAGCCTGCCTCCTGCTGTATAGACATATATTTTGAATGTGTACGCTATCCATACATGTTATCCAGGGATACGGTACCCTTTCTAACCTTTGTGCAATCACGTGCAATCCATACTGGGCCTAACACCGTCTGAGCCTGCCTCATGCTGTATAGACATATATTTTGAATGTGTACGTTATCCATACATGTTATCCAGGGATACGGTACCCTTTCTAACCTTTGTGCAATCACGTGCAATCCATACTGGGCCTAACACCGTCTGAGCCTGCCTCCTGAGACATATATTTTGAATGTGTACGCTATCCATACATGTTATCCGGGGATACGGTACCCTTTCTAACCTTTGTGCAATCACGTGCAATCCATACTGGGCCTAACACCGTCTGAGCCTGCCTCATGCTGTATAGACATATATTTTGAATGTGTACGCTATCCATACATGTTATCCAGGGATACGGTACCCTTTCTAACCTTTGTGCAATCACGTGCAATCCATACTGGGCCTAACACCGTCTGAGCCTGCCTCATGCTGTATAGACATATATTTTGAATGTGTACGCTATCCATACATGTTATCCAGGGATACGGTACCCTTTCTAACCTTTGTGCAATCACGTGCAATCCATACTGGGCCTAACACCGTCTGAGCCTGCCTCATGCTGTATAGACATATATTTTGAATGTGTACGCTATCCATACATGTTATCCAGGGATACGGTACCCTTTCTAACCTTTGTGCAATCACGTGCAATCCATACTGGGCCTAACACCGTCTGAGCCTGCCTCATGCTGTATAGACATATATTTTGAATGTGTACGCTATCCATACATGTTATCCAGGGATACGGTACCCTTTCTAACCTTTGTGCAATCACGTGCAATCCATACTGGGCCTAACACCATCTGAGCCTGCCTCCTGAGACATATATTTTGAATGTGTACGCTATCCATACATGTTATCCAGGGATACGGTACCCTTTCTAACCTTTGTGCAATCACGTGCAATCCATACTGGGCCTAACACCGTCTGAGCCTGCCTCATGCTGTATAGACATATATTTTGAATGTGTACGCTATCCATATATGTTATCCAGGGATACGGTACCCTTTCTAACCTTTGTGCAATCACGTGCAATCCATACTGGGCCTAACACCGTCTGAGCCTGCCTCCTGAGACATATATTTTGAATGTGTACGCTATCCATACATGTTATCTGGGGATACGGTACCCTTTCTCACCTTTGTGCAATCACGTGTAATCCATACTGGGCGTGAGAACGGCTGGCGAGCTGTTAAGCAAGCTACAGCACCTGTCCAGACAAGTACAGGGATTCCCTAGCGAGGAGACTTATTTGATTGTTTTCAATGTTGGGACAGCAATTTTTGGGGAGCACTATACTCTGGAGAATGATAGATGGGGCCCACCATACACTGGAACATTCCAAAGGTGGACATCAGACACTGGAGCAGCATTTACAGGGCCCATTATACACTAGAGCATTAGAAATGGGGCCCATTATGTTTGGAGCATTATTTGGGCCCATAAGACAGTGGAGCTTCATCCATGGGGACCAACATATACTGTAGCATTATGTGGAGCTCATCATATACTGTTTCAAACATTATATGGGACCAATGATTCTGTATGGAGAAATAGATGGGCCTCGTCATGAGATGTAAAAAGTGAGGTATTTTTCATTGTACTATACCGCTATTTCTCTGCCGTATCGGAGCATGATGAGTTGTGGTATGTGTTAAAGGGGCGCTCTTTCGCCCAGGGCACATGAAAACCTGCAGCCAGCCCTCCCCCCCCCACAACTTTAGCCAAATAACCCCCATTTTTCAGTGCGTAACTTGTATTATGAAGTTAATTAAGGTTGACAAGCTTAAGAAAGAAGAATTGATGCTTTTGGCATTCAAATGGGCACTGTAGGTGTGTTTCCTGTCCTCTCACTGCCGACTTTTATTCCCCATTGACTTACATTCGGTTTCGGGACGACCCCGACTTTTCCCTATAATCGGACGATCTTGCTCGACCCGACTTTTGGAAAAGTCGGGTTTCACGAAACGAAACGCGACCCTAAAAAAACAAAAGTCGCTCAACTCTATTCAGGACGATTGGCTGGACACTGATCTCACTGAGAATATGCCTCCAGAGATTATTATAAATGAAACGAGGCCTTACCATAGAGAGATATGTAACTAGCACAGAACAGCAGAAGTGAACTTTGTCTCATAAACACGTTAGCAGCTGCAGCTCTCACACCTCTGCTGTATTGAAACCCTGTCTGCTTGTGAGATGGAAGATAAAACACTGAGAGGAACCTGCAAATGTGTCACAGGTATAACCACACACAGCTCTGCAGTGAGATCAGGAAAGCAGCCAATACACATCACACTGGTATTGCTCCCTTCATTTATAATAAGCTCGAAAGACAGATTCTCATGCAGATTAGTGTCTGGCTCATAATCCTGAACAGCTCATTTACATATAAGAAAAATGTGGATATCTCTGGAATAAAACATTGGCTCATAGATATCAAGGTATCTTATGATCATGCTCACACACTCACGCAGGTTACAAAAGATGGAAAGAACTACCAAAGAGAGAAGACTCACCTGTACCCAACTGGTCCCTGTAGAAAATGGCCCTCGTCGCACAACTTAATATACCTCCTGTCAAGAGGTTTCTTGTAACTCCTGAGCAACAAGAGTGAAGGTCGCAACACAAATCCAGAGGAAATAGTGCAGGGAAACCTGAGAACACAGGGTGAGAAACTAAAACACGACCACAAAGAATAGACAGGGAAAAACAAGTAGAGCCAAAAACAAACAAAATAAGTGAAATCTCCCAGATCCTCAAACATGGTGAAGAAGGGAAAGGTGCTGGACAGGAAAACTCAGATTCACAGCAGGAAAAACAATTGGAGCTTATAGGACAAAGCAAACATCTAGCTGAGTAGCTGGAGCTCCAAACACCAATCTACTGTACATGGATGTATAGGGAGCAAGTGACGTCATTAAAAGGTGAACGTAAAAAGCCCATCCCAAAATATGATAGCACATAGACAAAAGAAAAAGATAGAAATCACCTCGAGAGAAGCCAACCAAGAATGGAAAACCAATACAAAAGAAACTATCAACATTTGGACAGAGATGAAAAGGACTGTACTTCAGCAGAGGGGGAAACTAACCTTGGGGCAAAAGTACACTGGATCAAATCCTCAAACTGAATCATGACAGTATCATTTTACTCAGCTTCTTATGGCCTACATGTCCATATTAACGGCTTTGGAGGGTTGATCCTACTGACAGAATTCCTTAACTGTCTGGATTTCAGAGAATTGTCTTTTGTATTGTGCTCTTTTATGTCTGCTGTTTGATACTTTAACTCCTTTACGACCTTGGCCGTATAGGTACATCCAAGGTCGCTTCCCCCTGTTTGCTGCAAGCTTCGACAATGAGCCCGCAACTTTTCCAGGCACAAGTCAGCTAAATGTGAAGAGGATTTATTCTTTTATACACTGTAACATACATATACAACAAAAGAAAAAAGAAAAATTACAGGGCAGCAAATTAAAGAACACTCACACAGAATTTACCTTGAAATAGTCAATCAACTTTATTACAACAAATGAAAGACAAGAACATTAACCCCTTTCCCACCTTAAACATATCCCTACATCTCTATGATCTGGGTATTACTGATCTGGGACATATGGATACGTCCCGGCAATTTAGCACACATGGGCTGTGCGTGCGTGATCATCGCCGGGTGTCAACTGATTCTGACAGCTGACACCCGGCACTGTTGTGAGTTCATTTTCCCCTTCGTCACTGAGGTCTTGTGAACTCCCTATTCTGGTAAAGGAAGGTAATGAGCCTGATTATCAGGCACCTGAGTCTAATGAGGATGACTGGCTGAGTGGAGTCACGGACTGGATATAAGGCTGCCGACGCCCTTCTGCTCTGCGGGTGATTCTCTGTGGACTTCTGGGACACCAGTCTGATTCCTGCTCCCCTAAAGCTAAGTTCTTTGCTTTGCCTGTTGCTTTTGTGTTTTGTTTTTGTTTTCCTTGCTTTTCTGGATTCTGCCATTCCCTGCTGGGGTGAGCTGAATCTCCTTTTGCCTGTTGCTCTGTCTTCAGAATATTCCTGAGTACTGACATAGCTTTTGAAGCCTAGCGTCTTCAGGGCCTTTTTCACTGTCTGTCTGCTGGCTCTTATTTTCATAGGGTTTTTCACGGATTGCAGACAGCAGCCTTCCTGTCCTTTCCTATGTAGTTAGCTTTGGCCCCGTCTTTGCTCAGTCTATCTTTCTGTCTGTGTTAGTGTTTTCATCTTGCTTCACCGTCATTATATGTTGGGGGCTGCCTATTGCTTTGGGGTCTGCTCTGGGGCAGTTTAGATTTCCCCTTTCTTTCTTTAGGCCTATTTAATTCTCCGGCTGTGATCGAGGGGTCTAGGGCATCGTAGGAACCCCCCACGGCTACTGCTAGTTGTGTTGATAGGTTCAGGGGTCTGCAATCCGATAGCTGCCAACTTCTCTGGTTTTCTGGACTTAGCTAGCATTTCTGTTTTTGCCTCCGGTGACTCAATCATAACAGAATCACCCGCCATACCGCAGATCCTAGGGTACTCAATAGCAGGAAAGAATTGTGCCAAAAAAAAAAAAGTGTGTGTATATTCTTTCCTCTATATCTCTGAGGCCGTAGGGGGAATTTTTTTTTTCTCTCAATGGAGATAAAGCAATTGTCTGATCGTGTGGAGCAGCTCGCTGCGGAAGTGCGGGGAATTTCCACCTACCTTGCTCATTCGCATGCTGTTGAACCAAAGACACCTACACCTGATGTATTTTTGGGGGATCGATCTAAATTTTTGAGTTTCAAAAATAATTGTAAATTATTTTTTGCCTTGAAGCCTAACTCGTCAGGGAGCTCCGCGCAGCAGGTTAAAATCGTCATCTCTTTGCTGCGTGGCGATCCCCAGGATTGGGCGTTTTCTTTGAAACCAGATGATTCTATTCTGACTAATGTGAACACATTCTTTCAAGCTTTGGGGTTGTTGTATGACGAACCTAATGCTATTGATCAGGCTGAAAAGACCCTATTGGCATTGAACCAGGGTCGAGATTCTGCAGAGTTGTACTGTCAAAAGTTCCGAAAGTGGGCGGTCCTTACTACCTGGAATGATAATGCCTTGGCTGCTCTCTTTCGGAAGGGTTTGTCAGAAGCAGTAAAAGATACTATGGTGGGATTTCCTGTTCCCTCTGGTCTGGACGATTCTATGTCATTAGCCATTCAGGTTGGTCGGCGTTTGCGTGAACGCAGGATTGCACGAGAGGTGTTGCCACCGGTTGAACAGACGTCTGAACCTATGCAATGTGATAGAGTTTTGTCTAAGGCGCAACATCAGGATTTCAGAAGGCGTAATAAGCTGTGTTTTTTTTGTGGAGATGCCTCGCATATTATTTCTGTTTGTCCTAAACGAGAGAAACGCTTTGCACACACGTTTTCTGTTGGTGGTGTTCAACCTAAGTTTCTTCTGGCAATTACTCTGATCTGCTCCCTGTCCACATTTTCCGCCAAGGCTTTTGTGGATTCGGGAGCAGCGCTAAACCTAATGGACTTGGATTTTGCTAAACGTTGTGGATTTCCGATGACACCTCTGCAGACGCCTATCCCTTTGAGGGGGATTGATGCTACTCCTTTGGCTAAAAATAAACCTCAGTTTTGGACCCAGGTGGTCATGCGGGTCGCCCCAGACCATCAAGAAAATTGCAGATTTTTGGTGTTGCATGGTCTGCATGATGCCGTTGTTCTGGGGTTTCCCTGGTTGCAAATTCATAATCCAGTTTTGGATTGGAAATCTGTGTCTGTGGTGAGTTGGGGTTGTCGGTGTGCCTTTAGTGAGGCTCCGGTTTTTTCCACCTCTCCTCAGTCGCATGATGTTCCTGACTATTTGGCGGACTTTTATGATGTATTTAGTGAGAATGAGTCTGCGTCCTTGCCTCCTCATAGGAGTTATGACTGTGCAATTGAACTAAGCCCGGGGTGTAAATTTCCCAAGGGTCGGCTCTTCAATTTATCTGTACCCGAGCACGAGGCTATGCGGTCCTATATTAAGGAGGCGTTGGAGAAGGGTCATATTAGACCATCCTCTTCACCCTTAGGTGCCGGGTTTTATTTTGTGGCCAAAAAGGATGGTTCCTTAAGGCCTTGTATTGATTATCGTGCTCTCAATAAAATTACTATTAAATATCAGTATCCGTTACCCCTGATTTCGGATCTATTCTCTAGAGTTAGAGGTGCTTGCTGGTTTACCAAGCTTGACCTCAGGGGAGCGTATAATCTTATCCGCATTAAGCAGGGGGATGAATGGAAGACGGCGTTTAATACTCCGGAGGGACATTTTGAGTACCTGGTGATGCCTTTTGGGCTCACTAATGCCCCTTCTGTCTTCCAGTGCTTCATGAACGATATTTTCCGAGACTTGGTCGATAAATTTTTGATTATCTATCTGGATGATATTTTGATCTTCTCCAAGGATTGGGATTCTCATGTGGAACATATTCGGACTGTGTTCCGGATCTTGAGGGAGAATTCCCTGTATGTCAAAGGATCAAAATGCCTTTTTGGAGTACAGAGGATTTCATTTTTGGGATTTATTTTGTCTCCGTCAACTATTGAAATGGACCCGGCCAAGGTACAGGCCATTTATGATTGGGTTCAGCCCACTTCTTTGAAGGCCCTCCAGAAGTTTTTGGGTTTTGCTAATTTTTATCGGAAATTTATAGCAAAATTTTCTAGTATTGCCAAGCCATTGACTGATCTGACTAAGAAGGGTGCTGATGTGTTGAATTGGTCTCCGGAGGCTGTTGCTTCCTTTCAGGAGCTGAAGCGAAGATTTACCTCCGTCCCGGTTTTGCGGCAACCTGATGTCTCACTCCCGTTCCAGGTAGAGGTGGATGCTTCTGAGATTGGTGCAGGAGCTGTTTTGTCCCAAAAGGATCCTGTAACATCTAAAATGAATCCCTGTGCTTTCTTTTCCCGAAAGTTCTCTCCATCTGAACGTAACTATGATGTGGGGAATCGGGAACTGTTGGCCATGAAATTGGCATTTGAGGAGTGGAGACATTGGTTGGAGGGAGCTAAACATCAAGTTGTGGTCCTCACTGACCACAAGAATTTGATTTACCTAGAGTCGGCTAAACGCTTGAACCCTAGACAGGCTAGGTGGGCCTTGTTTTTTACACGTTTTGATTTTGTGGTCTCTTTTCTTCCTGGAACTAAGAATGTCAAGGAAGACGCCCTCTCTAGGAGTTTCTTTGCTGATTCTCCTGTGGTGACCAAGCCTGCTACCATCTTAGGCGAAGGGGTAGTTCTTTCTGCCATCTCGCCCGATTTGAGTCTTGCGCTGCAAGAGTTCCAGGAGGACAAACCTGAGCGTTGTCACAGTGGAAAGTTGTATGTTCCTGACCATTGGAAGAAGAGAGTGATGTCTGAAGTTCATTGCTCTGCATTGGCTGGTCATCCAGGTATTTTTGGTACTAGAGATCTGGTGAGTCGCTCTTTTTGGTGGCCCACCTTGTCTCATGATGTCAGGAATTTTGTGCAGTCCTGTGGGACTTGCTCCCGGTCTAAATCTTGTTCTCGCTCTAGTGGGTTGGTGATGCCTTTGCCGGTCCCCAGGAGGCCATGGACCCATATTTCAATGGATTTTATCTCTGATATGCCGGTCTCTCAAAGAATGACTGTTATTTGGGTGATTTGTGATAGGTTCTCTAAGATGGTTCATCTTGTACCACTCCCTAAGTTGCCATCTTCCTCTGAGTTGGTGCCCCTGTTTTTGCAACAGGTGGTTCGCTTACACGGGATTCCTGAGAACATTGTATCTGACAGAGGAGTTCAGTTTGTGTCTAGATTTTGGAGGACTTTCTGTTCCAAGCTGGGAATTCAGTTGTCCTTCTCCTCTGCTTTTCACCCCTAGACCAATGGGCAGACAGTGAGAACAAACCAGACCTTGGAATCATATTTGAGATGTTTTATTTCCGCTGATCAGGAGGATTGGGTTTCATTTTTGCCCTTGGCTGAATTTGCTTTAAATAATAGAGCTAGTTCTGCCACTTTGATGTCACCTTTTTTTTGTAACTTTGGGTTTCATCCTCGATTTTCTTCAGGGCAGGTGGAGCCTTCTGCCTGCCCAGGTGTTGACAATGTGGTGGAGAGAATGCACCAGATCTGGGACCAAGTGGTGGATAAGTTATCTCTCTCCCAGGAAAAGGCCCAACGGTTTTCCAATCGACATAGGACGATTGGTCCCCAGTTTAAGATTGGTGATATGGTGTGGTTATCATCAAAAAATATTGCTATGAAGGTGGCTTCTCCTAAGTTTAAGCCTAGATTTATTGGACATTACAAGATTTTGGAGATTATTAATCCGGTCTCTTTTCGTTTGGCTCTTCCTGTCACATTTAAAATCCATAATGTGTTCCATAAGTCCTTGTTGAAGAGGTTTGTTGAACCAGTTGGTCCTGGGGTGGCACCTCCAGACCCTGTATTGGTTGAAGGTAACATGGAATATGAGGTAGAGAAAATACTGGATTCCCGTTTGGCTAGACGGAGACTCCAGTATTTGGTTAAGTAGAAGGGTTATGGTCAGGAGGATAATTCCTGGGTCTCTGCCTCTGATATTCATGCCAAAAGATTTGTGCGTGCCTTTCATCGGGCTCACCCTGATCGCCCTGGTGGCGTGGTTGAGGGTTCGGTGACCCCTCCTCAAGGGGGAGGTACTGTTGTGAGTTCATTTTCCCCTTCTTCACTGAGGTCTTGTGAACTCCCTATTCTGGTAAAGGAAGGTAATGAGCCTGATTATCAGGCACCTGAGTCTAATGAGGATGACTGGCTGAGTGGAGTCACGGACTGGATATAAGGCTGCCGACGCCCTTCTGCTCTGCGGGTGATTCTCTGTGGACTTCTGGGACACCAGTCTGATTCCTGCTCCCCTAAAGCTAAGTTCTTTGCTTTGCCTGTTGCTTTTGTGTTTTGTTTTTGTTTTCCTTGCTTTTCTGGATTCTGCCATTCCCTGCTGGGGTGAGCTGAATCTCCTTTTGCCTGTTGCTCTGTCTTCAGAATATTCCTGAGTACTGACATAGCTTTTGAAGCCTAGCGTCTTCAGGGCCTTTTTCACTGTCAGTCTGCTGGCTCTTATTTTCATAGGGTTTTTCACGGATTGCAGACAGGAGCCTTCCTGTCCTTTCCTATGTAGTTAGCTTGGGCCCCGTCTTTGCTCAGTCTATCTTTCTGTCTGTGTTAGTGTTTTCATCTTGCTTCACCGTCATTATATGTTGGGGGCTGCCTATTGCTTTGGGGTCTGCTCTGGGGCAGTTTAGATTTCCCCTTTCTTTCTTTAGGCCTATTTAATTCTCCGGCTGTGATCGAGGGGTCTAGGGCATCGTAGGAACCCCCCACGGCTACTGCTAGTTGTGTTGATAGGTTCAGGGGTCTGCAATCCGATAGCTGCCAACTTCTCTGGTTTTCTGGACTTAGCTAGCATTTCTGTTTTTGCCTCCTACGGTGACTCAATCATAACACGGCACTAAGCGCCAGAAGCGGTCCCACACCTCTCTCAGCACTTGACCCCGCCAAATGCTGTGATTGAACTCGATCGCAGCATTTCAGGAGCCATCAGAGGGATCACAGCTCTTCTGCCCTTGGATTGGAGACCCCGCGTCATCACGCGGGGTCCTGATGGTTGCCATGGTAACCCGATGTCGTCATCAAGAAATCTGGGTCACCAGTGTGACGCTAGTTACAACCCACAGCTAGGCCGTGAATCAATGCAGTCAGATGTTCAGGGGTTAATACCAAAACAGATCACGTAATAAACCAAGGGAAAATACGAAAATGCAAGTCAGGTCACATGCAAGGGTCAGAATGCCAGAGAAATAATAGATAAGTAAAAGGGGCAATAACAAAAAGGTAGTCTCAACACAGTCCAAAGGTCAACAGCAGAATATCAGATGCAAAGGGGCAATAACACACGGGTAGTCTGAACACGGTCCAAAGGTAAGCCATGGAATATCAGATGCAAAAGGGCAATAACATACAGGTAGTCTGAATACAGTCCAAAGGTCAGCAGCGGAATATCAGATGCAAAGGGGCAATAACAAATGGATAGTCTGAGCTCAGTCCAAAAGTCAGTAACGGAATATCAGATGCAAAGGGGCAATATCAAACAGGTATTCTGAACACAGTCCAAAGATCAGCAGCAGAAGAAGATCAGAACTTACAGCAGAGTACAGGCGAACACACCAGACAACACAAGCTTAGAAAAAGCTTTTGACTGGCAATTATCTGGGCCAGACAGCTCACCTAAATAGCAGGGCACTTGCTAAGACCATGGAGCATCTGTGGAAATCTCTGCACCTTCTAGTTAGATAGGTCAACCAAGCTGTCAATCAAAGCACCAACAGCTCAGCACGCCCCAGCACAGGATAGGATGACAAAGCTGTCCATCACAGAGCCCCAGACACTCTGAGCAGAGGAATAGTGACAGCACCTCTTCTTCAAAGGGGGCCACCGGACTCCCAGGTTTCCCAGGAAATATATGGTGAAAACCTCTGCCCAAACGATCAGCCTTCACTGAATGAGCCGGAACCCAGGAGCTCTCCTCGGGTCCATATCCCCTCCAGTGAACCAGATATTGGAGGGGATTTCAGACCCTCGGAGAATCCACAATTCTCTACACCTAGTACTCCAAGCCTCCATCAACAGAGACTGGAGGAGGAGGGGAAGAGACAGACAGCAAAGAAGGAACAAACTTCTTTAACAGGGATTTGTGACAAACATTGAGGACACAAAGGGACTGTGGAAGCTTTAATCTAAAGGCAACTGGATTTACTACCTCAAAAATGTCATACGGGCCAATGAATTTTGGGCCCAACTTTGCCAAAGGTACTTTTAACCTTATATTCTAGGAAGATAACCAAACTTTATTTTGCAAACTCCCCTCTCCTGCTCTCTGACCACAATCTTCTTTCATTCTCTATCAAGAACTGCCAGGCTGCTCAGGTCACCCCCACTGTCCATATTTATAGAAACATACAGGCCATTAACACCCAGAAACTTATGAAGAACTTGCAGTCTTCATTGGCCCCTGTCTCCTCCCTCTCATGTCCTGATTCTGCAATGAAGCATTACAATGAAACACTTCAAAGTGCCCTGGATGAATTTGCACCTCCTATAAATAGAACACCACAACACAGACGGCGACAACCCTGGCACACCCTGCAAACACGCTTCCTGCAGCGGTGCTCCAGGTGCGCCGAATGTCTGTGGAGAAAATCAAATCTACACGAAGCTTTCATCCATTATAAGTTTATGCTTAGAACATACAACACTGCCCTTCACCTCTCCAAACAAACCTATTTCAACACCCTCATCACCTCACTGTCCAATAACCCAAAACGTCTCTTTAACACTTTTCATTCTCTACTCAACCCATGAGTACAGGCCCCAACCACGGAGCTCCGAGCTGACGATCTGGCCAATTACTTCAAAGAAAAAATTGACCAGATTCGACAGGAAATTATCTCCCAATCACCTCATACCATGCACTGTCCTCCCTCCCCCACTGCATCTAGCTCACTCTCTTGTTGTGAGCTCATTCTTGGGTTTGCCTCTGGCTTCTGGTGAGGGTTATGGAGCTGGCTGTGCTGACAGAGGAGTAGTGAGTTCTCTATCTGAACTCCCTCTGTTGGTGAAGGAAGGTAATGAAGTTGATCTAAATGGCAGAGACCGGCCACCTGAGGAAGAGGACTGCGATTGGACATCAGGAGTTTCTGATTGGATTTAAGGCAGCCGACTCCCTAGTTTCTTGCTGGTGATTTTTCCTGACTGTGGCTCCTGATTTTCAGTTTGGTTCCTGCCTTCCTAAAGCTAAGTTTTCTATGCTATTGTTCATATGAGTTTTTGTCTGGTTTACTTAGTTTTTGTGTTCAGCCAGCCCTGGCTGGGATTGGGCTGAATCCCCATTTTGTCTCTGATCAGTTGATCTCTTTTGCTCTGTCTTCAGAATATACCTGAGTGCTGATATAGTGATTTGAAGTCTAGCGACTTCAGGGCCTTTTTCTATCAGACATGTTGGACATTTTTTTTGGCAGGGTTTTTTACGTGATTGCAGACAGCAGCTTTTCTTTTCTGTCCTTTCTAGTTAGCGAGGGCCCCATCGTTTGCTCAGCCTATCTTTCTATCTGTGTCGGTGTTTTCATCTTGTTTCACAGACAATACATGTTGGGGGCTGTCTATTGCTTTGGGGTCTGCTCTGGGGCAGTTTAGATTTTCCCTTTCATTCTTTAGGCTTATTTAGTTCTCCGACCGTGATGAGGCGTCTAGGACCACCGTAGGCACGCTCCACGGCTACTGCTAGTTGTTGTGGATAGGATCAGGGGTCTGCCATCCGCTAGTTACCAACCTCTCTGGTTTTCTGGGCTTAGCTTGCTTTTTGTTTTTTCCTCCTCGGTGACTCATTCATAACACTCTCTGATTTTGAACCAGTCACAGAAGAAGTAAGCAGGCTCCTTGCATCTTCTCGCCCAACCACTTGCACCAGTGACCTATTTCCGTCACATCTCCTCCAGTCCCTTTCCCCTGCTGTCACCCCTCACCTAACTAAAATATTTAACCTCTCTCTCTCTTCTGGTATATTTCCCTCCTCATGTAAGCATGCCATCATACATCCACTACTTAAAAAACCATCTCTCGACCAAAACTGTGCCGCTAACTATAGACCTGTTTCTAATCTTCCCTTCATCTCTAAACTCCTGGAACGCCTGGTCCACTCCCATCTTATCTGCTATCTCTTTGATAACTCTCTTCTCGACCCTCTCCAATCCGGTTTCCGCTCTTTACACTCTACTGAAACTGCCCTCACTAAAGTCTCTAATGATCTACTAACAGCTAAATCAAATGGTCATTACTCCATGCTAATTCTCTTGGATCTCTCTGCAGCATTCGACACTGTGGATCATCAGCTCCTCCTCACTATGCTCCTTTCCATTGGCCTCAAGGACACCATTCTCTCCTGCTTCTCCTCCTATCTCTCTGACCGATCCTTTACTGTATCTTTTGCCGGTTCCTCCTCCTCTCACCTTCCCCTTACTGTTGGGGTTCCTCAAGGATCAGTTCTAGGCCCCCTCCTCTTCTCCTTGTACACTGCCCAATTGGTCAAACAATCAGTAGATTTGGTTTCCAGTACCATCTCTATGCTGATGACGCCCAATTATACGCTTCTTCTCCTGACATCACGCCAGCCTTTCTAGAAAACACCGGCGATTGTCTAAACGCTGTGTCTATCATCATGTCCTCACTGTATCTGAAACTGAACCTGTCAAGGACTGAACTCCTTGTGTTTCCTCCCTCTGCTAATGTACCTATACCCGACACTGCCATTTCTGTGTGTGATTCCACTATTACTCCCCAGCAACATGCCCGCTGTCTTGGGGTCATTCTTGACTCCAAGCTTTCCTTTGCCCCCCACATTCGATCACTGGCTCGCTCTTGTCATCTGCACCTCAAACATTTCTAGAATTCGACCTTTTCTTACTTTTGACTCTGCAAAAACTCTTACTGTTTCTCTTATTCATTCTCGTCTCGACTATTGTAACTCTCTTCTAATTGGTCTCCCTACAGTTGTGGCCAAAAGTATTGACACCCCTGCAATTCTGTCAGATAATACTCAGTTTCTTCCTGAAAATGATTGCAAACACAAATTCTTTGGTATTACTATCTTTATTTAATTTGTCTTAAATGAAATAACACAAAAAGAATTGTCCTAAAGCCAAATTGGATATAATTCCACACCAAACATAAAAAAGAGGGTGGACAAAAGTATTGGCACTGTTCGAAAAATCATGTGATGCTTCTCTAATTTGTGTAATTAACAGCACCTGTAACCTACCTGTGGCACCTAACAGGTGTTGGCAATAACTAAATCACACTTGCAGCCAGTTGACATGGATTAAAGTTGACTCAACCTCTGTCCTGTGTCCTCGTGTGTACCACATTGAGCATGGAGAAAAGAAAGAAGACCAAAGAACTGTCTGAGGACTTGAGAAACAAAATTGTGAGGAAGTATGAGCAATCTCAAGGCTACAAGTCCATCTCCAAAGACCTGAATGTTCCTGTGTCTACCGTGCACAGTGTCATCAAGAAGTTTAAAGCCCATGGCACTGTGGCTAACCTCCCTAGATGTGGACGGAAAAGAAAAATTGACAAGAGATTTCAACGCAAGATTGTGTGGATGTTGGATAAAGAACCTCGACTAACATCCAAACAAGTTCAAGCTGCCCTGCAGTCCGAGGGTACAACAGTGTCAACCCGTACTATTCGTCGGCATCTGAGTGAAAAGGGACTGTATGGTAGGAGACCCAGGAACACCCCACTTCTTACCCCGAGACATAAAAAAGCCAGGCTGGAGTTTGACAAAACTTACCTGAAAAAGCCTAAAATGTTTGGGAAGAATGTTCTCTGGTCAGATGAGACAAAAGTAGAGCTTTTTGGGCAAAGGCATCAACATAGAGTTTACAGGAGAAACAAAGAGGCATTCAAAGAAAAGAACACGGCCCCTACAATCAAACATGGTGGAGGTTCCCTGATGTTTTGGGGTTGCTTTGCTGCCTCTGGCACTGGACTGCTTGACCGTGTGCATGGCATTATGAAGTCAGAAGACTACCAACAAATTTTGCAGCATAATGTAGGGCCCAGTGTGAGAAAGCTGGGTCTCCCTCAGAGGTCATGGGTCTTCCAGCAGGACAATGACCCAAAACACACTTCAAAAAGCACTAGAAAATGGTTTGAGAGAAAGCACTGGAGACTTTTAAGGTGGTCAGCAATGAGTCCAGACCTGAATCCCATAGAACACCTGTGGAGAGATCTAAAAATGGCAGTTTGGAGAAGGCACCCTTCAAATATCAGGGACCTGGAGCAGTTTGCCAAAGAAGAATGGTCTAAAATTCCAGCAGAGCATTGTAAGAAACTCATTGATGGTTACCGGAAACGGTTGGTCGCAGTTATTTTGGCTAAAGGTTGTGCAACCAAGTATTAGGCTGAGGGTGCCAATACTTTTGTCTGGCCCATTTTTGGAGTTTTGTGTGAAATGATCAATGTTTTGCTTTTTGCTTCATTCTCTTTTGTGTTTTTTCATTTAAGACAAATTAAATGAAGATAATAATGCCAAAGATTGTGTGTTTGCCATCATTTTCAGGAAGAAACTGAGTATTATCTGACAGAATTGCAGGGGAGTCAATACTTTTGGCCACAACTGTATTACCAAACTCTCCCCTCTCCAATCTGTCTTGAATGCTGCAGCCAGGATCATATTCCTCACCAATCGTTACACCGATGCCTCTACCTTGTGCCAGTCATTACACTGGCTACCCATCTACTACAGAATTCAGTATAAACTTATTACCCTCACCCACAAAGCCCTCCATGGCTCAGCACCACCCTACATCTCCTCCCTTGTTTCAGTATACCATCCTACCCGCGCCCTCCGTTCTGCTGATGACCTGAGGTTAGCATCCTCAATAATCAGAACCTCCCACTCCCGTCTCCAAGACTTTACACGTGCTGTGCCAATTCTTTGGAATGCACTTCCCAGGTCAATACGATTAGTCCCCAATCCCCACAATTTTAAGCGTGCCCTGAAAACGCATTTATTCAGACTGGCCTATCGCCTCAACACATTAACCTAATCTATCCCTGTGTGGCACAGCAAAAAGTTTTACCATAACCTGGTTCCCCGCATCATGTTCCCACATGCTTTATGCATCCATTAGCCCTCTGTGTCTGTACTGTTACACACTTAACATTATGGCTGGTCCATACAATCAGGGCAACTGTTACCACCCAGCTTTCATGTCTGCCTCTTTCCTCATAGACTGTAAGCTTGCGAGCAGGGCCCTCATTCCTCTTGGTATTTGTTATAATCTATGTGATTATTGTTATGCTGTGATGTCTATTGTCTGTACTAATCCCCTCTGAAATGTAAAGTGCTGCGGAATATGTCGGCGCTATAGAAATAAAATTTATTATTATAAACTTTATCCCAAACTTTGAAAGTGAAACCCACAGAACGTATCGGCCTTATGTTTTTGCCAAAACTGAGCTACCCCATTATTCCTCTGAACCTCCCTCCAAACATCCCCAATTTTCTGAATGGTCACCTCCACTCCACGGGATCCAGAACTCATCCTAGAGAATTCACCAAAATGAGGATGAAAACCATAGTTGCAAAAGAAAGGAGAGGTTCCGGTGGATTGATTGACATGACTGTTAAAGGCAAACTCAGCAAGAGGCAAAATTGAGGACCAGTCCTCCTGCTGAGCAGCCAGAAAAAAAATCATAATATTTGTTCTAGTGATTGATTCGTCCTCTTAGTCTGACCGTTTGTCTCAGAGTGATAAGCAGAGGAAAAAGACAAATCAATCTCCAACTTCCTACAAAATGCCCTCCAGAGACAAATTTCACCCCCTATCAGATACAATGTTTAAAGGAATGCCATGCAATCTCACCACATGATTGATAAATAACTTGGAAAGTGTTTCAGCATTAGGTAAATCTGATAACGGAACAAAGTGAGCCTGTTTACTGAATCGGTCAACCACCACCCACATTACCGTTTTTCCACCAGATAAAGGCAAATTCTGTAATGAAATCTGTGAGGGAGATCTCCCCTCCACTCCTGAAATGTGCCCCCACCCTTGTATTCCCCCAGGCCATAAAAAGCAATGCAATGTTTCCTTTAATAGACTCCAAGAACAAGCTCTTTGAATCTCGGTCCGCACCAATTATCACCAAGGTGTGAGCTCTCTGTAGCTTCACGGCAATTTGGATTCTTTTGTCTGACTCAAGCACATGGAGACAGCATGGCACTATAGGTCACAGCAAGGCTCTAAGGTATTGAATCTGGAAAATTACCTATAATAACAGAATGCAATATCTCTGAGACTAGCCGAGCACATAATCTGAATTGACAATCCTTCCCCCATATGCTCATACCATTTAGCCACCTCCAAAACCCTGTGTTATGGAATTAAGGCATAGCTACCGGGAATTACATATGGTAGGTATATTTAGTCTCTATGCACAGATTAAATCCAGTGGAACCCAGTGGCAGCGCTGCCAACCCATTCAGAGCTTCGGGCAGAAAGTTATGGGCCATCCACGGTTCTTGACTGAAAATCATATTCTCAGATATGGGAGGAGAGAGGCTGCACAAGCCCAGGGGTGGGAGCAGAGTGTGGGAGGGAGCAGCCTAGGAGATATAAGGCAGGCCCTCATTTTGGACTTAGTTTTTTCTATTGGCAGGAGGATATGTTAGCTGACACAGCCAGTAAAGCCTGTAACTAAGATTTTTACCTGTGATCCATCAGCACCTCCCTGTGGTTACATGCTACATAACACGGTAATTGCAACGGTATTAGAGAGATAAATAAATACAAGTGCCATCTAAATGAATTAATACTGCACGTGATGTAAATAGCAGTATATAAAGAAACACGCGTCTCCTAACATGGCTGCATATATGTAATCAGCGGCAATAATCCATGATGGATATAAAATTTATCCATTAGCGGTCAAAACAGATTAATACCTATAAAATATACGACCAGCTAATCAGGTAAGGTAAGGTAGCAATGGTGGTCTAAACATTACCTTGTGACACTTTGAGGAGCCGCCTGCAGGGGTGCTAGGAGGACGCACAGGAGCCCCGACGCGCGTTTCACCGCACTCGGCTTCGTCGATTAGTTGGTCGCATATTTTTATAGGTATTAATCTGTTTTGACTGCTAATGGATAAATTTTATAGCCATCATGGATTATTGCCGCTGATTACATATATGCACCCATGTTAGAAGACGCATGTTTCTTTATATACTGCTATTTCCATCATGTGCAGTATTAATTCATTTAGCTGGTACTTGTATTTATTTATCTCTCTAATACCTTGTCTATTTTTTGTATTTTTGCTATAAAAAATTGATTGTTATCTTAGAAATACCCCTCTTTTTGTGATTATATTTTTTCATGACTACTGACTGTATACCTGTTTATTGTTCTTGTAAATATATACTTGTATATTTCTAATATGCCTTTTCGGAGATTAAATATAAAATTAATCTTGGGCTGCTCTTTTACCTTGATTCACAAATCCCCACGTCTGCACGCTCTGTTGGTCAATTGTAGGCTACCCGGGTTGGTTTCTAACCTATAGCCTGTTGTCGGACAAGAAAATGGTGGCAGAATACTGTACTGTGTTAGTGAGGAACTCTGGCAGTGACGGCCGGGAGGTTTATATATATATATCCCCAACCTGGACTGGTGATGTATATCCCCCCTCACTAGGAGTGACTCAATAACTCGTACCTATAAGGGAAGCCTTTCCGGCAACTATTTGCCCTTGGTGCAGTTCCCTGGCTGACTTGGGGCAAGTGGTGGCGCCAGATAGCCGATCACTGCTGGGTCCTTCTCTCCCCTTCCCCGAGGTGAGCGAAGTCGACACCCCCTCCCCCTGTGAGATCCGTCACAAAGTCCATGGACAAATGAGTCCATGGTCTTTCTGGAATAGGCAGTGGAGCCAATTCCCTGGCCAGCCGGTTATGACAGACTTTAGTGCATGCACAAATCTCACAAGCAGACACAAATTCCTTAACATCGTTAAGCATGGATGACCACCAAAAGAGTATAGCAACAGCTTTCTGTGTAGCAGTGACTCCTGGGTGACCACTTAAAATGGAGTCATGAAATTCCTACAATAGACATAATCTAAGATACACAGGCACACATAATTTAAATTCAGGAGTAGCGGATGGGGCCAATGACTGGGCCTCACAAATTTCAGCTTCCAATTCCGAGGATACCATAGAAAGTAAAATTCCTAGAGGAAGAATGGAGGATGGAGGTTCTGGAGGAAAAACAGAATCAAGGCTGCATGACAAAGCGTCAGCCCTAACATTCTTAGACCCCGGTCTGAACATGATGGAAAAAGTGAATCTAGGGAAAAATAAGGACCATCTGGCCTGTCTAGGGGTTAAATGTTCAGCAGATTCAATATAAGCTAAATTTTTATGATCTGTCATCACAGTAACAGGATGAATAGCTCCCTCCTAAAAAGTCACCATTCTTCAAAAGCTAATTTGACAGCGAGCAGCTTGCGATTCCCCACATCATAATTTCTTTCAGCAGATGAAAAATGCATATGGACGCAAGTTGGTCAGAGTTTTGGAACCTTGAGACAAAACAGCTCCTACCCCAATCTCTGAGGCATCCACTACTGCGATGAATGGTTTCTGGAGATCAGGTTGAATCAAAGCTGGAGCGGACATGAAGCACTCCTTTAATTTATCAAAGGAACCAACAGCATCCAATGACCAAACTTTAAGATTTGCTCACTTTTGCCCCCTTTTGTGTGAGGCCAGTAAGGGGTTTCACTATCTGAGAAAAACCCTTAATAAACTATCTGTAGCAATTAGCGAACTCTAAGAATCATTGCAATGCTTTCAGATCACGAGGTTGAATCCAATCAATTATTGCCTGCACCTTCCTAGGGTCCATTTTAAACCCTTCAGCAGACACAAAGAACCCCAGGAGCGATATTTCCTGAACATGAAATGTTATTTATTAACAATTTTGTGTGACACATCTCTGATTTAAGGGCATCAGAATTCAAAGCTTGAAAATTGCCAAACTTTTCGTCAAATTTCCATTTATTTAAAATAAACACAAATTATATTGCATACATTTACCCCTATCATGAAGTACAGTATATCACGAAAAAACATTTTTAGAATCAGTGGGATCTGTTGAAATGTTCCAGATATATAACCTCATAAAGTGACACTGTTCAGAATTGAAAGAACATGTAAACCACCTTGGGGGGTAAAGAGGTTAAAAACAATAGTGTCAGAATTGTGTCTGAACATACTACTGCAACTCATGTCCTGGTCACTAATACCACGGTTACTGCTAGACGCTGGCAGCATGTGAAAGTTTAGCTTTTAGATTGCTGAAACAAGTTGCCCCTTTCCTGTCTACATCTGTTTTGCTGCAGTTAGCTGGTATTTAATTAGCTCTTTGCTGGCTTCCTTCTATATAACCCTCAAGAGACAGTCTCTAGCTGCCAGTTATTTAGTTAGTTTAGCTACATTTGGTGTATCTGAACCTTTTCTTCTGTGTGCTATTTTGTACATCATGTTATCTGAACTCGGCTTGCATTTTGAACAATCTCTTGCCTTTAGATTTTGTCCCTCATGTGACTTCTTGGTTTTGACCCAGCATGATGATCCTTCTTTCCACTGGTTCGCTCCTCCAGCCATCAACTCTTATGTGGAAGCAATCCATTTGACCCAGTTGTTAGACCGGATCCCTGATCAGTGGTTACAGGGTTAAGGTCGAGGATCCTCTGGCAAACTGCCAGATGCGAAGGCTTTCACCAAGTTTGTTGAAGGTCGCTTTTTTGAGTCTGTGGACTTTGACAGACATATCAAATTGAAGGAGTGAAGAAGACAACATCTGTATCGCCAGGTAGACTTGACTTTCTCAAGGGTAGTTCCGATATTCTCTGTCACACAGTGTAGGGATTGATAAATTTGTTGCTCAGATTAGAATATTATTATTTACAATACAAATACAAAAAAATTGGCACCATTGAATTGGTGGATATGTCACAATGTGCTTTTATTTGCAGTTTTGTTTGTGGAATAAGTGAATTTTTCTTTCAAATTATAGCTTGTTCTAGGTGTGAATGAAACCAATAGTTGCAAAAAAATTAGAAAGGTAATATACCTATAATTAATGTATTCCCATTGGTTTTTTGCTCTCCTAAACTGCATACGCTTAGACACAAGTCATTTTTCAGTAAGTTGCGAACAACTTTATATATACTTTCAGTAACTCTATAGATGATTCGGTAAATTTAATGTTAACTGCATGCTATCTAGCTAAGTTACAGTTTTATAATAACAATCAGGACTGTTTTGAGATTTCAGTGATAAAAATAAACATAATAACCTTTTTAACTGTTGGAAATATTGTTTGCATTCGCTGGAATCCAGGACTCAGATATGTGGAGAGATAAATACACAAGAATGCTTTAATACTCAATGTTTATGAGTGAAGAGGACAAGACGCTTAAAAGGTGTTGGTTTTGTAACAGTTTCCATTCTGAAATGTGATGTGCCAATCAAGCTGAATATTGCATGTCACGGGATAATTTGCTCTTTTTCCTGGCGAAGAGTTTCTAAGGGAATGATTGTTAAATTTTGCATGCTAGCACTGGGCTCACAGCTCCGTGCTATAAAAAGCAATTTTTGTTTCTTGATAATGCTTTAGACCCAGCTTGGAATCACGCACTGCTGTATAAATTGAAAGGAAAGTGATATCTTTTTTTTTTTACAAGGACAAATATTGCCAAAACTTCAAACAATTTTGGACTTGTAAATTCATAAAATTAAGTCTTTGCCAAATAGTCTATCTTAACTCGCATGTCAATATTCTTCTTAGAAATGTCTGCAATTATAGAAAATTTGTCGCCAATAATAAAAGGCAAGAATAGTGATTATAAGAAAAGATCTACAAATTCTACATGTTGCCGTTGTAATATTGTATGATTTAGTATACTCTCAGGATAGGCCAAGATTCTTCGACCATCTTTTATTGGGCACCTTACCAACATCAAAAGCATACGGATCAAATAAAAGTTTGCTGAGTCCAGCAATCTCTGCTGAAGTGGGCAACTACAGTATATCATATGTATGAGATTTCTCCCTACTCTCACCGGATGGCAGAGAGATAAGCTGCTATTAGATTTAGATTACATTTATTTTTCTCTCTCCATGTAAACAAACATTCACGCTCACATTATTTAAATTATGCTTTTTTGTAAAAGTATGCTGCTTTTTATTTATTTATAGGCTTTATCCTGTTGTGATGTCATAATAGATAAGTGAATCCTAAATTAAATGCTAAATGATGTTTGGGTATTTATAGGCTGGGGTCTGTAGGGATTATCGTAACCGACCATATTTTAGAGAATGGGACCAAACATGAATAAAGAAACATGGGCATATATACAGTAAGCTGCACTTTATAAAGAAAATGAAACCTCATATTTTGAGTTTCTAGCACTGTCAACAAGCGTGAAATATTCTTGAAAAAAATGTTATTTACAGGTTAATCTTTAACATCATAAAAATCCAAAAGTATGCCAATTAAAGCGGCATGTAGAGTATTTAGTTAAGACATTGTACTTCACGTTTGTAACATTTTTTATCACGTATACACTAAACTAATACATATAATTTATAATACATACAATTTTGAATTAACAGAACTCCAAAATATTGCACATATAAAGTCTATATCAATTTTCTTTTCAAATAATTTTATTGGTTTTCAGTAATTAAACAGGGTAAGGGAAGGAAGGTAGGAAGGGAGGAAAGGGAATGGGAAGTAAAGAACCTTGTACAGGTACGGAAAAAATTTAAAACTAGAGAACCCACAAATAGGCATTAAATAGCATATAGCAAATAACAACATAAAAGGAAAAGAAAATCGTCAATCCTTATTATGGGGTAAGGCTGGAGTCACACACAACCATTAAAAAAAGGTCCCATTTTAACGGTCCGAAATCGCACAAAGGTATCTTAACCAGTGATCCGTTTTTGATGCGATTTTTCTTAATTGATGCGATTTTAATCGCATGTAAGGATCCGTTTGACATCCGTATGGCGAGATTTTCTCGCAGGGTAGCTAAATGGACATATAATGGAGCCCAATGACAGGTTTCCCCACACAAAGAATGAATAGATCTAGACACATATGTATATATATATATATATTATACATGTTATAGAGACACATTAATATATATATTACAAATTCATACAGTTCTTCATAGCAGAATAGCCGCAGAAACATTTGCCGGCTTTTGTATAATTACTCTCCTGCCCGACATGAAATAACATATGGTTTACATATAGTTAACCATTTCATTTCATGTTTTTTTTGTTATGTCTATCACTATTAATTAGATGAGGGTTTGTGGGTAAAATTTTGGACTTGTAGGGGTTATTTTAAGGGGTTAATTTATTGTATTAAATTGCAGGGACTCCTGCTGACATCACTGAGGCTGCAGGGAGTCCCCATAATTTCATACAACGAATTAACCCCTTAAATTAACCCCTACAAGTCCAAAATTTTACCCACAAACCCTCATCTAATTAATTGTGATAGACATAACAAAAAAAAACATGAAATGAAATGGTTAACTATATGTAAACCATGTGTCATTTCATGTCGGGCAGGAGAATAATTATACAAAAGCCAGCAAATGTTTCTGCGGCTATTCTGCTATGATGAACTGTATGAATTTGTAATATATATATTAATGTGTCTCTATGACATGTATAAAATATATATATATATGTGTGTCTAGATCTATTCATTCTTTATTTAACCCGTCTCTGTGATTTTACTGTATTGGAAGAATTGCCGGCTTTTGCTTAAGGACACCGGGTGCGATTTTATCGCAAGTCACACATCTAGTCCGTTTTTAGTCCCATTTTTTCACGCCCCCATAGACTTGTATTGTCGAATCCGATCCGAAAATCGGTGGCAATTGCAGCATGCTGCGATTGTCTCGGTCCGAGGATCGGATCCGATCAAAAATCGCATGATGGGAGCTGCCCCATAGAATAACATTGGGACGAATGCAATGCGATTTTTTATTGCATAGCATTCGTCCGATTTAATCGCCAGTGTGACCCAGGCCTAACATTCTTGGAAGGAGAAATAACATCCCGGTACTACAACGGCGTCTATATCAATTTTCAACTTACATAGGAGCAGAAAGGTCAAGGAACCTGTTTGTGATGTTTTACAATGTAAATACTGCAAAACCTTTACATTGAAAAGTTGTAAAATAAATACTTTGTACAAGGCTTAACCCCTTAACGACCGCCGATACGCCTTTTAACGGCGGTAATTAAGGGTACTTAAACCACAGCGCCGTTAATTCACGGCGCTGTGATTTAAGTGAATAGCGCCCCCCAGTGTCGGATTTTCTCCGGGGTCTCGGCTGCCAGGGGTAGCCGAGACCCCAGAGAACATGAATCGGTCGGTTTTTACCGACCCCCGCTTTTGCGATCGCCGTTATTAACCCTATAACGGCGACCGCAAAAAAAAAAAAAGCTGCGATTTTACATTTAATTTCTCTTTCCTCTGATGTGATCGCATATCAGAGGATAGAGAAATAGGGTCCCCGATCCCCCCGGTCCCCTCCCAGTACCTCTCCCTTGTCCTCCGTCCCCTCCCGGTGGTCCCGCGCCCGCCGGCGTCATCCGATGGGCGCCGCCATCTTGAAAATGGCGGGCGCATGCGCAGTGCGCCCGCCGGGAATCTGCTGGCTCCGGCTGGCAGATTCCATTCATTATTTTGATCACTATGATAAACGATCATAGTGATCAAAATAATAAAAATAGTACATAACCCCCCCGTTTATCACCCCCTTATATAGGCACACATAATGAAATAAAAAAAATATTTTTTTTTTCAGTTTTCCATAAGGGTTAGGGTTAGGTTAGGGTTAGGCTAGGGTTAGGGTTAGGCTAGGGTTAGGGTTAGGGTTAGGCTAGGGTTAGGGTTAGGCTAGGGTTAGGCTAGGGTTAGGGTTAGGGTTAGGCTAGGGTTAGGGTTAGGGTTAGGCTAGGGTTAGGGTAGGGTTAGGGTTAGGCTAGGGTTAGGGTTAGGCTAGGGTTAGGGTTAGGCTAGGGTTAGGGTTAGGCTAGGGTTAGGCTAGCGTTAGGCTAGGGTTAGGGTTAGGCTAGGGTTAGGGTTAGGCTAGGGTTAGGGTTAGGCTAGGGTTAGGGTTAGGCTAGGGTTAGGGCTAGGGTTAGGGTTGGGCTAGGGTTAAGGGTTAGGGTTGGGCTAGGGTTAAGGGTTAGGGTTGGGCTAGGGTTAGGGCTAGGGTTGGGCTAGGGTTGGGCTAGGGTTAGGGCGAACTAGGATTAGGGTTAGGATTAGGGATTAGGGTTGGGATTAGGGTTAGGGGTGTGTTGGGGTTAGGGTTGGAGCAAGAATTGAGGGGTTTCCACTATTTACCAACTTTGGGGGTCTAAAAATTGGGGTCTAAAAAAAATCACTTTTGTGGAAATAAAAAAGACTTTTTATTTTCACGGCTCTGCGTTTATAAACTTCTGTGACGCGCTTGGGGGTTCAAAGTGCTCACCACACATCTAGATAAGTTCCTTAGGGGGTCTAATTTCCAAAATGGGGTCACTTGTGGGGGGTGTACTCAGGACAAATCGCATAATAACTGTGGGGGTATGATTTCTCCTGTTACCCTTGTAAAAATAAAAATTTGGGGTTGAAAAGATCATTTTTGTGGAAAAAAATGGATTTCTTATTTTCATGGCTCTACGTTATAAACTTCTGTGAAGCACTTGAAGGTTCAAAGTGCTCACCACACATCTAGATAAGTTCCTTCATGGGTCTAGTTTCCAAAATGGGGTCACTTGTTGGGAGTTTCCACTGTTTAGGCCCATCAGGGGCTCTGCAAACGCAACATGATGCCCGCAAACCATTCCATCAAAGTCTGCATTCCAAAATGGCACTCCTTCCCTTCCGAGCTCTCCCATGCGCCCAAACAGTGGTTCCTCCCCACATATGGGGTATCAGCGTACTCAGGACAAATCGCATAATAACTGTGGGGGTATGATTTCTCCTGTTACCCTTGTAAAAATAAAAATTTTGGGGTGAAAAGATCATTTTTGTGGAAAAAAAATGGATTTCTTATTTTCACGGCTCTACGTTATAAACTTCTGTGAAGCACTTGAAGGTTCAAAGTGCTCACCACACATCTAGATAAGTTCCTTCATGGGTCTAGTTTCCAAAATGGAGTCACTTGTTGGGGGTTTCCACTGTTTAGGCCCATCAGGGGCTCTGCAAACGCAACATGATGCCCGCAGACCATTCCATCAAAGTCTGCATTCCAAAATGGCACTCCTTCCCTTCCAAGCTCTCCCATGCACCCAAACAGTGGTTCCTCCCCACATATGGGGTATCAGCGTACTCAGGACAAATCTCATAATAACTGTGGGGGTATGATTTCTCCTGTTACCCTTGTAAAAATAAAAATTTGGGGTTGAAAAGATCATTTTTGTGGAAAAAAAAATGGATTTCTTATTTTCACGGCTCTACGTTATAAACTTCTGTGAAGCACTTGAAGGTTCAAAGTGCTCACCACACATCTAGATAAGTTCCTTAATGGGTCTAGTTTCCAAAATGGGGTCACTTGTTGGAGTTTTCCACTGTTTAGGCACATTAAGGGCTCTCCGAACGCAACATGGCATCTGATCTTAATTCCAGCCAATTCTGCGTTGAAAAAGTCAAACGGTGCTCCATCCCTTGCGAGCTCTGCCTTGTGCTGAAAAAGGGGTTTACCCCCACATATGGGGTATCGGCGTATTCAGGAGAAATTGTACAACAAATTTTGTGGTTGATTTTCTCTTTTAACACTTGTGAAAATAAAAAAAAATTGGTTCTGAAGTAATTTTTTTCCAAAAAAAAAGTTAAATGTTAATTTTTTCCATCCACATTGCTTTCGTTCCTGTGAAGCACTTAAAGGGTTAATAAACTTCTTGAATGTGGTTTTGAGCACCTTGAGGGGTCTAGTTTTTAGAATGGTGCCACTTTTGGGTATTTTCTGTCATGTACACCCCTCAAAATGACTTTAAATATGATGTGGTCCCTAAAAAAAATGGCTTTGTAAATTTTGTTGTAAAAATGAGAAATCGCTGGTCAACTTTTAACCCTTATAACTTCCTAACAAAAAAAAATTTTGCATCCAAAATTGTGCTGATGTAAAGTAGACATGTGGGAAATGTTATTTATTAAGAAATTTATGTGACACATCTCTCTGATTTAAGGGCATAAAAATGTAAAGTTTTAAAATTGCAAAATTTTAAATTTTTTTGCCATATTTCTGTTTTTTTCATAAATAAACACAAGACTTATCGAAGAAATTTTACCACTAACATGAAGTACAATATGTCATGAAAAAACATTCTCAGAATCAGCAGGATCCATTAAAGCGTTCCAGAGTTATAACCTCATAAAGGGACAGTGGTCAGAATTGTAAAAATTGGCCTGGTCATTAAGCTACAAACTGGCTCTGTCGCTAAGGGGTTAAACAAATAAAGTATGTTGAGTATAAAAAAACAGTTACTGAACAAAATCCCAGTCTGATTGGTGTATTAAAAAAACTCAGACGATCAGCTTTCATAACGATACTTTAACCAGATGGTTCCTCTAACCAAACATCATCTGTTAGAATAGATAATGGATTGGTATTTTATATGTTGCCATAGACATGAGAAGGGAAAATACAGCAACTGAAAATATATATAAAACATCACATTTATTAGGAATATTTAAAAAGAAGGGAAAAAATATTAACCCCTTCACAACCAGAGGTATTTCCTTTTCTGAATTTTCGCTTTTTTGCTCTCCTTCTTCCCAGAGCCATAACTTTTTTTTTGGTCAGTATGGCCATGCAAGGGCTTGTTTTTTGCGAGACAAGTTGTACTTTTGAAAGAAACCATTGGTTTTAACATATTGTGTACTGGAAAACAGAAAAAAAATTCCAAGTGCGATGAATTTGCAAAAGAAAGTGCAATTCCAGTTTTTTTTACCATGTTCACTAAATGCTAAAACTAACCTGCCATCATGATTTTCCAGATCATTACGAGTTCATAAACACCAAACATGTCTAGGTTCCTTTTTATTTAAGTGGTGAAAAAAAAATCCAAAGTTTGGTAAAGAAAAAAAATGGTGCCATTTTCTGAGACCTGTAGCGTCTCCATTTTTCGTGATCTCAGGTTGGGTGAGGGCCTATTTTTTTTGTGTGCCGAGCTGACGTTTTTAATGATACTATTTTGGTGTACATATGATCTTTTGATCATCCATTACTGCATTTTATTGCAAAGTAGTTGCGACCAAAATAAAAAAACATAATTCTGGCGTTTTGATTTTTTTTTTGCTATGCCGTTTAGCAATCCGGCTAATTCTTTTTTATATTGATAGATTGAGTGATTCTGATCTCGGCGATACCAAATATGTGTATGTTTGATTTTTTTTACTGTTTTATTTTGAATAGGGTGATTTGAACTTCTGTGGTATTGCCGTTAATAAAATGTTTTATATGATGCATGCATTTAGATTTTTGTGTATATAAAACCCGAAGTCTTTGTCATATATTTGCATAAACCATGTTGCTAGAAGTCATTTCATATTTTTCTTTACATTTTCCTCCGATATTAGCAAAAAGATAAAATAAAAATGTCATCAAAATTAAGCCCCATGTAGCCCATAAAAAAGAGACAAAAAAATGTTTGAATATCCGAAAGAGAAAACACTGTGCAAAAAATTTCAGGGAAGTTCTTGTCCCCTGAGAAAATGTTATTGTATCTTATAGATTTTGATATGCTGAACACGAATATATGCTCCAACAGTCTGTACCACGTAAGGTTTTTAACCCCTTCATGACAGGAGCTTTTTTCATGCTCCCCTTCTTTCCAGAGCCATAACTTTTTTATTTTTCTGTCAATATGGCCGTGTGAGGGCTTATTTTTTATGGGACGAGTTGTACTTTTGAGCGACACCATTGGTTTAACCATGTTGTGTACTTGAAAATGGGAAAAAAAATTCCAAGTGCGGTGAAATTGCAAAAAAAGTGCAATCCCACACTTATTTTTTGTTTGGATGTTTTGCTAGGTTCAATAAATGCTAAAACTGACCTGCCATTATGATTCTCCACGTCATTACAAGTTCATAATGTCTTGGTGAAATCTTTCACCGTGTTCATCGCTAACGGCACCAAGATTGGCTGGAAAAAAGTCCAAGTGAGAATGTAGAAAATGCATTTTTAGTGACATATTGCATTTCATCAAATGATATGCTGTGAGCATGTTGTCCATGAGTTGTTCAAAGTTCGGTGCCCTGCTGTTGCCAAGGAAGTTGAAGGTCACATCTTTAAAGACTCTCCATGCCACTTGTTCAGCACCTTGCAAAAGACCATCAAAGCTACTGTCATTCATTATATCTCTGATTTGTGGGCCAATAAAAATACCTTCTTTAATCTTTGCATCACTTATTCTTAGAAATTTCTGTCGCAACTAAGAAAAGGCTTCCGATTCTTTGTTCATTGCTTTGACAAAATTCATCATAATGCCAAGCTTAATGTGCAAAGGAGGGAGAAATATCTTTGCTGGATCAACAATATGATTATGTTTATCATTCTTCTGTCCAGCAACCAGGTTTTCGCAGAGTGACCAGTCCTTTCTGAACTAGTGCATTTCTCGTGCATGACTGTCCCACTCACAAATAAAACATTACTTGGTATATCCAATCTGCAGTCCAAGAAAAAGTGCAACAACTTTTAGATCAGCACATATGTTCCAGTTATAATTTCTATAATTAATGTGGATCAACAGTAACTCCATATTCTCATACGTTTCTTTCATGTTGTCATGGTCCGGGGGGTTTTGACCCTTTTGCTTGGCACCGACTATCACATGTGCAGGGGGATTATCTTAGTTATCCCACCACTGCCAACAATGTGATGAAAAAACAGCAAGCTAGTCTTGACCTATCAATTTACTGCAGGGGCTTATTTGAATTATCCCACTGCTGCTACAATATACCACAAACTGCAGGGATTTATGTATATCCCACTTTCTGGTTCCACTTTGGAACTCGCAGCTCTCCAGCGCCCCCCCTTACCCTCAGGTCAGTCAGGGAACTACACCTGGAATAATTGGTCGCCAGACGGGCCGCTTACTGTGGACTGGCTGCTAGGCGCACTGCAGCGAGAGAATTATAAATGCTCTGGCTGCAGCCACACAAAAGCTATAAAACCCCTTCCATCGCTGCCAGCTTCACCCACCCAACCGGGACCACACTTCGCTGTCACCAGCTAACGATTCTCTTAATCAATAGTATAATTAAGAGGGTCTTTAGCAATCCTGAATTAGTAGTGTAATTACTTCAGGCACGTGTACATTCATTCTTAGAGCATAGAGACAGAGCTAGTAATTTTATATATTTTACTCCAAAAGGTAGGCACTGTTTAAAAGGTATAAAAAAGGATGTAACAATCTGAGACAATTAAAATATGTACAAGCAATTAAAAATAAAACAGGGTTAAAAAGGAAAACACTCACATGGTACTTAGATCATTCCGGCGAATCAGGCAGGGGGAAGGGAATGGGCCACACGTCACCATGCATGACAGTGTGGCTGTGTATCTCAGGTTCCCTCTGCAGACTGATCTCCCAACTGAGTGGGTGTACTCTATAGTTCTGGGTCATGACATCATAAAAGGGGCTGAGTTACCGGGGTCCTCCCCTTGTCTCTAAGTTGCAATTTTGGTTCTGAAACCTTCTCGGCTATATAACTGGGCTTGAGAACCTAGCAAAATAATGGCAGACCTATCAGTCATCTTATATTGAAATTAGCTCTCCAATGGTTCAAAATTCGGCTTACCTATTCCACTCTGTTCAGGAGGAATCCATTTCTCGGATTCTGTCGGTGCTAGCGACTACCAAGAGGCACTGAAGTGATGCTCAATCCCAGCTTGTTCCAAATATGTACATTTCATTTTTCTATCACAATCTCACATTGCATTACGTCCGAATGAATAAATTCCCATTATATGCTATGGGACAGTCCCGCATGGTCTGAAGACAATAAAATTCCTGAGGTGGGGGCGAGAGGAAGGAGTGACTTGTAGTTTCAGGTTACAGGCAAGCGAGTGAAGGAAATTTGCAGGCTGGGAAGGGGGGAAGGAGGGGGGTCACTTGCCTCTGTGTAGTTGAAAGTTCTAGAAAAAATGTAAGGAATGGAACTCATATTCCAGATTATCGTGACACATGTGTACGGCATGTCCAATAGGTAAAGAAGGATAGATATTTCCGTTGTGTAGTAAAACAGCCTTCAGACTTAAAACTGACAAGTCAATGAACAGTCGCCATTCCTTCGGGTCATGTTCACATCCAAGAGCACCAAACAACACCAAGACGTCGTTGCAAAAAGGTTAAACTGTCGACATGGTTGAAAAATTGATTAAGGCCTTCTTGACGACTGTAAAAAACAAAAAACTCTTGCTCCTTGTAATAAGAGATTCCGTTCTTGTAGCCTTGATCCCAATAATTCTGCCTGCTTCTTTGACAATTTCAAATCTCTGACCAAGTCACTCAGATCAGCTTGACTGAACAGATGTGGATTAGATGTAGAAGGCTCAAAGTCTGAGTCTGCAGCAGTTTCATTTTCCACTGATATTGTTAGTTCATCTTCGTCGTCCTCTATTGTCCTTACTTTGGGTGGCTTTGGAACACGAATACTTTCATCGTGTGGCCCTGGTCTTATGGCTGAAGGAAGATCAGGATATTCTATTGATTTCTTGTTCTTTGCTGAATATCCTGTTACATTTGTAAGGCAGAAGTAGCAATCTGTCACATGATCTCTCTGCGCTCTCCATATCATTGGGACAGCGAACGGCATTGAAGGTCGTGATCCATTCAGCCATGCTCTAAGTATGTCAGTATTGTCTTTTGATTCCTCCCCTGCCCAGGAGATGTGGTATACTCCATACACGGTCAGCCGAATGATTCACTGTGCCTGCGTGGAATTCGCATAATAAGAGCTTGCATATGTGTAGATCAGCGATTTATGTTATTTCAGTGGAAAATTCAGAATATATTGTTTCAGAAAAAGTTCATACATGAGTTTTTAGAATTATAACAGAATATTATAATGTTTCGTATCATTTCTCAAAAACCTTACGTGATAGGAAAAATCTGAAGTCATTTCTGAAATCAGCATGAAAAAAAATCTATCAGGAAAACTTAAAATTGTCTAAGGGACAAAACCTTGGTGACACAGTGAAATTGAATGCGCATAAACAATAAAACCTTATGTGCCTCAGAAATGGTGAAAAATTGCCTGGTCATGAACATGTTAACGTAGATATTACTAAATAACAAAAATAAACGTTCTGTGTAATTCTTTTAATTAAGAGGACTGACTTGCAATATGTACAAATTATTTATTTATAATCACAAATAGCTGACAGACAAGGGCTGAAAACAATTAAATTGTGCCACAACGGTGCCAAGCTTAATACTGTTGAGCACTCCTAGAGATAATATCTTCAAAATAAAGTATCCAGCTATACCACATATGCTATAGGTAATACGTACAGGTAATGCTTATACAGGCAAATTACTAGAGAAAATCAAAACTTTCTAAATTTTAATTTGATATCTTCAACAAGTTTTCAGAAAAAAAAAATAACTTGCAAAAAACTGATTCACCATCAATTTCAATACTGCAAAGCATCTTATTGCCCCCAAAATATAACACACGGAGATCTCCTGGAACTGTATTAAACCCTTTTCAGGCTCTTGAATGTAAAAACAGCCTTACAATTGTGAACTCTACATATCTCGGTAGACCCCCATAGGAAGGCGTTTTTGCCGAAACGTGCGTTGGGGCTGACACCATCACCCACGGGAGGTAATACCTGCTTGAACCTGTCTTGTTTGCTTATGACCTAGCTGTATGTTGTTTATATAGTAACACCATGTTGTCATGGAGCTCTTGATAATAGCATACATATAGCACTAATTAGATGTTTTTGGTATGTGCAGCCTCCCTATAACTTCTTTGTGGGTAGTGGTGCCACTTTTGTGGTTTCCCACTTTTTAAGGTCTTGTCTTTTTTAATATTTTTCTATGTGTGTTTACATAAATAAAGTTTACATGTCTTTTTTTGTAAGTTTGGTTTCTGTGTACATTTTTTTCTCAGATTATGTTGTACTGTACGAAACCGATTAATATGTCAATAACTATATTTGGCACTACAAAATTTGGTTTTCCAATGTGTTTGGTAAAGTGCCTCAAATTTATGATTACAACTAGAGTTGAGCGACTTTGGTCGGATCGGGTTTCATGAAACAAAATTTGTTTCAGATGAAACTGGTCCGACTAGGGCAAAAAAAGTCAGAGTTTCATCCGAAACCCGACCCCAATGCAAATCAATGGGAAATAAAAGTCGGCATTGAGTGGATGAATGTCATCCGCTCAATGCCAACCTATCTGTGGTATATCTCGGAAGAGGAAAACAGATGGTAATTGGTGGTAACTAACAACAATAATACACTAGACATTTTAGACTCCTTAAAATGTAAAAATGGTCTAAAGATTATACATTTTATGCGTCATATGGCTGTCTTGCTGGTTTTTATACACAGGTGGTGCAGACGCAAGAAGCCATGTTTTTTTTTAAAAGGGTGGTGCAAAAATTCCAGTGTGAGGAGTATGAAGATATTTGTTTGCTAGATTTAAGTAGTGATAGTTTTTTCAGCAGCCATCCTAAAATTATACGCCTTAGGAAATTGAAATAGGTGCACTGTTTTGAAAGTGTAGATGCAATGGATTCTCAACTAGGTGTGATAAAAGTCTCCTTTTTTTGAGATCCGCATCAGGTTTGCTGTTTGGAAAATATCTACAACAATTATATTTTCTTTTTATCAAGCTGGCCTGAAGCAGGCTAACTATTTTCAAAGTGAGGAAGCAATGGTTTGTCAAAAATCCATGAATATAATCCCTATTTTAGGAGCATTTTCATGTTTGCATACTCTGAAGATGTTACACTTCCCAGCAGCAGTAAAGTACAGCTTTAGAATATTGAGATTTGCGCAAATCTATGAGCCGTGAATCAATTTTTTAAAAAATTCTGCAAGCCTTGTGAATTTGAATTTCAAAAGATTTGATTATTTCCTGCAATAGATAACAAAAGATGTTATTAAAAAAAAATACAATTGTTCCCACTAAAAACAAGCCTGTACATACTTATGTTAATGAAAAAGACAAAGTTGTAGTTTTTGGTATACAAAAAAAAAACTTGGCCTGGCTCTAAAGGGTTAAGTAGTAAATTTTGAAAAAAATTTGCGATAAATCATTTTTTATTGAGCCAACAAACCCCTTCTATCATTATGTTCGCCCACACCTTTTTCTCATTTTTTCCATGTTCTAAAAATGTACGCACATGTATGTCATTAATTAGAAATTCAGATTATCTACTAACAAGTTCTTGGACTTAATTTGAAGTCAGTGAGAAATGTGATTTTGGTTACGACTAAGATGTCCAGATAACACCAGCTGTGGTATAAGCATAATTCATATGAAAGATGGAAAGAATTATCCTAACTGTTAATCCAGAATTTTATTTGCAAGAGTATTTCAGGATGTGGCTTTGTTCACATTATACATGATCTGTTTTGTTGATGAGTTGAATAATTGTAAGCTGCTCTAATGATCCCCTGGTGCACCATCACATCTATTATAATCAAATGGAAAGAACATGGTACCACAACAAATCTGCCAAGAGAGGACAGCCCACCAAAATGCTCAGCCTGGGCAAGGAGGGCATTAATCAGAGAGGTAGCACAGAAAACAAAGATAACCCTGAAGAAGCTGCAGAGTTCCCAAGCAGACATTGGAGTGTCTGTTCATATTACCACAATAAGCTGTACACTCCATAGAGGTGGCCTTTATGGAAGCCTGGGTAGAAAAAAGCCTTTACTTACACACAAAAATTGTAAGGCTCGTTTTGAGTTTGTCAAAACACATGTGGGAGACTCCCTAAATGTATAGAGGAAGGTGCTACGGTCAGATGAGACCAAAATGTAATTGTTTGGACACTAAGGTAAATGCTATGTTTGGCGCCAAACCAACACAGCTCATCACCCCAAGAACGCCATCCCCACAGTGAAACATGGTGATGGCAACATCATACTGTGGAGATGTTGTTTTTGGAAGCAGGGACAGGAAAAATGATCTCAGTTTAGGGGAAGATGAATAGTGCAAAATAAAAAGATATTCTTGAGCAAAACCTCTTTCAGTCTGTCAGTGATTTTAGACTGAGACGGAGGTTCATATTCATCTTCTAACAAGACAATGACCCAAAACATACTGCTAAAGCAATACTCGAGGGGTTTATGGAGAAATGTTTAAATGTTCTGGAGTGGCCTAGTCAAAGCCCAGACTTTAATCAAATTGAGATTTTTTGGTTAGGCTTGAAGATTGATGTTCACCAGAGGAAACCATCTCACTTAAATGAGCTGGAGCAGTTTTGATGTGAGGAATGGGAAAAAATCCCAGTGGCAATATGTGAAAAGGTCATAGAGACTTATCCAAAGCGATTTGCAGCTATAATTGCTACAAAAGGAGGCTCTACAAAGTACTGACTTTATGGGGTGTGAACAGTTATGCACACTGAAGTTTTCAGTGGTTTTGTCCCATTTGTTGTTTGCTTCACAATGTAAAGAAAACCAAATGTTCACAGTTGTAGGGATGTTCTTTACATGAACTGATGCAGACCTTCAAAAAAAACAATGACATGCCAGGTTGTGAGGCAGCAAAGCACAAAAATGCGAGGTGATTACTTTGCAAGCCACTGTATGTATATTTTACAGAGTGAACAAACGTCCTGATAAACAACTTGAGGTGATTAGCTATCCAACAGTCTCATACATACACATGAGACAAATCTTTGGCTGAAATGCATTCTGTAAATTGCCACCTTTGCTGTTACAGAAAGGCAAACAGTGGTCACTTGACATGATAAAAAAAGGTGATGTATGTAGTTACTGAGGTTTTTTCTGTGATTTTGTAATTTTTTTTATATAAAGTGATAAACAACTTTTGCTCAATAGTCATTTTGACTGGAACTGAAGGGTGATCTTGCTTTTTTCCGGCATTGTGCAGTACTGAGCCTTTTATACAAAGCCTATGTGCTTAAAAGTCATTCTAGTTACCAGGCCTCCCCATCCCTTCTGATGCCTGCTTTCTCATCAGGGTTATCCCTTTTCATGTAAGTTACCAATAAAACCTCCCACATGGGAATCTTTTTCTTTCTATTCCAAGGGAAAGTTCCAAACAGCTGGGAAATTGATCTTTGTTCAATAAAAGGCTTATTAATTTTAGCAACTTTGTTTTAATGTTACAATGTCGAGGTAGTGCTATTTTAGGGCCCCACAGGAACTTTGGAATACATCAGTTCTTTTGACAAAAAATGTTTCCACAGCAAATGTGGACATTCCTACCATTGTTAGTCAAGTTTATGAATCAGCTGCTTACACAATGGAAGATGTATTGACGTTAATACAAACATGTTTTTCTTTTATTGAGTAGATAAATAAAATGCTTTAATCTTGGAATCTGTGTTGCAACAAAATGCCAGTATAATTGATAAAATCTGTTATGAAAGTTTATCAGAATGGGATTTTATAGAATGGGGATGGTGATAAACATATGAATTTAATGGACTGTATGAAAATTATATATTAAAATGGGAAAACACGACAACTATGAGCATGTTAAAGGTCATCTTCGATTTTTAACTCCTATAATCATTGTCTTTTTAAATATTTTTTAGGCGAATAAGTTTGCAGTGTATGAGAATACCAACATTCCAGCTACAGGTGGAGACAGATTGCAGATGCAGAGGAGGGAGCTCACACACAGCTTGCTACTGAGAACTGGAGAGGTTTGCTGGAAGGGCTGAAATGGATCTATTGGAGAGGAGCAGTCTCTTGCAGTACAGAGCCAGGGATTCAAGCAGAATACACAAGCGTGGACTGGAAGGCAAATCAGGGTTATAAAGACAGGGAAGGTGGATCACATGAGCAGTAGCAAGGCAGCAGGCGCCTTCTTGAAAAAGGGCATTAAAGCACCACAGATGAACAGAGAATCCAGAGTCCTCGTATGCAGATGAAGACAGCCCCTCGACTGTCTTGGTCCGTGAGCCGGACTGACACAGCCAGAGGGCTACACTTTGCCTAGGTCTGGTATAGACTCAATTTTTTTACTTTTTAAAATGAAACTGTCATGTACAGTCAGTGCTATTTCAGTCACCGCTCAGTACATAGTCAGCAGGAGCTGAAACCATGTCCCGGTCAAAGACTAACAGCCGACTCTAATGCTAAGCAGGCTGTCAGTCAGTGCTGTGGCGTTTCTACAGCCATCACTCACTATGGACTATGTGGTGTCTGAAGCCTAACCAAAATGAAGCCGGAAACTGCTGGGAGGAATAAAGTTAATTTCCTCCCAGCAGTGAGGCTCTCAGTGAGGGCGCCGGCAGTTTCAGATCGTTATTAATATGCCGATTAACCCCCATATCTGCAGGTTAATAGCTTTTTTTTCATGAAAGGTTTCCTTTAAAGAAACCACAATGATGATGCAATGTATCTTTTTGGCCAGCCCACCAAAGCTTCTGAAAACAACTCACAATACACATTAGATAGCTGTTGTCAAACGATGCTTCCGCCGATAATTCGATCAACAGCCATCTCAGCCAACACTCTCATACACAGGAGTATACTTGTGTTCTCTATGAAAAAGCCACTGACTGACATGTCAGCCCATGCCTAATTTCAGTAAGAACAATAGAATCGGCAGTCAAAATCGGACATGCGCAATCGACATTTCTTCTATCAGTTAGCCAGTGCCCTCATGCACCACATTTGACCATTGATCGAACTCATCAATATCAGCAGGTTTAGCCTACATTATTTAAATGTGTATGGGGGAATTTACACTAAAAAATTTTAATTTGGAGTTCCTTAATGGATTAAACTAGACCCTAGAAGTTATTTTTCAGTGATAGAAACACTTCCTTGCATCCGGTTGTGTGTTTATTGTCCCAGTAGTATATGATTCCCCTTGTGAGAAGGTGATCTTTACTACACTGAGACAACCCACTTTTTCCTGCCACTTCTCAAAAGTTGTAGCTAAACTTTTCTTCACTTAGAGGAAACAGTCAATTTTCTTTAAGACTTAACTGTTTGATGTTCCCTAAAAATAATTAAGTACTCTGTTTTATTTACATGTACAATTACTACACACTTATTTACTTATTATAGTGTATATGCTCATTTTGTTTTTTTTATTGAGTTTTTCCTGAAAATATTTATAAAATTATTTTATTTTTTATTATTTTTAATGGAATCATATGATTTTTTCAGGTTGTTTTTTTGAGATTTTCTAACTGAATATATCTACATAGGGGATCCCATTTTATTAATTCAGACTTCTCAGGAAATTTGAGAACATGTTGACTACATCAGAAAATTCTTTTAAAAATGTGTCATTCATTTTAAGATTATTGGAAATTAGAGATGAGCGAATCTTTTAAGGTTCGGTTCGGTGACCGTCCCGATGTTCGCCGAACATGTTTGCCGAACGGTTCGTTGAACGTACCCGAACCCCATTGAATTCAATGGGAGGCAAAACTAAATGCATAGACAGCGCCTCAAGGGGGCCAAAAAGCTTCCCAAACAGCTCAAACTAGGGGCAGACACCAGGAAAAGTAGCATCAATTGACCCAGAGAACAAATAGTGTAATTGCGCAGCATGGATGCATGGGACAGGGCTTGGACGAGCATTTCTAGTTGAAACATTTATCAGTGACAGGTGGATGAGTGACAGGTGTAGGCCTAGTGCTCTGAGATTTCTGCCAAATTCAGGCAATAAACATGAAGGAAACCCAACTTGAAGTTCAAAGATTTCCAAAAATTAGTGGCATATGTAAGGGGTTCGACGAGACAGTGGGTACCTGCGTGTTCGTTCCGGAACTAGAGAGGCTGCATCCTTTGTTCCCGTGGGGAAGATTTACTGAAGCGGACCTTCCCCTGCTGCCTGGGGGAAGCCCTAGCGAGACAGAGCTTCCTGCTGAGAGAAGGGGGTGGAGGGTGAGAGGAGAAAAGCGTGCGCAGCAGTGGGGGGATAAGAGCAGAAAGCGTGCTCTGGAGGACAGTTTGGCGCTGACAGAGTGCAGTGCACAGAGCGGTGAGTGCACGTCCTGGTTCCCCTTTCCCTCACCACCGAGTATCGTTGCTGTGACAGGCTGCATAGAGAGAGGCCCCCGTCGTCGTAGAGGGATCGCCTTAGAGCAGTGCAGAGCATAGCCGTGCAAGACAGAACTGTACACACAGAGTAGAGCCAGGCTGTGTCATGATCCATGCTGGATCAGGACTGATATAAAGCACAGGTAACCTTTTTTTTTTCCTAAGATTTGCTTAAGGTTTGGTTTTTGCCCCCGATGGCCATTAGGATTATTGCACTGTTGTGTCGTTTATTCTAAGTTTTCCCCCAGTGGTAGTGAGCGTCATTGCACTATTGTTTCTTTAGTTAAGTGCACATTATTATAATGCAGGTGTGATTGCTGGCTCTGCTATAAAAGAGTCACAGGTGTTGCAATCAGTGTTGGTGATAGTGTTCATTTCAACCATCCTTGGTGGAGGAAGGAGCTGGAGAGTGTTCCTCGCAGCACTGTGTTAGCCCTGATGTGAAAGGAGTCATAGGGGATTTCCTTATAGCTCTGACAGAGCTTGGTGGCAGTGATTCAGGAGGAGAGTTGCATGCCGGTGGTGGACTCTGTTGCCAGGAGCAAGTGCAACAGAGTAAAGCTAAGTTATGTTTTCCTGTTTGTGTTTTTCCTTAGTGTGTATTAGTACAGCGGTGGGGCCAGTGCCTGCGCCACCCAGCTCCCTAGCAAGGGATAGGTGTAGGGTGTGCTAGGGCGACAGGTTCGTGATCGGCACCCGGTGCAGAACCGGCATAGGGAACGCTAGGAGCGTCAGGGACACTGACTCAGGGGAGTGCAGGAGGTCTCCACGTCCCCTTTCCCTATCGCAGGGCCCATCGTTGTAACTGTTTCCCTACCCCTTGTCTTGCTGATTTAGTTACCGGCCTGCGAGCCGTGTCACACAGGACAGTATCACGTGCCGTGTTCTGTTGGTTTAGTTACCGGTCTGCGAGCCATGTCACACAGGACGGGTCCAAGTGACAGGCTGCAGCAGAACAGAAGAACAGGTACTGCTGTGCTGAGGAGAGCTGTGGGTCTAGCAGTAGCAGCAACCAGGGAGAAGAATGCTTAGTCCGGGAAGCGCCAGCATCATGCAAACCAGCATCCGCCATCGCCCGCCACCAGCAGCGAGGACCAGAGAGGGAGAGGCATGTGCAGGGTGCCGGTGACCACCAGAGAGAAGCAGGTTGCCAGCACTTGAGTCTTGGTGAGAACAGGCAGCGCACAGCATAGAGAGGAAAGTGCAGTGTGCCCAGTAGCTGGCAGAGATCAAGGTGCCGTGCGCTTTGTGGCTGTGAATACAGCGCATGTGCCGCAAGGAGAGAACTTAGGACTGTATAGATGTTTGTAACCCACCTCACCGGCATACACTGCGGAGCAGAGCTACGCTCCGGTGGTATCTCACAGCAAACTGAGCACACTACGTAGAAGCCATTGGAACAGGAGCCCAGCTGACTCTGCAAAGACCCCTCGCCTGCATTGAACACCAGAACTTCTTCTACACCGGACGTCTCTGAGACTACACATGCCACTGTTGTCAGTGCCACCGTTGGAGACCGAGGAGCTGCAATCAAGAATCCAACATGCTGATAAGTTTATTTTCTCTTGAACATTTGTTTGCCCTTGTTTTACCCTTTCCTTCCCTTCCGTTACAACATTGCTCCATAACATACCCCCATAACCACTTTTGTCCTGCAAGGAGTATAAATCTGTTAATAAATCTGTTAACCCTTTATCTGCCTCCTGCCCGTCACTGCATCCCACGTTCCTGCGATTTCTTCAGTTGGTGTAGTCGGCAGTATGCAGTCTACGGTCACAGAGGTGGCAAACCCAGCAGTTGGGGGAGCTCCAAGGGTCAGAATACCGCTGGGGACAATATTGAGTAATCTCCCCAAGTTTACAGGGTGCAATGTTCTGTTTTGGAGCTGGACTGAGCGAGTCAGCAGAATGATGAGGATTTACCCCATGACTCCTGCGTTAGCGGCAGAAATTGCCCTGATGACCTTAGACAGAGAGGCAAGGGATTTCGTCATGCTATGACCCCCTAGAGAATGAGACACTTTTGACAAGGTGTTGAAAATATTAGAGGAAACACACAGAGACCCCACGGATGTAGGAGAGTTGCACATGCGTTTTTTCCGCCATGTTCAAAGGGAGGGGGAGACGGTGATCCAGTACATGAACGCGTTACAGGAAATTCGCACTGCCATTAATAGAAAAGACGGTATAGGCATAGGACCCTCTGACAAAGTGCTGCGAGACCAGTTAGTGATGAGCCTTAGAGATGCACTGCTTGAGCGGGCCTTGCTTGAGCACCTGCGAGCTAACCCGTGCATGACTTTTGCAGACAATGGGGCCGAGGCACGAATAGGTGAGCAGGAGCAGGGGATTGCAACCTCAACAGGAATGGTCCGGAGCTGCGAGGTATCCACCCCAAACGAAGAAGAGACAAAGTGGTCCCGTGACTTACAGCAGGGAATGAAAAGAACATGGGAAAAAGTCAAAAGCCTTAAGTTGTAGCTGCTACTGCCGCAAACTCTCAGGAGGCGGGATATGGAATGATGAAGGAGAAAAAGTTGTAGCAGTCTGTGAAGTGCTGAGATAAGGGATAATTAGAGGGACAGCAATCTAGTCAGCAAACCTTTGTCTGGTATGCTTAAGGACCTGCGGTGTTCGGGCAATGCTGGATCCACACTTCCCAACTTAAGGACCTGCAGTGACACGTATCCTGTTCCCTGATCACGTGACCAGAACCCGGAAGTGCTGGCCAGCAGCGGCGGTGCACGGCAGTCTCCAATGGTCCTCAGGGAGCATCCCTTCAAGTGCTAACTGTGGTTGTGCAGGGGTGAGTGGCCACTTGGCCCGTTTGATAATCCACTTAATCACCAATTTTCACACATTTTGCATTCCTTATTTACTGTTCTCATTACATACTACTTCTATAGGCAACACACATGGAAAAGACCTAATTTGGAATGAAAACATTTAAAAAAATTATTGTCACACACCACTAAATAGGCAACAATTTCTTCAGAGTAAAAATAGTATAATTGCCCTCTGACACCCCTTCCATTACAGGCAACCCACCAGATGGAAACCCATCTTGGAGTTTCCACATTTTAAATAATAGTTTATAACATCAGCCGCAGTAGCAACAGTAGGCACAGAAGACACCACAAAGGTGTCACAAACAGCAATAACGCAAGATCAATGCATGACACTGAAAATTACACCAACATCTAGTCTGTCCAGTCTGTGACTGGGGTGCAAAAGTCATTGGAGATCCATGACTTGTTCATCTTGATGAAAGTTAGGCAGTCTATACTTTCAAGGGACAGTTGGATATGTTCTGAGAGAATGCTGGCTGCCAGGCATGACAAAACCTCCAAAGCGTGACAGGCAAGCTCAGGCCACTCTTCCATTTTTTAAAAACAAAATGCAAAAAGGTCCAAATTCCCCCAAATGGCATTTATATTGAGCTCCAGATACTTCTGCACCATCCTCTCCAGTCACAACGTGTCGGGCTTGTACTCTGTTCTGCTGGAGCACGGGCTAGTCTAAAAAATGTGTGAAACGACTCACAGAAATTGCTTATGCCATTTACACTGCTGCTAATGTTTTTGCATTGATAACTTGATGTTCCCAGGGTCAGAAGTCTATAATTGCGATGCATACTTTGTGCCTCACTGCTGTCTTGGGGAAAACCACTCTTAAGACTGTCTACAGGCGTGTTTCGATACTCTAGCATGTGCGTGTCCTTTTCCAGGGAGGGAAGCATCTAGAAAAATGTACTCTTGTACAGTGGATCTAACAGAGTGGCAACCCAGTAGTCAGCACTATTTCTAATCCTAGCAATACAGGCATCATGTTGCAGAGAGTGCAGCAATGTGTTGGGTGATTCTATGAGGTTCAAGTACATAGTGTGTTGGTAGCAGGGTGACACTCAAGATTGTTTCCTCTGTTCCCTCCCACCAACCATGGACAACAGACAGGGAATCATTATCCTCTTCATCTTCTGACTATTGCACGCCCATCAGCTCTTCCTCCTCATCCTCCTCCATTTGTTCCTTGGCTCCTGTACATCCACTAACAGTTTGTATGGTACCATGAGACCCATGGCATATTAATTTAAACACTGCCTGATTGCAGTGAGCCCTGGCTGTGCAGTAATGAGGTGGGGAAGATTCTCTCTGCACTGTTGAAATGCGTGTCTCATTAAGGGAGAAGTTGACAGTGCAGTTGGAGGCCCAAAAGAGGTGGAGAAGCCAGAAGCCCTGGAACAAGTGTTAGATACTGAGGTTTGTGCAGCAAGCCTTGGGATTCCAAGACTTGTGGAGCAGCTCCTTTCCCGCCTGCCCCCCAGCTACCAGAATAACCGAGTGTCCAGTCAGAGAGATATAACACCACTGCACTGTCCATGTTTGTTCGTCCAGGTGTCAGTCGTGTAAAACACCCTGACAGATACAGATTTTTCAGGGAACGGGTGATGCTGTCTGCGACATTCTGGGATACCATAGGCACAGATTTCTTAGAGAAGTAATGGCGACTGGGCAACTGGTATTGGGGGATGCGATGAACATCAACTTTCGAAAACCATCTATATCCACCAGTTGGAAAGGCAGCATTTCCGTGGCCAACAGATTGGAGATGGTGGAGTTTAATCTCTTAGCTTTGGCATGTGTAGGAGGAAGCATTATTTTATGTGACCACACCTGCGGGACTGAGGGTGAGCTGCTGTGTTGAGAGAGGATAGAGTAGGGTAAACAGGACCAACTGCTGTACTGTGAGTGAGGTGCAGACAAAGATGTTATGGTGGATTGAGTAAGATGTGGTGTGCTCGGTGAAACAAAAGCCGCAGGCATCTGCACTTCTGTGACAGTTGACAGGCTCTCACTTACCCCGAGTGTAGGGGGTAAACAAGTGGAGGTTCTATGGCTAGATACCTGTGTGAGAACACCTGCCATGGTGACGGAGGAGGAAGAAGCAGCAGATGCGGTTGATGTGACGGCAGGTGGTTGGTGAGGCCCGCTAGTCTGCATTTTAGTGTAGTTGATTCCCAGACTAATCCATGTTGATCGGGCATGTGCTGGTTCATGCATGTGACAGTCAAAACTTTTTTGCAAAGTTGGCAGATAAAGTGAGTGGTGTCATCCTTTGCGGTCTCAAAAAAGGCCCAGGCTAATTAACCCTTGCCGCGCCTGTGAACTACAGACTTGTGAATGGTGCTGGACACAGCCACAGTTGTGGCTGAGGATGCAGTGCTTGTCGTGGTTGTATCACTCTGCGTCTGTGCGGCAAGCTGCAAAATAACCTTCTCATGTTCCTCCACCTCCTCTGCTGAGCTATTCAGCTGCGTGCCTCTGGGTTTACACCAAGTGGGATGTACAACCTCATTTCACCCTATTTGTTCTCCCACTCCTCATCTGATAGTTACCCTCCTCCTCTTCTTGCCCTGACAGCACACTACAGTCCACATGTGCCTCAAATATTAGAGTCTCATCAGGATCATCTCCACCCCCCAGGGATTAACATCTGGTAACGAGGGTGTGGATTCTGCTCGGGTCCTACTTCATCCTGCCCCGGATCCAACAGGAGAAAAATTTGGGCACTGGTGCAAATGCTTTCCTCGTTTGGAATCTGTGACTCTTTGGAGCAGACCTCTGATGCCCATGGAATAGAATGTGTGAACAGCTCTGCAGACTGGCCCATCTGTGGTTCCCTACGGTCAGTTGGATGGTTGGAAAGTTGTGACGTGGGAGAAAACAAGGGTAATTGAGGTGCCACCTCTGAGGATTGTACTGTGTGTGATGTTAAGTTGGAGCAAGAGGACGAAAGGCCACATTATTATTATTAAACCATTGGTTGAAATGAATAATTCTGATAATTTACCATTAAAGTGTACCTGTCACCTGTTTTGGCCGCTATAAGATGCGGCGGCTGCCTTTCAGGGCTTATCTACAGCATTCTATAATGCTGTAGATAAGCCCCCGATCTGACCTGCAAGATAAGAAAAATAAGTTTTATTATACTCACCTGGGGGGGTTCGATGCGGTCCAGTCCGATGGGTGCCGCAGGTCCTGATCCAGCGCCTCCCAGCTTCTTGCGACGCCTTCCTCCTGCTTGCTTCATCGCTCCTGGCATCGAATTCCTGCGCAGGCATACTTCTCTGCCCTGTTAAGGGCAGAGCAAATTACTGCAGCGTGCAGGTGCTAGGCCTATCTGACCTTTCCCACCACCTGGGCACTGCAGTACGCCTTCCCAGAAGTGCGATGTCGGGAGTGAGGAAGCAAGTAGGAGGGTGGCGTCGCAAGAAGATGGGAGGCGCTGGACCCGGACCTTTGACACCCATCGGACTGGACTGCATCGGACCGCTTTCCCAGGTGAGTATCATAAAACTTATTTTTCTTATCTTTCAGGTTGGACCGGGGGCTTATCTACAACATTATAGAATGCTGTAGAAAAGCCCTGAAAGGCAGCCGCCGCATCTTATAGCGGCCAAAACAGGTGACAGGTGCACTTTAATTCTTATCAAGTAGTTAGACTTCAAAAAAATAGCCTCACTCACTTTATGAATTTTTCTATAAAGCCAGATCTCCTTAATGTAATCCAAAAATACTTTCATTCAACTCTATTTCAAATTTTATAACTTTAATTAATTCCTAAACTTTCTGAATCTTTTCAGGTTTTTCTAATGCACTTTTAGCCCATTTACTATTTATATGTGGCATGCCACTGATTTTTGCAAAAGATAAATAATAGAGCAAAACATGGGAACATTAGGTTCTCTATCTCATATGGCCTCATTCAGGCGCCAGTGATTTTTCATGTAAGCAAATGTTCTGTTATGTATTTCCGGTCAAGAATCACACTCCTTGGATATCTCCACGCTTGTTTATTACATAAGACTTGTGATACATTCCTCCATTACAAGATGTCTGCTAACAACAACTAACCAACAAGTTCTTACACTCTATAGTACACACATCAAAGTAGTGAGACCCCTAGAGGCCACATCAACATGTAACATATTGCTACATCCTTTCTCTTTTAACTGAAAGAACTATAAAATTAATAAACAATGTATACCATGACCAAGTTAGAGCTATAACATAATAAGTCCAGTTAGATATAATCCTTGAGGTGCGCCGGCTTTCTGATAATTCTGCCAGCTTCAGTAACATAAGATGTGTCACTGCCTACATCTGGTAGTTCTTCTAATTCTGGTAATATGCCTTCTGATATTATCTGTCTCTGGCCAGAATCCTCACCCTGATGGTCAGCTGTCACTCTTGGTACTTGACTTGTACTTGCTGCCTCATCTTGGGTGTCAGGATACTGCTCAAAAGGCCATGAAAATGAATTATCTCTTTCTTGTGATTTCCTCAGGTATCTCCGATTTCTCCTTAGTCTTCTTCCTTCCTTTGTTAGAATTTCGTAGGACCGAGGTCCTTGTTTCTGGACAACTTTTGCCTTTTGCCAGTGTTTGTCAAACGAGCTGCTTGGCTGCAGCCGAATGTTGTCATTTCTCTGGAGCTCAGGCAGATCCTTTGCAGATTTATTGTAATAGAAAGCTTGCCTATCTTGATTCTTCTGTAATTTAGCTTTGATGTTTCCCAGCAACTTTGCCTTTAACAAATGACTAGCAGTTGGTAAGAGTGTCTTTGTACGCCTACTCATGAGCCTCTGTGACGGACTGCTGTCTAGGCCTTGAGTGGATGTGTTTCTATGATCCAGTATAGACAGATATACATCAGTACCTGCTTGTTTTGCTTTCTGCATGAGTCTTTTGGCTGTTTTTACTGCTGACCCTGCTTTCCCATTACTCTGAGGATATCTGGGAGAAGATGTCTGGTGTTCAAATTCCCATTTCTTGCTGAAGGTTTTGAACTCTTCCGAAGTAAACTGTGCCGCATTGTCCGAGAAAACGACATCTGGAATGCCATACCTGGCAAAATGGGCCTTGAGTTTTTTAATCGCTGTTCCTGCCCTTGTGTCCTGCAACAAATCAACCTCCCAGAAGTTAGAGAAATAGTCCACTGTAATCAGGTATTCTTTGTCATTCCATGTGAACAAGTCCGTTCCTATTTTTGACCATGGCCTATGTGGAATTTCATGTGGTTGCAATGTCTCATTTGGCTGTTTATCACTGCAGGATGCACATATTTCACATTGTGCTATATAATTTTTTATGTGGTCATTCATACCTGGCCAATAAACAGATTCTCGCGCTCGACGTAGATATCCTTCCATGTCTAAGTGGGAAGAGTGCAATGTTTTCAGTATGTCTCTTCTGAGAACTTCTGGTATAACCACCCTGTCTCCTTTAAAGATAATTCCTTGCTGCACTGACAATTCATCTCTTATGTGGAAGAATGGTGAAACTTCCCTTGGAGCATGTTGCTTGTATTTTGGCCAGCCCTGCAAGATGACAGTCTTTAAACTCTGGAGACTTTTATCCTTCTCTGTGAAAGTCTGGATTTTCTTCAACTTTTCTTTTGACACTGCAAGATAGTTACACATATTGATGGTTTCAATGTCTTTCTCCTCATCATTTGTGATAGGAAGGTAAGCTCTGCTTAGCGTATCTGCAATCAGTAAGTCTTTACCTGGACAGTACCCGATGTCAAAATCATATTTCTGAAGTCGCAACAGCATGCGCTGTAGTCTCTTTGGGGCATTCAGTAGTGGTTTCTTTGTAATGCTCTCCAAAGGTTTGTGATCCGACTGTACTCTTACCCGTGGACCATAGGTGTACTGGTGAAACTTCTCCATCCCAAATACCACAGCCAGTAGTTCCTTCTCAATCTGAGCATATCCCTGCTCTGTTGTTGTAAGGGCTCTGCTTGCAAATGTGAGTGGCTGTTTGTTCTGCATTAATGTAGCTCCAAGGCCTTTTTCTGAAGCATCACATTGTACCACTACTTCTCGATCTGGATCGAAATACTTTAGGGTTGCTGCATCTGCAATAGTTTTCTTTACTGATTGGAAAGCAGTTTCCTGGATTTCCATCCATTCCCAGAGTACATCTTTGTGGGTTAGCTGTCTCAGTGGCTCACACATGTCTGACAGATGACTTCAAAATTTGGAGAGATAATTTACCATGCCCAAAAATCGTTGCACTCCATAAACATCAGTAGGGGTAGGCAAATCTTGTATTGCTCTCACCTTTTCAGGATCCACTTTTACACCGTTTGAAGTCAGACGATGTCCAATATAGGCCACTTCTGTCATTTTCAGTTTGAATTTGTCCAAGTTCAGCTTTATGTGTTTTGCTCTGCATCTGTCCAAAAATTGTATCATCTTCTGATCATGATCCTTGATTGCAGATTCCATATCTTCACTTTCTCCCACTATTAGTATATCATCTGCTATTGTCTTCACTCCGGGAAGTCCTTCCAAAGCCTACATTAACGTCTGCTGGAGCACCTCTGGAGCAGGTTTTAGTCCCATGGGCATTCTCAGCCATTTAAAGCGTCCAAATGGTGAAGAAAATGTTGTCAATAAACTTGATTCTTCAGTCAGTGCCACATGCCAAAATCCATTTTTCACATCACATACAGAAAATATTTTAGCTTTTGATAGATCTGGTAGAACATCATCTAATGTTAGCATGGGGTAATGATTTATTTTCAGCACCTTGTTGAGTGGCTTAGGATCAATGCATATTCTTAACTTGCCAGATGGTTTCTGCACTATGACCAAACTGCTGATCCAATCTGTGCTCTTATGGACTGGTGCTATCATGCCTCTTCTCTGTAAATCTTGCAGTTCTACTTTAAGCGGTTGCATTAAAGCTACAGGCACTCTCCTTGTAGGTAATCTGGTAGGCTGCATGGTGTTGTTAATTTCTAGCCTATATTTACCTTCAAAGCACCCATCACCTTCAAATAAATCAGCATACTTAGTTTTTATTTTCTGAATATCCAAGTTGTGCTCTGCATTTAGTTTGGGATTTGGTATATCCTGGGAAACTTCAACAAACATAATACTCTGTGACTGTACTTTTATTAAGTCCATTGCCTGAACAGCTTTTACTCCCAATAATGGTACATGGTTACCACCACGCAACACGGTAAATTCAACTCTATAACTCTTTCTGTTACATCGGTTCCGTATTTTGAGCTTACATGTCCCCATCGGTTTCAGAACACTTTTGTTGTACATCACCAGTACCTTGTCAGTTGGCTCAATAGAAACCTGTTTGTTCAGCAGAGCAGATGGAATTACATTGCAGCTTGCTCCACAATCCAGCTGAATTCTAATGGGCTTCTCATCCAACAAGAATGTTGCATAAAGCTGCTTGGCATCCTTGCCTACTGACTGCCTGACTACAATGACTTTCTCTGCTGCAGGCTGTAGTTGTAGCCATGTAATGACCTCTGCACTGTCAGTGTCTAGTGTCACAGTGTGGAACAGTCTGTACTGTTTGCCTGTCCCATGCCTGCAGACAGCTGAGAAATGATTCTTCTTTCCACATGACCTGCAGATTTCCCCATATGCTGGACCCTTGGTTTTGTCTCTCTCTTGTCTTTTCCCACAATACTTGCAGTGGACAGTGCTTATAGGGGAGCTTGGTCTTGTCTTTCCTTTCATAGATACTGCATGTACCTTATCATCATCATTATCACTGGTGCCTGCCATCATCTTCAGGCTGTGTTTTGTCAGTTCAGCAGCCCTGCAGATTTGCATGCATTTCTCTAAAGTCATGTCTTCCTCTCTCAGTAATCTTTCTTTGAGATGACTGTCTCTTATGCCACACACCATTCTGTCTTTGATTAGACTGTCCCTGATCTCTCCAAAACCACATGTTGTTGCCAGCCTCCTCAGCTCTGTCAGATATCTGTCCACATTTTCAACATCCTCCTGATGTCTTGTGAAAAAGTTATATCTTTCCACTGTCTCATTCTTCTTTGGGTCACAGTGTTTATCAAATGCCTGCACAATATCTGCTAGAAGGAGGTTGTCTGTGTGTGGGAGTAAGGTGTGGGCTAATTCTCTGCCATTTTCCCCAATAAGGTAATAAAACAGATTCACTTTTCGCTTGTCATCAGTGGGGGCCACTGTGAGATCCACATACAGTGTAAACTCTTCCTTCCAATGTCTCCAAGTGTTATAACTTTATATACTCTGTGTAATGGAGGTCAGTGACGTGGATCAGAAAAGAGGCCTGAGCTCATAGGTTTTCAGTTCTGTAGTATTTATCAGAATCAAGCAGGTTAACAGATAAGACACAGCAGGGTAAAAGCAGATGAAGATAATAACGCAGTGAGCAAACGTACAGACCGTGGAGACGAATGAAGTCCAAGTTGCCAGATCCAGAGACCTGGAGAGCAGGCCAGGCCTGCTAGCAGGAAACAGTCCTTGAAGTGGAGGTGGGTGCAGAGCTGAGCCTGAAGAAACAAGTCTTTACAATGAGACCAAGATTCACAGGCAGGCGGGGTATCCCAAGGTAACGAAGAGACGAGCTAGATAGCAGTCCTTCCAGCTTGATAACAAGTCCAAGAACAAGTATACTCAAGCAATGAGTAATCATACAGAGCATCCTTATATACAGAGCAGACAGGAACAAGAGAGATCAACACAGGAAATAAGATGGCCCCCGTTGAGGCTCGTGACTCCATCTTGGATGAGGGCAAAAATGAACTAAACTAAGGGCAAAGCAGAAACTGAGCGACAGACATAAGGCAGAAACGGATATGCAGGCCAAGTACTTACATTACTCTCCCCTTAAAAGTTGTCCTCTGGACGATCTTTAGTCCGGCTTATTGGGATATCTGCTGTGGAACAGTCTGATTAAGTGAGGAGCATGGACGTTCTCCACTGGTTCCCAGGAATTCTCTTCAGCCGAATATCCTTGCCATTTTACCAAGTATTGGAGACGTCTCCTATGAACCTGTGAATCCAAGATCCTTTCCACGATGAATTCCTCTTGCCCGTCAACGAGAACTGGGTCAGGAGGAGCAGAGGTGCGTCCGGGAAAAGGGTTAGGCACTGCCAGCTTTAACAAAGAGACATGAAAGACAGGATGTATTTTCAATGAGTTAGGCAACTTGAGTCGACAGGCTACAGAATTCACTATACCGCTGATCTTATATGTGCCGACATATTTTTGCCCCAGTTTAGACGTTGGGATCCTGAGCTTCAAGTTCTTAGTTGAGAGCCAAACCATGTCTCCTACCTTGTACATTGGAGCTGGCTTACGGAATTTGTCTGCTGCCTTCTTGTATCTTTCCTGTGCTGAACCTAAAGTGTCTTTAAGAACTTCCAAATTGTGTTGCAAGGATGAAATGCGGCCAGCTACCGCAGGCACAGACATGTCTATTGGAAGTCGAGGAAGAATACTGGGGTGGTATCCCTTGTTGGCAAAGAATGGAGACAATTTGGTGGAAGCATTCTGAGAATTATTATATGTGAATTCAGCAAACGGAAGCAAACTCACCCAATCGTCCTGTAGGTGGCACACATAGCAACGCAGATATTGTTCCAAGGTCTGATTGGTCCGTTCAGTTTGGCCATTAGACTGTGGATGAAAAGCAGATGACAATTTTACTTTGATTTCCAGAGCAGCACAGAAACTTTGCCAAAACCGTGAGGTAAGTTGAACCCCACGATCCGATATTACTTCATCCGGAGCTCCGTGCAAACGAAAAACATTTTGTACAACAAGATCTGCTGTTTGTTTAGCCGTTGGTACACCAGCACAGGGAATGAAATGAGCAGCTTTAGTCAGCCGGTCAACTACAACTAGAATTGTGTTTATCCTTGTGACAGAGGCAACTCAACAATAAAGTCCATTGAAATAGACCCCCAAGGACGAGATGGAACAGGCAGAGGTTGCAGGAGTCCTGTCGGTGAGGAGCGAGGAACTTTTGACCTGGCACATACCTCACATGACGACACATACTGAAGCACATCTTTCCGAAAGGTTGGCCACCAAAAAAAACGAGACAGAAATTCCTGAGTCTTCTGAACTCCCCTATGGCCGGCAAACTTTGAGTCATGCATTAGTTTTAAGACACTCAGTTTTACTGTTTCTGGAGCATACAAACGCTGTCCTTGAAACCAAAGTCCATTCTTGAAAGTTAGATTTACCTGGGTGGGGGTAGCCCCAAAAGCGAATCTGCAGCATAAGCCTCCTTAATCTCCGTTAAAAGATCTTGATTATGTAGGACACTTACAAAGTTCTTCTCAGATAGAATGGTCCTTGGAGGCGAAGCCGGAGTTGCTTCATCTGAATGAATCCTGGACAGTGCATCAGCCTTTCCATTGCGAGAGCCCGGCCTATAGGAGATGACAAAATCAAACTGGTTAAGGAAATGATTCCACCGAGCCTGTCTGGGTTTTAGACATCTTGCCGACCTCATAAATTCGAGATTCCGGTGATCCGTGAGTATCACAATCTGTTGGGATGCTCCTTGTAACAGATGTCTCCATTCTTTAAATGCGGTTATAATGGCTAACAGTTCTTTGTTGCCAACGTCGTAATTCCTTTCGGCAGGTGATAACTTTTGAGAGAGAAAGGCACACGGATGCAAGAGATCTTTCTCACCTGTCCTTTGCAAGAGTATGGCCCCTACCGCACAGTCCGAGGCGTCCACTTCCACTATGAAGGCCTTTTCTGGGTCAGGATGTACGAGAACGGGAGCTGTCGTAAATTTAGACTTTAATGTGGAAAATGCTGTTTGAGCTTGAGGTGACCAGACAAATGGTGTCTTCTTCCGGGTTAATGAGTGATGGGTGCAACGATTGCTGAAAATTTTTTAATGAATCGTCTGTAGAAATTAACGAATCCGATGAATCGCTGTACCTCCTTCACTGATTTGGGAGTTGGCCACTCCTCAATGGCTTGCGTCTTGCTTACATCCATGCTGAGACCCTGGGGAGAAATAACATATCCCAAAAATTGAATTTCTGTTTTGTGAAACTCACATTTCTCCAGTTTAATGTATAAATGATTTTGCCATAGACGATCCAAAACCATTTTCACGTGTCGCTGATGATCCTCGATATTGCTGGAAAAAATTAAAATGTCTTCCAAGTAAATCACAACAAAAATATCAAGTATGTCTCTGAAAACATCATTTGCCAAGTGCTGGAACGTAGCTGGTGCATTACGGAGGCCAAAAGACATAACTAGGTACTCAAAATGTCCATAACTTGATCGAAATGCCGTTTTCCACTTGTCACCAGGACGAATCCGTACTAAATTGTATGCTCCACGAAGATCTAATTTAGTGAAGATTTTGGCGTGTCGAACTCTCTCAAGTAACTCGGGAATTAGTGGAAATGGGTAAGATTTCCTGATTGTGATTTTGTTGTGCTCCCGGTAGTCAATGCATGGACGAAGTGAACCATCTTTCTTTTTCACAAAGAAGATTGGGGCACCCGCTGGGGAGGAAGATGGTCGTATAAACCCTTTAGCTAAATTTTCGTCAATATACTCTTTAAGAGCTTTTAATTCCGGACCAGACAGTGGATAAATACTCCCGAATGGAATTGCGGCACCAGGCAATAATTCCACGGGGCAATCATATGGCCGATGTGGTGGTAATTTATCCGCATTTTTCTTGTCACACACATCACTAAAATCCCGATACTCTACCGGTAGTGTCGAGTCGACCGCGGCTGCTGTTTCCCTGGAGCCAGCTCTCTGGACGCTGCTGATTCATTTGGAAATTTTAACTCCTTTGTTGTCCAATTGATCGTAGGATTACGCAGCCGTAACCAAGGCAGACCTAAAATAATAGGAAAATTAGGAGAGGAAATCAGTAAAAAAGACATTTTTTCTGAATGATCTGCCCCCATATGGATCTTTAGTGGGACTGTTTCGAGTTTCAAAGGCCCAGATATCAATGGAGACCCGTCCACGGTCTCCAAAAACACCGGAGAGTCCCTCTTTCGTGAAAGAATGCCATGTTTCTCAGCAAAGGAAGTGTCTATCATGGCGGAGCACGTGATCCTGCGGGAATGTACCCAGATCTTGATAGAAATGCAACAGAGCGAATCTCTCCTGGCTGTGGTAGAACTTGCAGAAAGTAAGGCGATATCCACAGGTGATGAGGCCTCCGATGAATCATCAGGGAAATCAAAATTTGCAGCCGTTATTTCCTGACTGTGTGAATGAGAACCTACCGAAGAAATATCTGAAAAGTCAAGTTCAGTCACTGCAGCTGCGGACTTGCGATTTTTCCCAGGGCACTCCGATATATAATGACCCGACTTTCCGCAATAGAAACACAAGTTCTCCTTGAAACGATGTTCCTTACGTGTATCAATGACTTTTCTCCGTACTGCGTCGACCTGCATAGGTTCAGACTCTGTCTGGGATAAAGACTTGCTCGACGCCTCCCTGGTGGAGGAAGGGAAAGACATGAGGTTATTACTAGAGTTGAGCGAAACGGGTCGAAAAATTTCAAAAGTCGCCGACTTTTGTCAAAGTCGGGTTTCATGAAACGAAACCCGACCCTAGGATGAGGTCGGCAACGAGGTCGGCGACTTACGCGCCAAAGTCGCGTTTCAAAAGTTTGTTTTGCACTCTTTTTCAGCCAATCAGGATCCACGGACACTGTGGGCAACGTGATGACATAGGCAGGGGTCACCACCATCTTTCAGAAGGGCATGCAAGTGATTGGCTTACTTTGGTGGGCGTCACAGGGGGTATAAAAGGGCGTGCACGCCGACCGCCATCTTACTTCTGCCGATCTCAGTATAGGGAGAGGTTGCTGCTGATTCTGTAGGGAGAGCGTTAGGCAGGGAAGAAGACAAAAAAACTGCTTCTGCTGCTAGCGATTTGGCCTGCACAACACACCAGTCACTGTGTGTGCAGTGCAAGGGGAGGCTATATAGTGGTGTATCAGTGGTGTTGGTTGTTGGGCTGCCTTCTAAGGCTTCCTGACATTCCTGCATTGCTGTTTACCCACTGCTCCGCAAACTGCTTTTTTAAAAGCAATCCCCATTTTTTTTTTTTGTCCTGCTGAGAAGAAAAAAAACTGCTTCTGCTACTAGCAATTTGGCCTGCACAACACACCAGTCACTGTGTGTGCAGTGCAAGGGGAGGCTATATTGTGGTGTATCAGTGGTGTTGGTTGTTGGGCTGCCTTTTAAGACTTCCTGACAGGCTGCCATTGCTGTTTACCCACTGCTCCGCAAACTGCTTTTTTAAAAGCAATCCAATCTCCCTTATCCTCTAGTCACTTTTGTCACAGCTGTGCCATCGAGCCTGTCACATAGCGCTCAGATATTCATTGGGCCTCACACAATCCAAAAGTGTCCAGTGTCCAAAAGTGTGTGCAGAGATTCAAAATCTCCCTTATCCTCTAGTCACTTTGGTCACAGCTGTGCCATCGAGCCTGTCACATAGCGCTCAGATATTCATTGGGCCTCACACAATCCAAAAGTGTCCAGTGTCCAAAAGTGTGTGCAGAGATTCAAAATCTCCCTTATCCTCTAGTCACTTTGGTCACAGCTGTGCCATCGAGCCTGTCACATAGCGCTCAGATATTCATTGGGCCTCACACAATCCAAAAGTGTCCAGTGTCCAAAAGTGTGTGCAGAGATTCAAAATCTCCCTTATCCTCTAGTCACTTTGGTCACAGCTGTGCCATCGAGTCTGTCACATAGCGCTCAGATATCAGTGGGCCTCACACAATCCAAAAGTGTCCAGTGTCCAAAAGTGTGTGCAGAGATTCAAAATCTCCCTTATCCTCTAATCACTTTGGTCACAGCAGCTGTGCCATCGAGCCTGTCACATAGCGCTCAGATATTCATTGGGCCTCACACAATCCAAAAGTGTCCAGTGTCCAAAAGTGTGTGCAGAGATTCAAAATCTCCCTTATCCTCTAGTCACTTTGGTCACAGCTGTGCCATCGAGCCTGTGACATAGCGCTCAGATATCAGTGGTCCTCACACAATCCAAAAGTGTCCAGTGTCCAAAAGTGTGTGCAGAGATTCAAAATCTCCCTTATCCTCTAGTCACTTTGGTCACAGCTGTGCCATCGAGCCTGTCACATAGCGCTCAGATATTCATTGGGCCTCACACAATCCAAAAGTGTCCAGTGTCCAAAAGTGTGTGCAGAGATTCAAAATCTCCCTTATCCTCTAGTCACTTTGGTCACAGCTGTGCCATCGAGCCTGTCACATAGCGCTCAGATATCAGTGGGCCTCACACAATCCAAAAGTGTCCAGTGTCCAAAAGTGTGTGCAGAGATTCAAAATCTCCCTTATCCTCTAGTCACTTTGGTCACAGCAGCTGTGCCATCGAGCCTGTCACATAGCGCTCAGATATTCATTGGGCCTCACACAATCCAAAAGTGTCCAGTGTCCAAAAGTGTGTGCAGAGATTCAAAATCTCTCTTATCCTCTAGTCACTTTGGTCACAGCTGTGCCATCGAGCCTGTGACATAGCGCTCAGATATCAGTGGGCCTCACACAATCCAAAAGTGTCCAGTGTCCAAAAGTGTGTGTAGAGATTCAAAATCTCCCTTATCCTCTAGTCACTTTGGTCACAGCTGTGCCATCGAGCCTGTCACATAGCGCTCAGATATCAGTGGGCCTCACACAATCCAAAAGTGTCCAGTGTCCAAAAGTGTGTGCAGAGATTCAAAATCTCCCTTATCCTCTAGTCACTTTGGTCACAGCTGTGCCATCGAGCCTGTCACATAGCGCTCAGATATTCATTGGGCCTCACACAATCCAAAAGTGTCGAGTGTCCAAAAGTGTGTGCAGAGATTCAAAATCTCCCTTATCCTCTAGTCACTTTGGTCACAGCTGTGCCATCGAGCCTGTGACATAGCGCTCAGATATCAGTGGGCCTCACACAATCCAAAAGTGTCCAGTGTCCAAACGTGTGTGCAGAGATTCAAAATCTCCCTTATCCTCTAGTCACTTTGGTCACAGCTGTGCCATCGAGCCTGTCACATAGCGCTCAGATATTCATTGGGCCTCACACAATCCAAAAGTGTCCAGTGTCCAAAAGTGTGTGCAGAGATTCAAAATCTCCCTTATCCTCTAGTCACTTTGGTCACAGCTGTGCCATCGAGCCTGTGACATAGCGCTCAGATATCAGTGGGCCTCACACAATCCAAAAGTGTCCAGTGTCCAAAAGTGTGTGCAGAGATTCAAAATCTCCCTTATCCTCTAGTCACTTTGGTCACAGCTGTGCCATCGAGCCTGTCACATAGCGCTCAGATATTCATTGGGCCTCACACAACCCAAAAGTGTCCAGTGTCCAAGAGTGTGTGCAGAGATTCAAAATCTCCCTTATCCTCTAGTCACTTTGGTCACAGCTGTGCCATCGAGCCTGTCACATAGCGCTCAGATATCAGTGGGCCTCACACAATCCAAAAGTGTCCAGTGTCCAAAAGTGTGTGCAGAGATTCAAAATCTCCCTTATCCTCTAGTCACTTTGGTCACAGCTGTGCCATCGAGCCTGTCACATAGCGATCAGATATTCATTGGGCCTCACACAATCCAAAAGTGTCCAGTGTCTAAAAGTGTGTGCAGAGATTCAAAATCTCCCTTATCCTCTAGTCACTTTGGTCACAGCTGTGCCATCGAGCCTGTCACATAGCGCTCTGATATCAGTGGGCCTCACACAATCCAAAAGCGTCCAGTGTCCAAAAGTGTGTGCAGAGATTCAAAATCTCCCTTATCCTCTAGTCACTTTGGTCACAGCAGCTGTGCCATCGAGCCTGTCACATAGCGCTCAGATATTCATTGGGCCTCACACAATCCAAAAGTGTCCAGTGTCCAAAAGTGTGTGCAGAGATTCAAAATCTCCCTTATCCTCTAGTCACTTTGGTCACAGCTGTGCCATCGAGCCTGTCACATAGCGCTCAGATATCAGTGGGCCTCACACAATCCAAAAGTGTCCAGTGTCCAAAAGTGTGTGCAGAGATTCAAAATCTCCCTTATCCTCTAGTCACTTTGGTCACAGCTGTGCCATCGAGCCTGTCACATAGCACTCAGATATTCATTGGGCCTCACACAATCCAAAAGTGTCCAGTGTCCAAAAGTGTGTGCAGAGATTCAAAATCTCCCTTATCCTCTAGTCACTTTGGTCACAGCTGTGCCATCGAGCCTGTCACATAGCGCTCAGATATCAGTGGGCCTCACACAATCCAAAAGTGTCCAGTGTCCAAAAGTGTGTGCAGAGATTCAAAATCTCCCTTATCCTCTAGTCACTTTGGTCACAGCTGTGCCATCGAGCCTGTCACATAGCGCTCAGATATTCATTGGGCCTCATACAATCCAAAAGTGTCCAGTGTCTAAAAGTGTGTGCAGAGATTCAAAATCTCCCTTATCCTCTAGTCACTTTGGTCACAGCTGTGCCATCGAGCCTGTGACATAGCGCTCAGATATCAGTGGGCCTCACACAATCCAAAAGTGTCCAGTGTCCAAAAGTGTGTGCAGAGATTCAAAATCTCCCTTATCCTCTAGTCACTTTGGTCACAGCTGTGCCATCGAGCCTGTCACATAGCGCTCAGATATCAGTGGGCCTCACACAATCCAAAAGTGTGCAGTGTCCACAAGTGTCTGCAGAAATTCTAAATCTCCCCTGTCCTACAGACACCTTGTACCTTGTTTTACATTACTATATAGTTTGTTGGATTTTGTCTACATTTCTACCAAAAATGAGGAAGGCTGGTGGAAGAGGCCGTGGAATTGGGCGGGGGTTGGCAGCTGGTAATGATGGTGTTGGTGGTGGATCTGATGGTAGTGGCAAGAGCAAAATAGGACCGAATGCAGGAGGTGTTGAGCCTGCGTCATCGTCTGGCTACATAAGGCCTCGAACGCTTAGTTTTCTAGGAGTTAGCAAACCGCTTTTAAAGCCAGAGCATCAGGAAAAAGTTTTGTCTTACATTGCTGACTCAGCCTCCAGCTCTATCGCCTCCTCTTCTTCAGTTGTAAAAAGTAAAAGCACTGAGTCGTCATTGGAGGCTCATGTTCATGAACCACACCTTTCCTTGTGTCCTTCACCCCAACCAAGATTGAAGGATGACGCAGGCCATACTACTGATTACTCCATGGAGCTGTTTTCACATACCATGCCTGGATTATCAAGTGAAATGGTGAATTACCCAGGCCAAGATGAATCTGACATGGAGTGCACTGATGCACAGCCGCTGATGGATGATTCTGCTGGTACATTCACTCAGAGCACTACATTGTCCTCGCAGTGTACAGAGCCAGATTCTGACCCTGATGAGACTCAGGTGTCCCTTCCCGCACACTATACCACCATACACGGTGACACAGAGGAAGGTGCACATGACATAGAAGAGGAGGTGATGGATGACCCAGTTGTTGACCCAGATTGGCATCCATTGGGGGAAGAGGGTGCTGTTTCCAATAGCTCAGATGAGGAGCATCCACAGCAGACATCGACATCGCAACAGCTGTTATCTGGCAGGCCCGGAGCACTCCAAAGACAGGTTCCAAACATCAAAAGAGTTGCTGGACAGCTTGTCCAGAGGGTCAAAAGATCACAGCGTGCTAGGCCGCAAAATGTCTGCCAAAGTAGGAAGAGTGCAGTGTGGCACTTTTTTGACCAAAATCCTCATGATCAGGCCAAGGTTATCTGTAAGAAGTGCGCAAAGACCTTTAGCCGAGGGAAAAATCTGAAAAATTTGAATACCAGTTGCATGCTTAGACATTTAACCAGCATGCACTTGCAAGCGTGGACACAACACCAAACCTCAAGTGCCACATGTGCAACTGATCACAACGAAGGTAGTCAGCAACGCTACATTGTTTCCCCCACTGTAAGGCCACCGGTTAGCACAGCAGCAAATGTTGAGGTGTCGTTGCAAGGCCACAGCAGTCAGGGAATCCCACTGTTATATCAACGAAAGATTGATTCTAGGCCATCAGAAAGAACACCAACTCCATCACCATCATCAACCCTCTCTCAGTCCGCCCTGTCCACCGCTACTTCCACCATATGCAGCTCTCAAGTCCAGCTCACCCTCCCAGACACTATGAGTAGGTCAAGAAAGTACTCAGTCTCTCATCCGCGTACACTGGGTTTGAACGCCCACATTGCCAAACTAATCTCGTTTGCGATGATGCCCTTTCGGTTGGTGGAAAGCACAGCTTTCCGCGAACTCATGGCCTATGCAGTACCACGCTATGACCTACACAGTCGCCACTTCTTCTCTCGCAAAGCCATCCCAGCCCTCCACCATCATGTGAAAGACCGCATTGTCCATGCACTCAAGCAGTCAGTGAGCGGAAAGGTGCACCTCACAACTGATGCATGGTCCAGTCGGCATGGCCAGGGCCGTTACGTGTCCATCACTGCGCACTGGGTTAATGTGGTGGATGCAGGGTCCACAGGGGACAGCGGTGGTGGGACAGTGCTGCCTAGCCCACAGTATAGGAAACAGTTGGCTGTAGGCGTTCGACCCTCCTCCTCCTCCTCCTCCTCCAGAAGCGAAAGCTCGTCCACAGAGCGCAGTCGTACGAGCACTCCATCTGCAGCTGCCACTGTTGTACACGATGTGTCCCCCTATCGAGCAGCTAGTGGAAAGCGTCAGCAGGCTGTGTTGCAGATGATGTGTTTGGGCAACAGACACACCGCCGAGGTGCTGGCCGAGTACTTGAAGCGACAAACTGAGTCATGGCTGGGCAGTGTACATCTTGAGGCAGGCAAGGTAGTTAGTTATAACGGCCGTAATTTTGTGGCAGCCATAGCCCTTTCAAAACTCAGCCACATACCTTGCTTGGCTCACACCTTGAACTTGGTGGTGCAGTGCTTCCTCAAAAATTATCCGGAGTTAACAGCCCTGCTCCAGAAGGTGCGAAGACTGTGCGCGCACATCTGCCGGTCGCCTGTACACTCCGTTCGTATGCAGAAGCTGCAGCGATTGCTCCACCTTCCCAACCACCGCCTCATTATCGACATTGCAACAAGGTGGAACTCCACCCTGCACATGGTGGAGCGGCTGTGCGAGCAGAGGCAGGCCATAATGCATTTGTGGGAGGATACACGGCCAGGCACTTTGAGAGCAGACATGGAGTTGACAGGTGTGCAGTGGTCGAAGCTGAAAGACCTCTGTAAAGTCCTTCAGTGTTTTGAGGAATGCACACGGCTGGTAAGCGCAGACGACGCCATCCTAAGCATGAGCATCCCACTTACGCGTCTGCTCATGCAAACTTTGACGCACCTTAAGGAGCAGGCGTCTGCAGCCAATGTTGATGAGGAGGAAGAGGAGGAGGGAATCCTTGATGACATTCAGCCATTGTCTGCTCAGGGACCTCTCCTGGACGAGGTGGAGGAAGAAGAGGAGGAGGAGGATGATGATGGGGATGATTACTTAGGGGAGGAGGATGCATCTCGTGGGGCAAGTGAAAATGTTGGCGTGGCAAGGTCTGGTACAGGGTTTGTGCGTGACTGGAGGGATGTGGATTTGCCAGAAAGTGCTCCTCCACCCAGCACTCGCAGTGCATCATTGACACCGGGAACATTGGCCCACATGTCAGATTATGCCTTGCAGATCCTAAAAAGGGACCCCCGCATTGCCAAAATGATGAACGATGACGACTACTGGTTGGCCAGCATCCTGGATCCACGCTATAAAGGCAAATTACAAAACATCATGCCACAGGAGAACCTTGACCTAATATTGGCTAATAAACAAGCAACTCTGGTAAATCGGTTGCTTGAGGCATTCCCAGCACACAGCAGCGGTGATGGTTCTCACACGAGCCGTACGGGCTGGGGGCAGCTTGGCAGAGGTGTTCGTGGTGCACACAGCAGAAGTGGCGTTGGAGACAGGGGTTTCATGACAATGTTGTGGACTGATTTTTCAAATACCGCTCACACAACTGGTAATACTGCATCGATGGAAAGTGACAGGAAACAGCAGTTGTCAACTATGGTTACAAACTACTTTTCCTCCCATATCGATGTTCTCCCACACAGGTCATTCCCCTTTGACTATTGGGCCGCTAAACTGGACACCTGGCCTGAATTGGCACAATATGCCTTACAGGAGCTCGCTTGCCCAGCTGCAAGTGTGCTATCGGAAAGAGTCTTCAGTGCAGCTGGATCAATCCTGACAGAAAAAAGGACCCGTCTGTCAACCCAAAATGTGGATGATCTAACCTTCATTAAAATGAACCATGCATGGGTTTCCAAGGATTTTGTCCCACCTTCCCCTGATGACACATAGGGTGACAGAAAAATGGCTTGCTTTGGTCCACCTCTTCCTGGGACTTCACCTATTTCGCCTTTTGCATCAGCTGAATGTCCAACATCAACATATGCCACTTTCTAAAACTCCCTAACTGTGCTGCCTCCCCCCCATGGCCGGGGTCACCACCTAGCGCACGACACCATGTGAGTGCCGTTGCCCTGGACAGGTGGGTAGCCCGACTCTTGGGCGCGGGCACTGGCACAGGGTCCCTCATAGTGCAATCAAGTGTCTCTGATGGTGGTGGTGCACACCCGCCGTCAGACACACCGCTGTACTATGAGGGGCCCAGTGCCAGTACCGACGCCCACGAGTGGGCCCCCCTTGCTTGGGCAGGGCCCCAGCATTTGCAATCTTTACCTCTCCCTGCTCCTCCGCTGTGTAATCTGGGCCGTCAAATCCATACTGTGCCTGACACCGTCTGAGCCTGCCTCCTGATGTATAGACATATATTTTGAATGTGTACGCTATCCATACATGTTATCCGGAGAAACGGTACTCTTTCTAACCTTTGTGCAATCACGTGCAATCCATACTGGGCCTAACACCGTCTGAGCCTGCCTCCTGATGTATAGACATATATTTTGAATGTGTACGCTATCCATACATGTTATCCGGGGAAACGGTACCCTTTCTAACCTTTGTGCAATCACGTGCAATCCATACTGGGCCTAACACCGTCTGAGCCTGCCTCCTGAGACATATATTTTGAATGTGTACGCTATCCATACATGTTATCTGGGGATACGGTACCCTTTCTAACCTTTGTGCAATCACGTGCAATCCATACTGGGCCTAACACCGTCTGAGCCTGCCTCCTGATGTATAGACATATATTTTGAATGTGTATGCTATCCATACATGTTATCCGGGGATACGGTACCCTTTCTAACCTTTGTGCAATCACGTGCAATCCATACTGGGCCTAACACCGTCTGAGCCTGCCTCCTGAGACATATATTTTGAATGTGTACGCTATCCATACATGTTATCTGGGGATACGGTACCCTTTCTAACCTTTGTGCAATCACGTGCAATCCATACTGGGCCTAACACCGTCTGAGCCTGCCTCCTGATGTATAGACATATATTTTGAATGTGTACGCTATCCATACATGTTATCCGGGGAAACGGTACCCTTTCTAACCTTTGTGCAATCATGTGCAATCCATACTGGGCCTAACACCGTCTGAGCCTGCCTCCTGATGTATAGACATATATTTTGAATGTGTACGCTATCCATACATGCTATCCGGGGAAACGGTACCCTTTCTAACCTTTGTGCAATCACGTGCAATCCATACTGGGCCTAACACCGTCTGAGCCTGCCTCCTGAGACATATATTTTGAATGTATATGCTATCCATACATGTTATCCGGGGAAACGGTACCCTTTCTAACCTTTGTGCAATCACGTGCAATCCATACTGGGCCTAACACCGTCTGAGCCTGCCTCCTGAGACATATATTTTGAATGTGTACGCTATCCATACATGTTATCTGGGGATACGGTACCCTTTCTCACCTTTGTGCAATCACGTGTAATCCATACTGGGCGTGAGAACGGCTGGCGAGCTGTTAAGCAAGCTACAGCACCTGTGGTTTGCACACGTAAGTTTTTCATTTTTTCAGGAATGACGGTTAGGCCTAATTCCGGAACTGCGGTTGACCTGCACTTACTGGGAAATCATTGTTCGCGGGTAATAATTGTAATCAGTGATCCCCATCACTAACGTTGTTCAGCGGGTTATCTGCACCTGTAAGCGACAAACGCTGGACTTTTCAGTGTAGCGCACATGCAGCCACGGACATGTAAGGGCATGACACACCAGTTATTGGCCAATCTCATGTGCCAGAGCCTCACGTGTCCCTCTAGTAAGCCGGACTCGGACCGCGGGGCATGACGGAGTCTCGTTCGTTAACGGAATTAAGCTTGCAATGTGTGCATCTGTTCTGTAGCTGGCATGGTTGAGGTTTCCCAGGTGGAGTCGAATTTAACCGTAGGCTCCACTCCTGGTGGTGCCCTTCTGGACATTCCTTTAAGGTTCAGCTTTGCAACCATACTGTCCACGTAAAACAAACACTTTGCCTTCATGAACGCTGTTTGGAGGGTCATGACTCGTGGGAATAACGCCGCCCAATCAGTTAACCTGCTAGAGAGATCCTTCGTTGCTTCCAAGCATGACATCACACTCCCTAGGAAGAAGGTAATGCCACTGTGGCGACCGTACTCCTGGGGGCGACACAAGTGCACTGATGCCCAGCCACTGCTCGATGAATCTGCTGGTACATTGACCCAGACCACTACATTCCCCTCGCATGCTACACGACCTGAATCTGACCCTGATGAAACTCAGGTTACCCTTCCCATATACAGTTCCATCTTACACGGTGACAAAGAGGAAGCTGCAGATGAAAGTGCAGGTTCGGCCCACCCGCCATCAGACACACCACCGTACTATCAGGGGCCCTGTGCCAGTGCCGTCACCAATGAGTGGGCCCCCCTGCTTGCCCAGGATCACAGCACTTGCAAAGTTGAAATACTGTGCAGTGAGATGGAAGATGGGGACGACGAGGAGTCCAGACAAGTACAGGGATTCCCTAGCGAGGAGACTTATTTGATTGTTTTCAATGTTGGGACAGCAATTTTTGGGGAGCACTATACTCTGGAGAATGATAGATGGGGCCCACCATACACTGGAACATTCCAAAGGTGGACATCAGACACTGGAGCAGCATTTACAGGGCCCACTATACACTAGAGCATTAGAAATGGGGCCCATTATGTTTGGAGCATTATTTGGGCCCATAAGACAGTGGAGCTTCATCCATGGGGACCAACATATACTGTAGCATTATGTGGAGCTCATCATATACTGTTTCAAACATTATATGGGACCAATGATTCTGTATGGAGAAATAGATGGGCCTCGTCATGAGATGTAAAAAGTGAGGTATTTTTCATTGTTCTATACCACTATTTCTCTGCCGTATCGGAGCATGATGAGTTGTGGTATGTGTTAAAGGGGCGCTCTTTCGCCCAGGGCACATGAAAACCTGCAGCCAGCCCTCCCCCCCCACAACTTTAGCCAAATAACCCCCATTTTTCAGTGCGTAACTTGTATTATGAAGTTAATTAAGGTTGACAAGCTTAAGTAAGAAGAATTGATGCTTTTGGCATTCAAATGGGCACTGTAGGTGTGTTTCCTGTCCTCCTCTCACTGCCGACTTTTATTCCCCATTGACATACATTGGGTTTCGTGTTTCGGGATGACCCCGACTTTTCCCTATAATCGGACGATCTTGCTCGACCCGACTTTTGGAAAAGTCGGGTTTCACGAAACGAAACGCGACCCTAAAAAACCAAAAGTCGCTCAACTCTAGTTATTACGATTAGCCTCAGCCCATTTTTCCTGTCGACGTTCAGTGAGACGAATGTCAATCCGAATACAATGATGTATAAAGTCAGCTAGATTAGTAGGTGATTCTCCTCGAGCCAGTTCGTCCTTAATTGAAGCAGACAAACCTCTCCTGAACACTGCATACTTTGAAGAATCGCACCATGTCGTATCCAGCACCCACCTCCGGAACTCCATTGCATATTCCACCACCGGACGCTTCCATTGACGAAGTGTCAGTAATGCGGTTTCTGCTGTTAAACTTCGGTTGGGGTCATCAAACATTTGAGACATTGCGGCAGTAAAGTCATTCAAAGAATTCAGGCATACATCATTAGTCTCAATTAATGGATTAGCCCAGGCTAACGCTTTGTTTGTTAGCAACATAATCATAGTCAATACTTTATCTCGATCAGTTAAAAACTGGGCCGCACGTGCAGAGAAATACAGCTGACATTGATTCAAAAATCCCCGAAATTTCTCTCACCACCAAACCTGAATGGTGGGAGTTTAGGAAAACCCAGACGCGGAGCTGGAATTGGAGCCGGGGCAGCAACCACAGCTGCAGTCTCTACATTTGAAAGTCGAGACGCTAAGGCCTGAATAGACGTATCAGCCACATTCGCGTTATGATTGGTTTGCGATTCTAAGGTCCCTAGCTTTCTTTTAATAGCCTGCAGCTCCCCATGAAGTCCAGAAACAAATGAGCAAAGTTTCTTCATTCGTACCTCCATAGAATCTGACCCAGAGATCTCCATATTTGATGGCTTGAGTATTCTGTTATAACTTTATATACTCTGTGTAATGGAGGTCAGTGACGAGGATCAGAAAAGAGGCCTGAGCTCATATGTTTTCAGTTCTGTAGTATTTATCAGAATCAAGCAGGTTTACAGATAAGACACAGCAGGGTAAAAGCAGATGAAGATAATAACGCAGTGAGCAAACGTACAGACCGTGGAGACGTATGAAGTCCAAGTTGCCAGATCCAGAGACCTGGGAGAGCAGGCCAGGTCTGCTAGCAGGAAACAGTCCTTGAAGTGGAGGTGGGTGCAGAGCTGAGCCTGAAGAAACAAGTCTTTACAATGAGACCAAGATTCACAGGCAGGCAGGGTATCCCAAGGTAACGAGGAGACGAGCTAGGTAGCAGTGCTTCCAGCTTGATAACAAGTCCAAGAACAAGTATACTCAAGCAATGAGTAATCATACAGAGCATCCTTATATACAGAGCAGACAGGAACAAGAGAGATCAACACAGGAAATAAGATGGCCCCCGTTGAGGCTCGTGACTCCATCTTGGATGAGGGCAAAAATGAACTAAACTAAGGGCAAAGCAGAAACTGAGCGACAGACATAAGGCAAGGATTTCAGAGAAACGGATATGCAGGCCAAGTCCTTACACCAAGTCTGGGACAAATTACATGAAGTCACATCCAGTCCCTGAGGTGGCTTCAGACCAGTCTCCATTTTGCAGTAATGTCAGGGAGTCTGTACTTACAGGTGCTGTGATTCTCTGTGATCCTCTGTACAGTCCCAGCCTCACTCAAGCTCTGAGGATTTGCAGGTTCTGTGCCCAGCTGCCACCATGTTCTGTTATGTATTTCCAGTCAAGAATCACACTCCTTGGATATCTCCAGGCTTGTTTATTACATGAGACTTGTGACACATTCCTCCATTACAAGATGTATGCTAACAACAACTAACCAACAAGTTCTTACCCTCTATAGTACACACATCAAAGTAGTGAGACCCCTAGAGGCCACATCAACATATAACATATTGCTACATCCTTTCTCTTTTAACTGAAAGAACTATAAAATTAATAAAACAATGTATACCATGACCAAGTTAGAGCTATAACATAATAAGTCCAGTTAGATATAATCCTTGAGATGCGCCAGCTTTCTGATAATTCTGTCAGCTCTAGTAAAATAAGATGTGTCACTGCCTACACCTGGTAGTTCTTCTGATTCTGGTAATATGCCTTCTGATATTATCTGTCTCTGGCCAGAATCCTCACCCTGATGGTCAGCTGTCACTGTTGGTACTTGACTTGTACTTGCTGCATCGTTGTCTTGGGCGTCAGGATACTGCTCAAAAGGCCATGAAAATGAATTATCTCTTTCTTGTGATTTCCTCAGGTATCTCCGATTTCTCCTTAGTCTTCTTCCTTCCTTTGTTAGAATTTCGTAGTTTCTGGACAACTTTTGCCTTTTACCAGTGTTTGTCAAACGAGCTGCTTGGCTGCAGCCGAATGTTGTCATTTCTCTGGAGCTCAGGCAGATGCTTTGCTGATTTATTGTAATAGAAAGCTTGCCTATCTTGATTCTTCTGTAATTTAGCTTTGATGTTTCCCAGCAACTTTGGCTTTAACAGATGACTAGCAGTTGGTAAGAGTGTCTTTGTACGCCTACTCATGAGCCTCTGTGCCGGACTGCTGTCTAGGCCTTGAGTGGGGGTGTTTCTATGATCCAGTATAGACAGATATACATCAGTACCTGCTTGTTTTGCTTTCCGCATGAGTCTTTTAGCTGTTTTTACTGCTCACTCTGCTTTCCCATTACTCTGAGGATATCTGGGAGAAGACGTCTGGTGTTCAAATTCCCATTTCTTGCTGAAGGTTTTGAACTCTTCCGAAGTAAACTGTGCCGCATTGTCCGAGAAAACGACATCTGGAATGCCATACCTGGCAAAATGGGCCTTGAGTTTTTTAATCGCTGTTCCCGCCCTTGTGTACTGCAACAAATCATCCTCTCAGAAGTTAGAGAAATAGTCCACTGTAATCAGGTATTCTTTGTCATTCCATGTGAACAAGTCAGTTGCTATTTTTGACCATGGCCTATGTGGAATTTCATGTGGTTGCAATGTCTCCTTTGGTTGCTTATCACTGCAGGATGCACATATTTCACATTGTGCTATATAATTTTTTTATGTGGTCATTCATTCCTGGCCAATAAACAGATTCTCGTGCTCGACATAGACATCCTTCCATGCCTAAGTGGGAAGAGTGCAATGTTTTCAGTATGTCTCTTCTGAGAACTTCTGGTATAACCGCCCTGTCTCCTTTAAAGATGATTCCTAGCTGCACTGACAATTCATCTCTTATGTGGAAGAATGGTGAAACGTCCCTTGGAGCATGTTGCTTGTATTTTGGCCAGCCCTGCAAGATGACAGTCTTTAAACATATTGCTACAGCAAAAATTGGTCCAAGTGTTTTTATTCAATCTCCATCAGTTTTTAGACACCATTTCAATTTTTCATCAGTGATTCTCAAGTATGAAAAATAAATGAATAAATTGCAAAATTCTGCTTTCTATTAAAATGATTTTCCATTAAAACTGATTTTCACGAACCCACAGACATGAATGGATAACTTTGATCAGTGACATTTATCAAAAACAGACATGTCTCCGTTAATTTTTTCCCTACACACGGTCCACAAAAATAACACGGACGTGTGAATAGCTCCAAAGACTACAATGGGTACATGTTCTAGCGTTGAAAACCCCTGATAAAACACAGACTTGGAAAATAGACAATTTTTTATATATATATATATATATATATATATATATATATATATATAGATTAGTAAGTTGTTTTAGAGCCTAATTTCTATGTAATGAGCTTTTCTGAGTCCACTCAATTCTGTAATCAGCCTCTGGTGAAAGTATTTTATGATTGATAAAGAGTTGGCATTGCATGTTTCATACCAGACAACATATGTAAAGTCACTTACAAGCCATTAAACTGACTGATTTTCTGTAAAATATATATTTTTTCCCCAATAGGCAGCATTAAATGTTTCAATGTAAAAAATACCTTAAAATAAAAAAGCACTATAAAAGGGATTGTATCACCATTTACTAATAAATGGGCTATTTCTATTAAACTAATTTCACAGGGGAGCTATTCTATGTGATGTGGTGGATTTCTCAGAGAAAATAGAATTATATCAATAAAACAGCCACATCAAAACCCTCGGACTCAGATGTGCTTTATGTATAAGCAGAAATACCAATCTCCTGGAAAATCAGGGATTTCAAAGATCCTTTCTTTTTCCAACCTTTTTCCAAGTAATGCTGAAGCTCACCCCAAAAATTCTGCGCCTGTCCAAGACAGTGAATTGGTCTCTCTTATCCGCAGCCATCATTTTTATTCAGCTGTGTTTTTTATTATTAGTACAGATTAATCTGAGTGCTCTTGTAGCCTGCGCTTCTTAATGTTAACGAGTTTTGATTTTACATAATGTGGAAACGCATCCAGGACGGCTTTCAAAACTCAGAGAACAAAGGTCAGGGTACTTAAGCAAAATCATTTGGAGTTTCATCCAATTTGTGACTAGTTGTTTCCAAGTGTTACATTGTGTTAGAGAAGAAAAAGGAAAATGAGCCATTAAAAGACGTTAGTAGTTTGTCAGTCAGCATGCAAAGCTTTGGGATCCGACCATGAGGATTAACTTTGTCCGTACCAAAAGCAGCTGATATACTGAGGTGTAGCTAGGGGATAATCACAGAGGGGTGGCGGGACTAAACACTTAGTGGGATCCTAATCTAGGTAACCATGCTTCCATATATGATGGTGCTCCCAAAATTATAGTGGGCACCTGAGCAATGCTGTTAATTCAAATTCACTATGCAAAAGCCAAGTCTGATAATACCATCATGCAGTACCCCTATAGTGGTAGATACCAGTCCAGTAGACCATATATATGAGATTATAGTAAAGTTATTTATGGTGACTTACAGCTGATGTCCTTTCTGATGGAATCGTTCACTTTTCCCGTCTTTTCTATCTAGCCCAGACCAATATTACAACTTCTCCTGCCACGACTTGTCTGCAGAGATTACAACAAAGACACATTTGACTTTTTTATATTTCCAACACTGTCCCCATTTACTCTCAACCTGCACAAACTCCTCATCTTACACTCACCCCAATGCGGAACCTGCTGCCCTCTTATTTTTCCCTTTTGCCGCATCTACTGTGTGACACAGTAACAGTACAAGTGGTCCGCTTAGCTAGTGCCCTGCAGAATAATAATGTCCACTACTGTGCCTCTACATAGCAATAATGCCCCATTTATGCCCTCTAGATGGCAAAATTGCAACCTAAAATATTAATGACCTTTGAGAGTATCTTAGAAAGTAACAGTACCCTTTATTATACCCCTTAGAAAGTAATAATGCCCCCTGTGTACACCTGTAATTGTTATACCAAGTGTCCCCGTAATGTAACAATGCCCAAGTGTTCTCTTAACAATTAGTATTGCTCCAAGTGCCCCTAAAGTGTAAAAATGCCTCCTCAATGACCGGTAAAAAGTAACTGAGCCTTAAAATAATGCCCCAAGTGCCTAAGCAAAAGTAACATCCCCTGAGGTCCATACATATATTAATAATGTCTCCAGAAATTTTCACATATAGTAATATTTCCCCCAGAGTCCCCCCCAACATACTGTAATTATAATGCCATAATTTTCCACCATATACATTATATACATCAGATTACTAAGTGTAGGCACAACCTGTCACCAGTTTTGTCACATATCAACTAAAATTATTCCGCGCCTGTGCTGCATTCCATAAATGCACATAAGTTGCAGCTGGTGCCTGCGCAACATACCTTGCCCTGCTGTGGGCAGAGCTGAAAACATAAGTGCGCATGCTTCCGAGTTATGTCAAAGCATAGTACGGAGGTCCGAGATGCGATTTCCTTGCGCAGGTGCGAGATTTCGCCCGGGAATCTGGATGACTCGAGGCATCGTACACGTCAATTAAAGAACCACAATGACGAGTAGCAGCTGGGGGAGGGATGGAGAGGCACAAAACCACACCCAGTAGACTGGACTGACTGGAATACCATATCTTGCTTCTTGGTTTGCCAACGCGTCTCAGACAGGCCATCTTCTCATCTATGACCATGAGCTCTGGCTACACTTTCACTTCTTATTATAACCCACTTGGCTAAGATAAGGAATTCTACAGCCGCTTAATCCTTGCTTTAGGCCCACATGCCTGATATAAGAAATTCTTCTGCCACTTAGTTTTTGTTTCTTTCAAAACTTACTATTCAAGTATGGTGGTCTTCCCTCTTTGGACACAAACGCCCTTTTCGATGAAGGTCTGCAATCATTAGGATGATAGCTCTTGTTGTTAGGCAGATAGGCAAAAGTATTCAGAAGGGAAGAACCTGAGTTTCCAATGCCCATTTAGCTCCTTCCACCATGGGCTGGCCACAATAGTTAACCCTATCTGCTGCTAATCAACTGTTGCAGGCCTCAGTTAGATAAACAACATTCAAAACATGGCAATGCATTATATAGCCAGAGGTTCTTCAAGGGAGGATATTGATAGCGTCTCCACTCCTTTACAGTCTCATCAAACCCTAACATATTTTCCAACATGCTTTTGGCATACTTTATGTAGATTTTGACTAAACATAGCTGGGCTTGGATGATTTCCTTTTTGAGAAAAAGCTTCCAATTTGCTCACTACCCCACAGGTCAGACATACCGGAGATTGTTGTCACATGTATTACACAACTAGTACTTGGCAAAAATTCCTGCAACTCCTTTAAATGTTGCTATAAATCTCTTGACAGCTTATAAAATTAATTTTCTTCTTGTCTTTACTTCAATTTTTGAGGGACATCCAGTTATAGGTAATGTCACTGTTGTGCCATGGTATATTTAATGCGTTGGAAATGTTTTTGTACCCTTTTCCTGACTGTTAATTTTCAACAATGAGATCCCTCTGCTGTGTTGTAAACTGTTTATGGACTATAGCTTTTGCTGTATAAAGGAAATGTTAAGCAAACCTATAAAATCAACTAAGCGTTACATGGGGTTAATCAGCATCACTGTAAATGACGGCAGCAGTGTACTGACTCCTATTAACAAGAGTTTACATGTGATTGGCTAATACTGAACACAACCACATCTCCAATAGTAAGAGGGTGTTCTCACTTATGAAATCACATTATTTTAGTATATGCTTTTCAACTTCCCCTCAAAATGATTTCAATTTGTTTGTCAATGGATTTGTAGAGATTATGGGTGACATTAGGTGGAGGTGGAGAAAGTTCTGAAGTGATTCTTTTTGGTATGATTTTTTTCCGTGAAAAGCACCTGGCATAATAGCAGAAGTGTGTAGACTTTTTATATCCATAGTATGTACAAATATCATCCCCTAATTACCCTCATATCATATATACTAATATATGTCTGCCATTCTACATGCTCGAGGTCATCTAAAATGACTTACGGCTTACAAAACAGAGTGGCTAGGCAGGGAGAACTTGGTTATTTGCTGTACCACATAGTTTACCTGTATCAGCATTCTACTGTATGCATACTGATACAGTTAAAAGTGGCGCTTGCCAGAGGAAACCGTCCATATTGTGTTCCAGGAGAAGACCGCCCACTTCTCCACCGATTCCTTCCTGCTGATAATCGTTTTTTAGATTAAAAAGTATCTGTGTCACTATGATAAATAATTTATTCAGTGGGAAAAAAAGTATTTAGTCAGCCACCAATTGTGCAAGTTCTCCCACTTAAAAAGATGAGAGAGGCCTGTAATTAACATCATAGGTAGACCACAACTATGAGAGTCAAAATGAGAAAACAAATCCAGAAAATCACCTTGTCTGATTTGGCAAGATTTATTTTTCTATACACACAATTGCCAAGTTCATGCAAAAATCAGCTCAAGAACCAACAATAGAAATCCACCATCTGGTAACTAAATTAAAGCACCAAATCACAAGAGCATATTACTAAAAAATGTGAATGAAAAATCAATTTATTTTTAATACAATAAATATTACATAGATGAATTGTAGCAAGGAAGCAGGGTGAAACGTGCGCATCGGGGTCGAATGGCAGGACTCCCACTTTACTTTTTTTGCTCTCAGGATCCAGGTAAAGTGTCCTTGGTTACTCCACATGCTGCTTACATATATGTAATCAACTTTGATAGTGGCGCTATTTCTCTGGCCATGTCTGCAAGCTTATACCATATACAGTGGGGCAAAAAAGTATTTAGTCAGTCAGCAATAGTGCAAGTTTCACCACTTAAAAAGATGAGAGGCGTCTGTAATTTACATCATAGGTAGACCTCAACTATGGGAGACAAACTGAGAAAAAAAATATCAAGAAAATCACATTGTCTGTTTTTTTTTTCATTTTATTTGCATATTATGGTGGAAAATAAGTATTTGGTCATAAACAAGCAATCAAGATTTCTGGCTCTCACAGACCTGTAGCTTCTTCTTTAAGAGTCTCCTCTTTCCTCCACTCATTACCTGTAGTAATGGCACCTGTTTAAACTTGTTATCAGTATAAAAAGACACCTGTGCACACCCTCAAACAGTCTGACTCCAAACTCCACTATGGTGAAGACCAAAGAGCTGTCAAAGGACACCAGAAACAAAATTGTAGCCCTGCACCAGGCTGGGAAGACTGAATCTGCAATAGCCAACCAGCTTGGAGTGAAGAAATCAACTGTGGGAGCAATAATTAGAAAATGGAAGACATACAAGACCACTGATAATCTCCCTCGATCTGGTGCTCCACACAAAATCCCACCCCGTGGGGTCAGAATGATCACAAGAACGGTGAGCAAAAATCCCAGAACCACGCGGGGGGACCTAGTGAATGAACTGCAGAGAGCTGGGACCAATGAAACAAGGCCTACCATAAGTAACACACTACGCCACCATGGACTCAGATCCTGCAGTGCCAGACATGTCCCACTGCTTAAGCCTGTACATGTCCGGGCCCATCTGAAGTTTGCTAGAGAGCATTTGGATGATCCAGAGGAGTTTTGGGAGAATGTCCTATGGTCTGATGAAACCAAACTGGAACTGTTTGGTAGAAACACAACTTGTCGTGTTTGGAGGAAAAAGAATACTGAGTTGCATCCATCAAACACCATACCTACTGTAAAGCATGGTGGTGGAAACATCATGCTTTGGGGCTGTTTCTCTGCAAAGGGGCCAGGACGACTGATTCGGGTACATGAAGGAATGAATGGGGCCATGTATCGTGAGATTTTGAGTGCAAACATCCTTCCATCAGCAAGGGCATTGAAGATGAAACGTGGCTGGGTCTTTCAACATGACAATGATCCAAAGCACACCGCCAGGGCAACGAAGGAGTGGCTTCGTAAGAAGCATTTCAAGGTCCTGGAGTGGCCTAGCCAGTCTCCAGATCTCAACCCTATAGAAAACCTTTGGAGGGAGTTGAAAGTCCGTGTTGCCAAGCGAAAAGCCAAAAACATCACTGCTCTAGAGGAGATCTGCATGGAGGAATGGGCCAACATACCAACAACAGTGTGTGGCAACCTTGTGAAGACTTACAGAAAACGTTTGACCTCTGTCATTGCCAACAAAGGATATATCACAAAGTATTGAGATGAAATTTTGTTTCTGACCAAATACTTATTTTCCACCATAATATGCAAATAAAATGAAAAAAGAAACAGACAATGTGATTTTCTGGATTTTTTTTTCTCAGTTTGTCTCCCATAGTTGAGGTCTACCTATGATGTAAATTACAGACGCCTCTCATCTTTTTAAGTGGTGGAACTTGCACTATTGCTGACTGACTAAATACTTTTTTGCCCCACTGTATGCCTCCAGGTCGGGTTATAGTCAGTGACCAGCAGCATGGGCCTTTTTTAGAGAAGGCATTTTTTGTATATAGTGATTCTCCAGGGTGTTTTACTGGGCTATTGTGCTTACAGGGCAGTATATACTCTTGGGCAAGTCACTCAGAAATACACTTTTGGTCTCATTAGCTTTGTGTGCACCAGGTTACTTACCATACAGCAACGTATGCAACTTGTGGTGGAGTCAATCCGTCATTTTCTCTTTGTTCCTGTACTCTGTGTATAATTACAATTCATCTATGTAATATTTATTGTATTATAAATAGATTGATTTTTCATTAACATTTTTTGGTAATATGCTATTGTGATTTGGTGCTTTAATTTAGTTACCAGATGGTGGATTTCTAAGATTTGCTTTTCAAATTATGGTGGAAAATAAGTATTTAGTCATTAACAAAAGTTCATCTCAATATTTTGTTATATATCCTTTGTTGGCAATGACAGAGGTCAAACATTTTCTGTAAGTCTTCACAAGGTTGGTACACACTGTTGGTGGTATGTTGGCCCATTCTTCCATGCACATCTCCTCTAGAGCAGTGATGTTTTGGGCCTGTCGCTGGGCAACACAGATTTTTAAATCCCTCCAAAGGTTTTCTATGGGGTTGAGATCTGAAGACTGGCTAGGCCACTCCAGGACCTTCATATTTTTCTTATGAATACACTCCTTCATTGCCTTGGCGGTGTGCTCGGGATCATTATCATGCTGAAAGACCCATCCACGTTTCATCTTCAATGACCTTGCTGATGGAAGGAGGTTTGCACTCAAAATCTCACGATACATGGCCCCATTCATTATTTCATGTTCACGGATCAGTCGTCCTGGTCACTGAGCAGAGAAATAGCCCCAAAGCATGATACTTCACAGTAGGTATGGTGTTCTTTGGATGCAACTCATCATTCTATCTCCTCCAAACACAACGAGTTTTGTGTCTACCAAACAGTTCTACTTTGGTTTCATCAAACCATATGACATTCTCCCAATACTCTTCTGGATAATCAAAATGCTCTCTAGAAAACTTCAGATGGACACAGACATGTACAGGCTTAAGCAGGTTTAACATGTCTGGCAATGCAGGATCTGAGTCTGGCGGCGTAGTGTGTTACTGATGGTAGCCGCTGTTATGGTGGTCCCAGCTCTATGCAGGTCATTCACTAGGTCCCCCCCGTGTGGTTCTGGGATTTTTGCTCACCATTCTTGTGATCATTTTGACCCCACGGGGTGAGATCTTGCGTGGAGCCCCAGATCGAGGGAGATTATCAGTGGTCTTGTATGTCTTCCATTTTCTTATTATTGCTCCCACAGTTGATTTCATCACACCAAGCTGCTTGCCTATTGCAGAGTCAGTCTTCCCAGCCTGGTGCAGGGCTAAAATTTTGTGTAAGGATCCTGGATGTTCCATGGAGCCTGTATTGTCCTTGTCCAAGATGGAGTCAGGTACTTCGTCCTGCCCTTGAACTTCCTGTCTGTCCTGTTATTTAAGTCCGGGTTGGGAAACACTCCTTGTCTGAGTATTTTGTGTGCTGCTGGCTCCTGTGCTTCCTCCTGGCTTACTTTTATAGTTCTTACTGCTGCTTGTTACTTGGTGCTCTGCCTCATCACTTCCAGCTGCCTTAAGTCATCTGTGCTGCTTCTGGATCCTGGCTGGGGTTACCTTTGTTCGGATGTCTAAGTGAGGAGTTATACTTTTCTGGAACTGCTGTGTTCATAAGAACCTTTGACTTTATTATCAGTGTACTAATTCTTGAACTGTGTCTGTGCGGGCTGCGGTGCTGGACTTTACAGGACTTTTTCTGCCCTAAAGTAGTACACTGGAAGTCCTCCTCATTGCTGAACATCACCTGCATATTTCTGGACTGCCATGAAAGTTGCTGGACATTTTTATTATGTATAAGTGCCAGTCGCATTCAGCTTTATTTAACGCTGTTGCTGGACATTTTCATTTTGTGCTGTTTGCACTTCGCTGTAAATTAAGGATAATCTCTGTTAGTTTATGTTTTACACCTTGCTTTGTAAATAATACAGTTTATTTTGTCACAACTTCAGTCTCAGATTCGTTCTTATCCTATGCAATCAGATTCCATCGTATCTTCATAATTGTTAAATTTTGTTTCTGGTATCCTTCGACAGCTCTTTGGTCTTCACCATAGTGGAGTTTGGAGTGTGACTGTTTGAGGTTGAGGACAGGTGTCTTTTAAACTGATAACAAGTTCAAACAGGTGCAATTACTACAGGTAATGAGTGGAGGACGGAGGAGTGTTGTGAATTCACTTTCTGGCCTACCTCTGGTTACTAGTGAAGGTAGTGGAGCTGGTTATATTGACAGAGGGGTTGCGAGTTCTCCTTCTGGGCTCCCTCTGGTGGTTACTGGAGGTAATGAAGCTGATCTAATTAGCAGAGGCCTGCCACCTGATAATGAGGAGGATGACTGGAGATCTGGAGTTTCTGACTGGATTTAATACAGCCAGCACCCTCTATCCCTGCTGGTGATTTTTTCCTGCCTCCTGAGGTCTTAGTTTCCAGCTCAGTCCCTGCATGCTCAGCTAAGTGTTCTTTTGCTATTGTTCACATTTGATCTGGTTTTGTCTATTTCAGTTTTGTGTGGTCAGCCAGCTCCGGCTGGGTCTGTGCTGAATTTCCATCCTTACGTTACTGCTTGTGCCAGTTTGTTTTTTGTCCCTTATTAGATTGGCCTCTTTTTACTCTGCTTTCAGAATATACCAGAGTGCTGATATAGTGAGCGAAGTCTAGTGACTTCAGTATTTTTCTATCAGACGTGTTGGGCATTTTTTGCAGGGTTTTTTGCGTGATTGCAGACAGAGTCTTTCCTTTTTCTGTTCTGTCTAGTTAGTGTGGGCCCCATCGTTTGCTCAGTCTATTTTCCTACCTGTGTTTGTGTTTTCATCTTGTCTCACCGACAATATACAGTGGGGAAAAAAAGTATTTAGTCAGTCAGCAATAGTGCAAGTTCCACCACTTAAAAAGATGAGAGGCGTCTGTAATTTACATCATAGGTAGACCTCAACTATGGGAGACAAACTGAGAAAAAAAAATCCAGAAAATCACATTGTCTGTTTTTTTTTCATTTTATTTGCATATTATGGTGGAAAATAAGTATTTGGTCAGAAACAAGCAATCAAGATTTCTGGCTCTCACAAACCTGTAACTTCTTCTTTAAGAGTCTCCTCTTTCCTCCACTCATTACCTGTAGTAATGGCACCTGTTTAAACTTGTTATCAGTATAAAAAGACACCTGTGCACACCCTCAAACAGTCTGACTCCAAACTCCACTATGGTGAAGACCAAAGAGCTGTCAAAGGACACCAGAAACAAAATTGTAGCCCTGCACCAGGCTGGGAAGACTGAATCTGCAATAGCCAACCAGCTTGGAGTGAAGAAATCAACTGTGGGAGCAATAATTAGAAAATGGAAGACATACAAGACCACTGATAATCTCCCTCGATCTGGTGCTCCACGCAAAATCCCACCCCGTGGGGTCAGAATGATCACAAGAACGGTGAGCAAAAATCCCAGAACCACGCGGGGGGACCTAGTGAATGAACTGCAGAGAGCTGGGACCAATGTAACAAGGCCTACCATAAGTAACACACTACGCCACCATGGACTCAGATCCTGCAGTGCCAGACGTGTCCCACTGCTTAAGCCTGTACATGTCCGGGCCCGTCTGAAGTTTGCTAGAGAGCATTTGGATGATCCAGAGGAGTTTTGGGAGAATGTCCTATGGTCTGATGAAACCAAACTGGAACTGTTTGGTAGAAACACAACTTGTCGTGTTTGGAGGAAAAAGAATACTGAGTTGCATCCATCAAACACCATGCATACTGTAAAGCATGGTGGTGGAAACATCATGCTTTGGGACTGTTTCTCTGCAAAGGGGCCAGGACGACTAATCCGGGTACATGAAAGAATGAATGGGGCCATGTATCGTGAGATTTTGAGTGCAAACCTCCTTCCATCAGCAAGGGCATTGAAGATGAAACGTGGCTGGGTCTTTCAACATGACAATGATCCAAAGCACACCGCCAGGGCAACGAAGGAGTGGCTTCGTAAGAAGCATTTCAAGGTCCTGGAGTGGCCTAGCCAGTCTCCAGATCTCAGCCCTATAGAAAACCTTTGGAGGGAGTTGAAAGTCCGTGTTGCCAAGCGAAAAGCCAAAAACATCACTGCTCTAGAGGAGATCTGCATGGAGGAATGGGCCAACATACCAACAACAGTGTGTGGCAACCTTGTGAAGACTTACAGAAAACGTTTGACCTCTGTCATTGCCAACAAAGGATATATCACAAAGTATTGAGATGAAATTTTGTTTCTGACCAAATACTTATTTTCCACCATAATATGCAAATAAAATGAAAAAAAAAAAACAGACAATGTGATTTTCTGGATTTTTTTTTCTCAGTTTGTCTCCCATAGTTGAGGTCTACCTATGATGTAAATTACAGACGCCTCTCATCTTTTTAAGTGGTGGAACTTGCACTATTGCTGACTGACTAAATACTTTTTTTCCCCACTGTATGTTTGGGTGCTATGTATTCCTTTGGGGTCTGCTCTGGGGCAGTTTAGATTTCCCCTTTCTTGCTTTAGGCTTAGTTAGCTCTTCGGCTGTGCCGAGGCGTCTAGGAACATCATAGGCATGCTCCACGGCTACTGCTAGTTGTGTGGATAGGATCAGGGGTCTGCAATCCGCTTAGTTACCAACCTCTCTGGTTTTCTGTGGCTTAGCTTGGTCTTTCTTTCCTCCTCGGTGACCCAATCATAACAGAATCACCAGCCTAAACCGCAGATTCTAGGGTACTCAAAAGCAGGAGAGAATTGTAAAAAAAAAAAAAAAAAAAGTGTCAGAATTAGTGTTGAGCGATACCATCCGATACCGTGAAGTATCGGATCGGATTGGATCGGACCGATACCCAAAAAGTATTGGGTATCGCCGATTCCGATACCGGAAACCCCATTCAAGTCAATGGGACAGAAATATCGGAATTAAAAAAAAACCTTTCTTTACTTGTACATCCAGTTCGGGAGGGAGGAAGAGTGTTGGCGGTGCATGGGCGGACACTGTGCGTGTCTGTGTGTGCGGGCGTGGTCTGTATGGGCCTGTTGGGGGTCTATGCGGGCCTCTCGGGGGACTGTGCGGGCCTGCCGTGGGTCTGTGCGGGCTGCCGGGGGTCTGTGCAGGCCTGCTGGGGGTCTGTGCGGGCCTGCCGGGGGTTTGTGCGTGCTGCTGGGGGTCTGTGCAGGCCTGAGGGCTGCCAGGGGTCTGTGCGGGCCTGCCGGGAGTTGTGTGTGTGTGTGCAGACATCGTCCGATGGGACTACAAGTCCCATCGGGCTATGCCTGCTACAATGACAGTGATTGACACATTAGCCAATGATGGGACAGTAGTAGTCCCATCATCCGGCTAATGTGTTGAATGTAAAAAAAAACCATACATACTACATATATACTACATTCATACAACATACATACATACTACATACATACTTCATATATACTACATTCATACAACATACATACTGCATACATACTTCATATATACTACATTCATACAACATACATACATACCACATACATACTACATATATACTACATTCATACAACATACATACATACATACATACTACATTCATACTACATATATACTACATTCATACAACATACATACAACATACATACTATATATACTACATTCATACAACATACATACATAGTACAATACTTACATATAGACATACAGTACATATAACATAGAGTACATACTCACCATCACTTGTCACTTTGATCCCCGAAGCCAGTGTCATCTTTAAAAAATATTAAAATAACAAACAACCGATATACTCCCTGATCCGCAGAAATCCACGAGTGTCCCACGACGATCTCCCGTGGAGAACAGCAGCATCAGCTGATGCCACCGCTCTCTAGGGGCCCCAGGAATACGATGACAGGAGGTACGTATCCTTCTGCACTGTATTCCTCCACCACTGTAAAAAAAAATAATCCCTAATCTCACTTTTGGCATTGCTGTGTGAGAAAGTTCCCACGCAGCTTTTGCCATAAAGTGAGTCTAGTGAACTATAGTAATCTCTCAGTGATGCAGTGCAGGAGATAGTCGTGGGACACTCGTGGATTTCTGCGGATCAGGGAGTATATCGCTTGTTTGTTATTTTAATATTTTTTAAAGATGACACTGGCTTTGGGGATCAAAGTGACAAGTGATGGTGAGTATGTACTCTATGTTATATGTACTATATGTCTATATGTATGTATTGTATGAATGTATGAATGTATTGTATGTAGTATGTATGTAGTATGTATGTATGTTGTCGGAATGTAGTATATATGTAGTATGTTTGTAGTATGTATGTATGTTGTATGAATGTAGTATATATGTAGTATGTATGTATGTATGTATGTTGTATGAATGTAGTATATATGTAGTATGTAGTATGTATGTATGTATGTTGTATGAATGTAGTATATATGTAGTATATATGTAGTATGTATGTATGTATGTTGTATGAATGTAGTATATATGTAGTATGTATGTAGTATGTATGTTGTATGAATGTAGTATATATGTAGTATGTATGTTGTATATACTGTATGTAGTAAGTATGTAGTATGTATGTACATTTTTTGTTTTTTTTTACATTCAACACATTAGCCGGATGATGGGACTACTACTGTCCCATCATTGGCTAATGTGTCAATCACTGTGATTGTAGCAGGCATAGCCCGATGGGACTTGTAGTCCCATTGGACGATGTCTGCACACACACACAACCCCCAACAGCCTGCACAGAACCCCGGCAGGCCCGTACAGACCCCTGGCAGGCCCGCACAGACCCCTGGCAGCCCGCACAGACCGCCGGCAGGCCCGTACAGACCCCCGGCAGGCCCGTACAGACCCCCGGCAGCCCGCACAGACTCCCGGCAGGCCCGCACAGACCCCCGGCAGCCCGCATAGACCCCCAGCAGGCCCGCACAGACCCCCGGCAGGCCCGCACAGACCCCCGGCAGGCCCGCACAGACCGTGCATTATGATGCGCACAGACCGTGCATCATGATGCGCACAGACCGCGCATCATGATGATATCATTTCAGCAGCCAATCACAGCCACAACACTGGCTCATTGCATTATGGGAACTTCCGATTCCGGTATCCGATATTGTAAAAATATCGGTACTCGGTATCGGAATTCCGATACAGCGAATATCGGCCGATACCCGATATTTGCAGTATCGGAATGCTCAACACTAGTCAGAATTTTTTTTTTATATATTTTTTCCTCTTTTTCTCTGGGGCCGTAGGAGGATTTTTTTTTCTTTAATGGAGATTAAGCAATTGTATGATCGTGTTGAGCAGCTCGCTGCTGAAGTACGGGGAATTTACGCCCATCTCGCTCAATCATCTGCTGTTGAACCAAAAATCCCTATGTGTTTTCTGGGGATCGGTCTAAATTTTTGAAATTTAAGAATAATTGTAAACTATTTCTTGCCTTGAAGCCTAACTCATCTGGGAGCTCTGTGCAGCAGGTTAAAAATGTCATCTCCTTGCTGCGCGGTGATCCCCAGGATTGGGGTTTTTCTCTGACACCTAGAGATCCTATTCTGACTTATGTGGATGCATTTTTTCAAGCCTTGGGGTTGTTGTATGATGAACCTAATGCTATTGATCAGGCTGAGAAAACCCTATTGGCATTGAACCAGGGTCAGGATTCTGCAGTTATACTGTCAAAAATTCCAAAAGTGGGCGGTCCTTACTACATGGAATGGTGGTGCCTTAGCAGCTCTCTTTCGGAAGGGTTTGGCAGATGTTATGGTGGGATTTCCTGTTCCCTCTGGTCTTGATGATTCTATGTCATTAGCCATTCAAGTTGATCGGCGTTTACGTGAACGTAAAACTACACGAAAGGCATTGCCGCTGGTTGAACGAACGTCTGAACCCATGAAATGTGATAGGGTTTTGTCTAGGGCGCAACGTCAGGAGTTTAGAAGGTGTAATAAGCTGTGTTTTTTCTGTGGAGACGCCTCTCATACTATTTCTGTCTGCCCTAAACGAGAAAAACGTCTTGCGCACACATTTGCTGTGGGCAGTGTACAACCTAATTTCCTTTGGGCAATTACTCTGATCTGCCCCTTGTCTACATTTTCCGCTAAGGCTTTTGTAGATTCAGGAGCAGCTTTGAATCTGATGGATTTAGACTTTGCTAAACGTAGTGGTTTTCCCATGATACCCCTGGGGACTCCTATCCCTTTGAGGGGTATTGACGCTACTCCTTTGGCGGAGAATAAACCCCATGTCATGATCCAGGACAGGGACAGGGTTAATTATTCCGCCTCTCCCTGGCAGAGGGCGGCTATTTAATGCTCACTGGACCTAGGTCCGGTGTCAGTTATACTCCTGCCCTCGGCTGAGTTAGTTGACCTTGTGCGTACGTGTGCCTTGTGCCTGATATCTTGCTTGCTTGTTCGGTTTTGATTCGGTTCTGTCCCTGTTACGAGTTCTGCCTGTCCCTCTTGTACTGCGCTACCTCTCGTGTATGACTCTTGTGACCCGACTTCTCTCTGCTCGTCCCCTTGGTACCGCGTCGCCCTCTTGTGTATGACCTTTGGCTTTGTCTGACCTCCCGTCTGCTTACCCCTTCTGGACCTTGCTGTCCGTACTGTGAACGACCTCCGTTTTGCCTGACTCTGAGTTTGCTGTCTTCTGTGAAAGCAGGACGCTAAGCCCTGCCCCCTTGCAGTCACATGACCATAGGTCCCGTGCCGGCTTGCTAAACTGCATCACTAAGGTCCTGTGCACCTATACTTTCTGGCTACTCTGGTCCCCAGGGGTCCCTACAGTGCGGGTGAGTCCCTGCTCAGCGGAGGCTGTGCGCCGGCGCTGTCGGGATCCTGATATTATAACTGACCGATACCATTTTTTTTTCTCTGCTTCCATTCACCTGTGTGTGTGATGGATCCTATGCACGCTCTTTCTGAGCAGGTTGAACACCTAACCCAGATGTCTCAGAAACTCCTTGGAGAACAACGAGTCCTGGCTCAGTCTCAGCAGCTGATCGCTGACACTGTGCAGGGGTTTTTTTCATCGAGGGCTCGGGATATTACATTAGTTTCCCCTGAGTCTCCAGTGAAGTTACCAGATACCTTTTCTGGAAATAAAAAAGAGTCCAGAGTTTTCAAGGAGGGCTGTAAGCTTTTTTTTTCCTTAAGACCACACTCTTCTGGGGTGAAAGTCAGAGAGTGGGGGGTCATTATGTCTCTGTTAAGGGGAGCCCCCCAAGCTTGGGCTTTCTCCCTTCCGACCACGCCCCCTGAGCGTATGACGGTAGATGCATTTTTTAAGGCCCTGGGGCATATTTATGATGAGCCTGATCGCATGCGTATGGCTGAGGACATGGTGATGAATGTGTGCCAGGGAAAGCACTCAGTCGAGTGGTTTTGTACAGAATTCAGACGCTGGGCAGCGGAGGTCTGTTGGAATGATGCCGCCCTTTGGGGTTTGTTCCGTAGAGGCATGTCTGAACATCTGAAAGACGCCTTGGCTCTCCACCCTCCGCCTGATTCCCTGGAGGAGGCTATGACACAGGCCGTCCGAATGGATCGCCAGCTACGGGCGAGGGGAGTGATGCAAAGTGAAAGACCGTTATTCTCCCAAGGAAGGGGACCCAGTCCTATTTTGGAGATCGCGGAGATGGGAACCATGGACCTCAAGGAAAATGAAAGGAGACCACGGTGCGTGGGAAAAGACTGTTTTCACTGTGGCAATTCTGGACATTGGAGAAAGGATTGCCCCTCCCATCCACTAACCAAGTGACTGAGCCCGGGTGATTGTCGTGGAGGTCACCCAGGCTCTCAGGTACCCTTTTCTGCCTTCTCTAAAATGTTGTTGCAGGTGGAACTTTGTTGTGGGAGTGTCTCCACATCCACTTCTGCCTTTGTGGATTGCGGATCAACATTTAACTTTATTGACTCTGATTTGGTATCCAGGTGTAAGTTAGGGACAGTTAGGTTGGAGACTCCTATTCACCTTGTGGCCATTGACAAAACACCACTATGTTTCGTACTGAAGAGTTTCTCCTTAAAGTGAGTTCCTTGCACCAGGAGCGTATTTCATGTTTTGTGATGGACAACCTGCCAGCGGGATTGGTGTTGACGTTCCCCTGGTTACAATTGCATAATCCTGTAATTAATTGGGAATGTCGGGACATTGTTAAATGGGGTTCTTATTGTTCTGAGAAATGTCTTGATACTGTGTCTGTGTCGTCCATGGGTCTGGAAGGTATTCCGGAGTGCCTGATAGACTATACAGACGTTTTCTCCGAAAAAGAGGCTGAGGTTTTACCACCACACTGCCCATTTGATTGTGCCATTGACCTGGTTCCAGGTGCTAAATTGCCCAAGGCCCGCTTATATAACCTTTCGGGTCCAGAACGGGCTGCGATGAAGGAGTATATTTCCGAGAGCCTCCGTAAGGGACACATTCGTCCTTCTGTTTCTCCTGTGGCGGCGGGGTTCTTTTTTGTAAAGAAAAAAGATGGTGGTTTACGCCCATGCCTCGATTTTCGTGAGTTAAATAAGTATCCCCTTCCACTTATTCCTGATTTATACAACCAATTGTCCGGAGCTAAGTGGTTTTCAAAATTAGATCTACGGGGAGCGTATAACCTTATCCGAGTCCGAGACGGAGATAAATGGAAAACCGCTTTTCTCACTACTGAAGGGTTGTTTGAAAATCTGGTCATGCCTTTCGGCTTGACGAATGCTCCAGCGGTCTTCCAAAACTTCTTAAATCACGTGTTCTCTGATTTTATTATATGTTTTTTGGTGGTATATTTGGATGACATATTGATCTATTCTCCTGATAAACAGACTCACATTGGTCATGTTCAGGCAGTTCTCCAAAGGCTCCGGGAGAACTGTCTCTTTGCTAAACTGGAAAAATGTTTGTTTTTTGTTCAGGAACTGTCGTTTCTGGGGTTCATTGTGTCTGCTGAAGGGTATCGCATGGATCCTAATAAGGTGCAGGCCATTGTCGAGTGGGTTCAACCTTGTGATTTGAAGGCTCTGCAGCGTTTCCTAGGATTTGCCAATTACTATCGCAAACTCATAAAGGGGTTCTCACAGGTGGTTAAACCCCTCACAGACATGACTCAAAAGGGGGTCGATATCAAGAATTGGTCAACCACAGCGGTAGCGGCATTTCAGTTTTTGAAAACATGTTTCATGTCGGCCCCAGTTCTTGTTCAACTGGACCCGTCTGAACCATTTATTGTTGAGGCAGATGCCTCAGAGGTGGGGGTGGGGGCGGTATTGTCCCAAGGACCCGCCACTTTGACCAATCTAATACCTTGCACCTTTTTCTCAAAGAAATTCTCTCCTGCGGAGAGAAACTATGATGGGGGAAATCAAAAACTTCTGGCCGTTGAGTTGGCCTTTGAAGAATGGAGGCATTTTTTGGAGGGGGCTGTCCATCCGATAACCGTAATTACGGACCACAAAAACCTAGCTTATATTGAGTCAGCTAAGAGGTTGACTCCTAGACAGGCTAGATGGTCACTTTTTTTCCCGATTCAACTTCACGATCACTTTTCGGCCAGGATCTAAAAATGTCAGAGCAGATGCCTTGTCACGCAGTCTATATCCGGTGCCCCCCCCGGAGCCTCCATCCTCCATTCTTCAGCCTGGGGTGGTGGTGGCAGGTATTTCGAATATGTTGGAACGAGAGATTCGGGAAGCCCAGTCTCTTGCACCGCCGGCTAAGCCGGTGGACAAACTTTTTGTGCCAGCTTAGCTTCGCCTTAAGGTCCTCCGGGAGTTCCATGACTCAGTTCTGGGTGGACATCCAGGGATCTCGGTTACCCGGAAGGCCATTGCTAGAGTATTCTGGTGGTCTGCTTTAGCCTCTGATGTTGGGGAATATGTGTCTGCATGTGATGTTTGTGCCCGTGCAAAAACCCCCCATAACGGGCCGGCCGGGGAATTGGTACCTCTGCCAATTCCTGAGAGACCATGAACGCATTTGTCCATGGATTTCATCACCAACCTTCCCCCCTCCAAGGGTAATACCGTCGTCTGGGTTGTGGTGGACAGGTTTAGTAAACAGGCACATTTTGTACCTTTGGCAGCTCTACCTAATGCGGAAACATTGTCCAGATTATTTGTTGAGCATGTGGTGCGGTTGCATGGAGTACCCTTGAATGTGGTGTCTGATAGAGGAGTGCAATTTGTTTCCAGATTTTGGAGGGCTTTTTGTAAAAGGTTGGGTATTGGTCTGTCCTTTTCATCCGCTTATCATCCAGAGACTAATGGGCAGACCGAGCGGACCAATCAGTCTCTGGAGCAAATTCTGCGTTGCTTGACTCCAGACCGACAAGATGATTGGTGTTCTGTATTACCGGTGGCTGAGTTTGCATTTAACAACCGTGTTAACCAGTCTATGGGTACATCTCCTTTTTTTTGCAATTATGGGTTACATCCTCATTTTGGAGAATTTTCCCGTTTGAATTCTGGGTGTCCTGGGGCGGATGAGACGATCCAGAGGTTGGAGAGGTATGGTGAGAGGTCCAGAGTAATATTACGAAGGCCCAGGACAAGTTTAAATTTTTTGCGGACAAAAAACGATCCACGGGACCTGTGTTTCAGATTGGGGATAAGGTATGGTTGTCCACCAAGAATATAAGACTCAAGGTCCCCTCTGCGAAGTTTGGACCCAAGTTTATTGGTCCTTATGAAATTAACGAGGCAGTTAACCCGGTGGCTTTTCGGGTGCGTCTCCCGCCATCTCTGCGGATCCCAAATGTTTTTCATAAGGCCCTTTTGAAACCTGTGAGGTCCGCTGGGGAGGGATCATCAGCTTCCCCAACACCGGTTTTGGTAGACGGGCAGTTGGAGTATGAGGTGGAACGAATTGTCGACTCCAGGTTGGTCCGTCGTGCCCTTCAATATCTGGTACAATGGAAAGGCTACAGTCCTGAAGAACGCTCGTGGGTTCCGGCTCGATCGGTTCATGCAGATCGGTTGGTCCGGGCCTTTCACGCCAAGTACCCTGAGAGACCTGGGGGTCCAGTGGCCCCCCATTGAGAGGAGGGTACTGTAATGATCCAGGACAGACACCAGAGGAATAGAAGTTGTCACCACTTTATTCCCACACCAGACTTGGGGGCACAACAGCATCGTGAGTGAGCCGGGACTAGGTAGTAAGGAGTCCCCGAAGCAGGCTACAGCTGTCTGCCGTACAAGTAGAGTTCATAGGAACATCTGACAGGAGGAACTCCAGTGTAACTCAGTACTGTGAGTACTTCACAAAAGGCGCAATAAGGGAGACGTTCAGAAAAGGCACATGTTGGCGGAGTGTTGGAAGGAGGACTTCATCTTGCCTGGAGGTTGGCTGAGCTCCTGACCCGGAGGACACAGCACGGATGCGGGCCCTTGTACCACAGCAGACTGTGAGTAAAGCTTTGGAACTACATGCCCTGGTGTCCTCCACTTATTCCTGCGTCAACCTGCTCAGCACTGCTGCATCCCCCCCCCTGCGCCTGACACTGCACCATATACGTGTCACTTCACCTACACTGCCCTGGAACTACAGCCCTGCCTGTGGAGGGCTATAACATCATTGCTGCACCACACCATCTGACCCAGAGGATCTGTCTGCAGCGTCGGCTTAACATCATCATTGCCGAACACCACAGGTGGCGTCACGAATCAATTCATAAACTTTAATCGACATAAGCACACTGAACTTTCTCCCCTTTTACAATGGGCGCCCTGGGCCACGGGCCGGGACCCAGCTGCCGTGACATCTCCCATTGAAGCTCATCGGGCCCGGTACCGAGTACCCCCACAGCCCTGGGAGGGCGATCCATAGACGCCTCTCTATTACTAATCCATGGGCTTGAATGTCACCTGACAATACAAAGGTGACATCCAGACCCCAAAGCATATTTCTTTGATGAGATATGTTATAAAGTATTATATCTTCTCTTGTACTATTGATTTCTGAAAAGTTTAAATCTTTAATGCTGTTATGAATGACATAGAATTATTCTTGCACTTGTGTCCCCACAATTAGCCATAGTAGAGTGACAGTTTCACTCTGGTCAAGTGTATATAGTAGATGGTTGGTCATTCATAGTACCAGGCACAACGTTAATGCACTTTGATTATGACTGCTATATCCCTACCATTGTCGTCATTACACTCATTAGTGCTCATTTGTTCTGTGCTTCTTTACTATAACTTTGCTTTCATCTTCTCTTCAAACCATATATTGGAAAATGTAACTTATTGCTTCAATGTGTGGCAACAAGACTTGCTCTGACTGCAGGAAGATATGATGCATAGACATTCACTGACTTCAGTAAGAGTTGCTAGGTAATGGCACAAGCTCACAGCTAATGTACACATGGCAAATGTTGGTGCTCAAGATTAAAGAATAAAAATAATTAAAAATATTACAAAAAGCTCTCAAAAATGCTTACATAGTGCAGATATGGCTATTAAATAATGTAGAGTGCTCTGCCTGATTTGCGTACTACTGTTTTAGTCGATATGCTTCCTGTGTTGTTTCTCATCTTGATTCCTTCTTCCCTTCTGATATTGGTTCCCTTAAGGAAACTACATTTTCTAGTCATACTGTAGATCAGGGACATACAGAAGAGAAAATAAGTATTTGATACACTCCTGATTTTGCACGTTTTCCCACCTACAAAGAATGGAGAGGTCTGTAATTTTTATCGTAGGCACACTTCAACTGTGAGAGACAGAATCTTTAAAAATTCCAGAAAATCACATTGTATAATTTTTACATAATCAATTTGCTTTTTGTTGCATGAATTAAGTATTTGATACAATAGAAAAACAGAACTTAATGTTTGGTACAGAAACCCTTGTTTGCAATTGCAGAGGTCATATGTTTCCTTTAGTTCTTAACCTAGTTTGCATACACCGCAGCAGGGATTTTGGCCCACTCCTCCACACAGATCTTCTCCAGATCTCTCAGGTTTCAGGGCTGTCGCTGGACAACATTCAGCTCCCTCCAAAGATTTTCTATTGGTTTCAGGTTTGGAGACTAGCTAGGCCACTAGAGGACCTTTACATGCTTCTTACAAAGCCACTCCTTAGTTGCCCTGACTTTGTGATTAGGGTCAGTGCTGCCTAGAGGACCCAACCACGACTTATCTTCAGTGCTCTTACTGAGAGAAGGATGTTGCCAAAATCTCACGATACATAACCCCATTCATGATCCCTTCATTACAGTGCAGTCATTCTGTCCCCTTTGCAGGAGGCACCCCAAAAGTATCATGTTTCCTCCCACCATGCTTCATGGTTGGGACGATGTTCTTGGGGTTGTATCCATCCTTCTTTTCCCTCCAGACACGGCGAGTAGAGTTAATACCAAAAAGTTCTATTTTGGTCTCATCTGACCACATGACCTTCTCCCATGCCTTCTCTGGATCATCCAGATGGTGATTGGTGAACTTTAATTGGGCCTTGAGATGTGCCGGCAAGAACAGGGGGACCTTGCATGCCCTGCAGGATTTTAATCAATGACAGCATAGTGTGTTACTAACGGTAATGTTCAAGACTCTGGTCCTGGCTCTCTTCAAATCATTGACCGGGTCCTCTCATGTAGTTCTGTGCTGATTACTGACCTTTCTCAGAATCATCCTTACCGCATAAGATGAGATCTACCATGGAGTTCCTGACGGAGGAAGATTACAGTGATCTTGTGCTTCTTCCATTTTCTCATAATTGTACCAACAGTTGTTGCCTTCTCACCAAGGTGCTTGCCTATTGTCCTGTAGCCCATCCCAGCCTTGTGCAGGTCTACAATTTTGTCCCAGGTGTCCTTAGACAGCTCTTTGGTATTGGACATGGTGGAAAGGTTGGGTAGTGAATGATTGAGTGTCTGAACAGCTGTCTTTTATACAGGTGATGAGTTAAAACAGGTGCAATTAATACAGGTAATGAGTGCAGAGTAGGAAGGCTTCTTAAAGGAAAACTAACAGGTCTGTGAGAGCCAAAATTCTTGCCAGTTGGTAGATGATCAAATACTTATTTCATGCAATAAAAGGCAATTTAATTATTTAAAAATCATAAAATGTGATTTTCTGTTTTTTTTTTATATTTTTAGATTCTGTCTCTCACCGTTGAATTGTATGTACGACAAAAATTACAGAGCTCTTCAATCTTTGTAGCTTGGAAAAACTTGTAAAATCGGCACTGTATCAAATATTATTTTCCACACTGTAGATGTGTTGTGTTTAGCAGTCTCAGTGTATTCTATGTAATGTACCAGCAGAGTCTCATTGTCTACTTAGTGATGGACACAGCAGATTCAGATTATCTTATGTGATGTATACAGCAGAGTCATAAGGTATCCTCTGTCTCAGCAGCAGTGCATCCTAGGTGATGTGAATACAGCAGTCTCGGTGTATACAGTAGTCTCAGTGTGTCCTATGTGATGTACACAGCAGAGTCTCATGGACTCCTTTGTGATGTATACAGCAGTTTCAGAGTATCCTATGTGATCTCTACAGTAGAATCTCAATGTATCCTCTGTCTAAGAAGCAGTCTCAGTGTATCTTGTGTAATGTAAACCGCAAAGTCTTAGTGTATCCTATGTGATCTGTGCAGCAGTTTCAGTCTATTGTTTGAGATGTACAGTGGTTGTAAAAAGTCTGCATACATCCCCAATTAAAATGTCAGATTGTTGCCATTTAGAAAACTCATACCAAGAAGAATCATCTCAAAACATTTTCCAGCTTGAATGTCACCTACAATCTGTACAAATCCACAGAGAAACAAGCTGAAATTATTTTGAGGGGGAAATAAAATTATTTAAACTAAAACAATGTGGTTGCATAAGTGTGAACAGCCTCTTTTAATTGGAGATGTGATTGCGTTCAGAATTAGCCGAGCACATTTAAACTCATGTTAAATAGTAGTCAGTAGAAAGCTGCCATGATTTACAGTGACTCTGCTTAACCCCATACAAACTTTAGCTTTCTAGGAGGATTTTCTTGACATTTTCTTAGTTGCATTTTACAGCAAAAGTCATAGGGCCTGATTCATCAAAGGGTTCACGCCAGAATTCTGGCGTAAGAGCTTTGAAAATTCACAAAAATTAGGTGTAATGTGGAGTTGCGCCTAAATTTTGCAACTTTTGCAGCTCCATCCAAAATAGGCAGTACCGGGGCAGGATGAGGGTGTTGCGGTGGAGGAACGCCACAGCTTTTCTAATTCATGATGAGCTGTGGCATTGCCTAACAGAAATCTCACTCTGATACTTATTCCCTCACTCAAACATTGACTAGTGTTAGTGTCGGTGCATAGTTACAGCTGCCACTCACTATGTACTGGGTGTGAGGAAGGAGCAGCCGTGATCTTGGATATGGGGCATAATGCTCGCCTCATGTCTGAGCTTTGCCTGTCCCAGTGACGCCAGTTTGTCTGACAGCTAACTGCGCCCCCCCATGGCCTGTAAGCATATTGAAGAAAGCAGGATTTAGTGCTCCAATGTTGAATAGCAAGGTCTTTTAGTATGATAATGAGATAAAGCCAAAACAGAGCTTCAAAGCTTGAGTAGGAGCCACGCCAGCATGGGGCATGAAGGTGCCTGGGGCTTCAATCAGAATATACCTGCCAGCTGGACACAGAAATACACATCCATTGTCTCTCCCACCCACTCCGACTTCATCCTAGGATCATGGATTATGAGCACACCTTTCGAGCTACAGACTCATAAAAAATATCCACGTGACCCTGAGGAAATTGCGCATCTGGCAGTGCGACTCCTGAGTCGGTGAGGGCTCTGGGACCTGAGATATAGAGATTGGCCCTCCACAGCGACCCAATGGGGCCATGTTTGCTCTCCACACGACAGGCAAAGCAAACTGCATTCACTGGTACCTCTCGTGTCCTGATCTGATCATCCTGGAGAAAGTTACCCCTTTCTGAGATATTGGGAATAAGTTCTGCAGGGAGCAAAAGGGTGGAGATTATTAGCCCACCCTCTGACACAGGGGGGAGGAACCCAGCATGCTTAAGAACTGGGAGCACATGGCAGAGACTTTCTCTCTCACAGAAGAACCAGATGATGATTATCTAAGAAGGAACTGGGGACAGATCTGCCAAGAGAGCAGCGGCATGTGCTTTGGGGTCTGTCCGAAAACTAAGATTCTTGTACCTGTGAACTGCAGAGCTTCCGGCATCCACATGCAACCTACAACCTGGTAAATTGACCTCCAGCTTAATATCTCTAAGTCTTGTACCACTATTGTTATATTTTTACTCTGACTGCAAATCCACTGTAATTCCGTTGTATAGCTTACTGTATATTTCTGTAATTATCTAGTGCGTCCTTAAGGCAACTAAACCATAAAATTTATCTTGGGCTGATGCTTTTACTCTGATTACAGATCTTAGAAAACCCAGCGGGTAACAGGACATCCTCCCCGGTGTCCATTTGTTCTAGGTGCAGCTCCCTTACTGACCTGAGAGACAAAGGGGGTGCCGGAGAGCTGTGCCTGTGTAGTTACGTCACATTGGTGACGTGGGAGGAACCGGGTCTTTCTTCACACTGGGCAGTGACTGAAGATTCACAGTGTTTTATTTTCCACAGCATGTCAATTCTTTTTCTGGATCTGCAGCGTTTCTGCACCCATTAATTTACATTGAGTCAGTCAAATCCGCAGGTGTAAAAAGGTCTTCGGATTAGCTGTGGATTTGCGTGCCAAAAATGCTGCGGAAAGGAAGGAGGAAGAGTGTGTCGGCGGAGAATATGTGTGTGGGTGGAGACTATGTGTGAGCTGAGAATGTGTTTGTGAGCGGAAAATATGTGAGGGTAAGTCTGCGGGTGTCTGTCTGTGGGTGTCTGTGTCTTTCTGCGGGTTTCTGTGTGTGTGTCTGCGTGTGTTTATTTGCAAGTTTATGACCACTTATAAAATGTGTTCAAAGTGCTGCTCATTGTGTTAGATTGTCAATGCAACCCTCTTCTCCCACTCTTGACACACTGATATCAACACCGCAGAAGAAATGCTAGTACAGGCTTCCAGTATCCATTGTTTCAGATGCTGCACATCTCGTATCTTCACAGCATAGACAATTGCCTTTAGATGACCCCAAAGATAAGTCTAAAGGGGGTCAGATCGGGAGACCTTGGTGGCTATTCAACTGACCCACGACGACCAATCCACTTTCCAGGAAACTGTTCATGTAGGAATGCTCGGACCGGACACCCATAATTGATGGTATGGTGTGGTATATGGGGTACAAAGATAGTGGTGCCATTCTTCATCAATGGAAACCTCAATGCTACTGGATATCTGAAATTGCTACATGATGATGTGTTGCCCTCTTTATGCACTGAAGATGGCATAAACTTGTAAATAACTCATGAAAGAATAAAGTTATGTTAAAACCAAGCACACCATTGTTTTTCTTGTGAAATTCTCAATAAGTTCAAGCACACCATTGTTTTTCTTGTGAAATTCTCAATAAGATTGATGTGTCACATGACCCTCTTCCCATTGAAAAAAAGTTGGATCCAAAATGGCCGCCATGGTCACCACCCATCTTGAAAAGCTTCCCCCCTCCCATATACTAATGTGCCACAAACAGGAAGTTGATATCACCAACCATTCCCATGGTCAAGTGGTTCTGTACTGAATTCAGATGTTGGGCAGCCGAGATTTCTTGGAGTGATGCCACCCTTCGGGGGCTGTTCCGTAGAGGCCTGTGTGAACGTCTGAAGGATGCCTTGGCACTCCATCCTCCGCCTGACTCCCTGGAGGATGCCATGACCCAAGCAGTTCGCTTGGATCACAGACTGCGGGCTAGAGGCATTATGCAACTGGAAACACCATTATTCTTCAGTGGAGATGAGACCCGGACTCTTCCTGTGGCTATGGAGGTAAGCGCTGTTAAATGTGATGAAAAGGAAAGACGACACCGCCGGGAGAAGGAGCTGTGCTTCTATTGTGGGGAATCTGGACACTGGAAGAAGGACTGCCCCTCCTGTTCGTCATCCTCCAAGATGGCGGGAAACAACTAGGTCTGGGTAGTAGTCGAGGAGGCTACCCAGACCTTCAGGTACAATTTTCCTCACGTGCAAAAATGGTACTGCAGGTGGAACTGGAACTTGGTAATGGTCTGGTTCAGACTACTGCTTTTGTTGACTGTGGTTCTGCTGTGAACCTGATTGATACCAAAATTATGACTCTTAATAAGATAGGGACAGTCAGGCTTCAGGATCCTGTTAAACTTGTGGCAATTGACTCATCCCCTCTTACCCAGGACGTTATCTCTTGCAGGTCTGAACTTTTTTCTCTAAAAGTGGGCTCCACTCATGTGGAAAAACTAAGTTGTCTTGTGCTAGGTAACTTGCCTGCAGGACTGGTACTGGGGATGCCTTGGCTTCAATGCCATAATCCTACCATTGATTGGGTTACAGGGGAGATCACTCAATGGGGATACAAGGATAAATGTGGTAACCTGGGACATCTTGTTAATGCTGTTAAATCCGTATCTGTGTCATCTGTCGGTCTGGAAGGTATTCCAGAGTACCTGAAGGATTTCAAAGACATTTTTTCCGAAAGTGAGGCTGAGGCGCTGCCACCACATAGACCCTACGATTGTGCCATTAATTTAGTACCCGGAGCCAAGTTACCTAAGGCTCGATTATTCAATTTGTCTGTGCCTGAGCGTCAAGCCATGAAGGAGTACATAGCTGAGAGTCTCCGCAAAGGGCATATCAGGCCTTCTGTGTCACCTGTGGCAGCAGGATTCTTCTTTGTGAAGAAGAAAGATGGTGGTTTGCGGCCATGCCTCGACTTTCGGGAACTGAACAAGATAACGGTTAGGAACACTTACCCGCTTCCCCTCATCCCAGACTTATGTAACCAGTTAGCTGGGGCCCAATGGTTCTCCAAGTTAGATCTCCGGGGGGCCTACAATCTGATAAGGGTTCGGGAAGGGGATGAGTGGAAAACTGCATTCCTCACATCAGAAGGACTCTTTGAAAACCTGGTAATGCCGTTTGGGTTAACTAATGCACCCGCTATTTTCCAGAATTTCATCAATATTGTGTTTTCTGACCTGATAGGCCGTTTTATTATTTATTTGGATGACATTTTGGTGTATTCCCCAGACAGCCAATCTCACTTGCAACATCTACAGACAGTTCTCCAGAGACTCAGGGAGAACCAATTGTTCGCTAAATTGGAAAAATGTTTGTTTTTTGTACAGGAACTGTCTTTTTTGGGGTTGATTGTGTCCTGTGAGGGGTTTCGTATGGATCCTAAGAAGGTGCTGGCGATCGCTGACTGGGTTCAGCCTCGAGATCTCAACGGGCTCCAGCGCTTCTTAGGATTTGCAAACTATTATCGAAGATTCATTAAAGGTTTCTCACAAGTGGTTAAACCACTCACGGATCTTACCCAGAAGGGCGCTGATGTAAAAAATTGGTCTGTACTCGCTAAGCAGTCCTTCTCAGCTATTAAGAAATGTTTCATGTCTGCCCCGGTTTTGGTACAACCAGACCTGTCCAGACTGTTCATTGTGGAGGTGGATGCTTCTGAAGTGGGGGTGGGGGCTGTGCTGTCCCAGGGTCCGTCCACCCTTACCAATCTCAAACCCTGTGCCTTCTTCTCCAAGAAGTTCTCTTCAGCCGAGAAAAACTATGATGTAGGCAATAGAGAACTTCTTGCGGTCAAGCTGGCGTTTGAGGAATGGAGGCACTTTTTGGAAGGGGCGGCTCACCCTATCCCAGTTGTCACGGATCACAAAAATTTGGCATACCTTGAATCTGCTAAGAGGCTTACTTCTAGACAAGCCCGTTGGTCACTTTTTTTTTCACGATTTCAGTTCTCCATTACTTTTCGACCGGGGTCCAAAAATGTTATAGCGGATGCCCTGCCCAGAAGTTTTGACCCAGTGTCTCCCCCTGAGCCGCCGTCCTCCTTTCTTCTCCCAGGGGTAGAAGCGGCAGGGGTCTCAACTGAGTTAGAACAAAAAATTCTAAGGGCTCAGGCCCTAGCTCCGGCAACCAGGCCAGGGGATAAACTGTTCCAGATGCATTACGGCCTAGACTTCTGCAGGAGTTTCATGAGTCTAGGCTGAGTGCTCATCCAGGTATCATGGCCACTAGAGAGGCAGTAGCCAGGGGTTTTTGGTGGCCTTCATTAAGGTCCGATGTCAAGAAATTTGTTTCTGCTTGTGGCGTGTGTGCCCGTTCCAAGAGCTTGCATAACCAGCCGGCTGGGGAACTCATACCTTTACCAGTTCCTGATAGGCCATGGACTCATCTTTCCATGGATTTTATTACCGGCCTTCCACCTTCCAGGGGCAATACCATGATCTGGGTGGTGGTGGATAGGTTTTCTAAACAGGCCCATTTCATTCCCTTGGCAGCATTACCCTCAGTAGAAACATTGACAAGGTTGTTTGTGCAGCATGTGGTCCGATTGCATGGGGTACCCTTGAATGTTGTGTCTGACAGAGGTGTGCAGTTTGTGGCCAAATTTTGGAGGGCGTTCTGTATGGGCATCTCACTCCTTCTCGTCGGCATATCACCAGGAGAGTAATGGTCAGACAGAACGCACCAATCAATCCCTGGTACAACTTCTCAGGTGTCTGACCTCCGCAAGACAGGAGGATTGGTGTGATGCGTTACCGTTGGCGGAATTCGCTTTTAACAACCAGGTGAGTCAGTCCACCAACATATCCCCATTCCTGATTAACTATGGGTTTAATCCGCATTTTGGGGAGTTTTCACGGGTGGATTCTGGTTGTCCAGGGGTAGAGGGGTCTGTTCAATGGTTAAAAAACCTCTGGCCTGAAGTCCAGCGTAATATCTCTCGGGCCCAGAGGAGGTACAAATATTTTGCTGATAAAAAGAGAGCCTCAGGAGACATGTTTCAGGTGGGAGAGAAGGTTTGGCTTTCCACACGTAACATCAACTTAAAGGTACCATTCAGCTAAGTTGGTACCAAAGTTCATTGGTCCGTACGAGGTTATGGAGATAGTCAACCCAGTGGCATATAGGTTGCGTCTCCCCGCCTCCTTAAAAATATCCAATGTGTTCCATAAATCTCTGTTGAAATCCGTAGGGTCTGTTAAAGAGGAATCCGAGCCTGTTGTTCCTCCAGTGCTGGTGGAGAGTCAATTGGAGTATGAGGTCGGACATATTGTGGACTCTCGGCGGGTGCACCGCTCTTTGCAGTACCTGGTCCACTGGAAGGGATATGGACCAGAGGAGCGCTCATGGGTCCCTGCTCGCTCTGTACATGCAGATCGCCTGGTTCGGGCTTTCCATGCCAAGTACCCAGGGAAGCCTGGGGGTCCAGAGGCCCCCCGTTGAGAGGGGGGTACTGTCATGATCCCAGTGCAGGTTTTTGAGCTGCACGTCAGGGGTTAATGTCTGGAGCTCAGTGCAGGTTTTGACCTGCACACCTGGGGTTAATGATTGTGGCCTCTTTTTGGCTCTGGGAGAGCTTCTTAAACCCCTGGGAAGCTCCAATCCCTGCCAGTTATACTTGTCCGAGTGTGCTGACCTCTGTGTGCCTGTGCCTGTTCGTTGTTATAGCTTGTTTATATGGTTCTGACCAGATTCTGTTTCACGTTTTGAGTTTGCCTGTTGATTCTGTACTGCGCTACCGTCTCTGTGTATGACTCATTGCCTGTGATCTGACTACTCTCTGCTCGCCCCTCTTGTACCTTGCAGCTATCTCTGTGTATGACTCATTGACTACGTCCTGACTATCCTCCCTGTCTATGCCCCTTGGTAACTTTGTCTTGCAGTTACCCTGCTAGAAGTTCTCTAGCAGCCCCTAGCTCGCTGGAGTTTAGGCCACGCCCCTAGCAGTCACGTGCTTCAGGTCCTGCTGTTCTGAAGTACGCATCTACTCGGCTGCTGCCGGCTCCACAGGTATCTTTGAGCACAGTTCGCTTTACTCAGGACACGCGCACTGGCTCAGTGAGCAAGTTCAGTGTGGTGTTCCTGACATATTTGTTTTGTGTGTGTAAACATATTTGAACATGGTATGTAATGATATTATGTTCTTCAATGGAGAATGCAAAAGAAGAGGTTGGACAAGGAAATGACATCACAATTTTTTTTTGTCAAATGATATCTTTATTTAGCTTGCAAATCTGCATAAAAATCCGCATCAAATCAGCGTCAAAAACACGCGGATTTTCAACTGCGTTTTCTGCCAAGAGAGGAAGAATCCGTGCAGATTTTTACAAGAGCAAATCCGCAACATGTGCACATACCCTTACTGAAAGCCGGAGACTGTTGGGAGGAACAAAGTTAATTTCCTTTCCGCATGCTGGGCTTTCAATGCCACGTATGCATGGCTTTAGAACAATATTAACCTGCAGATTAACCCCACATTTGCAGGTTAATAGTGTTTTATGATATGACAGGTTCCCTTTCAATTTCCCCTAAGGAAGTGATGTCTGGGTCTAATATTCTGCAATAATAACAGTTCTTTACCTATTTCTAAAATTCATGATCTTTATAACGTAACTCCTTTATTTATGACAATAAGAAGCTGAGCCAGATCTGTGCTATGGGTCATCTGATAGTATGGCCAGAGGACCTCCTCTGTGATTTGTGGGGATGGCAACTTGTGCACAAAGTTCTAGTTAGTCGTTGCAGTTTTGTAGATGTGTGCTGGCCGAGTTTTTATAGGTAAATTGTCAGCCAATAAAGTGTTGTGCTCCATTTCCATCATTTTTCCACCAGTATCTAATGTTCTCTTTCTGGAGAGCCTATACAATTAAGGTACCGTTACACTATGCGACGCACCAGCGATCCCGACAACGATACGACCCGGTAAGGATCGCTGGTACATCGCTAAATCGTCATTAGTAAGCTGTCAAACAGACAGATCTACTCAACAACGCAGCAAGAATCCGATGATCCGTATAACAACCTCGGCGGTCGTTGGGACCTTGTCACACTGCAGCTATTCTGACGACTCCCGCCTGCGTCCCTCAGTTCTGAGTCGCCAACGAGGTAGCTTGTCGGCGTCAAACACAAACTGCACGCTGGCCAGCAGGACACCAGTGATAAAAACATGGCCTGGGACATTCGAGCACGATCAGCGAGATCGCAGCGGGGGGCCCAGTTGCTGCTATGTGTCACATGTAGCGAGATCGCTGGTGAGGTCGCTGTTGCGTCACAAAATCTGTGACGCTTCAGGGATCTCGCTAACGATCTTGCTATGTGGGACGGGGCCTTTAGAAGCAAAGTTGAGCACTTAGCCATACCTCCCAACTTTTCCAGAAGATAAAGATGCACAAACTATACTTGTGGAATGGTAATTTTTGTCCATGCACCTAACTACACCCCTTAGCCACACCTATTTACAATTTCTTTCTACCCTGACAGGTCGAGAAGTCAGAGGGGAAAGTGGTGGTGAAGGATATTCAGCAGACGCCTCGGACAGCAGGGTGTAGCCTGGTGTCCTTTGACAGCTCTTTGGTCTTCACCATAGTGGAGTTTGGAGTCAGACTGTTTGAGGGTGTGCACAGGTGTCTTTTTATACTGATAACAAGTTTAAACAGGTGCCATTACTACAGGTAATGAGTGGAGGAAAGAGGAGACTCTTAAAGAAGAAGTTACAGGTCTGTGAGAGCCAGAAATCTTGATTGCTTGTTTCTGACCAAATACTTATTTTCCACCATAATATGCAAATAAAATGAAAAAAAAACAGACAATGTGATTTTCTGGATTTTTTTTTCTCAGTTTGTCTCCCATAGTTGAGGTCTACCTATGATGTAAATTACAGACGCCTCTCATCTTTTTAAGTGGTGGAACTTGCACTATTGCTGACTGACTAAATACTTTTTTTCCCCACTGTATGTAGTATGTATGTTACATGTAGTATATATAGTATATATGTAGTATGCATGTTGCATGCATGTAGTATATATGTTGTATGTATGTTGCATGCATGTAGTATATATGTATTATGTATGTAGTATGTAGCATGTATGTAGTATGTATGTTGCATGTATGTAGCATGTAGTATATATGTTGTAAGTATGTTACATGTAGTATATATGTAGTATGCATGTTGCATGCATGTAGTATATATGTTGTATGTATGTTGCATGCATGTAGTATATATGTATTATGTATGTAGTATGTAGCATGTAGAATGTATGTAGCATGCAGTATATATGTAGTATGTATGTTACATGTAGTATATATAGTATATATGTAGTATGCATGTTGCATGCATGTAGTATGTAGCATGTATGTAGCATGTAGTATATATGTAGTATGTATGTTACATGTAGTATATATAGTATATATGTAGTATGCATGTTGCATGCATGTAGTATATATGTTGTATGTACAGTGGGGCAAAAAAGTATTTAGTCAGTCAGCAATAGTGCAAGTTCCACCACTTAAAAAGATGAGAGGCGTCTGTAATTTACATCATAGGTAGACCTCAACTATGGGAGACAAACTGAGAAAAAAAAATCCAGAAAATCACATTGTCTTTTTTTTTTCATTTTATTTGCATATTATGGTGGAAAATAAGTATTTGGTCAGAAACAAAATTTCATCTCAATACTTTGTGATATGTCCTTTGTTGGCAATGACAGAGGTCAAACGTTTTCTGTAAGTCTTCACAAGGTTGCCACACACTGTTGTTGGTATGTTGGCCCATTCCTCCATGCAGATCTTCTCTAGAGCAGTGATGTTTTTGGCTTTTCGCTTGGCAACACGGACTTTCAACTCCCTCCAAAGGTTTTCTATAGGGTTGAGATCTGGAGACTGGCTAGGCCACTCCAGGACCTTGAAATGCTTCTTACGAAGCCACTCCTTCGTTGCCCTGGCGGTGTGCTTTGGATCATTGTCATGTTGAAAGACCCAGCCATGTTTCATCTTCAATGCCCTTGCTGATGGAAGGAGGTTTGCACTCAAAATCTCACGATACATGGCCCCATTCATTCTTTCATGTACCCGGATCAGTCATCATGGCCCCTTTGCAGAGAAACAGCCCCAAAGCATGATGTTTCCACCACCATGCTTTACAGTAGGTATGGTGTTTGATGGATGCAACTCAGTATTCTTTTTCCTCCAAACACGACAAGTTGTGTTTCTACCAAACAGTTCCAGTTTGGTTTCATCAGACCATAGGACATTCTCCCAAAACTCCTCTGGATCATCCAAATGCTCTCTAGCAAACTTCAGATGGGCCCGGACATGTACAGGCTTAAGCAGTGGGACACGTCTGGCACTGCAGGATCTGAGTCCATGGTGGCGTAGTGTGTTACTTATGGTAGGCCTTGTTACATTGGTCCCAGCTCTCTGCAGTTCATTCACTAGGTCCCCCCGCGTGGTTCTGGGATTTTTGCTCACCGTTCTTGTGATCATTCTGACCCCACGGGGTGGGATTTTGCGTGGAGCACCAGATCGAGGGAGATTATCAGTGGTCTTGTATGTCTTCCATTTTCTAATTATTGCTCCCACAGTTGATTTCTTCACTCCAAGCTGGTTGGCTATTGCAGATTCAGTCTTCCCAGCCTGGTGCAGGGCTACAATTTTGTTTCTGGTGTCCTTTGACAGCTCTTTGGTCTTCACCATAGTGGAGTTTGGAGTCAGACTGTTTGAGGGTGTGCACAGGTGTCTTTTTAAACTGATAACAAGTTTAAACAGGTGCCATTATTACAGGTAATGAGTGGAGGAAAGAGGAGACTCTTAAAGAAGAAGTTACAGGTTTGTGAGAGCCAGAAATCTTGATTGCTTGTTTCTGACCAAATACTTATTTTCCACCATAATATGCAAATAAAATGAAAAAAAAACAGACAATGTGATTTTCTGGATTTTTTTTTCTCAGTTTGTCTCCCATAGTTGAGGTCTACCTATGATGTAAATTACAGACGCCTCTCATCTTTTTAAGTGGTGGAACTTGCACTATTGCTGACTGACTAAATACTTTTTTGCCCCACTGTATGTTGCATGCATATAGTATATATGTATTATGTATGTAGTATGTATGTAGTATGTAGCATGTATGTAGTATGCATGTTGCATGTAGTATATATGTAGTATGTATGTTACATGTAGTATATATGTAGTATGCATGTTGTATGTATGTAGCATGTAATTTTTTTTTTTTTTTTACATTCAACACATTAGCCGGATGATGGGACTACTACTGTCCCATCATTGGCTAATGTGTCAATCACTGTCATGGTAGCAGGCATCGCCCGATGGGACTTGTAGTCCCATCGGACGATGCCTGCACAGACCCCCGGAGCCTGCACAGCCCACCTGCAGGCCGGCACAGCCCCCCGGCAGGCCGGCACAGACCACCGGAGCCTGCACAGCTCCCTGGCAGGCCGGCACAGCTCCCCGGCAGGCCGGCACAGACCCCTGGAGCCTGCACAGACCACCGGCAGGCCGGCACAGCCCCCCGGCAGGCCTGCACAGACCACCGGAGCATGCACAGACCACCGGAGCCTGCACAGACCACCGGCAGGCCTGCACAGATCACCGGAGCCTGCACAGACCACCGGCAGGCCTGCACAGACCACCGGAGCCTGCACAGACCCCCCGGCAGGCCGGCACAGCCCCCCGAAAGGCCCGTACAGACCCCAGAGAGGCTGTACAAGGCAAAAATAGGGTTTTTCTTATTCCGATACCGGAAGTCCCATAGACTTGAATGGGACTTCCGGTATCGGAATCAGCGATACCCGATATTTTTTTTAGATCGGCCGATACCATCCGATACGATACTTTTAAGTATCGGACGGTATCGCTCAACACTAATAAACTGTCTTGCCAATACTCTTGAACACCTCCTGTCCACATTAAGTTCAGTTCCAGGTTATTACTGATGATCAGGTGAAGCTTTTTAGCTACATTAGCTGTCTGTTTGAATGTTCTTTATCGCTGGTGCTGCATATGTGTCCTGCATTTTTTTACTTACTTTTATACTACAGCAGTAGGCCCACAAATGATTCATATCCTGTATGCTAAAAGAATACTCTAAATCTCTGACCAGCGTACATCAGACTTCAAGATGTGAAGAATACAACAATATAATACTATAATGAATATAAGTATAATTAAAAGGTATCTGTCAGCAGGTTTTTGGCTGTGTAATCTGAAGACAGCATGAGCTAGGTTTTAAAACACTGAATCCAGCAATGTGTCACATATGAGGCTCTGTGCTGTTGTTTACTTACAATGAAGGTTTTATCATCAGGTTATTATTACCGATAGACTAGGTCTCAAGCAAATGCTAGAACAAACACGACCCCTCCTGTGATAAGCAGCTCACTGTTGTGAATTCTCTCTCTGGCTTCCCTAGGGTGATTACTGAAGATAGTGGAGCTGGTCAGATTGAGAGTTCTCTTTCTGGGCTCCCTCTGGTGGTTACTGGAGGTAGTGGAGCTGATCTGATTGACAGAGGCTTGCCAAATGATAATGAGGAAGACAATTGGAGATCTGGGGTTTCTGATTGGGATTTAAGACAGCTGACTCCCTCTATCCCTGCTGGTGTTTTTCTTCCTGTGCTTCCTGAGGTCTGATGTCTCCTGCTCTTTCCCTGCATGTTCAGCTAAGTGGTTCATTTGCTATTCTGTTTGAATTTGATCTGGTTTTGTTTATCTCTGCTTTGTGCGGGTCAGCTTGCTCCTGCTGGGGCTGTGCTGAATCACCGCCCGTATGTTACTGCATATGCTAGTTTGTTTTGTCCTCTTTTATATTAGTCTCTTTTTGCTTTGCTTTCAGAATATACCAAAGTGCTGATATAGTGGGGGCGAAGTCGTGCGACTTCAGTGTTTTTGTGCATCAGACGTGTTGGACTATTTGCAGGGTTTTTTGCGTTTTTGCAGACAGTGTCTTTCTTTTCCTGTTTGTGTTTTCATCTTGTCTCACCTACAATATATGTTTGGGGGCTATCTATTCCTTTGGGGTTTGTTCCGGGGCAGTTTAAATTTCCCCTTTCTTGCTTTAGGCTTAGTTAGCTCTCCTGCTGTGCCGAGGCGTCTAGGATCATCGTAGGTACGCTCCACGGCTACTGCTAGTTGTGTGGACAGCATCAGGGATCTGCATCTGCCTAGTTACCAACCTCTCTGGTTTTCTGTGGCTTAGCCTGAGCCTGCTATTCTCCTCGGTAACCCATTCATAACAGAATCACCAGCCTAACTGTTGACTCTAGGGTACTCTAAAGAAGAAAAGAATTTAAAAAAAAAGTGTCAGAATTTTTTTTTCATATATTTTTTCCTTTTTTTTCTGGGGCTGTAGGAGGATATTTTTTGTCTAAATGGAGACTAAGCAATTGTCTGATCATGTTGAGCAGCTTGCTGCTGAAGTACGGGGAATTTCTGCCTATCTCGCTCAATCATCTGCTGTTGAACCAAAAATCTCTACTCCTGATGTATTTTCTGGGGATTGGTCTAAATTTTTGAATTTTAAGAATAATGGTAAATCATTTTTTGCTTTGAAACCTAACTCATCGGGCAGCTCTGTGCAGCAGATTAAAATTGTCATACGCGGCGATCCCCGGGATTGGGCCTTTTCTTTGACACCCGGAGATCATATTCTGGCTAATGTGGACGCATTTTTCCAAGCCTTGGGGTTGTTGTATGATGAACCTAATGCTATTGATCAAGCTGAGAAAACTTTTTTGGCATTGAACCAGGGTCAGGTTTCTGCAGAGTTATATTGTCAAAAATTCCAAAAGTGGGCGGTCCTTACTAAATGGAATGACGATGCCCTAGCAGCTCTCTTTCGGAAGGGTTTGGCAGAAACTGTAAAAGATGTTATGGTGGGCCTTCCTCTTCCCTCTGGTCTTGACGACTCTATGTCATTGGCCATTCAAATTGATCAGCATTTACATGAATGTAAAACTACACGAGAGGTGTTGCCACCTTTCAAAGGAACTTCTGAACCCATGCAATGTGATAGGGTTTTGTGTAGGGCGCAACGTCAGGAGTTTAGAAGGCGTAATAAGTTGTGTTTTTTTCTGCGGGGATGCCTCTCATACTATTGCTGTCTGCCCTAAACGAGAAAAGCATTTTGCTCACACATTTGCGGTGGGCAGTGTACAGCCTAAGTTCCATTTGGCGATTACCCTGATCTGCTCCTTGTCTACATTTTCCGCTAAGGCTTTTGTTGATTCAGGAGCAGTTTTGAATCTGATGGATTAAGACTTTGCTAAATGTTGTGGTTTTCCCATGATACCCCTGTAGACTCCTATCCCTTTGAGGGGTATTGATGCTACTCCCTTGGCGGAGAATAAACCCCAGTTTTGGACCCAGGTGATAATATGGGTCGCCCCGGACCACCAAGAAAATTGTAAATTTTTGGTGTTGCATAATTTGCATGATACCATTGTTCTGGGTTTCCCTTGGTTGCAAACTAATCATCCTGTTTTAGTTTCTAAATCTGTGTCTGTGGTGAGTTGGGGTTGTCAATGTGTTCTTAGTGACACTCCTGTTTTCTCCACCTCTCCCCAGTCTCATGATATTCCTGATTATTTGGCTGATTTTTCTGATGTATTCAGTGAGAGTAAGTCTGTGTCTTTGCCTCCTCATAGGAGTTATGACTGTAAAATTGAGTTAATGCCCAGGTGTAAATTTCCCAAGGGTCAGCTTTTCAACTTATCGGTACCCGAACCTGATGCTACGCGATCTTATATCAAGGAGTCATTGGAGAAGGGTCATATTAGACCATCCTCTTCACCTTTAGGTGCTGGGTTTTTTTTGTGACCAAGAAAGATGGTTCATTAAGGCAATGTATTGACTACCGTTCCCTTAACAATATCACTGTTAAATATCAGAGTTAAAAGTGCCTGTTGGTTTACCAAGCTTGACCTCAGGGGGACGTATAATCTTATTCGCATCAAGCACGGGGATGAATGGAAGACGACGTTTAATACTCCGGAGGGTCATTTTGAGTACCTGGTGATGTCTTTTGGGCTCACTAATGCCCCTTCTGTTTTCCGGGACTTTGTGGATAAGTTTTTGATCATCTATCTGGATGATATTTTGATCTTTTCCAGTGATTGGGATTCTCATGTGGAACATGTCTGGACTGTGTTCCGGATTTTGTGGGAAAATTCTCTGCATGTTAAGGGATCAAAGAGCCTCTTTGGTGTACAGAGGATTTCATTTTTGGGATTCATTTTGTCCCCCTCAGCTATTGAAATGGACCCAGCCAAGATACAGGCCATTTATGATTGGGTTCAGCCCACTTCTTTGAAGGCTCTACAGAAGCTTTTGGGTTTTGCTAATTTCTACCATAAATTTATAAGTAATTTTTCTGGTATTGTTAAACCTCTGACTGATTTGACCAAAAAGGGCGCTGATGTGGTGAATTGGTCTCCAGAGGCAGTTTTGGCATTTCAGGAGGTTAAGCGGAGATTCACTTCTGCTCCGGTTCTACGACAACCTGATGCCTCACTCCCATTTCAGGTGGAGGTAGATGCTTCTGAGATTGGTGCAGGAGCCATTTTGTCCCAAAGAGATCCGGTGATTTCCAAGATGAATCCCTGTGCCTTCTTTTCTCGAAAATTCTCCCCATCTGAACGTAACTATGACGTGGGGAATCAGGAATTGTTGGCCATGAAATGGGCATTTGAAGAGTGGAGACATTGGTTGGAGGGAGCTAGACATCAAGTTGTGGTCCTCACCGACCCCAAGAATTTGATTTATCTTGAATCAGCCAAATGCTTGAATCCTAGACAGGCTAGGTGGGCCTTGCTTTTCACGCGTTTTAATTTTGTGGTCTCTTTTCTTCCGGGCACTAAGAATGTTAAGGCGGATGCCCTTTCTAGGAGTTTCTTTGTTGATTCTCTTGATGTGACCGAGCCTACTACCATTCTAAATGAGGGTGCAGTTCTTTCCGCCATCTCACCCGATTTGAGATGTGCCCTGGAAGAATTTCAGAAGGACAAACCTGAATGTTGCCCTATGGGAAAATTGTATGTCCCTGACCAGTGGAGGAAAAGTAATGTCTGAAATTCATTGTTCCGCGTTGGCTGGTCATCCAGGTACTTTTGGTACCAGAGATTTGGTGAGTCAGTCTTTTTGGTGGCCTGCCTTATCTCATGATGTCAGGAATTTTGTGCAGCCCTGTGGGACTTGTTCTCGGTCCAAGCCCTGTTCTCATTCTAGTGGGTTGTTGATGCCCCTGCCGGTGCCCAGGAGGCCATGGACTCATATCTCAATGGATTTTATTTTGGATTTTCCTGTCTCTCAGAGAATGACTGTTATCTGGGTGATCTGTGATAGATTTTCTAAGATGGTCCATCTTGTACCACTCCCAAAGTTGCCATCTTCTTCTGAGTTGGTGCCCTTGTTTTTACAACAGGTGGTTCGGTTGCACGGGATTCCTGAGATGATTGTGTCGGACAGAGGAGTCCAGTTTGTTTCCAGATTTTGGAGAGCTTTTTGTTCCAAACTGGGAATTCAGTTATCTTTCTCCTCTGCATTTCATCCTCAGACCAAAGGGCAGACCGAGAGAACAAACCAGACTTTGGAATCCTATTTGAGATGTATCATATCTACTGATCAGGATGACTGGGTCTCATTTTTGCCCTTGGCTGAATTTGCGCTAAACAATAGGGCTAGTTCTGCCACTTTGATGTCGCCCTTTTTCTGTAACTTTGGGTTTCATCCTCGATTTTCTTCAGGGCAGGTGGAATCTTCGGCATGCCCATGTGTGGATTCTGTGGTAGAGAGAATGCAGCAGATTTGGGACCAAGTGGTGGATAAGATGTCCCACTCTCAGGAAAAAGCCCAACGGTTTTCCAACCGGCATAGGACCATTGGTCCCCGGTTTAAAGTGGGTGATATGGTTTAGTTGTCTTCAAAGAATATTCCTATGAAGGTTGCGTCTCCCAAATTCAAGCCAAGATTCACTAGACCTTATAAGATTTTGGAAATCCTTAATCCCGTTTCTTTCCGTTTGGCTCTTCCAGTTACCTTTAAGATTCACAAGGTGTTCCATAAATCCTTGTTGAAGAGGTTTGTAGAGCCAGTAGTTCCTATGGCGGCACCTCCTGACCCTGTATTGGTTAAAGGTAATTTGGAGTATGAGGTAGAGAAAATATTGGTTTCTTGTTTGGCTAGACGGAGACTCCAGTACCTGGTTAAATAGAAGGGTTATGGCCAGGAGGATAATTCTTGGATCTCTGCTTCTGACATTCATGCCAAAAGATTGGTTCGTGCTTTTCACTGGGACCATCCTGACCAGCCTGGTGGCGTGGATGAGGGTTCCGTGACCCCTCCTCAAGGGGGAATACTGTTGTGAATTCTCTCTCTGGATTCCTTCTTGTGATTACTGAAGATAGTGGGGCTGGTCAGATTGAGAGTTCTCTTTCTGGGTTCCATCTGGTGGTTACTGGAGGTAGTGGAGCTGATCTGATTAACAGAGACTTGCCACCTGATAATGAGGAAGACAATTGGAGATCTGGTGTTTCTGACTGGGATTTAAGACAGCTGACTCCCTCTATCCCTGCTGGTGTTTTTCTTCCTGTGCCTCCTGAGGTCTGATGTCTCCTGCTCTTTCCCTGCATGTTCAGCTAAGTGGTTCATTTGCTATTCTGTTTGCACTTGATCTGGCTTTGTTTATCTCTGCTTTGTGCGGGTCAGCTTGCTCCTGCTGGGGCTATGCTGAATCACCGCCCATATGTTACTGCATGTGCCAGTTTGTTTTGTCCCCTTTTATACTGGTCTCTTTTTGCTTTCAGAATATACCAGAGTGCTGATATAGTGGGGGCAAAGTCGTGCGACTTTAGTGTTTTTGTGCATCAGACGTGTTGGACTTTTTGCTGGGTTTTTTGCGTGATTGCAGATAGTGTCTTTCCTTTCCTGTCCTGTCTAGTCAGTGTGGGCCCCATCGTTTGCTCAGTCTATTTTTCTGCCTGCGTTTGTGTTTTCATCTTGTTTTCATCTTGTCTCACTGACAATATATGTTTGGGGGCTATCTATTCCTTTGGGGTCTGCTCCGGGGCAGTTTAGATTTCCCCTTTCTTGCTTTAGGCTTAGTTAGCTCTCCGGCTGTGCCGAGGCGTCTACGATCATCGTAGGTACGCTCCACGGCTACTGCTAGTTGTGTGGACAGGATCAGGGGTCTGCATCTGCCTAGTTACCAACCTCTCTGGTTTTCTGTGGCTTAGCCTGGGACTGCTCTCCTTCTCGGTGACCCATTCATAACAGCTCACTGTCAATAGGCTATGTACATAGAGAGCCTGGTGAGGTCAGGGGCAACTTTAGGAGATCTGCTACATGTAAGAACTCTGATTGTGTCACAACTGCTGCACCCAGTAAACTAACATCATTGGAATCAGGGTCTCTTTTCCTAAATTATCCTGCTCTCAGATGAGGTATCAAAAACGTGCTGACAGAGTCCCTTTAAATCATAACACCAAGAAACCTATTAATGAAAATAGACAACATGGAGCAGTTAGACAGAGAAAAGGAATCTTGTGTGTTAGACATGTGGCCAAAACAAAAATGTAATCTAAATTTTATTAATGGGGTTGTTTAATGAAGGGCATATGGACTCACAAGGCCTGAATGGAAAGGAGAGCATATCCAGAATGTAATAACATTTATTGGGGTTTGAGAATACCTCAATGTCTAGAGAACATCTTTTGGACATTGGATGATTCAGAATCAAAGTTTCCAAAAACATGATTGTTTCACTTCTAGCATTAATAGTAACAAAAAAATCCAAACATAATTTGTCGATGACCCTTGTGTGCGCTCGCAAATACAGAAACACATTTTATTGATTTGGGACCCACTAAGTAAATGTGTAAAGATGCTAAGATCTAACAAATCAAATTTAAGAATAAGTGTGGGACATGACCCAATAAAACACATACTATATCGCAGTTCAAGGCCAATCTACGGTATTAATGGAAGAGGTGATTTGTATCTCCATTGCTCTCAGTGGTATTTACGCACAATTATGGATGGCTGTATACGATGTAGTGTCAGTGTCTCTATGGTAATGACATACTTTTACCAAAGTACGATAAAACAGCTGTAAATTCCCTGAAGAAATTGACAAAGGAAACATCTCAAAGTAATTTATTTGGAGAAGTGCAGACGAGGCTACACACACTGTGTGACTCACTCTTTGTTAAGCGTGCACATATATATATAATGGACATTGGCTATTTTTGGTACTTAATTTTTACAATAATTTTTTAAGGTGAGGGGTTCCTACTGGTCGAATAAATTACCCTCAAGATTGTTAGTTATGAACTCAACTTTATCCTGGAATGACTTGAAATCTGCTGCCCAAAAAGAAGTACTAAAGGCATGGGAACTTGAGCTATGTAACAGAACGCATGATGTGAAAGTGAAAGATTTTTTGATATATGGTTTGGAGGCCATAAGAGCATTTGGGAAGTCATAAAAACATATTCTTTTTATTGGTTGTACATTAAACATACCCTAAGTTTAGTGAATTACTCTGCAACTGATTTATTGTAGTCTTAGCAAGTAAAAATGTCCAGCAACATAATAAATACATTTTTATATTCAGTATTTTTTTTCATGATGGGATTACTAAATAGTTTGCTCTTGTAAGCAATAATGTATGTTAAATAAGTGAATTCCCAATTTAAAAATGGCCATATATTAGTAACTGTTAAAAATAAGTGCTTCATTTTATTGCTTTCATTTACCGTGTATATTACTCTAATATATTTTATTTATTGAGTTCATTGCCTTCAGTATTTTTGCATAAAGTAAAAATTAGCGATCCCATCTACCCGTCATCTTAGGCCTGTTTCACACTTCCGTTTTTTCAAATCCGTCAAAATCCGTTGTTTTCCGTAAAAAAACGGATCCGCCATTTTTTGCAGGATCCGTTTTTTTGTCCCATAGACTTCCATTACGGTTACCGCGGATCCGTCAAAAAAACGGATCCGTTTTTAAAAAAACGGATCCGTTTGCATCAGTTTCCGTCAAAAAAACGGAAACGGATCCGTTTGGCGGACACAAAAACGAAAGTGTGAAACAGGCCTTACACTTTTAAACCTTATTTAAACACTGCATGTGTCAAAAAGTTGATATTGATGGGGTCTTTAAGCCAAAAGCCGTAAAACTATTTGTGGTTTGGATCTCTTAGTTATATTAATGATGATTTCTTTTAAGCATTTTTGAAATTTGTTACAACAAACTGTCCATGTTTAAGGAAAACATAAAAGTAAAGGAATTGGGAAAATAAATAAAAAGGGTTGAATATTACTATGACCATCTAAGGTAAGATAAAATGGGATAAGGGGAGGAATGAGAACAGAAGGGAAGGTTTTTGTCCTGATGAAGAGGTCGTGTTTGACCTTGAAACGTGGGACATGTAAACCTTATAATAAAATCAGTTGATTTTATCCTGCTATTGAGTCCTTATTAGCAAATGCAGTTGATGACAACTCCTTCCTACTTTCCAATGAACCTGATAGACATTCGGAGAAGCAAGAGTTGCCCCACCACCTAATCTCTTGAGTTTCCCAACTGATTACAGGATTGTGCTTAATTAACCTTGGCGGGCCTAACACTAACTTTGCAGGTAGAAAAGGAAAAACTATGAATGAAATGGATTTAATATGTAACACTCCTCCTTTCATACATACATTCTCGACCTTTATAGTAAAGTGACTTTAAGAAAGAGGAGAGTTTGCCAAAACTTAAATAAGAAAGCCGAGAGTAGAAATATCATAACCACAGATTACAAAATTATGATCAATTAAATTTAAAACAGAACCTGAATCCAAAAATGTAGGTGTAAAGATAAAACCAGATTTATTCTCCAGGTATACATGTAAGAAAAATTTGGATGACTGTACCTTTACATTTAAAGTCTTTTCTTTCTGTTTTTAAAGCCTTTTTTTCTTTCTGTTTTAGAAATTCATCTTTATATTTGAAACATTGAACCACCTGAACGACCACAGCATAAACAAAACCGAGCAGATGCTCTGAGTTCTGTACCCCCTCTGGCATCTCTGTAAACACTGTAGGTTCACCAGTGGCACTGAAATGCCTATGTGTCTCTCTCTTAAGTCAAGCTATTTATTTAAAGAACAGACAAGTGCCATAGCTTCCTCCAGTGACTGTGGCCAGGAACTGTAGACCAGCATGTCTTTAATCTGACCCAAAAGTCTCTGGCAGAATTGACTCAGTAGGGCGGGGCTATTACAGGAGGTCTCTAGTGCCCAGCGTCTATACTCTGAGCAGTATTTCTAAGCTATATGGTCAGGTTGAACCAATTTACTGATCATTGATTTAGCTACCGCAACTTTGTTCGGGTCGTCATAAATGATGCCATGAGTTGAGAAAAATGCCTCGGAAAATGAAAGACAACGTCGGGGAATCCTCAGGCAAAGAACATACCCAGAACTGTGGATTCCCATGGAGCAAAGACAAAATAATGGTCACTTGTTGACTCTCACACCTCGAGGAGAGAGGACAAAGGCGAAAGAATAATTTACATGATGCAGAAAAAATTTAAAACTTTGTTCCATTCCCACCAAAGCACTCCAGTAACTTTACTGGGATTAGCAGAACTTCCAAGATGTTGATGAAGCTTGATGCCCGAAATCTCCAAAGAAAAAGCTTAAAGTTGTGTGGCAAAAACTTTCACAGAATCCATAATGAAGCCACAGCACACACTAATGGACTGGCTATAATATTATGCATGGGACTCACTCACTCATATAGGTATAATGGGAATAATAAAGCCTACACCACAGAGAAGCCGCACCCACACCCCACTGGTCCCTGTACAGATCAGACAATCACTAGCAACACAACTGAAAAACACCACCTTGGACCTGGCTCCATAAAAGGCCATACCTCCTGTGGAACTAGAGGGGAGGCCGCTGTGCACAGCTAACCAGGAAAGGGAAATTGTGCAGAGTGATAAGAGGACCCAGGAAGAGGAAACCTAAAGCATGTTCACGAAGGGGAAATAAGAAAAAGAAGAAGAGTAATAAATGAAACAAGAATAACCTCCCACCAATCTAACTGAGGAGAAAGGAAAGGTGCTGGGAAGGCAGATAAACAAACACACAGCAAAACACAAATGTTTTTTCCCATCAGAGAAAAGCCCTTCGCTGAAGAGCTGGAACTCCTTAGCACTAATCCACTTAGAAGTATAACCAGCAAGGAAGTGTAGTGAAGGGGAATATATATAGCCCAAACCAAAATGTGATAGGGCAACCAAAATGGGACAATGGGAAACACCTGAAGAGGAGCAAGCCCAGAAAGGAAGAATAAAGGAAATAGAAACCATCAGCATAAGGACAGGGAAGAAAAGGGAAATATCTCAGACAGGATCTATAAATCTCCAACCTAAATCTTAGAAAAAAGTAGTACTTGGATATAGATAGGTAGATCTATAGATAGATCTATAGATAGCTAGATAGATAGATCTATAGATAGATATATAGATCGATCTATAGATGGATAGATAGATCTATAGATAGATAGATCTATAGATAGATAGATGGATCTACAGATAGATAGATTGATCTATAGATAGATAAATCTATAGCTAGATATATCTATAAATAGATAGATCTATCTATAGATAGATCTATCTATCACCGGTTTTGCTGCAGATTTGACTGACTCACTGGAAGTCAATGGGTGCAGAAACGCTGCAGATCTGCAAAAAGAATTGACATGCTGCAGAAAATAAAATGATGCAAATCCGCTCATATTTTTCTGCAGCATGTGCACACCATTTCTGAATTTCCCATTGACTAACATTGGTTGTGCACTACACTGCTGATTTGATGCAAATCTGCGCGTCCAAAAACGCTGCGGATCCGCATCAAAATTCGCAACGTGTGCACATAGCCTAAAGAGGTAAAAATGATGTGCATAAATTCAAGAGAAAAAAAGCAAAAAGCAAATGGACTGTTTATTAATGACATGACAGCTAATAAACTAGTCCCTTTAGCCCAAAGGTACAGTAAGGCAGAAATCTGTATGTTTGTACTTTCCCTATTATAATTGGAAGTAAAAGCATATTATTCATAGTGTGCATTCCAAAGCTTTGTCTCTATACTTTTACATTAGCTACATAGCATGCCTTTTACAGACCATTAGATGTCACCATAACAGCACTTACTCACACTATTAAATGCATTTGCTCTCCTTTAGCAGACATTGCTCAATAATTTAAGTTGTGAATGTTTTTCTAAGGTGTGCTGAGGTGCTTGCTTATTAGAGGCGTATTAGGGCTCGCTCACACTGGCATATAAATCAGACAAGTGCAACGAGATAGACTATGGCAGATTCCCTGGACTAAATTGGACATGCATGGCATTTTTAAATTTTTTTTATTGTTTAAATAAATTGGTGAACGATGGAATGTGTGAGGGAGTATTTATTCAAACAACCTTTTTTTTGTTTGCGTATCTTTTTATTTGTAAATATTGGGTCAGTACTGGGGGTATCTGATAAACACCATTTCATTACTAACCCTGTGGATTGATAGCAGGTGTGATTTTTGAGAAATCACACCTGTCATCAACTCCAACTACCATTACTGCAATTGACACTGCACCAGAGCAATCGGGAAGAGCTGGCAAGGTGCCAAAGTTGGTGTATCTCATTTGATGTGCCAATTCTGGGGCAGCTGTGGGCTGGTATTTTTAGGCTGAAAAGAGCCCAATATCCATGGACCTTCCCAGCCTGATAATATAAACCCACAGCTGTCTGCTTTACTTTGGCTGGTTGTCAAAAACAGGGAGGACCACACATTTTTTTTTATTATTTATTTAATAGGTTAAATAAAGCTAAACACCCTTTATTGCTATATGAAAGGCATTAAAGGGTGCAAGTTTATTATTTCTAGGAGGCTTGTGAAATTATATGTCTACAGGATATCTATCTATCTATCTATCTATCTATAGTAAGAAACCTGACCAGTACCACCTTAGTGTGAACAGGTGTAAGCCACAGTGAATGCATGATATATAAAAAGAAGCCACAACAGCATTCTGAGGGCCAAGATATACTAAAACACTGGAAGCATTAAATCTAAGCTGTATTGTTACTCAATAAAATGTACTTACAAAAAATGAAAGTTCTTAGTGCATAAATGGGCCAATTCATGTGTGCCCATCAATCATGATAAGGTGAGACTTCTCTGATGGGTCCTATGCTACTGGACATGCCACTTTCACATCCTACTGATCATGCCACTCTCGGGCTAGAACGCCTTCAATTACATGGACAAACATGTCTCTGCCGAGCTGTAAGCCTACAATTTAAATGGGCAAGTAGAACTGATTAAAATCACTTATGGGTTAATGGGAGGAGTGCAAAGTCAGACAGTAGGCAGTCACGACCTCCAATAATAAACAATTGTAAGAAGAATTTTCCAAGGAAGAATGGATGAGAATCTCTCTAACAAGAATTGACTCTTGGATGACTACAAAAAGCATTTATAAGCTGTGATACTTTCAAAAGGGGGCGCTACTAGGTACTAACAATGCAGGGTGCGCAAACATTTGCATCAGCCCATTTACCTTTTTGCAAATGAAAAAATGACTATATATATTATATATATATATATATATATATATATATATATATATATATATATATATATATATATATAGCCTAAAATACAAAGGAGATGTGGATGTGTCACTTTTAACTTTGGGACTTTTAGAGATTATTTCATCTTCATCTTGCTTAACTTTTCACAATAACAGTAATTTTGACCAGGGGTGCCTAAACTTTTACATGCCACTGTACATTTCTCAAAGAAGATTATAACCAATGCATCCAAACTGTTTTTTAATTATCCACAGTGCAGTTGCTAAACTTCTTGCAAATTTCTGAGAAACAGGTCCTATCAGCAAAAATTCAGGAAATTTTGTCTACTCACTAATTGTACCCTTACTAAATTCAGATGGCCCCTGTGAGGCAGTGAGGGCTATAATATGCGAGGGACTGTATGTATCCCCCAGGATGCATATAGAAGCGTAATGAGGCCATTGGAGTAAAATGCAGTCCCAGACTTAGCTGTGGTTCCAGTGCAGAATTAAAGTAAGTGTGAACTTGGTCAAGCTATTTGGCCAAGGTAGATTTAAGGAAACCCGGCAGGGGCTTTTATTTTTGGATTGAACTACAGGATGGTAGTGGGACTGTTCACTACCTCCAGCCGGGTCTTACAAATGACCCTCATTTAGAAATCCTGCAGCACAGAATGGGTGTGTCAGTGTTTGTTTGCAAACTGCAGAGCAGGTGGCTCTGCAGCTTTCGGCTTGTATGAAGCTAACACAGAGCCAAGGAAAGCGAACATCTGGCGCCCCTCAGTGTGACACAGTGATGCAGTCGCCCATGGCAACTGGTCTTGGATACGGACTGTTTTCACGACTCGGCTGCGATCCGGAGGATACCATTTGTTCTTCATTTGTGAGTCTTTTGGACAAAAAGACATTTGTGTTGAATTTTACTGGGTCACTGCCTCAATACCGCACAGTGTGAACACCGTCCCACTACAGTGTCCTTGACCAAGACGAATAACCTGACCATTTAATAGAAATCGCAGAATGGGCTTTCAGATAAACCTTAATTATCCTTATGAGGTGCTGATTGGTTCTGGCGAGAAATTTGGCAACTGCACGGCGAGTAATGGGAGGCCTGTTTGAGTGTCATTATTTGAAATGTTTTGCAATGACCTGTGAGCTTTGTACACCAGAAATAAGGATAATCTCTCATTTCCCTCTCATTTGAAAGGCTGGCTGCCATGTTTGACATGACCTGTCTCGTTTTACCCTACCTTCACAGTTTGTAGCTAAACCTAAGATAGAAACAAAATGAACATATACCCTGCTACAAGTAAGTAAAAAGCAATAGTACATATAAATAACATAGGGATCTTAGTATTAGATTATTTCTATCTTAGGTTTTGTCTGTTTGATGGTCAATGTGAACATGCGTCTACAAATTGCATGTATACCAACTTATGCTCCAGTTCATTTCTTTCGATTTTACAGATTGTGTCTAAATTCGGATAACCCTCTGCCAAACCAGTTAATTTTATATGGCCATTTCCTTAATTTTGAAACACCCTATACCTCCATACAGTATGAATTTATCTGCAAAGAGAAGGTTAGAGATAAAGTCCCAAGAGGTTTAGACCAGTAAAGCTTTGCATGTGCTGCTCAGATTGCCAGGGCTTGAGATCCCACTAAGAAAACTCTTTCCTATCTTTAAATTAGCCTCTTAAAGTCCATACTAGGAGCAATAAAGCCATGTTTCCATAGACATTTCCTCAGCCAGGTCTTTTCTTCTTGTGGGTGGTAGAGGAAGATGCTTTATTATTTAATGGTGCGAGGGACGAGGGAGAATCCATTTTGGATTATAGGTTCAGTAGGTCGCCGTCCACTCCTGGAATGTGCCCCCTCCCTTGGCATACATTCCCCCAGGCCATAAAAGGCAATGCAATGTTTTCCTTAATTAAAAATCCAGGGACAAGCTCTTTGAAGCTTGGGTCCCAACCAATTAGCACAAGGATGCGAACTGTCCTGCAGCTGCAGCTAGCTGGCTCCCTTTGTCTGACCAAGAATATGGATTCCCCATGGCACAACAAGTCACAGCAAGCCTCTGAGGTATTGAATCTGGAAAGTGACCTATAATAGTAGAATGCAATATCTCTGAGACTAGCCTAACACATAATCCGAATCGGCATTCCTTCCCCCATACTCCCGTGCCTGGCAGCCATCTGTAGCACTCTTCGTTATTGAGATAAAAAACATAGCTACCAGGAATTACATATGGTAAGCATATTTAGTCTCTATGCACAGATAAAATCCAGCGGAACCCAGTGGTGGCGCACCCAACCCATTCAGAGCTTCGGGCGGAAAGTTATGGGCCATCCACGATTCTGGATAAAAAATCATATTCTCAGACATGGGAGGAGGGAGGCAGCAGTGAGGGAGGGAACAGCCTAGGAGATATAAGGCAGACCCTCATTCTGGACTGAGTTTTCTATTGGCAGGAGGACCATTATCTGACACGGACAAGAGAACCACGTAACTAAGATTTGAACCTGTGATCCATCAGCGCCTCCCTGTGGTCACATTCTACATAACAAGGTAATTGCAACCTATCTGTATCCTATCCTTGCACTGCACTCCTGACTTGTATACCTGTATATTGTTCTTGTAAATATATACCTGTATATTTCTAGTGCACCTTTTCTGTGATTAATATAAAATTAATTTTGGGCTGCTCTTTTATCCTGATACATGAATCCCCACGTTCGCACGCTCCGTTGGTCAATTATGGGCTACCCGGGTTTGTTTCTGACCCGATATAAACCTTTTGTTGGATGGGGCTTACAGTTGTGGCCAAAAGTATTGACACCCCTGCAATTCTGTCAGATAATACTCAGTTTCTTTCTGAAAATGATTGCAAACACAAATTCTTTGGTATTATTATCTTCATTTAATTTGTCTTAAATGAAAAAACACAAAAGAGAATGAAGCAAAAAGCAAAACATAATCATTTCACACAAAACTCCAAAAATGGGCCAGACAAAAGTATTGGCACCCTCAGCCTAATACTTGGTTGCACAACCTTTAGCCAAAATAACTGCGACCAACCGCTTCCGGTAACCATCAATGAGTTTCTTACAATACTCTTCTGGAATTTTAGACCATTCTTCTTTGGCAAACTGCTCCAGGTCCCTGATATTTGAAGGGTGCCTTCTCCAAACTGCCATTTTTAGATCTCTCCACATGTGTTCTATGGGATTCAGGTCTGGACTCATTGCTGGCCTCCTTAGAAGTCTCCAGTGCTTTCTCTCAAACCATTTTCTAGTGCTTTTTGAAGTGTGTTTTGGGTCATTGTCCTGCTGGAAGACCCATGACCTCTGAGGGAGACCCAGCTTTCTCACACTGGGCCTAAAAAATGCTGCAAAATTTGTTGGTAGTCTTCAGACTTCATAATGCCATTCACATGGTCAAGCAGTCCAGTGCCAGAGGCAGCAAAGCAACCCCAAAACATCAGGGAACCTCCGCCATGTTTGACTGTAGGGACCGTGTTCTTTTCTTTGAATGCCTCTTTTTCTCCTGTAAACTCTATGTTGATGCCTTTGCCCAAAAAGCTCTACTTTTGTCTCATCTGACCAGAGAACACTCTTCCAAAACGTTTTAGGCTTTTTCAGGTAAGTTTTGGCAAACTCCAGCCTGGCTTTTTATGTCTCGTGGTAAGAAGTGGGGTCTTCCTGGGTCTCCTACCATACAGTCCCTTTTCATTCAGACGCCAACGGATAGTACGGGTTGACACTGTTGTACCCTCGGACTGCAGGGCAGCTTGAACTTGTTTGGATGTTAGTCGAGGTTCTTTATCCAACATCCACACAATCTTGCGTTGAAATCTCTTGTCAATTATTCTTTTCCGTCCACATCTAGGGAGGTTAGCCACAGTGCCATGGGCTTTAAACTTCTTGATGACACTGCGCACGGTAGACACAGGAACATTCAGGTCTTTGGAGATGGACTTGTAGCCTTGAGATTGCTCATGCTTCCTCACAATTTGGTTTCTCAAGTCCTCAGACAGTACTTTGGTCTTCTTTCTTTTCTCCATGCTCAATGTGGTACACACCAGGACACAGGACAGAGGTTGAGTCAATTTTAATCCATGTCAACTGGCTGCAAGTGTGATTTAGTTATTGCCAACACCTGTTAGGTGCCACAGGTAAGTTACAGGTGCTGTTAATTACACAAATTAGAGAAGCATCACATGATTTTTCGAACAGTGCCAATACTTTTGTCCACCCTCTTTTTTATGCTTGGTGTGGAATTATATCCAATTTGGCTTTAGGACAATTCTTTTTGTGTTTTTTCATTTAAGTCAAATTAAATGAAGATAATAATACCAAAGAATTTGTTGTGTTTGCAATCATTTTCAGGAAGAAACTGAGTATTATCTGACAGAATAGCAGGGGTGTCAATACTTTTGGCCACAACTGTATGTCGAACAAGAATCTGGTGGCAGAATACCGCACTGTTTTAGTGAGGAACTCTGGCAGTGATGGCCGGGAGGTTTATATATATATATCCCCAGCCTGGACTGGTGATATATATCCCGTCTCACTGGGAGTGCCTCATTAACTCATACCTATAAGGGAAGCCTTTCCAGCGACTATTTGCCCTCGATGCAGTTCCCTGATTGACATAGGGCAAATGGTGGCACCAGAAAGCCGATCCCTGCTGGGTCCTTCTCTCCCCTCCCCCTGAGGTAAGTGAAGCTGGCAGGGACATGAGAGAAAATCGTGTATCCCAAGGACAGGAAGTGAGAGTATTGGTTTTGTTCTTATACGAGCTCTGGCAAAAATTAAGAGACCACTGCTCAGTTTTATAAAAATCAGCTTCTCTACATGTCTGACAGCCATTCCATTCCAGTGTCAGTTGAATTCCAACCAGAGTACACCACATTCTACTTAATGTGCTTCTGATTAGGTGACACCTGAAGAAAGTATAAAAAACCCTGCTGTGGTGTTCGCAATCCTCTTGCAATAGGACAAGCTGGATGACAAAACAAGTGCTAGTAATATCCCAAAAGTTATAGGAATGAAAAAATAACTTTTAACCCCTTTCTGCCATCTGACGTACTATCCTATCCATGGGACCCGGGCCCCTATGCCCATGGACGGGATAGTACGTCATAGCGATCAGCGGCGGTCACGGGGTGAGCGCCGTTGATCGCGGCCGGGTGTCAGCTGATTATCACAGCTGACACCTGGCACTATGTGTCAGGGGCGGTCACGGACCGCCCCCGACACGTTAACCCCTGGCACACTGCGATCAAACATGATTGCAGTGTACCGGGGGTTTAGGGAAGCATCGGCAGGGAGGGGGCTCCCTCCGTGCTTCCCTGAGACCCCCAGTGCAGCACGATGTGCTGCGCTGCTATGGGGGCCTCCTTCCCTGCAGGTCCCTGGATCCAATATGGTGGCGGGGTCCTTTGGGGGCCTGCAGGGAGCCAGCTTCCTCACTGCCTGCAGAGCGCAGGCATGAGGAAACCTTCTGCAGTGCCTGTGTCAGATCGCTGATCTGTCACAGCGATCTGTCACATGACAGTTATGTCCCCCCTGGGACAGTATAATAAAGTTAAAAAAAAGTGTAAAAATTATTTATAAAAAAAAAAAAATCGCTAAATAAATAAATAAAATATATATATATTCCCTAATAAATTCATTTTTTGGAAATGAAAAAAAAACAATAAAAGTACACATACAGTTGTGGCCAAAAGTATTGACACCCCTGCAATTCTGTCAGATAATACTCAGTTTCTTCCTGAAAATGATTGCAAACACAAATTCTTTGGTATTATTATCTTCATTTAATTTGTCTTAAATGAAAAAAACACAAAAGAGAATGTAGCAAAAAGCAAAACATTGATCATTTCACACAAAACTCCAAAAATGGGCCAGACAAAAGTATTTGTAACCTTTAGCCAAAATAACTGCGACCAACCCCTTCTGGTAACCATCAATGAGTTTCTTACGATGCTCTGCTGGAATTTTAGACCATTCTTCTTTGGCAAACTGCTCCAGGTCCCTGATATTTGAAGGGTACCTTCTCCAAACTGCCATTTTTAGATCTCTCCACAGGTGTTCTATTGGATTCAGGTCTGGACTCATTGCTGGCCACCTTAGAAGTCTCCAGTGCTTTCTCTCAAACCATTTTCTAGTGCTTTTTGAAGTGTGTTTTGGGTCATTGTCCTGCTGGAAGACCCATGACCTCTGAGGGAGACCCAGCTTTCTCACACTGGGCCCTACATTATGCTGCAAAATTTGTTGGTAGTCTTCAGACTTCATAATGCCGTGCACACGGTCAAGCAGTCCAGTGCCAGAGGCAGCAAAGCAACCCCAAAACATCAGGGAACCTCCACCATGTTTGATTGTAGGGACCGTGTTCTTTTCTTTGAATGCCTCTTTTTTTCTCCTGTAAATTCTATGTTGATGCCTTTGCCCAAAAAGCTCTACTTCTGTCTCATCTGACCAGAGAACATTCTTCCAAAAGTTTTAGGCTTTTTCAGGTAAGTTTTGGCAAACTGCAGCCTGGCTTTTTTATGTCTCGGGATAAGAAGTGGGGTCTTCCAGGGTCGCCTACCATACAGTCCCTTTTAATTCAGACGCCGACGGATAGTACGGGTTGACAATGTTGTACCCTCGGACTGCAGGGCAGATTGAACTTGTTTGGATGTTAGTTGAGGTTCTTTATCCAACATCCACACAATCTTGTGTTGAAATCTCTTGTCAATTTTTCTTTTCCGTCCACATCTAGGGAGGTTAGCCACAGTGCCATGGGCTTTAAACTTCTTGATGACACTGCGCATGGTAGACACAGGAACATTCAGGTCTTTGGAGATGGACTTGTAGCCTTGAAATTGCTCATGCTTCCTCACAATTTGGTTTCTCAAGTCCTCAGACAGTTCTTTGGTCTTCTTTCTTTTCTCCATGCTCAATGTGGTACACACAAGGACACAGGACAGAGGTTGAGTCAACTTTAATCCATGTCAACTTGCTGCAAGTGTGATTTAGCGATTGCCAACACCTGTTATGTGCCACAGGTAAGTTACAGGTGCTGTTAATTACACAAATTAGAGAAGCATCACATGATTTTTCGAACAGTGCCAATACTTTTGTCCACCCTCTTCTTTATGTTTGGTGTGGAATTATATCCAATTTGGCTTTAGGACAATTCTTTTTGTGTTTTTTTTTTCATTTAAGACAAATTAAATGAAGATAATAATACCAAAGAATTTGTGTTTGCAATCATTTTCAGGAAGAAACTGCGTATTATCTGACAGAATTGCAGGGGTGTCAATACTTTTGGCCACAACTGTATTTAGTATCGCCGCGTCCGTAACGACCCGCCCTATAAAACTGTCCCATTAATTAACCCCTTTAGCAAATCCATTAAAAAATAAAAAACAAAACAAAAAATAATGCTTTATTATCATACCGCTGAACAAAAAAGATATAAATAACCATGGTACCGCTGAAAAATGCCATCTTGTCCCACAAAAAACAAACCACCATACAGCGTCATCAGCAAAAAAATAAAAAAGCTATAGCTCGCAGAATAAAGCGATGCAAAAATAATTATTTTTTATATAAAATTGTTTTCATTGCATAAAAGCGCCAAAACATAAAAAAAAGACATAAATGAGGTATCGCTGTAATCATACTGACTCGAAGAATAAAACCGCCTTATCAATTTTACCGCACGCGGAACCGTGTAAGCGCACCCCCCCAAAAGAAATTCTTGAAATGCTGGTTTTTGTTCATTCTGCATCCCTAAAATCGGAATAAAAAGCTAACAAAAACTGTCACGTGCCCGAAAATGGTACCAATAAAAACGTCAACTCGTCCCGCAAAAAAAAAAAGAAAAAAACTTACATGACTCGGTGGGTCAAAATATGGAAAAATTATAGCTCTCAAAATGAGGTGTTGCAAAAACTATTTTTACAATAAAAAGCGTCTTTTAGCGTGCGATAGCTGCCAAACATAAAAACCCGCTATAAATAGTAAATCAAACCCCCCCTTTGCCACCCCCTTAGTTAGGGAAAAATAATAAAATTAAAAAATGTATTTATTTCTATTTTCCCATTAGGGCTAGGGTTAGGGTTAGGGCTAGGGATAGGGCTGAGATTAGGGTTAGGGGTGTGTTGGGGTTTGGGTTGGAGTTATAATTGGGGGATTTCCACTGTTTGGGCACATCAGGTGCTCTCCAAACGCAACATGGCATCTGATCTCAATTCCAGCCAATTCTGCGTTGAAAAAGTCAAATGGTGCTCCTTCCCTTCCAAGCTCTGCCATGCGCCCAAACAGTGTTTTACCCCCACATATGGGGTATCAGCCTTCTCAGGACAAATTGCAAAACAACTTTTGGGTCCAATTTCTCCTGTTACCCTTAGGAAGATAAAAAATTGGGGCTAAAATATCATTATTGTGGAAAAAAAATGATTTTTTTATTTTCACGCCCGGGCGTTATAAACTTCTGTGAAGCACTTGGGGGTTCAAAGTGCTCACCACACATCTAGATAAGTTCCATGGGGGGGTCTAGTTTAAAAAATGGGGTCACTTGTGGGGAATTTCAACAGTTTAGGCACATCAGAGGCTCTCCAAACGCGACATGACACCTGCAGACCATTCCATCAAAGTCTGCATTCCAAAACGTCACTACTTCCCTTCTGAGCCCCGACGTGTCCCCAAAAAGCAGTTTTCTCCCACATATGGGGTATCAGCGTACTCAGGACAAATTGGACAACTTTTGGGGTACAATTTCTCATGTTACCCTTGGGAAAATAAAAAACTGGGGACTAAAAGATCATGTTTGTGGAAAAAATATGATTTTTTTATTTTCACGCCCGGGCATTATAAGCTTTGGTGAAGCCCTTGGGGGTTCAAAGTGCTCACCACACATCTAGATAAGTTCCTTGGACGGGTCTAGTTTCAAAAATGGTGTCATTTGTGGGGGGTTTCCACTGTTTAGGCACATCAGGGGCTTTCCAAACGCGGCATGGCGTCCAATCCTAATTCCAGCCAAAAAAGTCAAATGCACTGCTTCCCTTCCAAGCTCTGCCATGCGCCCAAATAGTGGTTTACACCCACATCTTAGGTATGAGCGTACTCAGGACAAATTGCACAACAACTTTTAGGGTCCTGTTACCCTTGGGAAAATAAAAATTTGGGGTGAAAAGATCATTTTTGTGGAAAAAGTGATTTTTTAATTTTACGACTGTACGTTATAAACTTCTGTGAAGCCCTTGGGGGTTCAAAGTTCTCACCACACTGTTACACTGCTCCGCCATACTCACCCGGCCTCCGCTCCCACGCCGCAGTCGCCCTCCGCTCCCACGCCGCAGCCTCTCTCCACCCGACGGCCGCGGCGGTCACCTGAGACAGACCCGCGACCGATGCCTTCCCTGCATGCTATGCGCATGCGCCATAGGCCGCGGCCGCGCCTCCTTCCTGCTTCTTATGCTCCGGCTGTGCCCTTACCCGGAAGCACATTTGGACCAATGGCTGACCAGACGGGGCCATATCAGGCCGCTTCCCCCTGAGGGAGGCGCCTGATCGTTGTGTTTCCTGACACTCTGGCCTCGCTCCATCGTGCACACTCTGCTCCTGCAGTTCCTGTCTCGGCTGCTCCTCACAGCAGCTTCTCAGTCCTGCTACCCGTGTTCCTGTCATCCTACTCCAGTCCTGCCTTGTGTTCCTGCCGTCCTACTCCAGTCCTGCCTTGTGTTCCTGTCGTCCTACTCCAGTCCTGCCTTGTGTTCCTGCCGTCCTACTCCAGTCCTGCCTTCACTGTTCCTGCCGTCCTACTCCAGTCCTGCCTTGTGTTCCTGCCGTCCTACTCCAGTCCTGCCTTGTGTTCCTGCCGTCCTACTCCAGTCCTGTCTTCAGTGCTCCTGCCGTCCTACTCCAGTCTCAGTCTTACTCCGGTCCATCCTGAGCCGCCCCTCTCGGTACCGGCTACCGTGGTACTCGAACCCCTGGGCCTGCTCCTAACGGTCCCTGTATAGGGGTCGGTTCCACCTGGCAGCTCGCCCGGGGTCCCTCGGTGCCACGGTCCAGAGGGTCCACTCTCGGAGCTCCCGCTCCTGACCACCCACGCTAACAGTACGATCAGGCCATGGACTCCGCCGGTACTACGGCTGCTACCCAGAAAGAGTTGCTATTCCTACGGGAGAATCAGGGGCGCATTATGTCAATCATGAAGTCGATGGACACCCGTTTGTCGGCCTTACAGGTGGCCGATCCTGGAAATGCCACTCAGCTGGCCAGTCTCCAACAGGAGCTGGGCCAGCAGCAAGATACTCAAACCCACATTTTGTCCTACATGGCCTCCTTTGATAGTCGCTTGTCGGCCCTCCAGGCTGCCGCTGCAGTGCCGACTCCTCCCCCTGCGTCTGCTGCTCATCCGACGCCCCGCCTCGCCAAGCCGCCTCGTTTCACCGGGGATCCCAAGCTCTGTAGGGGGTTCTTAAATCAGTGTAGTCTCCACTTTGAATGGCTGCCGCAGCAATATCCCTCGGACCGGGCCAAAGTGGCCTTCATCATGTCCCATCTGGAGGGAGAGGCCCTTTCTTGGGTAAACCCGCTCTGGGAACGTGACGACCCGGTCGTTTCGAGTCTCCCGGTTTTCCTGGATACGTTTCGTAAGGTTTTCGATGAGCCGGGCCGGTTAGCCTCTCTCACTGAGTCACTCTTTAACTTACACCAGGGCTCTCTCACGGTCGGACAGTACGCTATTCGCTTTCGCACTATTTCCTCTGAGCTCGGCTGGAATAACGCAGCTTTGGTGGGGGCATTCTGGCGCGGTCTTTCTAGTAAAATAAAGGATGAACTCGCTGGTCGAGATACCCCGTCCACCTTAGAGGACCTTATCTCGCTGGCTACCCGCATTGACCTGCGCTTCCTGGAGTGCGCTCGGGAGTCAGTGAGAGACAGGCGCTCCTCCAGGTCAGTTCCTCCTTTCACTCAGTCGGCCAGCTCACGTTCAGTCGGATCTTCTTCCCTCTCTTCGGGTGAGCCCATGCAGATAGATCATCTCAGGTTGGCCGAGTTACGTCAGAGAGAGAGACGGGCACAAGGTCTGTGCCTCTATTGCGGTCATTCGTCACACTATATCCGCACCTGTCCTAAGAGACAGGGAAACGACTCCACCTAGGTCAGGTAAGAGAGGCCTTCCTAGGTGATGATGATGATTCCTCTCAACCCCTTACGATTTCTGTGCTTTTGGTTTCAGGAGGGAGGCGTGGTTCCGAGGTGGCCTACGTGGATTCGGGCTTCATTCGGCCGGAAGAGGTAGACAAATACCAAATTCCTGTAGTCACTCTATCTAACCCAATTCAGATTGCCACCGTGGATGGCAAACCGCTACAGGTGACCGTCACCTTGGTCACTGAAGAGGTGGAATTGCAAATCGGAGCCTTACATCGAGAGAAGATAGCCTTTTACGTTTTACCTAAGTTCTCTCACGCCATTCTACTCGGTCTTCCATGGTTAAGGACTCATCAGCCTGTTCTCGACTGGTCTTCTGGGGAGATACTCCGCTGGGGGCACCCGTGCCAAGCTCGCTGTCTGACTCCTGTCCGCCTGGCGGCCGCTCCACGGTCACCTCCAGACCTCCCGGGTCTTCCTCCAGCTTACAGCTCCTACGCCGATGTTTTTGATAAGAAGGAAGCAGAGGTCCTCCCTCCACACCGGCCGTTTGACTGCCCAATTGAACTTGTTTCTGGTTCAACCCCCCCAAGGGGCAGAATCTACCCTCTGTCTCCCGTGGAGACCACCGCCATGTCCGAGTACGTCCAAGAGAACCTCGCCAAAGGCTTTATACGGAAATCCTCTTCGCCCGCGGGAGCCGGGTTCTTCTTCGTCAAAAAGAAGGACGGGACTCTACGGCCATGCATTGACTATAGGGGCTTGAATGAGATTACCATCAAGAACAGGTACCCTCTTCCACTCATTCCGGAACTGTTTGACCGTCTCAGAGGGGCTCGGGTCTTTACCAAGCTGGACCTCAGAGGAGCCTACAATCTGGTCCGTATCCGTGCAGGTGACGAGTGGAAGACCGCTTTCAACACTCGAGATGGCCATTACGAGTACCTGGTCATGCCCTTCGGTCTTTGCAATGCTCCTGCAGTCTTTCAAGAGTTCGTCAACGAGATCTTCCGGGATCTCTTGTACTCCTGTGTGGTCGTGTACTTAGACGACATCCTCGTCTTCTCGCCGGACCTCTCGTCCCACAGAAAGAGTGTCCGCCTGGTGCTTCAGCGTCTTCAGGAGAACCGTCTGTATGCAAAGATCGAGAAATGTCTCTTCGAACAGACCTCTCTGCCATTTCTGGGATACATTATCTCCGACGCTGGTCTAAGGATGGATCCCGAGAAGTTGTCTGCCATCCTCAAATGGCCTCGCCCCGTCGGATTAAAGGCGATACAACGATTCCTCGGGTTCGCCAACTATTACCGGCAATTTGTCTCCCACTTCTCCGCGATCACAAGACCCATTTCTGTGCTCACCCGTAAAGGGTCTACTTCCAAGGATTGGTCTCCTGAGGCAGAGGAGGCCTTTCTGTCCCTAAAACGGGCTTTCTCCACGGCTCCGGTCCTGCATCGCCCTGAGAGCGATCGACCTTTTGTACTCGAGGTGGACGCTTCCTCGACTGGTGCCGGGGCGGTGCTGTCCCAGAGAACCGCCTCCGGTCGCCTGCACCCTTGTGGCTTCTTCTCGAAGGCCTTTTCTCCATCCGAGTGTAACTACTCGATCGGTGACCGGGAACTTTTGGCCATCAAGTTGGCCTTGGAGGAATGGCGCCACCTCCTGGAAGGAGCTGTCCATCCTTTTGTCATCTTCTCGGACCACAAGAATCTGGCCTATCTCCAGTCTGCCCAGAGACTAAACCCTCGCCAGGCCAGATGGTCTTTATTTTTTGCCCGATTTGATTTCGAGCTCCGATTCCGTCCCGGCAGCAAGAATTCCAAAGCCGACGCCCTGTCCAGGGTCTTCCAACCACACGAATCCACGGAGGAACCGTCACATATCATTGATCCCACTAGGATCATCACCGTGGCTCCAGTGAACTGGCTTACTCCTCCGCCTGGCAAGACGCTTGTGCCAGAGAATCTCAAGCAAAAGGTTCTTCTATGGGGGCACTCCTCCAAACTGGCCGGCCATGCCGGAACTAAGAAGACCCTTGATCTTATCAAACGTCACTACTGGTGGCCCTCACTTCGCCAAGATGTACTCGATTTTGTGGCTTCTTGTCCATCCTGTGCAAAGAACAAGGTACCACGGAGATCTCCGTCTGGCTTGTTGCTTCCGTTGCCTGTCCCTACGGTTCCTTGGGAGAACATCGCCATGGATTTCATCACCGACCTACCCTGCTCTGCGGGCTGCTCAGTCATTCTGGTGGTGGTGGATCGTTTTTCCAAGATGGCTCACTTCATCCCTCTGCCCGGTCTTCCCTCAGCGCCGGAGCTGGCCGAGATCTTCATTCATCAAGTCTTCAGGCTTCATGGACTACCTCGACGCATTGTGTCTGACCGAGGGGTTCAGTTTACCTCCAAGTTCTGGCGTTCGCTTTGTAAGCTTATGAACGTTTCCCTCGACTTCTCCTCGGCCTACCATCCACAGTCCAACGGACAAGTAGAGCGTACCAACCAGACGCTTACGGGATACTTACGCCACTTCTCTAACGCCCACCAGAACGATTGGGTCAGCTTACTCCCCTGGGCAGAGTTCGCTTATAACAACCATGCTGGTGAGTCTTCGGCCAAGTCTCCGTTTTTCATTGTTTTTGGCAGACATCCTGGTGTCCCTCTTCCGATAACCCCTGCCTCTGAGGTACCCGCGGCCAATGCCTTGTCCTCGGAATTTTCTAAGATTTGGGCTGAGACCAACACATCACTCAAGAGATCCGCTGATCAGATGAAGAACTATGCAGACAAAAAGAGGTTGGATTCTCCTCCGTATCGTGTTGGCGACAAGGTCTGGCTCTCCTCCAAATTCGTCCGACTAAAACTGCCCTCCTACAAGTTGGGTCCACGCTACATCGGTCCGTTTGAAATTCTGGGACATATTAACGAAGTTGCCTACAAATTGAGGTTGCCTGCTTCGCTCCGGATCCCGAACACCTTTCACGTCTCTCTCCTGAAGCCTGTGGTGCTGAATCGTTTCCATTCCTCGCTTGATCTTGGTCCTCAGCCGGTGGGTGCCGACAACGTTTTTGAAGTGCAGGACATCCTCGCTGTGAAAAGGGTTAGAGGTAGGACTTTCTTTCTCGTTGATTGGAAGGGCTTTGGTCCTGAGGAGAGATCCTGGGAGCCTCGGGAGAATATTAATGCTCCCCGTATCCTCAAGAGGTTTCTTGTTAATCTCCGGGGGGGGCGGCTTAGGGGAGGAGGTACTGTTACACCGCTCCGCCATACTCACCCGGCCTCCGCTCCCACGCCGCAGTCGCCCTCCGCTCCCACGCCACAGCCTCTCTCCACCCGACGGCCGCGGCGGTCACCTGAGACAGACCCGCGACCGATGCCTTCCCTGCATGCTATGCGCATGCGCCATAGGCCGCGGCCGCGCCTCCTTCCTGCTTCTTATGCTCCGGCTGTGCCCTTACCCGGAAGCACATTTGGACCAATGGCTGACCAGACGGGGCCATATCAGGCCGCTTCCCCCTGAGGGAGGCGCCTGATCGTTGTGTTTCCTGACACTCTGGCCTCGCTCCATCGTGCACACTCTGCTCCTGCAGTTCCTGTCTCGGCTGCTCCTCACAGCAGCTTCTCAGTCCTGCTACCCGTGTTCCTGTCGTCCTACTCCAGTCCTGCCTTGTGTTCCTGCCGTCCTACTCCAGTCCTGCCTTGTGTTCCTGTCGTCCTACTCCAGTCCTGCCTTGTGTTCCTGCCGTCCTACTCCAGTCCTGCCTTCACTGTTCCTGCCGTCCTACTCCAGTCCTGCCTTGTGTTCCTGCCGTCCTACTCCAGTCCTGCCTTCACTGTTCCTGCCGTCCTACTCCAGTCCTGCCTTGTGTTCCTGCCGTCCTACTCCAGTCCTGTCTTCAGTGCTCCTGCCGTCCTACTCCAGTCTCAGTCTTACTCCGGTCCATCCTGAGCCGCCCCTCTCGGTACCGGCTACCGTGGTACTCGAACCCCTGGGCCTGCTCCTAACGGTCCCTGTATAGGGGTCGGTTCCACCTGGCAGCTCGCCCGGGGTCCCTCGGTGCCACGGTCCAGAGGGTCCACTCTCGGAGCTCCCGCTCCTGACCACCCACGCTAACACACACATCTAGATAAGTTCCTTGGGGGGTCTAGTTTCCAAAATTGTGTCATTTGTGGGGGGTTTCCACTGTTTAGGCACATCAGGGGCTTTCCAAACACGACATGGTGTCCGATCTCAATTCCAGCCAAAAAAGTAAAATGGCGCTGCTTCCCTTCTGAACTCAGCCATGCGCCCAAATAGTCGTTTACACCCACATATGGGTTATCAGTGTACTCAGGAGAAATTGCACAATAACTTTTAGGGTCCTGTTACATTATAAACTTCTGTGAAGCCCTTATGGGTTCAAAGTTCTCACCACATATCTAGATAAGTTCCTTGGGGGGTCTAGTTTCCAAAATGGGGTCACTTGTGGGGGGTTTCCACTGTTTAGGCACATCAGGGGCTCTCCAAACATGACATGGCATCCGATCTGAATTCCAGCCAATTTTGCATTGAAAAAGTCAAACGGCGCTCCTTCCCTTCTGAGCACTGCCATGTGCCTAAACAGTGGTTACCCCCACATATCAGGTATCAGCGTACTCGGGACAAATTGCACAATAACTTTTTCAGTCCAATTTCTCCTGTTACCCTTGGTAAAATAAAAAAAATTGGAACTGAAGTAATTTTTTTGTGAAAAAAAGTTAAATGTTCATTTTTTTAAACATTCAAAAAATTCATGTGAAGCACCTGAAGGGTTAATAAACTTCTTGAATGTGGTTTTGAGCACCTTGAGGGGTGCAGTTTTTAGATTGGTGTCACTTTTGGGTATTTTCTATCATATAGACCCCTCAAAGTGACTTCAAATGTGATGTGGTCTGTAAAAATAAAATGGTGTTGCAAAAATGAGAAATCGCTGGTCAACTTTTAACCCTTATAAATTCATAACAAAAAAATTTTGTTTCCAAAATTGTGCTGATGTAAAGTAGACATATATGAAATGTTACTTATTAAGATTTTTGTGTGCCATATCTCTGAGATTTAAGGGCATAAAAATTCAAAGTTGGAAAATTGCAACATTTTCAAAATTTTCGCCAAATTTCCGTTTTTTCACAAATAAACGCAAGTTATTTGAATGAAATTTTACCACTACCATGAAGTACAATATGTCACGAGAAGACAATGTCAGAATCAGTGGGATCCATGGAAGCGTTTCAGAGTTATTACCTCATAAAGGGACAGCGGTCAGAATTGTAAAATTTGCCCCGTTATGAATGTGCAAAAAACCCTTGGGGGTAAAGTGGTTAACCATGCTAAAGGAGTTGAAAAGAAAAAAGTCTTGAGTGAGGAAAAGAAGGGCTCATTCTGGCTTTACTAGCAGAGGGATACAGTGAGCGTCATGTTGCCTCCAAGTTTAAAATTTCTAAGACGGCAGTCCATTAGAACAAGGTCAAGCAGCAGAATTGGGGACAACAAAGCTACAGACCGGCAGAGGGCGAAAACAACTTTCCACTTACTGGGATGACCGTCATCTTATTCGAATGTCACACAGCAACCGCAAGATGACATCAAGTGACCTACAAAAGGAATGGCAAATGGCAGCTGGGTTGAAGTGCAAGGCAAGAACAGTTCGTAACAGGCTCCTAGAGGCAGGGCTCAAGTCATGTGGAGCTAGAAAAAAAGTCTTTCCTCAATGAGAAGCAAAGGAGAGCCAGGCTAAAGTTAGCCAAAGGCCATAAGGATTGGACCATAGAGGACTGGAGTAAGGTAATCTTCTCTGATGAGTCTAATTTTCAGCTTTGCCCAACACCTGGTCATCTAATGCTTAGATGGAGACCTGGAGAGGCGTACAAGCCACAGTGTCTTGCACCCCCTGTGAAATGTGGTGGAGGATCGGTGATGATCTGGGGATGCTTCAGCAAGGCTGGAATTGGGCAGGTTAATTTTTGTGAAGGACGTATGATTCAAGCCGCACACAAGGTTATCCTGGAAAAACAGTTGATCCCTTCTGCTCAGGCAATGTTCCCCAATGCTGAGGACTGGTTTTTCCAGCAGGACAATGCTCCATGCCACACAGCTAGGTCAATCAATTTGTGGATGAAGGACCACCACATCAAATCCCTGTTATGGCCAGCCCAATCTCCAGACCTGAACCCCATTGAAAACCTCTGGAATGTAATCAAGAGGAAGATGGATAGTCACAAGCCACCAAATAAATAAGAACTGCTTACATTTTTGTACCAGAAGTGGCATAAGGTCACCCAAAAGCAGTTGGAAAGACTGGTGGAAAGCATGCCAAGATGCAGGAAAGCTGTGATTAAAAATCATGTTTTTTCCACAAAATAGTGATTTCTGGACTCTTCCTGAGTTAAAACATGAGAATTGTTGTTTCTAAATGATTATGAACTTGTTTTCTTAGCATTATCTGAGGTCTGCAAGCACTGCATTTTTTTGTTATTTTGACCATTTCTCATTTTCTGAAAATAAATACAAAATGTATTGCTTGGAAATTCGGAGACATGTTGTTAGTAGTTTATAGAATAAAAGAGCAATTTACATTTTTCTCAAATATAACTATAAAGAGAAAAATCAGAGAAACTAAAAATTTTGCAGTGGTCTCTTAATTTTTGCCAGAGCTGTACTGTATATTTAGATCACAAATTTTACATTTTATTAACTAAAACTTATGGCGATGATGAACATTTTCTGAAACTGGATGCCAGTCATGCAACACAATGTTATGTGACCCTCCGAGAATTCCAGTGCCGTCAAAAAACACAGTTAAGCTGTGTTTTATTGAATTTTGCAAACAGAGAAAAACAACAGTATAGTCCTTAGCAGGGAACCCTTTTATGGCTTTATTAAAAAAAAAATCCAACATGTCAGCTGCTTATGCTTGACTATGGCCTGAGGGATATTAATAAGTAAGGATGCAGTAAAGAGAAGATTAAAGGGGTTGTCTGGTTCAAACCAATAAGTCTGCAGTCACTCTGTGTGATTGCAGACTTATGAATCCCCCCAGCGCAGGCATGCTGCAGGGATTTGCCGGTTTCTGAGCGGGGACCAGAGGGTTTGAGGGCGTTATACATACTTCCGGTCAGTGGGCATGGCCTCACTTCCATACACTTGTATTGAACGAGGTCGCGTCATATAGTAAGCCATGCCCACTGGACGGGTGTGTCACTAGATGGCTAGACAGGGTGCAGCCTTGCTCAATGCAAATGTATGGATTGAGGCCATGCCAACTGGATGGGCCCTGATCAGGAGTATGTATAACACATACATACCCTCTGATCCCTGCTCAGAAACTGGCAAGTCCCCGCAACGCACAGTGATTGCGCTGTGGAGATTCATAAGTCTTCAGTCACACAGAGTGCATGCAGAATTATTGATTTGGACGGGACAACTCCTTTAAGACAACCCCAAGTTACACAGTAGCATAGCTTGAAGCTCCTAGGTCTCGATATAAAATAAATGTATCTATCATCTGCCAAAATACTGGTGTTTCCCTCTTTACCAGAAGAAGTCTGAACCATTTCTGGCACCATGGCCCAACTGTGACCGCTACCACTGATGAACTTTTTCCAGTCCAGATGTAATCATAGGTCTAACTGTTACAAATGAGTATTACCACATAGTTTTTCAATTTGAAGGCTATACAGATAAATATCCAGTTGGAAAATGAAGCCGAAAAGTCGACAAATGGTAGAAATTACAGTTAATTCTTTTGTTGATAAAAAGATTGCAGCAAAAAATTGGTAACAGTCTGCATATAACTTACATGAAATATAAACTTACGCAGTGTCTGTAGTACTGGCGACACAGCAATCTCCAGTGCCAAGTCAGTGTGCAGCCAGTTTAGCAAGTCTATCTGCGTGAAAATGGATTATGACAATTTCATGCTACAACTGACTTCTGTGCTCCCTTCTGTAATAGTTGCTATGTATTGAGTGGGAGCACTTTTCAGAGACTGTCTTTTTCAGAGGCAAGACTTGTCTATTTTCCTGACTTCTCCCAAGCAATTTGGCCTCTCTCCACCATCCACTGGCTTTTAAATTGGCATTCTCAAACTTGGAGTTAGCTTCTACCAATGGAATTGGGGATAGCTTCCCGTATACTGGGGGTCCAGATCATGCGCACTGCTGTACCGATAATACTTATAGGAGTGCTGAAGTCCAGCCAAATACACTGCTCGGCTATCTCCGGTTGTCCCATTAAGAATGAATGCAGTGATAGTACACATGATCCATCTCCACTCCATTCAGACGGGTCTCTTCAGAGCACTGGTTCTCATGATTCATGGGTGTCCCGGCAGTTGGATATGGGGATAACTTCCAAACTTGAGAATAATCCTTCAAGCTTTACTTGCCACTAGTATCTCAAGTATCTTGTCAGACATAACACTCTGCTACCAACAGTCTCCTATGGCATCGGTTCTGGACTTTGGCTTCAGTAATGTCTGGATTGTCACTCTGATGGAACTGCACACATGATCTCCGCATCCACGTGAACTGACAGGAATGACTCTGCACAAGGGTTTCCACTCTTGGCCGTATTTCCATTCCTTACACACTCGCCAAACATTCAAACACCTCTTGTGCTTTAGTGCCAAATCTCCGTCTATTACAACCTGGCGTTGTCCGTAGGCCCATACTTGACCGAATATACCGAAACTTGCTTTACACGTGACTCTTATGTTTATACCGCGTCTCAAAGCAGATTTCCATGAAGGAGAAAGTGAAGGGACTAGTCTGAGAATCATAATATACCACTGACTGTTATTATTATGTTAGACGGAAATTACTGCACTTAATAAAAACATTAAGTTCTGACAGCAAATCACAGCCGTAGCAAGGCAGGTGCAAATTGAAGAAGTTTTTACAGTTCATTTACTGTAAATTTGAATGAATTGTAAAGCCGCAGTTTTAACTCCTTTTGGTCATTTTTTTCAGTGACGTAAAGAATGTGACAATCTGAGGGTAGACACCAAGAATAACAAACATGATCCTGACGGCTGAGTCTTTTGGTAGCCTTCAGAGGCTTGGGTGAGGCAAATTCTGCGTAAACATTTGTTCTTGCGCTGATGGGATTTTACCTAATATTAATTTTCCCATAAGGGTTAACAATGGGGCAACTCCCTATTACAGAGCTGACCTTCCCCTGAGTTCCAAGACTGGAGAAAAGGCAGCCAGAGTGGCATGTGTCCGGTCGCATGGCTCAAGTGCAAGGCTCAATTCCCAGAGAAATAGAAAAGAAATCTGACTTCTCCCAAGGCCAAGTTCAGCCAGAGCAAATCCAGCCTGCAGCAGCCCGACCCGCTCCCTAAACCCACAGGAAGGTGTTGTTGCAGCCAGTAAAGGCAGCCAAGGGGCCAGACAAGACGCCTTTACAAAAGAGGCCAGACAAGAGCCAGCCGCGGATGCATCGCCGCTGGAAAAAATTCATTCCAAGCTAAGGTGTCAGAGCCAGGACAGAATTTTAAAATGCCTCTTGGGGTTCACAGGACCTTTGATCCAGAGAATGATATCCTTAACAGGTGATTAATGATCACTCCTCCATTACAATAGCGCAAATGTGAAACGATCATAAATAAAACCTGCTACTAAACACCTGACATTCATACTAAGAAATGAAGGTAAAGTGTGGTAGAATAACATCTGTGAAATATTGTGAAGTGTGTTACTCTGCCGCAGTCCATGATTGTGGGAAAGCTCTTGGCGTGTAATTAGGAGATATTCATAACTTACTACAGCTCTACCAACGTTAGCTTATGAGATCTGCTCATACAATTAGTTTTACACACACATCTCACATACATTTCATGTACTGAAAAGGAACCTGATTGTTGTCATTCAATTTATTTTCTGCCATTTCACAGCACAATACATAGATTTTTCATTTTTCAACCCCTGTCTGCCATTGGGTAAAAAATTGGATTCCCTATTTCAAACACAAAATGGGGCTAATTTTATAGGAGCCAATGAAGCTATCGGGATATGTTTGCAGCGTGAGAAGAAATCAGATCAAGGTACCAAGAGGAAACCCAGGCGAACAAGGAAAGAATTTACAAACTCCAAGGATGTTACTCATGGTCATAATTGAATAGTGAACCCCAGTCTATGCTGCCTTGGAAAGTTAGCAATATACCGGTAATGTTTTTATTTCACTACCCTTTATAAAATGTAAATCCCATGTGATGTACATGTAGATGTTTTGCTGAAGTGATCCGTCTCTGCCACCTTGGTACCCCTGTAAATACAAGTGATCAAATAATTGAAGGTTCAGTTCCAGTATAAGGACTTAAACATAAAGTATAAAGTAAAAAAAAAAAAGTTATTGAAATAATTAATAGCATAAAAAATTTAATTGTCCTTCCTTTCCCCAGGTAAAAATATAAAAATTAAAATCAATTATCCTGTAGGCTAAATGCTGTGAATTCATAAAGAAAGAAAAAATCAAAATGGCAGAATTGTGTTTTTTTTCGGTACCCGAAAAAATATATATATACAGTATGTATACTTAATATTAATTAACAGAATCCTTCAGTTTTGTACAGCCAAAGTGTCGGCCAGCAAAAAGGAATATATTTTATGGTTTGCATGTCAGTCTATAGTTTTAATTTAAAAAGAACATTCATACCAACGCCTGTTCATTTGTCAAAGTCTACAAGTGAAATATTTAGAGGTTTTGATCAGGGAAACAACATTTTCATTAAAATATTTAGTCTTGCGAGTGGGAGATGTATTGGAATGCATAAGATCTTCAATGCCAAAAATGAGCAATTCAAGCTCCAGACTATTGAGACTTGATAGGCTTGGGTTGTTGCTGAAACATCCCAGAATATAAAGGAGACAGACAGGGAGAGAACTTTTCCACGCAGCTTTCGGCAATATTAGTAAGCAAGTTTTTTCAGCAACCATGTTCCAAGAAAGATTGTTTCGAATTACGCTTGGAGAGGTCTGGTCTCCTGAATTGCAGACCAAATGAAAATATATGGAAAGCCAAGATCAGATGAGAATGAAACACACTGAAATTCGTAACGCATTCAGAGGTTTGCTAAAAAGGAAAAGAGCAGGTGGTAAACTACAATAGTATAAAATAATGGAAATTAATTTAAAGGTTCTTCGTACCCAACGTGTATTCATACAAACAGTTATGTCCTTCCAATTACCCTTGGACATTAGTATGAAAAAAATCCGCTTTTCATGAAACAATTTTAGTATGCATATTTTATATTGAGTATGTACTAAAAAATTTAGACTATATATTTGCTAAAAAGATTAGTTGTTTAAAAAAAATTGTAAATAAATTCCTATTGCTAAAAGATGCCTGAAGAATTATTAGTGATTAGTGGGTAATGGAGTGAGACATAATTATGTATGTACATATAGTATGTAGGAGAGAACATGAAGGAAAATGGGAACAAGAAGAGACAATGGTGCAAAAAATAATGGAGGCTTTAGTAAGCATTCACTTTTCTATTCCCAGCTTAAAGTGATTGTCCACTACTCGGACAATACCTTCTCAATCACTATATTTTCCCTGTGTAAAATAATAACAGGTATACTCATCTCCAGTGCAGGCGCCATTACAGCTACATTTTCACGGGGCTTGTTATATCAGGAGAGCCCTGCAGTCATTCAGTATCCACATCACTCTCACCTCTTCTGGTGGAAGTCAGAGAGCATCAGTAGCTTTCACTTCTTCTGAGTGTCAGTTTTGACCAAAGGAAGTGAGAGTGAAGCTGTCGTTGTGTGGCTGCAGGGGTCTCATGACATAACAATGTCATGAAAGCCCTGGGAGACCAGTCGCCAACATCGCTGGAACAACGCCCATACCAGAGATGAATATAGGCGTTATTGTTTTACATAATGGAAATATAGTGATTGAGGAGCAGTTATCTGAGTAGTGGACAATTCTTTAAATTTTATATAAATAGTGCTCATGGCATAAGAAACACCACAAATTGTGTTTAGGACTCCAATTTTTCAAGACTTTGGCACATTCGGCACCTCAGTAGCCACTTTGACCACTTGGTAGCCACTTTGGCACATTTGGCACCTCTGTAGCCACTTTGGCGACTTGGTAGCCACTTTGGCCACTTGATAGCCACTTTAGCACATTTGGCACCTCGGTAGCCACTTTGGCCACTTGGTATCTACTTTGGCACATTCGGCACCTCTGTAGCCACTTTGGCCACTTGGTAGCCACTTTGGCACATTCGGCCCCTCAGTAGCCACATTGGCCACTTGATATCCACTTTGGCACCTCGATAGCCACTTTGGCCACTTGCTAGCTACTTTAGCCTTGTTGACACATGCTGCCACTTTGCCTCGGGGGCCACTTTGGCGCTCCGGGCCCCTCAGGGGCCACTTTGGCACACTGGGCTTCTAAGGCCACTTTGGCGTCTGACTGCAGTGATGGCGAACCTTGGCATTGCAGCTGTTGGAGAACTACAACTCCCAGCATGCCACTTTGGCCACTTGGTAGCCACTTTGGCACATTCGGCACCTCAGTAGCCACTTTGACCACTTGGTAGCCACTTTGGCACATTTGGCACCTCTGTAGCCACTTTGGCGACTTGGTAGCCACTTTGGCCACTTGGTAGCCACTTTAGCACATTTGGCACCTCGGTAGCCACTTTGGCCACTTGGTATCTACTTTGGCATATTCGGCACCTCTGTAGCCACTTTGGCCACTTGGTAGCCACTTTGGCACATTCGGCCCCTCAGTAGCCACTTTGGCACATTTGGCACCTCGATAGCCACTTTGGCCACTTGATAGCCACTTTAGCACATTTGGAACCTCGGTAGCCACTTTGGCCACTTGGTAGCCACTTTGGCCACTTGGTATCTACTTTGGCACATTCTGCACCTCTGTAGCCACTTTGGCCACTTGGTAGCCACTTTGGCACATTTGGCACCTCGATAGCCACTTTGGCCACTTGCTAGCCACTTTAGCCATGTTGACACATGCTGCCACTTTGCCTCGGGGGCCACTTTGGCGCTCCGGGCCCCTCAGGGGCCACTTTGGCACACTGGGCTTCTAAAGCCACTTTGGCGTCTGACTGCAGTGATGGCGAACCTTGGCATTGCAGCTGTTGGAGAACTACAACTCCCAGCATGCCTCAACTGCTGCCTCAACCGCTGCAGGTTGCAAGGGCATGCTGGGAGTTGTAGTTTTACAACAGCTGGAGTGCCAAGGTTAGCCATCACTGTGTGGGGCTTTTCAGAAGCCATTGGCGCGTTGCGCCTTTAAGACCTTGAATCAGCGATCTGTCAGCTTCTATTAGCTAATACGGGTCATGTGTGGAAGCTGCATTTGCCATGTCAGTTCGGGGTCATGGAAAGGTCGCCATTAATTCCTATGGGAAAATTTTTGCTTAAAATGCGATTTTTTTAAAAGCTACAAATCGGATTGACTCCAAAAATACATAGCACACCTGTCTGTTATGATTGAGTCACCGTAGGAGGCAAAAACAGAAATGCTAGCCAAGTCCAGAAAACCAGAGAAGTTGGCAGCTATCGGATTGCAGACCCCTGAACCTATCAACACAACTAGCAGTAGCCATGGGGGGTTCCTACGATGCCCTAGACCCCTCGATCACAGCCGGAGAATTAAATAGGCCTAAAGAAAGAAAGGGGAAATCTAAACTGCCCCAGAGCAGACCCCAAAGCAATAGGCAGCCCCCAACATATAATGACGGTGAAGCAAGATGAAAACACTAACACAGACAGAAAGATAGACTGAGCAAAGAGGGGCCTAAGCTAACTAAATAGAAAAGGACAGGAAGGCTGCTGTCTGCAATCCGTGAAAAACCCTATGAAAATCAGAGCCAACAGACTGACAGTGAAAAAGGCCCTGAAGACGCTAGGCCTCAAAAAAGCTATGTCAGCATTCAGGAATATACTGAAGACAGAGCTACAGGCAAAAGGAGATTCAGCTCACCCCAGCAGGGAATGGCAGAATACTGGAAAGCAAGGAAAACAAAAAACAAAACTAAAAGCTAACAGGCAAAACAGAAACTTAGCTTTAGAGGAGCAGGAATCAGACTGGTGTCCTAGAAGTCCACAGAGAAATCACCCGCAGGGCAGAAGGGCGTCGGCAGCCTTATATCCAGTCCGTGACTCCACTCAGCCAGTCATCCTCATTAGACTCGGGTGCCTGATAATTAGGCTCATTACCTTCCTTTACCAGAATAGGGAGTTCACCAGACCCCAGTGACGAAGGGGAAAATGAACTCACAACAGTACCTCCCCCTTGAGGAGGGGTCACCGAACCCTCAACCACTCCACCAGGGCGATCAGGGTGAGCCCGATGAAATGCACGCACCAATCTTTTGGCATGAATATCAGAGGCAGAGACCCAGGAATTATCCTCCTGACCATAACCCTTCCACTTAACCAAATACTGGAGTCTCCGTCTAGCCAGACGGGAATCCAGTATTTTCTCTACCTCATATTCCATGTTACCTTCAACCAATACAGGGTCTGGAGGTGCCACCCCAGGAACAACTGGTTCAACAAACCTCTTCAACAAGGACTTATGGAACACATTATGGATTTTAAATGTGACAGGAAGAGCCAAACGAAAAGAGACCGGATTAATAATCTCCAAAATCTTGTAAGGTCCAATAAATCTAGGCTTAAACTTAGGAGAAGCCACCTTCATAGCAATATTTTTTGATGATAACCACACCATGTCACCAATCTTAAACTGGGGACCAATGGTCCTAGGTCGATTGGAAAACCGCTGGGCCTTTTCCTGGGAGAGAGATAACTTATCCACCACTTGGTCCCAGATCTGGTGCATTCTCTCCACCACAGTGTCAACACCTGGGCAGGCAGAAGGCTCCACCTGCCCTGAAGAAAATCGAGGATGAAACCCAAAGTTACAAAAAAAAGGTGACATCAAAGTGGCAGAACTAGCTCTATTATTTAAAGCAAATTCGGCCAAGGGCAAAAACGAAACCCAATCATCCTGATCAGCGGAAATAAAACATCTCAAATACGACTCCAAGGTCTGGTTTGTTCTCTCTGTCTGCCCATTGGTCTGAGGGTGAAAAGCAGAGGAGAAGGACAACTGAATTCCCAGCTTGGAACAGAAAGTCCTCCAAAATCTAGACACAAACTGAACTCTCATTCTTTGAGAGACAGGCATATCAGAGATGAAATCCATTGAAATATGGGTCCATTGCCTCCTGGGGACCGGCAAAGGCATCAACAACCCACTAGAGCGAGAACAAGATTTAGACCGGGAGCAAGTCCCACAGGACTGCACAAAATTCCTGACATCATGAGACAAGGTGGGCCACCAAAAAGAGCGACTCACCAGATCTCTAGTACCAAAAATACCTGGATGACCAGCCAATGCAGAGCAATGAACTTCGGACATCACTCTCTTCTTCCACTGGTCAGGAACATACAACTTTCCACTGGGACAACGCTCAGGTTTGTCCTCCTGGAACTCTTGCAGAGCAAGTCTCAAATCGGGCGAGATGGCAGAAAGAACTACCCCTTCGCCTAAGATGGTAGCAGGCTTGGTCACCACAGGAGAATCAGCAAAGAAACTCCTAGAGAGGGCGTCTGCCTTGACATTCTTAGTTCCAGGAAGAAAAGTGACCACAAAATCAAAACGTGTAAAAAACAAGGCCCACCTAGCCTGTATAGGGTTCAAGCGTTTAGCCGACTCTAGGTAAATCAAATTCTTGTGGTCAGTGAGGACCACAACTTGATGTTTAGCTCCCTCCAACCAATGTCTCCACTCCTCAAATGCCCATTTCATGGCCAACAGTTACCGATTCCCCACATCATAGTTACGTTCAGATGGAGAGAACTTTCGGGAAAAGAAAGCACAGGGATTCATTTTAGATGTTACAGGATCCTTTTGGGACAAAACAGCTCCTGCACCAATCTCAGAAGCATCCACCTCTACCTGGAACGGGAGTGAGACATCAGGTTGCCGCAAAACCAGGGCGGAGGTAAATCTTCGCTTCAGCTCCTGAAAGGAAGCAATAGCCTCAGGAGACCAATTCAACACATCCGCACCCTTCTTAGTCAGATCAGTCAATGGTGTTAAGGACGGCGGAACGCACCAAATATAAATAATAGGAGGTGCGTTCGCCGCCCGGGGTCCACCGTGCGGTAGGTGACTAGACCGCTGCTGGACAATGGCAGACGCAACAGAAGAAGAAGTAGTGCGCACGGGTTAATGTCACCCGAACGCTAGGAGCGGCTCTGTTCAGACACAGAGTCGCTGGGCATACGTAAACGTAACGCCGCTAGCCCTGTTAACCTCACAGGAGCTGGCATGTGGCGTCGCAGCCGCGAACACCAATAGCTGCTGTTAATGCAGCGTAGCGGCAACTATAGCCGCAAGCGTCGGCGCCGAGAACCAGGCACCGACGGACGCTAGTGTAGGCGTGGAAAGCACAGTGGCGTGTAGCTTGCCACAATCTGGAGCTGACTAACCCAACACACAGTCACCATTCGTAATATCCAAGGGAAGGGGTTTCATAATAAGTCAGACACCAGTCCATGCATCCATCACCATACACACACAGCATAATATGCTACACTAGCGCATGGCCGAGCCGCCATGCGGGCTTTTTATAGCCATGCGCTTCCAGGACCTTCCAGTACCCTGGAAAGGACCAATCAGATCCGACGCAGGACCTGAGCATGTGACCCCTGCTCTCCAGTGAGAGGTCACCTTGCGGGCATGCCCAGTAGCACGGCATGAGGACTTAGCCTCTGGAGCAGTTCCCTGCAGAACAGGATGCGCTACCATTGCTGCACCAGAGGTGGCAGCAACATCCAGGCTGTCAGAGCAAGTCTGAGTAGCACGCCTGGCTCGCCGTGATTGCTGAGCAGCACCCGGAGCGGTCGGAGGAGAATGGGAGACCGCTGGATGTCTGGCTCTGGATTCCCGCTGTGCAGTGTCAGGAATCCAATGCCTAACACTACCCCCCCTCCTAAGGCCCCCTCCCCTCTGCACTTCACTGCGCTCAAAAGCCGCAATCAGGAGCGGTGCGTGGATATTCTCCACCAGTTCCCAGGTTCGAGCCTCGGGCCCATGACCCTTCCAATCCACTAAATAAAATTTTTTGCCACGGACAAACATGCGCCCTACGATGGCATTAACCTCAAACTCGTCAGATGATAAGTCCGACGACCCGGCCGATGACTCAGAAAACCGGGCCATGTGAACTGGTTTGAGGAGGGACACATGAAACACGTCCGAAATGGCTAAATGTGGAGGAAGAGCCAGACGGTAGACCACTGAGCTAATTCGCTCAAGGACCCGGGCCTCCACTGCCCAGTCTGCCACCCTGGAGTCAGTGGAGGACACTGGCATCGGAACAGGAACGCGTGGATGTTGACCGTAGTTTAGGAGGAAGGGCGTCTGACCAGTGGAATCAGCCACCGCATTGTTTAGGGCAAATTCAGCCCAAGGTAGCAAGGATGCCCAGTCATCCTGCCTGGCCGAGACAAAATGCCGCAGGTAGGTAACCAAGGTCTGATTGGCTCTTTCGACCAAGCCGTTCGTCTCGGGATGGTAGGCGGAGGACAGATTTAGCTCGATGCAGAGTAAGCTGCAGAGCTCCCTCCAGAACCGAGACGCAAACTGGGGACCTCAGTCACTCACGATTTTGTCCGGCATGCCATGTAGACGGAACACGTGCTTTATGAACAAAGTGGCAAGACCACGGGCGGAAGGCAGCCGTGCAAGTGGCACCAGATGCACCATTTTGGAAAAATGGTCGGTGACCACCCAGATGACCGTACTGCCACCAGACTTGGGCAGGCCAACTATGAAATCCATGCCAACCATCTCCCACGGTCTATCCGCCACTGGCAGGGGATATAACAGCCCCGCCGGCCTCTGTCTAGAGGGTCTGTTCCGAGCACACGAAATGCATGCCTGCACGTATTCCTTAACGTCTCGAGCCATATGTGGCCACCAATATGACCTTGCCAGGAGTTCGGTGGTCAGTTTATTGCCAAAATGACCACCTACCCTGGAGGCGTGTGCCCAGGCGATGACCTCCGGCCGTAGCTGAGGAGGAACCAAGGTCTTGCCCGGTGGCACTGACTCGAGTGAAACTGGAGCCACGGTTGTAAAACTCTCCGAGGGGAGAATAAGCCGAGGCTCAGCCTTTCCCTCTTCCGCCGAAACCACCGAGCGTGAAAGAGCATCCGCACGGACGTTCTTCTCTCCGGAGAGATAATGCAGGGTGAAGCGGAAGCGGGAAAAGAAAAGCGACCACCTAGCCTGACGGGAGTTCAGGCGCTGGGCCGTTTGCAAATAGACCAGATTCTTATGGTCCGTGAATACCTGGAAGGGAAACCGAGCCCCCTCCAGGAGATGTCTCCACTCAGAAAAGGCCAACTTCATGGCCAGCAGCTCCCTGTCACCGATGGAGTAATTCTTCTCCGCCGGTGAGAAGGTCTTTGAGAAAAAGAAGCAAGGATGCTTCCGACCTTGAGCATCCTTCTGGAAGAGGACTGCTCCTGCACTGACGGAAGAGGCATCTACCTCCAGAATAAATGGCTTGTTCACATCGGGACGATGCAAGATGGGAGCGCCAGCAAAGTGGGATTTGATAGACAAGAAGGCCTTGGAGACCTGTTCTGACCAAGCATTAGGGTTAGCTCCTTTCTTGGTGAGAGCAACCAAAGGAGCCACCAATGTGGAGAAGTGCGGTATAAACTGGCGGTAATAATTTACGAACCCTAAGAAGCACTGCACCGCTTTGAGTGAATGGGGTTCTTGCCAGTCCATCACCGCTTGAAGTTTGGCCGGATCCATAGCCAATCCCTGGGCCGAGATGATATAGCCCAGGAACGGCAAGGACTCCTGCTCAAACTGGCACTTCTCCAGCTTGGCGTATAGAGAGTTCGCCCGTAAACGGTCGAAGACCCTGCATACGTCTCTCCGGTGAGTGGTCAAATCTGACGAGAAGATGAGTATATCATCCAGATAGACCACCACCGAAGTCGACAGCATATCGCGGAAGACGTCATTGACGAAGTCTTGGAAGACAGCTGGCGCATTACATAGGCCAAAGGGCATGACCAGTTATTCATAGTGGCCATCCCTGGTGTTAAAGGCTGTCTTCCACTCGTCTCCCTCGCGAATGCGGATCAGGTTGTATGCCCCCCCGTAGATCTAGTTTTGTAAAGATCCGGGCCCCTCGCAACCTGTCAAACAGTTCAGAGATCAAGGGAAGAGGGTACTTGTTCTTCACTGTTATGGCATTGAGACCTCTGTAATCAATGCAGGGACGTAACTCTCCGCTCTTTTTCTGAACGAAAAAGAACCCTGCACCAGCCGGCGACACCGACTTCCTGATAAAACCTCTAGCCAGGTTCTCCCGGATGTATTGTGACATAGCTTCTGTCTCAGGGAGTGATAATGGGTACACACAGCCTCTAGGAGGTTCTGTGCCTGGCATGAGATCTATCGGGCAATCATATGGGCGGTGTGGCGGAAGCGTCTCCGCAGATCTTTTGGAGAAGACGTCCGCGTACTGATGGTAGGGTTTAGGAAGTGCGGAGAGATCCGCAGGGACTTCAGTGGAAGCCACCTGAAGACTGCCCTTCAGACACTTTCCCTCACAACTTTTGCTCCAGGCCAGTATTTTCCCTGATGCCCACTCAATATGAGGAGAGTGGCAACGGAGCCAGGGAAGACCAAGTAGCACCTGGTCAATACCGTCTGGCAAAATGAGCAGGGATAGGATCTCTCGATGGGACGGAGAGATAGAAAGCCCGAGTGGGACTGTCTGATGGGTCACCTGGGTAGGCAAACGCACCCCATTAACCACCATGATGGTCAGTGGTTGAGGCAGCAACACCTGAGGGATAGCGTGTTTCTGGGCGAAGGTTGAGGACATAAAATTCCCTTCAGCCCCAGAATCCACGATAACATCCGCCTCCCAGGTGAGGGGACCACTGTCTAAAGTACCCCGGAATACCGGTTTGGGTGAGAAGGGTTTCATGCTGGACTGACCACCTCCTATGACCACAGGACGTGGGCGTTTTTTCACCCGCAAAGGACACGTGCTGGCCGAGTGTCCAAGTTGTCGACACTGGTAGCAGCGTACATAACTACGCACCGGTGGTGACTTGGAGTCGGTGCGGGACACCTCCATAGGTTCGGAGGGTACAGGCTCCTGTGCGGGGTATCTCAGCGGCTCGGTGAAGGTGGGAGCCAAATTATCCCTTCGTCTGGATTGTGCACGTTCCAGCCTGCGCTCCGTAAACCGGAGGTCAATGCGGGTGGAGACTGCAATCAATTCCTCCAGACTTGTGGGAACCTCCCTGGTAGCTAGAGCGTCTTTAGCGTGCTCAGCCAACCCTCTCCAAAACACCGGGACTAAAGCTTTGTCCGGCCACTCTAATTCGGAAGCCAATGTCCGGAACCGGACGGCATAATGGCTGACCGAGAGCGACCCCTGTGTTAGGGAGAGTAATTGTAAAGAGGTGTCGTGCGTGATCCGCGGTCCTAAAAAGACCTGCTTCAGGGCTGCGAGGAACTGGGCAGCACCCTGAACCACCGGATCATCACGTTCCCCCAAAGGTGTAGCCCACTGTAATGCTCGGCCAGACAAGAGTGACACAATAAAGCCCACCTTAGCCCGCTCTGTAGGGAACCGTGCAGCCAGCAGCTCGAGCTGAATTGAGCACTGGCTCACGAATCCCCTACAGGTGGCGCTGTCACCCGAAAACTTGTCGGGAAGCGGGAGGCGGGACAGTGTCGGCGTGGGCAAAAGAGTAGGCACACGTGAGACAGCCTCTGCGGCTGTCTGAGCAGCAGCCAGCGCGGTATTCGCAGCTGAGTTGGCGCTCTCAATAGCCACCAACCTGCTCTCCAGCTGCCGAATATAGCACTGCAATTGCTGCACGTCAGCCATTACCAGCCAGACCCTGGCGCTAGTGTAATGTTAAGGACGGCGGAACGCACCAAATATAAATAATAGGAGGTGCGTTCGCCGCCCGGGGTCCACCGTGCGGTAGGTGACTAGACCGCTGCTGGACAATGGCAGACGCAACAGAAGAAGAAGTAGTGGGCACGGGTTAACATCACCCGAACGCTAGGAGCGGCTCTGATCAGACACAGTCGCTGGGCATACATAAACGTAACGCCGCTAGCCCTGTTAACCTCACAGGAGCTGGCATGTGGCGTCGCAGCCGCGAACACCAATAGCTGCTGTTAATGCAGCGTAGCGGCAACTATAGCCGCAAGCGTCGGCGCCGAGAACCAGGCACCGACGGACGCTAGTGTAGGCGTGGAAAGCACAGTGGCGTGTAGCTTGCCACAATCTGGAGCTGACTAACCCAACACACAGTCACCATTCGTAATATCCAAGGGAAGGGGTTTCATAATAAGTCAGACACCAGTCCATGCATCCATCACCATACACACACAGCATAATATGCTACACTAGCGCATGGCCGAGCCACCATGCGGACTTTTTATAGCCATGCACTTCCAGGACCTTCCAGTACCCTGGAAAGGACCAATCAGATCCGACGCAGGACCTGAGCATGTGACCCCTGCTCTCCAGTGAGAGGTCACCTTGCGGGCATGCCCAGTAGCACGGCATGAGGACTTAGCCTCTGGAGCAGTTCCCTGCAGAACAGGATGCGCTACCATTGCTGCACCAGAGGTGGCAGCAACATACAGGCTGTCAGAGCAAGTCTGAGTAGCACGCCTGGCTCGCCGTGATTGCTGAGCAGCACCCGGAGCGGTTGGAGGAGAATGGGAGACCGCTGGATGTCTGGCTCTGGATTCCCGCTGTGCAGTGTCAGGAATCCGATGCCTAAAAAATGGCTTGGCAATACTAGAAAATTTTGCTATAAATTTCCGATAAAAATTAGCAAAACCCAAAAACTTCTGGAGGGCCTTCAAAGAAGTGGGCTGAACCCAATCATAAATGGCCTGTACCTTGGCCGGGTCCATTTCAATAGTTGACGGAGACAAAATAAATCCCAAAAATGAAATCCTCTGTACTCTAAAAAGGCATTTCGATCCTTTGACATACAGGGAATTCTCCCTCAAGATCCAGAACACAGTCCGAATATGTTCCACATGAGAATCCCAATCCTTGGAGAAGATCAAAATATCATCCAGATAAATAATCAAAAATTTATCGACAAAGTCTTGGAAAATATCGTTCATGAAGCACTGGAAGACAGAAGGGGCATTAGTGAGCCCAAAAGGCATCACCAGGTACTCAAAATGTCCCTCCGGAGTATTAAACGCCGTCTTCCATTCATCCCCCTGCTTAATGCGGATAAGATTATGCGCCCCCCTGAGGTCAAGCTTGGTAAACCAGCAAGCACCTCTAACTCTAGAGAACAGATCCGAAATCAGGGGTAACGGATACTGATATTTAATAGTAATTTTATTGAGGGCACGATAATCAATACAAGGCCTTAAAGAACCATCCTTTTTGGCCACAAAAAAAAAACCGGCACCTAAGGGTGAAGAGGATGGTCTAATATGACCCTTCTCCAACGCCTCCTTAATATAGGACCGCATAGTCTTGTGCTCGGGTACAGATAAATTGAAGAGCCGACCCTTGGGAAATTTACACCCCGAGCTTAGTTCAATTGCACAGTCATAACTCATATGAGGAGGCAAGGACGCAGTCTCATTCTCACTAAATACATCATAAAAGTCCGCCAAATAGTCAGGAAAATCATGCGACTGAGGAGAGGTGGAAAAAAACGGAGCCTCACAAAATGCACACCGACAACCCCAACTCACCACAGACACAGATTTCCAATCCAAAACGGGATTATGAATTTGCAACCAGGGAAACCCCAGAACAACGGCATCATGCAGACCATGCAATACCAAAAATCTGCAATTTTCTTGATGGTCTGGGGCGACCCGCATGACCACCTGGGTCCAAAACTGAGGTTTATTTTTAGCCAAAGGAGTAGCATCAATCCCCCTCAAAGGGATAGGCGTCTGCAGAGGTGTCATCGGAAATCCACAACGTTTAGCAAAATCCAAGTCCATTAGGTTTAGCGCTGCTCCCGAATCCACAAAAGCCTTGGCGGAAAATGTGGACAGGGAGCAGATCAGAGTAATTGCCAGAAGAAACTTACGTTGAACACCACCAACAGAAAACGTGTGTGCAAAGCGTTTCTCTCGTATAGGACAAACAGAAATAATATGCGAGGCATCTCCACAGAAAAAACACAGCTTATTACGCCTTCTGAACTCCTGACGTTGCGCCTTAGACAAAACTCTATCACATTGCATAGGTTCAGACGTCTGTTCAACCGGTGGCAACACCTCTCGTGCAATCCTGCGTTCACGTAAATGCCGATCAACCTGAATGGCTAATGACATAGAATCGTCCAGACCAGAGGGAACAGAAAATCCCACCATAGTATCTTTTACGGCTTCTGACAAACCCTTCCGAAAGAGAGCAGCCAAGGCATTATCATTCCAGGTAGTAAGGACCGCCCACTTTTGGAACTTTTGACAGTACAACTCTGCAGAATCTCGACCCTGGTTCAATGCCAACAGGATCTTTTCAGCCAGATCAATAGCATTAGGTTCGTCATACAACAACCCCAAAGCTTGAAAGAATGCGTTCACATTAGTCAGAATAGGATCATCTGGTTTCAAAGAAAACGCCCAATCCTGGGGATCCCCACGCTGCAAAGAGATGACAATTTTAACCTGCTGTGCGGAGCTCCCTGACGAGTTAGGCTTCAAGGCAAAAAATAATTTACAATTATTTTTGAAACTCAAAAATTTAGATCGATCCCCAAAAAATACATCAGGTGTAGGGATCTTTGGTTCAACAGCATGCGAACGAGCAAGGTAGGCAGAAATTCCCCGCACTTCCGCAGCGAGCTGCTCCACACGATCAGACAATTGCTTTATCTCCATTGAGAGAGAAAAAAAAATTCCCCCTACGGCCTCAGAGATATAGAGGAAAGAATATACAAACACTTTTTTTTTTTTTTTTTTAAACACAATTCTTTCCTGCTAGAGTTGAGCGAAACGGGTCGAAAAATTTCAAAAGTCGCCGACTTTTGGCAAAGTCGGGTTTCATGAAACGAAACCCGACCCTAGGATGAGGTCGGCCACGAGGTCGGCGACTTACGCGCCAAAGTCGCGTTTCAAAAGTTTGTTTTGCGCTCTTTTTCAGCCAATCAGGATCCACGGACACTGTGGGCAACGTGATGACATAGGCAGGGGTCACCACCATCTTTCAGAAGGGCATGCAAGTGATTGGCTTGCTTTGGTGGGCGTCACAGGGGGTATAAAAGGGCGTGCACGCCGACCGCCATCTTACTTCTGCCGATCTCAGTATAGGGAGAGGTTGCTGCTGATTCTGTAGGGAGAGCGTTAGGCAGGGAAGAAGACAAAAAAACTGCTTCTGCTGCTAGCGATTTGGCCTGCACAACACACCAGTCACTGTGTGTGCAGTGCAAGGGGAGGCTATATAGTGGTGTATCAGTGGTGTTGGTTGTTGGGCTGCCTTCTAAGGCTTCCTGACATTCCTGCATTGCTGTTTACCCACTGCTCCGCAAACTGCTTTTTTAAAAGCAATCCCAATTTTTTTTTTTTTGTCCTGCTGAGAAGAAAAAAAAAACTGCTTCTGCTGCTAGCAATTTGGCCTGCACAACACACCAGTCACTGTGTGTGCAGTGCAAGGGGAGGCTATATTGTGGTGTATCAGTGGTGTTGGTTGTTGGGCTGCCTTTTAAGGCTTCCTGACAGGCTGGCATTGCTGTTTGCCCACTGCTCCGCAAACTGCTTTTTTAAAAGCAATCCAATCTCCCTTATCCTCTAGTCACTTTTGTCACAGCTGTGCCATCGAGCCTGTCACATAGCGCTCAGATATTCATTGGGCCTCACACAATCCAAAAGTGTCCAATGTCCAAAAGTGTGGCAGAGATTCAAAATCTCCCTTATCCTCTAGTCACTTTGGTCACAGCTGTGCCATCGAGCCTGTCACATAGCGCTCAAATATTCATTGGGCCTCACACAATCCAAAAGTGTCCAATGTCCAAAAGTGTGTGCAGAGATTCAAAATCTCCCTTATCCTCTAGTCACTTTGGTCACAGCTGTGCCATCGAGCCTGTCACATAGCGCTCAGATATTCATTGGGCCTCACACAATCCAAAAGTGTCCAGTGTCCCAAAAGTGTGTGCAGAGATTCAAAATCTCCCTTATCCTCTAGTCACTTTGGTCACAGCTGTGCCATCAAGCCTGTCACATAGCGCTCAGATATTCATTGGGCCTCACACAATCCATAAGTGTCCAGTGTCCACAAGTGTGTGCAGAAATTAAAAATCTCCCTTATCCTCAAGTCACTTTGGTCACAGCTCTGCCATCGAGCCTGTGACAGAGCGCTCAGATACTCAGTGGGCCTCACACAATCCATAAGTGTCCAGTGTCCACAAGTGTGTGCAGAAATTAAAAATCTCCCTTATCCTCTAGTCACTTTGGTCACAGCTCTGCCATCGAGCCTGTGACAGAGCGCTCAGATACTCAGTGGGCCTCACACAATCCATAAGTGTCCAGTGTCCACAAGTGTGTGCAGAAATTAAAAATCTCCCCTGTCCTATAGACACCTTGTACCTTGTTTTACATTACTATATAGTTTGTTGGATTTTGTCTACATTTCTACCAAAAATGAGGAAGGCTGGTGGAAGAGGCCGTGGAATTGGGCGGGGGTTGGCAGCTGGTAATGATGGTGTTGGTGGTGGATCTGATGGTAGTGGCAATAGCAAAATAGGACCGAATGCAGGAGGTGTTGAGCCTGCGTCATCGTCTGGCTACATAAGGCCTCGAACGCTTAGTTTTCTAGGAGTTGGCAAACCGCTTTTAAAGCCAGAGCATCAGGAAAAAGTTTTGTCTTACATTGCTGACTCAGCCTTCAGCTCTATCGCCTCCTCTTCTTCAGTTGTAAAAAGTAAAAGCACTGAGTCGTCATTGGAGGCTCATGTTCATGAACCACACCTTTCCTTGTGTCCTTCACCCCAACCCAGATTGAAGGATGACGCAGGCCATACTACTGATTACTCCATGGAGCTGTTTTCACATACCATGCCTGGACTATCAAGTGAAATGGTGAATTACCCAGGCCAAGATGAATCTGACATGGAGTGCACTGATGCACAGCCGCTGATGGATGATTCTGCTGGTACATTCACTCAGAGCACTACATTGTCCTCGCAGTGTACAGAGCCAGATTCTGACCCTGATGAGACTCAGGTGCCCCTTCCCGCACACTATACCACCATACACGGTGACACAGAGGAAGGTGCACATGACATAGAAGAGGAGGTGATGGATGACCCAGTTGGCATCCATTGGGGGAAGAGGGTGCTGCTTCCAATAGCTCAGATGAGGAGCATCCACAGCAGACATCGACATCGCAACAGCTGTTATCTGGCAGGCCCGGAGCACTCCAAAGACAGGTTCCAAACATCAAAAGAGTTGCTGGACAGCTTGTCCAGAGGGTCAAAATATCACAGCGTGCTAGGCCGCAAAATGTCTGCCAAAGTAGGAAGAGTGCAGTGTGGCACTTTTTTGAACAAAATCCTCATGATCAGGCCAAGGTTATCTGTAAGAAGTGCGCAAAGACCTTTAGCCGACAGAAAAATCTGAAAAATTTGAATACCAGTTGCATGCTTAGACATTTAACCAGCATGCACTTGCAAGCGTGGACACAACACCAAACCTCAAGTGCCACATGTGCAACTGATCACAACGAAGGTAGTCAGCAACGCTACATTGTTTCCCCCACTGTAAGCCCACCGGTTAGCACAGCAGCAAATGTTGAGGTGTCGTTGCAAGGCCACAGCAGTCAGGGAATCCCACTGTTATATCAACGAAAGACTGATTCTAGGCCATCAGAAAGAACACCAACTTCATCACCATCATCAACCCTCTCTCAGTCCGCCCTGTCCACCGCTACTTCCACCATATGCAGCTCTCAAGTCCAGCTCACCCTCCCAGACACTATGAGTAGGTTAAGAAAGTACTCAGTCTCTCATCCGCGTACACTGGGTTTGAACGCCCACATTGCCAAACTAATCTCGTTTGAGATGATGCCCTTTCGGTTGGTGGAAAGCACAGCTTTCCGCGAACTCATGGCCTATGCAGTACCACGCTATGACCTACCCAGTCGCCACTTCTTCTCTCGCAAAGCCATCCCAGCCCTCCACCATCATGTGAAAGACCGCATTGTCCATGCACTCAAGCAGTCAGTGAGCGGAAAGGTGCACCTCACAACTGATGCATGGTCCAGTCGGCATGGCCAGGGCTGTTACGTGTCCATCACTGCGCACTGGGTTAATGTGGTGGATGCAGGGTCCACAGGGGACAGAGGTGGTGGGACAGTGCTGCCTAGCCCACGGTATAGGAAACAGTTGGCTGTAGGCGTTCGACCCTCCTCCTCCTCCAGAAGCGAAAGCTCGTCCACAGAGCGCAGTCGTACGAGCACTCCATCTGCAGCTGCCACTGTTGCACACGATGTGTCCCCCTATCGAGCAGCTAGTGGAAAGCGTCAGCAGGCTGTGTTGCAGATGATGTGTTTGGGCAACAGACACACCGCCGAGGTGCTGGCCGAGTACTTGAAGCGACAAACTGAGTCATGGCTGGGCAGTGTACATCTTGAGGCAGGCAAGGTAGTTAGTGATAACGGCTGTAATTTTGTGGCAGCCATAGCCCTTTCAAAACTCAGCCATATACCTTTCTTGGCTCACACCTTGAACCTGGTGGTGCAGTGCTTCATCAAAAATTATCTGGAGTTAACAGCCCTGCTCCAGAAGGTGCGAAGACTGTGCGCGCACATCCGCCGGTCACCTGTACACTCCGTTCGTATGCAGAAGCTGCAGCGATTGCTCCACCTTCCCAACCACCGCCTCATTATCGACATTGCAACAAGGTGGAACTCCACCCTGCACATGGTGGAGCGGCTGTGCGAGCAGAGGCAGGCCATAATGCATTTGTGGGAGGATACACGGCCAGGCACTTTGAGAGCAGACATGGAGTTGACAGGTGTGCAGTGGTCGAAGCTGAAAGACCTCTGTAAAGTCCTTCAGTGTTTTGAGGAATGCACACGGCTGGTAAGCGCAGACGACGCCATCCTAAGCATGAGCATCCCACTTATGCGTCTGCTCATGCAAACTTTGACGCACCTTAAGGAGCAGGCGTCTGCAGCCAATGTTGATGAGGAGGAAGAGGAGGAGGGAATCCTTGATGACATTCAGCCATTGTCTGCTCAGGGACCTCTCCTGGACGAGGTGGAGGAAGAAGAGGAGGAGGAGGAGGAGGAGGATGATGATGGGGATGATTACTTAGGGGAGGAGGATGCATCTCGTGGGGCAAGTGAAAATGTTGGCGTGGCAAGGTCTGGTACAGGGTTTGTGCGTGACTGGAGGGATGTGGATTTGCCAGAAAGTGCTCCTCCAACCAGCACTCGCAGTGCATCATTGACACCGGGAACATTGGCCCACATGTCAGATTATGCCTTGCAGATCCTAAAAAGGTACCCACGCATTGCCAAAATGATGAACGATGACGACTACTGGTTGGCCAGCATCCTGGATCCACGCTATAAAGGCAAATTACAAAACATCATGCCACAGGAGAACCTTGACCTAATATTGGCTAATAAACAAGCAACTCTGGTAAATCGGTTGCTTGAGGCATTCCCAGCACACAGCAGCGGTGATGGTTCTCACACGAGCCGTACGGGCCAGGGGCAGCTTGGCAGAGGTGTTCGTGGTGCACACAGCAGAAGTGGCGTTGGAGACAGGGGTTTCATGACAATGTTGTGGACTGATTTTTCAAGTACCGCTCACACAACTGGTAATACTGCATCGATGGAAAGTGACAGGAGACAGCAGTTGTCAACTATGGTTGCAAACTACTTTTCCTCCCATATCGATGTTCTCCCACACAGGTCATTCCCCTTTGACTATTGGGCCGCTAAACTGGACACCTGGCCTGAATTGGCACAATATGCCTTACAGGAGCTCGCTTGCCCAGCTGCAAGTGTGCTATCGGAAAGAGTCTTCAGTGCAGCTGGATCAATCCTGACAGAAAAAAGAACCCGTCTGTCAACCCAACATGTGGATGATCTAACCTTCATTAAAATGAACCACGCATGGGTTTCCAAGGATTTTGTCCCACCTTCCTCTGATGACACATAGGGTGACAGAAAAATGGCTTGCTTTGGTCCACCTCTTCCTGGGACTTGACCTATTTCACCTTTTGCATCAGCTGAATGTCCAACATCAACATATGCCACTTTCTAAAACTCCCTAACTGTGCTGCCTCCCCCCCCATGGCCGGGGTCACCACCTACCGCACGACACCGTGCGAGTGCCGTTGCCCTGGACAGGTGGGTAGGCCGACTCTTGGGCGCGGGCACTGGCACAGAGTCCCTCATAGTGCAATTAAGTGTCTCTGACGGTGGTGGTGCACACCCGCCGTCAGACACACCGCCGTACTATGAGGGGCCCAGTGCCAGTACCGACGCCCACGAGTGGGCCCCCCTTGCTTGGGCAGGGCCCCAGTATTTGCAATCTTTACCTCTCCCTGCTCCTCCGCTGTGTAGTCTGGGCCGTCAAATCCATACTGTGCCTGACACCGTCTGAGCCTGCCTCCTGATGTATAGACATATATTTTGAATGTGTACGCTATCCATACATGTTATCCAGGGATACGGTACCCTTTCTAACCTTTGTGCAATCACGTGCAATCCATACTGGGCCTAACACCGTCTGAGCCTGCCTCCTGAGACATATATTTTGAATGTGTACGCTATCCATACATGTTATCTGGGGATACGGTACCCTTTCTAACCTTTGTGCAATCACGTGCAATCCATACTGGGCCTAACACCGTCTGAGCCTGCCTCCTGAGACATATATTTTGAATGTGTACGCTATCCATACATGTTATCCGGGGAAACGGTACCCTTTCTAACCTTTGTGCAATCACGTGCAATCCATACTGGGCCTAACACCGTCTGAGCCTGCCTCCTGAGACATATATTTTGAATGCGTACGCTATCCATACATGTTATCCGGGGATACGGTACCCTTTCTAACCTTTGTGCAATCACGTGCAATCCATACTGGGCCTAACACCGTCTGAGCCTGCCTCCTGAGACATATTTTGAATGTGTACGCTATCCATACATGTTATCCGGGGATACGGTACCCTTTCTAACCTTTGTGCAATCACGTGCAATCCATACTTAGCCTAACACCGTCTGAGCCTGCCTCCTGAGACATATATTTTGAATGTGTACGCTATCCATACATGTTATCCGGGGATACGGTACCCTTTCTAACCTTTGTGCAATCACGTGCAATCCATACTGGGCCTAACACCGTCTGAGCCTGCCTCCTGAGACATATATTTTGAATGTGTACGCTATCCATACATGTTATCCGGGGATACGGTACCCTTTCTAACCTTTGTGCAATCACGTGCAATCCATACTGGGCCTAACACCGTCTGAGCCTGCCTCCTGAGACATATATTTTGAATGTGTACGCTATCCATACATGTTATCCGGGGAAACGGTACCCTTTCTAACCTTTGTGCAATCACGTACAATCCATACTGGGCCTAACACCGTCTGAGCCTGCCTCCTGATGTATAGACATATATTTTGAATGTGTACGCTATCCATACATGTTATCTGGGGATACGGTACCCTTTCTCACCTTTGTGCAATCACGTGTAATCCATACTGGGCGTGAGAACGGCTGGCGAGCTGTTAAGCAAGCTACAGCACCTGTGGTTTGCACACGTAAGTTTTTCATTTTTTCAGGAATGACGGTTAGGCCTAATTCCGGAACTGCGGTTGACCTGCACTTACTGGGAAATCATTGTTCGCGGGTAATAATTGTAATCAGTGATCCCCATCACTAACGTTGTTCAGCGGGTTATCTGCACCTGTAAGCGACAAACGCTGGCCTTTTCAGTGTAGCGCACATGCAGCCACGGACATGTAAGGGCATGACACACCAGTTATTGGCCAATCTCATGTGCCAGAGCCTCACGTGTCCCTCTAGTAAGCCGGACTCGGACCGCGGGGCATGACGGAGTCTCGTTCGTTAACGGAATTAAGCTTGCAATGTGTGCATCTGTTCTGTAGCTGGCATGGTTGAGGTTTCCCAGGTGGAGTCGAATTTAACCGTAGGCTCCACTCCTGGTGGTGCCCTTCTGGACATTCCTTTAAGGTTCAGCTTTGCAACCATACTGCCCACGTAAAACAAACACTTTGCCTTCATGAACGCTGTTTGGAGGGTCATGACTCGTGGGAATAACGCCGCCCAATCAGTTAACCTGCTAGAGAGATCCTTCGTTGCTCCCAAGCATGACATCACACTCCCTAGGAAGAAGGTAATGCCACTGTGGCGACCGTACTCCTGGGGGCGACACAAGTGCACTGATGCCCAGCCACTGCTCGATGAATCTGCTGGTACATTGACCCAGACCACTACATTCCCCTCGCACGCTACACGACCTGAATCTGACCCTGATGAAACTCAGGTTACCCTTCCCATATACAGTTAAATCTTACACGGTGACAAAGAGGAAGCTGCAGATGAAAGTGCAGGTTCGGCCCACCCGCCATCAGACACACCACCGTACTATCAGGGGCCCTGTGCCAGTGCCGTCGCCAACGAGTGGGCCCCCCCTGCTTGCCCAGGATCACAGCACTTGCAAAGTTGAAATACTGTGCAGTGAGATGGAAGATGGGGACGACGAGGAATCCAGACAAGTACAGGGATTCCCTAGCGAGGAGACTTATTTGATTGTTTTCAATGTTGGGACAGCAATTTTTGGGGAGCACTATACTCTGGAGAATGATAGATGGGGCCCACCATGCACTGGAACATTCCAAAGGTGGACATCAGACACTGGAGCAGCATTTACAGGGCCCATTATACACTAGAGCATTAGAAATGGGGCCCATTATGTTTGGAGCATTATTTGGGCCCATAAGACAGTGGAGCTTCATCCATGGGAACCAACATATACTGTAGCATTATGTGGAGCTCATCATATACTGTTTCAAACATTATATGGGACCAATGATTCTGTATGGAGAAATAGATGGGCCTCGTCATGAGATGTAAAAAGTGAGGTATTTTTCATTGTACTATACCGCTATTTCTCTGCCGTATCGGAGCATGATGAGTTGTGGTATGTGTTAAAGGGGCGCTCTTTCGACCAGGGCATATGAAAACCTGCAGCCAGCCCTCCCCCCCCCCACAACTTTAGCCAAATAACCCCCATTTTTCAGTGCGTAACTTGTATTATGAAGTTAATTAAGGTTGACAAGCTTAAGTAAGAAGAATTAATGCTTTTGGCATTCAAATGGGCACTGTAGGTGTGTTTCCTGTCCTCCTCTCACTGCCGACTTTTATTCCCCATTGACTTACATTGGGTTTCGTGTTTCGGGACGACCCCGACTTTTCCCTATAGTCGGACGATCTTGCTCGACCCGACTTTTGGAAAAGTCGGGTTTCACGAAACGAAACGCGACCCTAAAAAACCAAAAGTCGCTCTATTTCCTGCTATTGAGTACCCTAGGATCTTCAGTATGGCTGGTGATTCTGTTATGATTGAGTCACCGTAGGAGGCAAAAACAGAAATGCTAGCTAAGTCCAGAAAACCAGAGAAGTTGGCAGCTATCGGATTGCAGACCCCTGAACCTATCAACACAACTAGCAGTAGCCGTGGGGGGTTCCTACGATGCCCTAGACCCCTCGATCACAGCCGGAGAATTAAATACGCCTAAAGAAAGAAAGGGGAAATCTAAACTGCCCCAGAGCAGACCCCAAAGCAATAGGCAGCCCCCAACATATAATGACGGTGAAGCAAGATGAAAACACTAACACAGACAGAAAGATAGACTGAGCAAAGAGGGGCCCAAGCTAACTAAATAGAAAAGGACAGGAAGGCTGCTGTCTGCAATCCGTGAAAAACCCTATGAAAATCAGAGCCAACAGACTGACAGTGAAAAAGGCCCTGAAGACGCTAGGCCTCAAAAAAGCTATGTCAGCACTCAGGAATATACTGAAGACAGAGCTACACGCAAAAGGAGATTCAGCTCACCCCAGCAGGGAATGGCAGAATACTGAAAAGCAAGGAAAACAAAAAACAAAACTAAAAGCTAACAGGCAAAACAGAAACTTAGCTTTAGAGGAGCAGGAATCAGACTGGTGTCCTAGAAGTCCACAGAGAAATCACCCGCAGGGCAGAAGGGCGTCGGCAGCCTTATATCCAGTCCGTGACTCCACTCAGCCAGTCATCCTCAATAGACTCGGGTGCCTGATAATCAGGCTCATTACCTTCCTTTACCAGAATAGGGAGTTCACCAGACCCCAGTGACGAAGGGGAAAATGAACTCACAACTAGAGTTGAGCGATACCGTCCGATACTTCAAAGTATCGGATCGGAATGGATCGGCCGATCTTTAAAAAAAGTATCGGTATCGCCGATTCCGATACCGGAAGTCCCATTCAAGTCTATGGGACTTCCGGTATCGGAATAAGAAAAACCCTGTTTTTGCCTTGTACAGCCTCTCTGGGGTCTGTACGGGCCTTTCGGGGGGCTGTGCCGGCCTGCCAGGGGGTCTGTGCAGGCTCCGGGGGGCTGAGCCGGCCTGCCGGTGGTCTGTGCAGGCTCCGGGGGGCTGTGCCGGCCTGCCGGGGGGCTGTGCCGGCCTGCCGGTGGGCTGTGCAGGCTTCGGGGGTCTGTGCAGGCATCGTCCGATGGGACTACAAGTCCCATCGGGCGATGCCTGCTACCATGACAGTGATTGACACATTAGCCAATGATGGGACAGTAGTAGTCCCATCATCCGGCTAATGTGTTGAATGTAAAAAAAAAAAAAACAAAAATAATTACATACATGCTACATACATACCACCCACCTACATACATACCACCCACCTACATACATACCACCCACCCACATGCATGCCACATACTGCATGCCACATACTGCATGCCACATACTGCATGCCACATACTGCATGCCACATACTGCATACAATACATGCAACATAGAGTAACATACTTACCAATACTTGTCACATTGTTCCCCGAAGCCATTGTCTTTTCCGGAATAAATATTAACATAACAAACCACAAAAATACTCACCCATGATCCGAAGCAGCCCTGCAGCCCGTAGAGAACGGCAGCATCATCTGATGCTGCAGTTCTCTACCCAAGATCGTCGTGGGACACACTCGTGGACTGCTTCGGATCATGGGTGAGTATTTTTGTGGTTTGTTATGTTAATATTTATTCCGGAAAAGACAATGGCTTCGGGGAACAATGTGACAAATATTGGTAAGTATGTTACTCTATGTTATATGTACTGTATGTCTATGTATGTATTGTATGAATGTATTGTATGTATGTAGTATATATGTGGTATGTATGTAGCATGTAGTATGTATGTAGTATGTATGTAGCATGCATGTAGCATGCAGTATGTATGTAGCATGCATGTAGTATATATGTAGTATGTATGTAGCATGTAGCATGTATGTAGTATGTATGTAGCATGCATGTAGTATGTATGTAGCATGTAGTATGTATGTGGTATGAATGTAGCATGTAGTATGTATGTAGCATGCATGTAGTATGTATGTAGCATGTAGTATGTATGTAGCATGCATGTAGCATGCATGTAGTATGTATGTAGCATGCATGTAGCATGCATGTAGCATGCATGTAGCATGCATGTAGCATGCATGTAGTATGTATGTAGCATGCATGTAGTATGTATGTAGTATGTATGTAGCATGTAGCATGCATGTAGTATGTATGTGGTATGTATGTAGCATGCATGTAGTATATATGTAGTATGTATGTAGCATGTAGTATGTATGTAGTATTTATGTAGTATGTATGTAGTATATATGTAGCATGTAGTATGTATGTAGCATGCAGTATGTATGTAGCATGCATGTAGTATATATGTAGTATGTATGTAGCATGTAGTATGTATGTAGCATGCATGTAGTATATATGTAGTATGTATGTAGCATGCAGTATGTATGTAGTATATATGTAGTATGTATGTAGCATGTAGTATGTATGTAGCATGTAGTATGTAGCATGCAGTATGTATGTAGCATGCATGTAGTATATATGTAGCATGCATGTAGTATATATGTAGTATGTATGTAGCATGCATGTAGTATATATGTAGTATGTATGTAGCATGTAGTATGTATGTAGTATGTATGTAGTATTTTTTTTTTTTTTTAACATTTAACACATTAGCCGGATGATGGGACTACTACTGTCCCATCATTGGCTAATGTGTCAATCACTGTCATGGTAGCAGGCATCGCCAGATGGGACTTGTTGTCCCATCGGACGATGCTTGCACAGACCCCCGGACATCAGCACAGCCCCCCGGCAGGCCGGCACAGCCCCCCGGCAGGCCGGTACAGACCCCCACAGGGTGCACAGACCACCGGCAGGCCGGCACAGCCCCCCGGCAGGCCGGTACAGACCCCCACAGGGTGCACAGACCACCGGCAGGCCGGCACAGCCCCCCGGCAGGCCGGTACAGACCCCGGGCAGTCCACACATCCCCCCGGCAGGCCGGCAGAGACCCCCGGAAGGCCCGAAATGACGGCGCATCATGATGCGCACACACCGCGCATCATGATGACGTCAGGCTGTCAATCAACTTTGAACTTCCGATTCCGATGCCGAATTCCGATATTGAAAAAATATCGGAAGTCGGTATCGGAATTCCGATACAGCAAGTATCGGCCGATACCCGATACTTGCGGTATCGGAATGCTCAACACTACTCACAACACCTGTCCCCACCGAGGGCTTCGAACAGGGTATCTGCGCCGAGCTGTTCCGGCCACATTAATTGCAGAAAACGCTGAGAATAAGAAGTAGAATAATAATAATAAAATATAAGAAATCGGATTACAATATGTTGCTTGAACCTAGAGGTTCAAGCATCATTATTAGTTATTGGGGCATGATAGCCAAACTCATAAGGAGCTGCAAATCACTTGACGATTACTGGCTGTCCACGCAAAGACACATATACCATAATCATCTCCTGACAGAGCACTTCAAAATCAGGTTTTAACTTATAAAGAAGCAATGGAAGAGAACCAGGCAGTGATTTCGGGAACGTGATGCATCAGATGACTTTTTCACATGTAGTGAGACCAGAACCATAATGTTTAAATGAAGCTGGTTTCATCATGCACGAAGACATACGGGTCACAATATTTTCATTTGGAACATCTGATAATATCTTTGCCTAGATCTGCAAGGCCAGTGTACATGATTTGTAATTTTCCTTTAACCATATGATATTTTATCTGCATATATTGTGTAATTACACATAGAAGTACTAAGCATGGACATTAGTTCCTCATGCCTACAATATATGCCGAGCAGTCAATGTTATTTTATCAATAATATTGCTGTTACTATGTTCCCTGGCTGCACCACATACCTTTGGCAGTTTGTATTATAAAGCTTCTGGTAACCAGAGTAGTGTTTGCTCTACATTACACCAAACCTCTTGTGGAGTGGGATGAGGTTCATGAATGGCGCATGAACATCCTGTTCTTTCTCAGCTGCCAGGACAAGGTGGTTTGGGGAAACCTGTGTGAGGGGCAGTACTTCAGCGTCAAATAGTGTGAAATAAAATCTACATTTCAATACAAAAAAAAAATAATTCTGGAGCTTTGAGAGATTGAATCTAAAGGCCACCAGCAAAGATCTGCTTTTTGATCACCTGGTGATCAGATAGGTAGTTGTAACATACTGATAACACTTTTCATCTGACAAGGCTTAATTTGACAGGGTTATTTAGCACTCAGAATGGTTAGTGTTAAAATGTGTAACAATATTAAATCATTAAATTAAATCTGTCATCACAAAATGACTGCTCAAACCAAACACATCACATTGTACAGATTTAGCCCTAATAAATATCATCCCTTTATGGTCCAAATCCATTTCTGCATTAGCCAGAAATCGTTCTTTAATCGAATATTCTTGGTGCACCCTTTGTGTGACTGGGTCGTTCAGTGCACCTTGCCTTCTACTTGTTTTCCATCTATCCTCGTCCCCTTCTTCCACGATTAACAACTTTGACTTTACAGAAGGCAGAGGATGACTGTAATACAGAAAAAAAAAAAGTCTATAAGAAGTTGCACTGAGCATCTCATGAATATATGTGAATAAAGAAGGATTTCTGGCAAATGCAGCATCAGATCTGAACATGAATTTTATTAAAGCTATGTTCCTCTTTAAGGCCATCTGCTTGGTTTGAACAGTCATTTTGTGCTGACCAAATTTCCTTTAAGGCTGGGTTCACACGATCCTAGATTCTCTCATACGGGAGAGTAGGATCGATTATGTAAATGACACTCGGATTAAACTCTGATCAGAGTTTGATTCGAGTGTCAGCTTAATGTGATCAGATTCTCTGGCATGAGAGAATCGTAACACACTGTCAGGAGAAGATGGAGAACAAGATTTGAATATAGAAAATGGACTAATCATCTAAGTGAGTGGTTCTCTTTCTGAAAACACCCTCAACTCCATTGAACCATTATTATTTTTCTATTCAAGAAAGTAATTTAATTTGAATGAAAATTTTATCTCTATGAAAGAGACGATCAATTGCAGTAAGAAATCTGACATCAAAATGGCAAACGAGGCCTTCTGACAGCCATAATCATGGGATCAGATATTGTTGAGAATGATTGTGTCTACAGAACTCTATAGACAAAAATCATGACTTACGGATATGGGACGGACCCCTACTCCATCTTAAAACCACCATAACTACAGTAAACCTAGGCACTAGAATAAATACACAACACATTATTTTGGTTGTCAAAATGGCCACAGCTTTATTTAAATCACAGGATTAAAACAATCACAGTAAGAGTCAGGTGAAGTGCTAGTACATTGGGATTCACAAGTACTGTGATATCCCCAGCTGTCTGACATACAGAATCAGGACAGACAGCCATAAATGGGCGGCATGCACTGGCTTGCCATTAAAGCAGAGCCAGTAAACTTTCAGGGCACCAATGACCCTATTATCCTCACTCTTGTGCTTAACCACTGTGCCCGCCCCAGATTGACGTTACCATTGCAACGTCCTTGAGGCTGGCCACCAAAGCCGAGCCTGTTCACCACCATGAGGTTTTACATCCTCTATTAGTTAAAATGAGTCCACCTTAACTTGTCTGCAACTTCCACCTGACTCCTAAACAGCAAAGCTGTGATGGGTTATATATTCACATCTGACACCCCTTTTTTTTTTTTTAATAAATCACTTTAGTAAACTTAGAAACTAGAAGTCCCCGCAAAAGCATTAAGGGGACTAACTTGGCAAACCTCCGACTCACAAAGAGTCATCCTACAGCGCTCAGGAGAGCAAAAACCCCCTGTGGAGGAAACCTCTAGGGAACCATGGCTGAAGGATGGCCCTTCCCTAGGGCTTAGAAGGTTAATGCTGTTAACTCTTTATAGCCATGATAAAATTGAACCTGGAATAAAATATACAATGGTAATTTCAAAAATACAATAAAGCATTCATCATACAAGCAATAATTAAAACGATTTAGGACAATGATTATAAATAGGGGCGGGAGGGCGAGAAATGCTTCCTCCTGTTCATCCTGTGCATGAAAGACGGAGAGAGACAGATTTCCTGTTCTATATAAGCCCCACCCTCCTCACAGTAACCCCCCAGGCACAAACATACTGTGCTTCTTACTCTGAAAGTAACATCACTCTTGCTTAAAATCTATACCACTATACCAAAAAAGCTGCAGGAGTAAAGGTCCACCCATCCCCAAATCATGTCCTCCTCCGCCTATGGCTCCAGTGGTTTCTATAGCATGAAAGGTAGATATAAGCTAAACCGGAAAGCATCTGTTCAGCCACAGAGTAGGTAACATTGACAGGGCACTATATAGGTTTGTATATGTCCCACCATTTCTCACTGAAGTCCCAGCTTGGTGCTGACTTGGGATGACATTTGGCTGCCACCTGGGACCACCAAAAACCTACTTTTCCATCTGGCTTTATGACTGAAGAGAAGGGTTAAATCCGAATTGGTTTTCCCCAGGATTTAACTTGTGGCCCATCTACTTTCCTATCAATGTTGCCAGTAGCGGTCAAAGACAGTAGAGGACCCCTTTTGAAGAACAATATTTGGGCCCTTTGCAGTCCTATAACTTCATAATGCACAGTTTCACCTTTTTTGGAGCCCCCCTCCTTATCCTTTGGTATCTTGTGCAGTTGCATATGTTTTACAAAAGGTTATCCAATGTTATGTTGCCAACATTGCACTAAGGTACATGGCCTGCTTGCCACCATTATACATGACCAGCAGAAGCAACCACCAACGAGCGGTGTGGTCGGTATCAAGAAGGAGCCAACACTGAGCTGCAAATGCTTCTGCCTTTTAAATATTATGAAAGCCGTAACAATATTTTCGGTGGCAAATATATTTTGTGTAAATGACGTTTAGTTTTATTTGGTAGAAACATTCAACTAATCCTTGCCTGTATCCAAACCTACAGAGCCTAGTGTTCCTCATCTCTCAGAGGGCAGAAGCCATAATGTAACCTCCCAAGCTGTGAGAGGCAATCCATCATCAGTCACTCATCAGAATGCACATATTTGATCAGCAGCTTCTACGTGCTCAGTCTCAGTTCCTGCTCTCTGCACTTGTCTACATTATCAAACACTGTATATAATAGCTAGATTAACCTTACTCTTTGAACCAGTGGGAAAAGCATCTATAGATATGGAAATGTCTAAGTGATATCTCCATAGAGAATATCACCACCAGGAACCTCTTAGAGACCTACTAACCCACAGTGATTTCAAATTTATTATATATTTTTTTTATATGAAGATACAAAATTCAGTTTAAATGATTTAACTGACGGCTGGTAGTTTTAGACAAAATTGACCCTGTAAATAACATAGGGTACTTAGTTAACACAATTTTGATAAAAAAAAAAAGCATAAAGGCCATCTCACCGCGACAAGGTGTACCCACTCAGGAAGGTTTATTTACCCCCCTGCTCTGTTAGTCTGGAGTCACACACAAGGTAGAAAAATACGGACCGTATTTTACGTCCTTAATACGCATAAATGGTCCCTAAATAGTGCTCCGTATGTCATCCGTTGTCAGGGTGTGGCTGCGTATTTTTCTCATGTAAGCATCCGTATGTAATCCGTAGGTGATCCGTATACCGTTTTTTCCTCGCATCCTTGCAAAATGGACATTTAACGGTTTTGAGGCCTGCACATAATTTAAATTATCAGCACCAACCCTATTTATTGCCTCAACACTAGGTGGCAGCCTCCAATCTGCCCATTTTGGTGGTGTGCTTGTGTTGGTGTCTTGTTGGTTGTTAGCAAACATGTCTGACACACTTCAGTTCACACCAACTGACCGTGTTCTCTTCAACTGGGTTTTGTCCAGGCGCTTTGGCCAGCCATACCCAGTGATTGTGGATCCGAGGAGGAGGAGACCAATGTGGGTGCATCCGCATTTGAGACAACGCCTCAATAAAGGCCATTTTCACAGGCTTTATGCAGCTCTGAGGACACATCCTGACAAATTTTTCCTCCATTGTCAGATGACCGTTTCTACCTTTGATGTTTTGTTGGAGACAGTGCCCCCAGGAATCACCTTCCTTAACTTACTTTTCTCAGTTCAGATTTGTTTTTTATTAATTTCATTGTGCATTCAGTGCATATATGGGTGTGACCGCCCTCTTTCTGAGCTGGGAAAGCCATCCAGTCTGGCCTAAGCTGTTACTAGTGGTTCAGCCGCTCGACCCTTATTCACATTCACGCCACTTGGCAAGTGAAAAGGTTTTAAATACTAGAGTAGGGACTGTCCCACAAGGGTTGCCGTGACGTGGCGGGATGGCTTGTACATTATTTTGATCAAAATTATGTTTACTAAATACCCTTATTATTATTATTACTTTTATGCTTTATTTGCAGTATATTTTTTACTTTTAGTTCAGGATATTTGTGTTTTTTGCTTTTTGTTTTCTCAGGAATCACCTTCCAGGACACCCGGATGCGCAAATGTATCTCTGCGGAGGAGCGCCTTCTCCTTACATTATGATATGTATTTCTCAGCTACAGAATGTATGTAGATGATTATTTTCTCAAATAATTCTCTTACTCAGTAACCCCTTTTTGGCCAAGAAACATTAGGTATTGGTACCAAATATATGTTCTCAAAGTTAGAACACTTTGATGTGTTATTCCACATTACATAGCCGTGGGACATGTGTATATGTATTGTTCGCCTAGCTTCTTACTCACACACTGTTCTAGTGTTCTATATGTAATGTGTGCATCCTTGAGCATGTATTTTAATGTATATATTTTCTACATTTGTTTAATTGTAGGTTCCTCTCAACTGGCCTTTCTTATGCAGCACTCCATCTTGAGTTTTTGATTGGGCGATCGACAATATCCGGCATCGTTCGTGCTACATGTTCTGAAATATGGTCCAGAGTTCATCATCTGGTCATGCCAGAGCCCAAGATGGGAGACTGGTTGATTATTGCCAGGGGATTTGAGTTGCACTGCCAATTCCCCAATTGTATTGGAGCCCTGGATGGGAAGCACATCCGTGTGCGTAAGCCGCCGAACTCAGGGTACCAATTCTATAATTATAAACAATATTTTTTGGTAGTTTTGTTGGCTCTGGTTGACAGTAACTACAGGTTTATAATTGTAGACATTGGGGCTTATGGAAGAACTGGAGACTCTAGAGTATTCAATTCTTCCATTATGGGTCGGTGACTGCACAATAACCTGTTGGACCTACCACCACCATGTCGGCTGCCAGGCTCAAATCAAGAAGCAATGCCTTATGTCCAAGTGGGGGATGAAGCCTTCCAATTGACCAGGCATGTCATGAGGCCATACCCGCGCAGAAACCTTGACCACCGGCGCAGGATTTTTAATTTGTTCCTTTCACGTGCCCGAAGACTGGTGAAGAGCGCCTTCGGCATTCTTTGTGCCAAATGGCGTGTCCTCCAGTCTGCCATTCAGCTGAGTGAAGCCAATGCCAATGTGGTTACCAAAGCTTGTGTGGTCCTCCATAACTTCACTAGACTGCATGATTGCTCCTCATCTGATGTGACTGAAGGTGTGGTGGACAATGGGGATAGGCCTAGGCCACATGTGTTCCCTTTACGGCGTCCTCTCTCAGGACTCAAAGTACGTGATGTGTTCACCCAGTATTTTGTTTCACCTCATGGTGCAACTACCTGGCAAGATCAGGCTGTATCTATGTTTCGATGTTCTTATGTGTGTGTATATAAATCTTGTTTTTTTATATGTATGTTTATATGTGATAAAGTTGACTTACTTAATCGAATGGCTAAAATAATTCCTGAAGAAGGCCAAAGATGCATTTTCAAATGTTTTATAAATGCAAAAAATAGCTTACAATACGGTTTACCATATTTTTTTCATATGGCAGATATTGCCCAGGCCATTTAGCCTTTTCTGTATATAACATTTGCATTTTTTGACACACAAATAGGTAACAAGAAAAGATAAATACCAAACAAAAAAAACAATTATGTAATTTACAACTGCTGGTAGCTTGGCGGAGGTGATGGCGGGAGGCCTTCATCTCTTTGTTGGGGGTTGGGGTGCCCAGCTTGAACATCACCCTGTTGGGGTGGATGATCTTGGCCCTTTGGGAATATGTGGCAAAGTTCCTGCAGCTGCGCACTAAAGAGACCATAAGGATACTGTCGATTATAATCCTGTGGCTGATTGTAGCCATGTCCATCATACCCCCAATATGACCATGTCGCCCAAACCCAGGTTGGGGCCAGCCTCCAACACCAGGTCTGTACAAGTGGCCATATTGGGCAGGTTGGTTATAGGCTGCTATTTGGCCATGTTGTTGCCAAGGTTGGTTTGGGGGGGAAAATGGGTGGAGGAGTAGGCACACGGGCAGGCAGACACTCAGATCCTAATTGAGCATGCACAGCTGGTTGTTGAACAAGGCGGAGACGGTTACGGGTTGAGAGCTACCACCTCTCAAGATACTCAAACAACTCATATGGGTCATTGGGGTGTGTGAATGCATCAATTAGGATCTGAATGGATCCTCGCACACGTAGCCTCACCTCACGGGGTAGGGGACAGAGGTACCGGGCCAGGCTTCGGGAATATGCCTCTTCCCCCTCATCCTGGGCAGCCCTGGACAGGTAGTTTAGGACACCTGTGTCTACATGCCTCCGGGTATCAGAGTTGTCCCTTCTCCGTCTCCCACGGCGGCCTACGGCTACAGGCTGGGGGGACCCCTCAACACGGCCATTAGGGCTGCTGCTGTTGCCAGGGTCTTCTAAGTTGCTGGCTGCTGGTGGCTCTGCTTGGTCTGGACCAGGTGCATAACCTGATGCTGGTCCTGATGCTGGTCCTGATGCTGGTGAAGCTTGGGGGTTGCAAAAGCTCTGGTCAGAAGATGGGCCAGCCACCTCTTCACATCCCCCGTCCGGGTCTATAATGGGCTCAGTATCCAACCTGTCTCCCTCTCTGTGAGGTTGGACTGAGTTCTGTTAGGAAATGTACAATGAACAAAATGTTGCTCTGACCCTAAAAAGCATATGTGTCATGTGGTGTGATGACTGTACTTACGGTCTGAGATCCATACTGGGTGCCAAAAATGCCAGGCGGTCAAAATATATGTATTTCCACTTGGTCGGTGCAGCTGCCCCACTCCTGGCCCTCTGCTGTATTTCCCGCCGGTACTGGTCGCGGATGCTGCGCCAGCGTCTCATCACATCCTCAACTGCAATGTGAATTGAAAAGGGACTGTAACCTTTGTGAATTGTGCCAAGCAATATTCCTAACATTTCACATAGTCAGGTGGCCTAGTAGGGGGTGGATTTTAATACATTTTTCTTTAGCAAACAGGGATACCTACATACACAGTATAGGATTGTACGGGCTACATTTAAAAAAGCTAACTTCTGGCTTTTAAGCTGATTGGTAAAAATGGCAATTACTTATGAATTTGTTGTTGCTCCTCACGTGGCCGTTGGGGATAGTCTGGGAACATGTGCACACAGATGCGCCTCCATGGCACCTCTTTGCGACCCCGGTCAGAATAATGGGCATCCTGTTGGTCCCAAAGTTCAGGCCTTTCCTGGACCAATACAATTAGGAGCTCCACATTAATGTGGCCAGACATGACACTGCAGGACTCCGTGGAGGCGTACTTCCTGGATGTCTGGAGCGCTTTTTGAGCTAATTTGCATCTCCAAGCTTCCTGATGATGGATTTGCCCATTTCCTGTCACCAGGAGAAGTCTTGCGTATTTCTCGCAAACATGGGTGGTCCGTGTGTAATGCGTTTTTTTTGCGCACCCATAGACTTGCATTGGCGTACTACGGTCGTAATATGCTGACAATTGCAGCATGCTGCGATTGGCATGGACCGTAGAAAATACGTGAAAAAAATATGGCTGATGGGAGTCAACCCATAGAGAATCATTGGTCCGTGTGCAATGCGTTTATTTAATGCCTCTCACTCGTCCGTATTCCTCTCTAGTGTGACGCCGGCCTTACTGTCTGCAGCACTGACATCAAGTCAACAGCACTACAGGCAATTTCTGAGCTCGTTGGTTCTCCATGATTTGCAGACAAAAGCCGCTCAGAGCCGTTGAGCAATTGAGCTCCATTATTGGCTACAGCACTGCCGATGCAGTGTCAAGCTACGTACCCACCTATGCAGAAAAAAAAACGGACTCCTTCCCAGGAAAAACGCGCGTTTTTATTGCGCGATTTTTGAGCATTTTTGCACATTTTTTATGCATTTTTACAGGAGCATCCTCCTGCTCATAGAATATAGTTAGAAATGTGGATTTTTCCACGAAATTATTGAGCATGCTGCGTTTACCGTGATGCGTTTTTTTCGCGGGAAAAAAGCGTATCAATGTGCACAAAAAGTGTGGAATTCATTAAAATGAACGGGATGCTTCTTGTAAGCTTTTTTTTAGTGTTTTTGCCAGTAATAACGCTTAAAAAATGCTTACGTGGGTACACAGCCTCAATGCTACAGACACAAGAGGTGGAGACTCAGCATTTGACATGGGAGAAGTGAGTAAAGGATTGCAAAACTAGAAAACATCTTTATGCAATATTACCCCTAAGGTCAGGATCACACATGCGAGAAACTCTGGCGAGTCTCGCATCTTAATACCCGGCACTCGGGAGCAGACCGTGCCACTGCATAGAAATACATGCAGCCGCACGCTCCGCTCCCGAGTGCCGGCGGCAGTGCCGGGTATTAAGGTATGCGCACACGGTGCGGATTCTGCTGCGGGTCCGCAGCGGTTTGGCCTTGCGCCTCTGCAGCAGAACTGCATGTGATGTACAGTAGCATTAAAGGCTATGTAAATCAAAATCCGCAGTGCACATGCTGCGCATTTTTCTGCGCAGATTTGGTGCGGATTGAAAACTGCAGCATGTCACTTCTTTTGTGCGGATTTGCTGCAGTTTTCCACCTGCTCCATTCTAGAAATCCACAGGTGGAAAACTGCAGGGGAAAACCGCACAAAAACTGCAGTAAATCCGCACTAAATCCCCGGTTAAAACGCAGGTCATTTTACCTGCGGATTTAGCAAAAACTGCAGGGAAAATTCCTCAGCAGTTTCAACACCGTGTGCACAAAGCCTGAAAATGCGAGACTCGTCCGAGTTTCTCGCATGTGTGATCCCGGCCTAAGTCTTTTTATTTAGTAAGCAGGAAAATGAGAGACTTTAATGCTATTCCTTCTATTTTGGGTGAGCCAAAACAAGAACAAATAGCTATTGCTGTATAGCTCTGAGGGTACGTGCACAAGCTACGGATTGGGGTGCGGATTTGGCCTCGCGGATTAGCCTGTGGTTCTGCCCTGCGGTTTTTCATCTCCACAATGGAGGAGATGGCAACCGCAGCGGAATCCGCAGAAAGAATTGACATGTAAATTCTTTCTGCGGTTTAGAAACCGCAGGAAAACCGCGCGGAAACATCCGCACCATCTGCACTGTGGTTTTTAATATCCATAGGATATTATACAACTGTACACCACTGCAAAAACTGCTGCAGATCTGCAGCGGCCAAATCCGCTTCGGAACCGCAGCAGAATCCGCAGTGTGTGCACACGCCCTAAGTCTTTTGTTACAAATAATAAAATGGTTGTTATTTAGAAAAGAAGAAATTGCAGATTGTTGGGCATCTAGGAAATAGCGACCACAATATTGTACAGTTTCACTTGTCTTTCGCTGGGGGACTTGTCAGGGAGTCACAAAAACACTGAACTTTAGGAAGGCAAAGTTTGACCAGCTTAGCGATGCCCTTAATCTGGTTGACTGGGACAATGTCCTCAGAAATAAGAATACAGAAAATAAATGGGAAATGTTTAAGAACATTCTTAATAGGCACTGTAAGCGGTTTACACCTTGTGGGAATAAAAGGACAAGATATAGGAAAAACCCAATGTGGCTAAACAAAAAAGTAAGAGAGGCAATTAACAGTAAAAAGAAAGCATTTAATTTACTAAAGCAGGATGGCACCACTGCAGCTCTAAAAAACTATAAGGAGAAAAATTCTTTATCTAAAAAAATAATTAATTCTGCCAAAAAGGAAACAGAGAAGCACATTGCTTAGGAGAGTAAAACTAATCCCATGCTGTTCTTCAACTGTATCAATAGTAAAAGAATCAAAAGTGGAAGTGTAGGCCCATTAAAAAATTGTGAGGAAAGTATGGTTGTAGATGATGAGGAAAAAGCTAATATATGTATTAAACACCTTCTTCTCCACGGTATTCACGGTGGAAAATGAAATGCTAGGTGAAATGCCGAGAGACAAAGAAAACCCTATATTAAGGGTCACCAATCTAACCCAAGAAGAGGTGCAAAACCGGCTAAATAAGATTAAAATAGATAAATCTCTGGGTCCGGATGGCATACACCCACGAGTACTAAGAGAACTAAGTAATGTAATAGACAAACCATTATTTCTTATATTTAGAGACTATATAACGACGGGGTCTGTTCCACAGGACTGGCAAATGTGGTACCAATATTCAAAAAGGGATCTAAAAGTGAACCTGGAAATTATAGGCCAGTAAGTCTAACCTCTATTGTAGGTAAAATATTTGAAGGGTTTCTGAGGGATGTTATTCTGCATTATCTCAAGGAGAATAACTGTTTAATGCCATATCAGCATGGGTTTATGAGGAATCGCTCCTGTCAAACCAATCTAATCAGTTTTTATGAAGAGGTAAGCTATAGACTGGACCAAGGTGAGTCATTGGATGTGGTATATCTTGATTTTTCCAAAGCGTTTGATACCGTGCTACACAAGAGGTTGGTACACAAAATGAGAGTGCTGGGTCTGGGGGAAAAATGTGTGTAAATGGGTAAGTAACTGGCTTCGTGATAGAAAGCAGAGGGTGGTTATAAATGGTATCTTCTCTAACTGGGTCGCTGTGACCAGTGGGGTACCGCAGGGGTCGGTGTTGGGACCTATTCTCTTCAACATATTTATTAACGATCTGGTAGAAGGTTTGCACAGTAAAATATCGATATTTGCAGATGATACAAAACTATGTAAAGCAGTCAATACAAGAGAAGATAGTATTCTGCTACAGATGGATCTGGATAAGTTGGGAACTTTGGCCGAAAGGTGGCAGATGCAGTTTAACAATGATAAATGTAAGGTTATACACATGGGAAGAAGGAATCAATATCACCATTACACACTGAACGGTAAACCACTGGGTAAATCTGACATGGAGAAGGACTTGGGGATCCTAGTTAATGATAAACTTACCTGGATCAGCCAGTGCCAGGCCGCGGCTGCCAAGGCAAACAGGATCATGGGGTGCATTAAAAGAGGTCTGGATACACATGATGAGAGCATTATATTGCCTCTGTACAAATCTCTGGTTAGACCGCACATGAAGTACTGTGTACAGTTTTGGGCACCAGTGCTCAGGAAGGATATAATGGAACTAGAGCGGGTACAAAGGAGGGCAACAAAATTAATAAAGGGGATGAGGGAACTACAATACCCAGAGAGATTAGCAATATTAGGATTATTTAGTCTAGAAAAAAGACGACTGAGGGGCGATCTAATAACCATGTATAAGTATATAAGGGGACAATACAAATATCTCTCCGAGGATCTGTTTATACCAAGGAAGGTGACGGTCACAAGGGTGCATTCTCTGCGTCTGGAGGAGAAAAGGTTTTTCCACCAACATAGAAGAGGATTCTTTACTGTTAGGGCAGTGAGAATCTGTAATTCCCTGCCTGAGGAGGTGGTGATGGCGAACTCAGTCGAAGGGTTCAAGAGAGGCCTTGATGTCTTCCTGGAGCATAACAGTATTGTATCTTACAGTTATTGTTAGGTTCTTTAGAAGGAAGTAGATCTGGGGATTTATTCTGACAGAATTTTATAGGCTGAACTGGATGGACTAATGTCTTTTTTCGGCCTTACTAACTATGTTACTATGTTACTATGAGAAGAAAACAAGCAGAGAAAGAATTGTCCGTATCCCTTTTACCATAACCAGGTTCCCCGCATCATGTTCCCACATGCTTTATGCATCTATTAGCCCTCTGGGTCTGTACTGTTACACACTTAACAATATGGCTGGTCTGAACAATGAAGGCAACTGTTACCACCCACCTTTCGTGTCTACTTTTTTTTTTCCTCATAGATTGTAAGCTTGCGAGCAGGGCCCTCATTCCTCTTGGTATCTGTTATGATCTATGTGATTATTGTTATGCTGTAATGTCTATCATCTGTACAAGTCCCCTCTATAATATAAAGTGATGCGGAATATGTCGGCGCTATAGAAATAAAATTATTATTATTTGTCTATTTTCCACTGGGTCCATTATCAAACCTCACACTAATTCAGCACCTGTGAAATCAAGACCATTATCAGTTCTGAGTTGCAAATTGGCAGGTAACCTATAGAGACTTGTGCAGTTTCAGTGTTCTGTGATAAATAGAAGTGGGCCAGGGGAAATCTTTAATGAACGCCCCTCGTATGAATAATGTTAATGTCCCTGGTGGTCTATGGCAGAGAATGGTTTATGTCTACCACCAGTTTTGGCTCCAGGTTTTTGTGGCCACTGGACAAATGAGTCTCAGTGGGCCCCTTTAACTCATACCACAATTCATGATGCACAGATACAGCAGAGAAATATAGGTATGGTACAATGCCAAAGATTTCACGTCTTACATTACATGAGTGATATCAATAGCTCAGAAATCGGACCGTATAGTCCTCCATGCAGTATTATGCGCACCACATTGTGCTCCATACAGTATAATGAGCTCTATATATTGCTCCATACAGAATGATGAGCCCCATATATTGCTGCATACAGAATGATGAGCCCCACATAATGATCCATACAGTATAATGAGCTCCATATATTGCTCCATACAGTATAATGAGCTCCATATATTGCTCCATAAAGAATAATGAACTCCATATAATGGCTCATATAGAATAATGAGCCCCATATATTGCTCCATAATGGTTGGTGATATCAACTTCCTGTTTGTGGCACATTAGTATATGGGAGGGGGAAAACTTTTTAAGATGGGTGGTGACCATGGTGGCCATTTTGAAGTTGGCCATTTTGGATCCAACTTTATTTTTTTCAATGGGAAGAGGGTCATGTGACACTTCAAACCTATTGAGAATTTCACAAAAAAAACAACTGTGTGCTTGGTTTTATCATAACTTTATTCTTTCATGAGTTACTTACAAGTTTATGACTATTTATAAAATGTGTTCAAAGTGCTGCCCATTTGTTGGATTGTCAATGCAATCCTCTTCTCCCACTCTTGACACACTGATAGCAACACCGCAGAAGAAATGCTAGCACAGGCTTCCAGTATTCGTTGTTTCAGATGCTGCAATCTTGTATCTTCACAGCATAGACAATTTCCTTCAGATGACCCCAAAGATGAAAGTCTAAGGGGGTCAGATCGGGAGACCTTGGTGGCCATTCAACTGGCCCACGACGACCAATCCACTTTCCAGGAAACTGTTCATAAGCACATCTTTATTGAATAAATATGATAATAACAATAAAATATTAAGATAAAAAGGTGCCTCAAACAGAGGAAGTGGCTATCATTAAAAAAATAACTGCAAAAACACATGTAGAAATAACAGTCAGTTTGGAATCATGTCAGTCACACAAGTGTAAGGGTCGGCCAGGGCGGTAGTCGTGGCTCAGGTAAACGGCTCAGGCATGCCCTGGTCTTCCCTCACATAGACATGACAGTTCTCTGTCAGCATACCTGTTGCTCCATTCTTCTCACCTTCAGGGCCTTCCCCAGGTGACTGAACATTTTTTTCAACTCTTTTGGCAAAAACGAAGACACATTCCAATTCCAACTTTAAATAAGAAGGTTCTCTTCAGTTACAGTATTGACATCAGGTAACACACAATTTGCTTTCTTCACTTTCCCTAGTTTCTTACTGTCACCTTCCAGAATATTCCCGGGTTGTCCTGTCCTGGTCATCATCATAGCATTCTCCCTGTCCAGCTTCACCATCTTTGGGAGTTCCACTGTCTCTTTCGCCCCAGACAAAAGGGCATCTGCCCACGTAGAAAGCTGCCGTACTGCTGCCAACCATCTCACTACCATCTGCAGTGTAGTACTCGGTACTGAAATGTTCTGCACTGCTGTCATCTGTGGCCCTCAGGCTCTGAACAGCTGAGCTCATGTCTTTAAACATTACGAGGCTACCTGCCCTATTAGGGCTACTAAGCCCAACTGAATAAAATGCCAGATGCTCCCTGGCTTAACACAGTTAGCCACTCCTACATTAAGTATTTACATTCTGAGCATAACTATATCCCCATCTAGTGGGCCTACTAGGGAACTACGCCTGCCCTACATAAATACGATAATAGCAAAGCATACAAAGAATTATACGATGGACAGCAATCAACATTAAATATACATAATATAAATAAAAGACAAGTATTTCATGGCTTTAGACATCCCTTACACAATTGATGACAATTGATAATACATACTGATGTTGACTAAATAGGTATACTGCATTTAATAACGGACTTATGGCAGGCAGGAGTAAACAGACTGGATAGAAGGTGGTACTAGTTATTAGCGAGCATGCTCGCCACTACTCAGTACTCGCCCGAGCATCTCACCGCTCAAGATGTTCGGAGCCCGCCAAGTATTTCCGGGATTGCTCGGCAGGAGCTCGGGTCCCCTCCCTGCATGTTTGGCACTCTTTAAAGAGCCAATGAACATGCAGGATTTGTCTGCCACACACTGTAATGCCGCAGCTATGTTGGTTGTGGCATTACAGTTATTGGCTGGCCGCACAGCGTCATCAGGTCTATATCAGACGTGGCACCGCCATGCTAGTCACAGTCTACTCTGGAATCAGGCAGTGTAGGGAGAGAAGCTGCTGAGCTTGGGAGAGTTTTGCTTGTTTCTAAGTTAGTCTAAGTTAGTGTAGGTATACCACAATATATTATACACACATCCATCTCAACTAACAGTCCTTCTGAGGACTAATCCAGCTGCATAGATATCAATGCTAGGCAGGGAGGCAGTGTATGTGGCAGACTGCAGTGCATCTAGAAGGAAGGTCCACTCCAGTTCTGTCTGCTGCCATCAGCCGCAGGTAGAGTTTGTGTGCTGCTGGTGCTGTGTGGAGCTGCTGCTCAGAAGGGAGACTTTTTTCCATCTGGACTTTTGTCTGCCCCTTCCCAGCAAAAGAGAGGTTTTGTGGGACTAGATCATGGAGCTGGGCCCCCAGCTCTTACCTCCCGGTCCAAGCTGGCAAGAGGTGGGGGGGCCTAAGGAAATATTAAGAGGCGTTCTAAGATAGGGCCGGGTCCTGTATGGAGCAAGCCAGGGCCCGAAGATAAGGACTTTGAGGGGCCGTCAGACCCTGAAGCTGCAGCCTCAGCGGCTCCTCCTTCCAGAGGTAAGAATACGTCCAGCAGAGGTGTGGCAGTGGTGCCCCTTGACTGAGGAACTAAGGAAGCGGGGGAGTCAGTGATTCCCGTTTACACGCACACCTTTGCAAGTATGAGGACGCCGCAAAACAACTGCAGATACTCCGGGAGGAGTTGAGGATGGCGAGGAAACAAGGCAACAACCGGGTATTCAGCTGAAAAAAAGCAGAGCTGTCTGCTGCGATGAAGAGGCTCAAGGGGTTTATCAGCAAGTTGGATGACAGATGAGCTACCATCCTTGCTGACAGTGGCCCCTTTGCAGAGAAGCTGAGGAATGACAACCGGTTCGGAGCCATGATCAGTGGGGCCATGGAGTCCCATCCAGGGAGAGGAGAAGGAGGAGGAGGAAGACGGAGAGAAAATAGCGCCGTACCCACCTGGAGGCCTGGTAAGTGAACGCCAGGCAACGCATAGCGGGATAGCCTCTGAACAAGTGGCTCTCCCACCTGACTCCAGTATGTCAGAGGATAGTGGGAGTGAGGGAGAGTATGGAGGAAGTGGAAGCAGTAGTGAGGGGGGCTGCCTCATCTTGCATCAAATCCAGCAGATCGAGTCCCCGATACAGTTTGGCCAACTAATGTTCGGGGTCGAGGTCTATGAGGACGAGGCAACTGGGAAGGGGAAAAAACGGAAGAAGAGGAAGACCAAGAAGGCGAAAACAACTGCCATGGATAAGTTTATCTATGTTCCCCTTCCTGGGGCCCCTCTGTCCAGTTGCCCACCCTGGCTCAGGCCCTGTTGTGGGTATGCAGCAAAGGAGCAGGGAGAGCAAGGTCTGTCAGGAGCAGTGTGACGTCTCTGTTGGTGGTGGTTCAGCTTCAGACAGTGATATGGAGTGTGGCACGGAGGGCGGCCTGGTGACAGGCAGTGGTAATGGTGGAGGTGCTCGGGCTAAGTCCTCTGTGGCAAGGGGGACTGGCCTGGCACCTGGTGCACCCAACGGTGTGTGTGTGGCGGCTGCTGCCTCCTGCACTGCTGGAGGGGTGCTGACAGCTGGGGCTGCATCTCTGGCGGTGTGGGCTGGGGTGTCTGGGTCCCCCACATATGGATCTGCACTAGCTGGATCTTTTTCTGGGGCACAGGGACCAAAAAATCTAAGGGGGTGGAGCTTGCTTCAGCAGCAAAAATGAAAAACAGTGTGATGGTCACTCCCCTGGTGGTGTCCGCAGCTGGGTCAGGGACTCCTGTGCACAGATCCAGTGGTGGGTCTGTGTCGGGGGTCCCGCCGCTGCTGGATGCCGAGGGGAGTGGCCTGAACTAAAGAGGTCAGCGGTGGTGGTGGCCAGTGTGGGGGCCATGTCTCTAGGAATCTGTGCTGCGGTACCGTTGGCTCCTGTGCGCAGATCCAGTACTGGTTCTGTCCTGGGGCCCCGGCATGGTTGGCTCTGGGGACATGGCCTCCCCTATGGTGGCTCCGCCCACTCTGGCCGTGCCCCCACAAAGGGGTGTGACTTCATTGGCTGTAGTCCCACCCACTCCAACTGCGGTCTGTGAAGGGGGCATGGCCTCATCGGCAGTGGCCCCGCTAACTCCAGCGGCGGGGTTACCAGGCTGCTGGGGTCCCCTGCTCCCTCTGCCTTCCCTGAGTCTGGTGCAGCAGGGGTCCCAGTGGCTCTGATGAAGTCCACACTGGAGGAAGTGCTGTGGGCAGGTGCTTTGTCCCTCCCTGCTCCTGGCTCTGCTCTGGGCTCAGTGTGTGCTGCATGTCCTGAGCCGGGACAGAGCACATTTACTAAAGTCTGCTCGGTGGCCCTTAAAGGGGCAGTGGCACTCCTAGGCAGGAGTGCCAGCTTTGGTCAAAACAGCACCAAAAGTGAAAACTCTGTCCAGCAAGCGCCCCCAGCAAAGGAAAGTGAGAAGCTAGGGAAAGATAAAAGTAAAAATGAAAATATCATTTGTGGGAATGTGGTGGCTTAGATGAATGGTGGTGAGAGTGACGGGGGTATGGATGTGGATGTGGTGGATTGAATGGTTGTTGGGTGGTAGGTGAGGGGGGGCTGGCCCATCCGCCCCCCCAGCTGCAGGTCACTGTACTTTTGCGGGGGTCGGGCTCGGGCTCCAGGGGTTTCTCGGGGGTCTCCTCGCCTCTGGGCTCCGAGGACGGCGTTTTGCACCACCCTTTCCTGTAGGCCCTCAAAAACGAGACCAGTCAGTCATCGTAGAGGGAAGAGAGGTCGATTTGTCTTTCTGGCTGGAGAGACATGGCTTGGCCGCCTTCCAAGATAGAAGGGAGGGGGAAACCGTATGGTCGCTCCCAACAGTCCCTTCCAACAGCCTCTGTGCAGGCTGAACCAATCAGTTGGTGACCCTGCACCTTCCAGATTTTGCTTGAAAAAGGCTTAGTTAAAGCTGAAACATTGCTTGAATAATCTGTATCTACAAGGGTCGTTTCATTTCACATGTTTTGAATTTTTTGCCTCTGATGTTACATAAGGATGTTATGAATGAGTCACCGTAGGAGGCAAAAACAGAAATGCTAGCTAAATCCAGAAAACCAGAGAAGTTGGCAGCTATCGGATTGCAGACCCCTGAACCTATCAACAACAACTAGCAGTAGCCGTGGGGGGTTCCTACGATGACCTAGACCCCTCGATCACAGCCGGAGAACTGCCTAGCCTAAAGACAGAAAGGGAAATCTAAACTGCCCCAGAGCAGACCCCAAAGCAATAGGCAGCCCCCAACATATAATGACGTGAAGCAAGAAGAAAAAACACTAACACAGATAGAAAGATAGACTGAGCAAATGATGGGGCCCAAGCTAACTAGATAGGACAGGATAGGAAAGCTGCTGTCTGCAATCCGCGAAAAACCCTATAAAAATAAGAGCCAACAGACTGACAGGGAAAAAGGCCCTGAAGACGCTAGGCTTCAAAAAGACTATGTCAGTACTCAGGTATTTTCTGAAGACAGAGCAAACCGACAAAAAGGAATTCAGCTCACCCCAGCAGGGAATGGCAGAATCCAGAAAAGCAAGGCAAACTAAAACCAAAACACAAATGCAAAAAGGCAAAGCAGAAAACTTAGCTTTTGAGGAGAAGGAATCAGACTGGTCTCCTAGAATTCCACGGAGAAGTCACCAGCGAGGCAGAAGGGCGTCGGCTGCCTTATATCCAGTCAGAGATCCCCGTCGCCCAGTCATCCTCTCTCAGCTCAGGTGCTTGGTAATCAGCCTCACTACCTTCCTTCACCAGAAGAGGGAGTTCATCAGACCTCAATGGTGAAGGGGAAAATGAACTCATAACAGTAATAAACTTTCAGTTGAGTGCCGAAGTTCTATGCTAAAGTTTTGGGAGCGTTTTCTTGGACCCTCCCATCGCACAGGCCCTAAGGAGTGGGGTACTCATACAAGGAGTGAAATGTTTGGGAAGATGCTGAGGGAGTACCTTGCTGACCGTACCAACGTCCGTGATTCCTCTGTGCCTTATAATTATTGGGTATCCAAGCTGGACACGCGGCATGAACTAGCTCTTTATGCCTTGGAGGTCCTGGCCTGCCCTGCCGCTGTTTTGTCAGAGCGGGTTTTTAGGTGGAATTATAACTGATAAGTGCATCCGCCTGTCAACTGAAAATGCTGACAGGCTGACTCTTATAAAAATGAACAAGGCCTGAATTGGGCCAGACTTCTCAACACCACCGAATGATAGCAGTGTAACATAAACTCAAATCCAGTGTCTTTTTATGGGAGGTCTATTCCCATGCACCTCTTCACACCCACACATGGGTATACGCTTACAGATTTTGGCTATTTGCTGTTGTCCTCCTCCCTCTCCTCATCCTCATTCTCCATCACCATATCACCAGATTGACCGTGGTCCGTGATGCAACACCCACATAAATTTTTTAACTGGTGTTTATGATGCCCGTAAAAAATTTGTTATACAGTATGTTCATGTATACCCCCCAGGGGTAAATGTTTGTCAGCCCATACACTTAGTGCATGGACATTACAAGTATAGGAGACCCGCTCCTTTCTAATGGGAACTTTTTTTTATGAGGCCCTCCTCCACGTCTCTTCCAAGGGGCATTGGAGTGCCTCCAATTTTTTGGCAGCCCTTGCATTCACTGCATAGGCAAACACTATGGGAGACCCACTTCCTAATAATGGGAACTTTTTTTCATGAGGCCCTCCTCTACATCTCTTCAAAAGGGCATTGGAGTGCCTCCAAATTTTTGGCAGCCCCTGCATTCACTGCATAGGCAAACAATATGGGAGACCTATTTCTTAATAATGGGAACATTGTTTTCAGGAGGCCTTCCGGTACGTCTCTTCAAAAGAGTATTGGGGTGCTTTCAAATTTTGGGCAGCCCTACCACTCACTGCATACACAATAACAGTATAGGAGACCCACTGTTTAATAATGGGAACAACAAAGCATAGCCAGCTGATGGCTCTCTAAGAGGGCTGACTGCTGGCTCTTTAAGAATAGTAAAGGCCGCCTTATGGCCCTATAAAAATAGGCTTTGTGACTTTCAGAGTCCCTCCTTCATAAATGAAACAGGATGTGTCTGATGATGTGTCACACACCACATGGCCAGATAAGTTTGTAAAATGTTAACATTACATTTCCCAGTGAATGCTTTTGTCTTGGTTGAAAGCAATGCTAAAGTTCAAAAACGGATCAAAAACGCTACGTGTGAATATAGCCCAAAGTGTGGAGGAGCATTTTTGCTTTTGGTTAGTTAGTTTGCCTTATATACAAGTCGTTACCCTGGAAAGGATGTTCCTTAACATATTTCCCAAGAAAATCCATTTTGGTTTCACTTTTGTATGTTTTATTGTGAGTCTGTAAAAGTGCCTCTGACAACATTGTTCACAGCAGTGACCTGGGAGTCAGAAAAGCTTCCAGGGGTCTTCCCCATGCTGTTCCCATGTCATTTTAGCACTGTTCCCATCGAATTTCCACAATTTCTAGTTCTTCTGCAGACCGCCGGGGGGGGGGGGGGGGTACTGGAAAAATGCTCGAATTTCCCATAGACTTTCATTTGGCTCGTTGCTCAGGTTGAGCACCTGAGCATTCCAATTTGCTCGACTCGAGCAACGAGCACTCAAGCATTTTACTGCTCGCCCATCACTAGGTGGCAGCTATATAGTAATGTCAGCAGCTGCATCTGAGCCACCAATGGATATAATAAATGATTGCCACATGCTTATTTTATCATGCTAATTGAAAAAAAGTGAATCTTACCATTTGAATTCAGTTTATTAGCCATCTTTGCACAATCCCTCGACCTGCATTACAGTTCCAAAAATTTTTCTACCTGGTTGGATCCTACAGCGCTGTTCATGTTTTTCTTTTGGTTCATGATATTCACAGTCATTGCTTGTATTCTTGTCACCAGACATCTGCTATTGATCTACGACTCCAAATAGCTGTGAAGAGCAATGTAAGACTATGCACAAGCACATTTTAATATCAGTATCAGAGTCCATCTATGGTATGCTATTTATAATACCGGTGTCTTCTTATGCAGTGTAACAGTTTACATCAAGGCTCTGGTAAATAAGTGGACCTCTTAGATATCAGAGCCTGGGTGCAAACTGCTGCCACTGCAACTGATATACCTACACCTCTGGTCTGGTTCAATTTTAGTTAAATAACAAATAAAGATGAAATACATGAAATTGGAATTGCATTGCTGCTCTAGAAAATAGGTTAAAATAAAGATAGTTAGCTCATAAATTGGCCAATTCATGTGTACCCCGCAGGCAACAACAAGGTGATCCTCTTTGTTGGGAACCTAACCTAGCAGCCCAGGAGAGTTATCGTTTAGGTTAGGTTCCCAGCTGAAAGGATCGCCTTGTCATTGGCTGTAATGGGCACACATGAATTGGCCAATTTATGTGCTAAGTATCTTCATTTTGGCTTATTTTTTAAAGCAGCAATGCAATTCCAATTTCAGCTATTTCATGTTTGCATGCTATCATGCTGTAGAGTGCTACTTTATTTGTTATTTACATATGGAAGTGGGTCTTTTAGCTTGCACCTTTTTACACCCGTTTTCTGTTTGGAAGTGACGATCAGTCTTTGATATTGGTTCAATTTTTTTTATTACCATACTACTCATGGACTCTATATGAATCTTAATCATTTTTCTGGTCTCTTTAAAAATAGGTGAGCTAAGGCTGAAGAGATGGTGCATTCAGTGACTTTCTTGTAAAAGTAGCAAAAGTGGCCAAACAGAGGAAATATAGTACGCAAATATTTTTTTATATTTGCCCATAGCTTGAGGGGATACAAGTAATTTGTTCTTATTACAAGCGATGACAATCATATTTAATGCCAGAGTATGTAATGCTGAATAATGAATAGGATAGTAACCTAATACTTGGATACAATAGCAATCAGTGATCATATTAGTTACCATTAACGTTTATGACATGCAGTCAAAACCTGCCCTTTTCCTCCTTTGTTTTCGGTGGAACACAAACAGAACATGATATAATGCCAAGGGTGCTCAAATATTTAGTTTCCAAGTGTGTCATACCACTTCAGAGCAGGTTGGGGAATTGCTGGGCATATGTATTAATCTTGGAATTTTAATAGAATTACGCACTTTTGAAACACATGTTGAGTTGGTGTTAAGGTACCTTGTGCCAACTTACAATCTATGAGAAGTGTCTCTACTTTAGCCAAAACTAGCTATCAAAATTAGGTTAGAAGAAAGTCAGGTTAAATATTCATACTGTTTGGTGGATACTGCCAGAAAAAGAGTTACAGCAATGAAATGGCACACTAGTGGGTTTCTATAGTTCATCTAACTGTACAAAAGGGGCATATTTGTCTGCAATTACCTTGAGGAGGTTGTCCAGGACTTTGTTTTTTAATATGGGCCGAAAAACTAACCTGGCTGTTGTACCAGCGCATGCTCAGAACGGTCACAGACCACTCCTGCTGGTGAGTCAGCTGCTCCACGTCAACAGAGCAGCTCCTCTTCTTTCAGGCTGCTCTGTCTAGTAGGGAGGACTGCTGATGTCATGCTGATTGACAGGCGGCGTTCAGCGATTAGGCAATGAGGAACCTACTGTCATTCAGCATGACATCAGCAGTCAAGCCCCGTCAATAGAACAGAGTGAAACAGAAGCTGCCACTCTTGTCAATGTGATGTCAGCAGAAGCTGCAGTATTATTGGCAGGACTGATCCGTGACAACTCTTATTATTATTAATATTAATAACTCTGTGCTGGCAAAGATTGGCACTGAGCACAACAGGGCGATAGTTAGAAACTACCTGCCTGTTAGTTCTTAGGCACTTCGTTACAAAAAAAAAGAGTCACGAACAACCCTGTTTAGTAACCCCTTAATGACAGCCAATACATCTTTTTACTGATCTGAGATATAAGAGAATATCATCCCCATACAGGTGACAATCCAGCAGCTGTCGGCTGTCCACTATAGCTGACAACTTGCTGTATTACAAACGATCAGTGTTGGCACCGTCCATATCTGTTTAACCTCTTAATTGCTGCTGTCAAAAGTGACTATCAAATAAATGGTTAATAGATTGTGGGGGCTTCCGCTTTAGTCTAATTGACACACCAAGATTATGATTGTGTGGTCCTGATGTTTGCCATAGCAGTTCATGGCCAATGAGCGGCCTTAGAGTCTCCCGATTGTAGCGGTCAGTTCAGAAGTTACCGACATTTAAGTGGTAAACAAACACTTTTTCAGTCCGGCTATACCGCTTTGCATTAATTCCTGAAAATCACCTGAAGGGTTAATAAACTATCTGACTGAAGTTTTCAATATGTTGAAGGGTGCTGTTTTTAAAATGGTATCACATTTGGGGTTTTCCAATATATAGCACCCCCAAAGTCACTTCAAACCTGGATAGGTCCCTCAAAAAAATAAATTTTGAAAACTGCCTTGAAAAAAAATGAAAAATTACTGCTACATTTTTAAACCTCCTAAAAGGCTAACAAAGTATATTAGAGTTTTAAAAATGGTGCTGATGTAAAGCAGACATGTGGGAAATGTTATTTATTAATGTTTTTGTGTGCTGTGATTATCTGGATTAAAGGGATAATCATTCAAAGTTTGAAAATTGCATTTGTTTTACATTTTTTTGTCAAGTTTGTGATATGTTTTGTTTATTTATTAAAAAAATCAACTTAAATTTACCGTTATCATAAATTATAATGTGCCACGAAAAAAGTCTCAAAATCACTGAGATTTGTTGAAGCGCTCCAGAGTTATTACCACATAAAGTGACATTGGTCTGAATTTAAAAAATTGGCCCTGTCACTAAGGGTTTAATGATTATCTGTGTATGAATATGGGTACGTAATTAATCAAAAACCTGACTGATTCGTTTAATCAGTCCAATTAAACGAATAGAAACAGTGCTCCAAAGGTTAAAGCGAAGTCATCAGTTGATTCACCTGTGTTCACAAGGCATTATGGCAATATTGAAAATAGCTTTTTGGCAAAAAGAAAGAGTAGATGGGGAGAAAGTGTCTGCAACTCCCAGTACCAACAGGAAGAACAATTCTGAAGTACCAATTGCTTCCCAAAATAGTAAAATATTGTGTAGTTTAAGTATAGGTATATTTTACTGCATGTAATTTGGACAAATATGGGCTTAGATTTTGTTTTTAGGACAAAATCCCTGAATATATCTTTACAACACTTTGATAGGACATTAATTTTTTGCATATTAGTACATATTGTCTTACATTAATAAGAGAAATTGTGAAATACACTAATACACCATAAACCGTGCATTTGTTCGGACGTTATTTCCTATAAACCTGCTATTTGGCAACAATACATTTGCACACATCCATATTAATAGGATCATCAAGACTCTTTGCTTGATAAAGTCTCATTGTTTCGTAAAAGGTATAGTAAATAGGAGAACATCTGAACAATAAAGGAAGAAAGTTAAATAAATCACGTACGCAGTGAGCTGGATCCAATGTTCAAAGCAGAGTAAACAGCATGGGTGTGAGCTACCCTTGAATTAACTACTTGTAGCAGCATATTTGCACAAACTATGGCAGATTTGACAGTTGTTAACCTTTGTATTATTCATGCATCTTTTAGGAAGGTGACAAACATTTAGACTTCATTCACATATTTTTCACATGTGTGGTCCACCATGTTTTTCCACAAACAGAACACATTATAAGCTATGGTGCTGTGCACATGTCCATGCTATTCTTTACAGACCATGTGCCCACAAAAAAAATTATGGAGACATCCTTTTTTCACATCACAAATCAAAATCACCAATAGAAGTCTATGTACTTGTTTTTTATATACAGTATATATATATTATGTATACCCCTTTTCACATGTAAAGCACTATGGATTAAAGAAGGGTCATTGTCTTATTGGAAGGTGAACCTTCGGCCAAGTCTGAGGTATAGAACACTCTGGAAGAGGTTTTCATCCAGAATATCTCTGTATTTGGCCGCATTCATGTTTCCTTCAATTGCAACCAGTCGTCCTGTCCCTGCAGCTGAAAAACACCCCCATAGCATGATGTTGCCAACACCATGTTTCACTGTTGGGATTGTAATGGGCAGGTGATGAGCAGTGCCTGGTTTTCTCCACATATACCACTTAGAATTATCACCAAAAAGTTCTATTTTCGTCTCATCAGACCAGAGAATCTTATTTCTCATAGTCTTGGTGTCCTTCATGTGCTTTTTAGCAAACTCTATGTGGGTTTTCATATGTCTGACACGGAGGAGAGACTTCCATCTGGCCACTCTGCCATAAAGGCCCGACTGGTGGAGGGCTGCAGTGATAGTTGAGTTTGTGGAACTTTCTCCCATCTCTCTACTGCATCTGTGGAGCTCAGCTACAGAGATCTTGGGGTTCTTCTTTACCACTCTCACCAAGGCTCTTCTCCCCTGATTGCTCAGTTTGGTTGGATGGCCAGGTCTAGGAAAACTTCTGGTGGTCACAAACTTCTTCATTTTAAGGAATATAAGACACAGAATATGGAATCCACTCTGCTCTTAGGATCCTTGAGTACTGCAGAAATTCTTTTGTAACCTTGTTATGCAAATTGCCTCTTCAGAGAGGAAGAGGACATGAACTCTATAGCGCCACCTGTTGGGCCAGATGTGTGTCTTGCCACATTTCTGTCTCTGAGCTCCTTGGCCATTTCCTTTGACCTCATGATTTTCATTTGGTCTGACGTGCACTGTGAGCTGTGTGGTCTTATATAGACAGGTATGTGCCTTTATAAATCAAGTCCTAACAGTTTAATTAAACACAGCTGGACTCCAATGAAGGAGTAGAACCATCTCAAAAAGGATCACAAGGAAATGGACAGCATTTGCCTCAAATATGGGTGTCTGGGCAAAGGGTCTGAATACTTATGACCATGTGATATTTCAGTTTTTCTTTTTTTAATAAATTTGCAAAAGTTTCTACATTTCTGTTTTTTTCAGTCAGATGAGATGCAGAGTGTACATTAGAGAGAAAAAAATGAACTTTTTTGAATTTACCAAATGGCTGCAATGAAACAAGAGTGAAAAATTGAAAGGGGTCTGAATACTTTCCATACCCACTGTGTGTTCTGCAAACCTCCTTCAGACTGTTTGGGACATCTGGAAGAATGATTGTCCAGAGAAGAAAAGGTGAGCACTACCATGAGTCCTGTGTGTTCAGTAAAGCTTCATTCATGTGTGAATCCATGAAGAGGGCTCATTCACAAATTTGTTTGGGAACACTGCCATGAATAAAGAATAGACAGGTAAGGAGGATTTGCAGATAATCTGCGCTGCTGGTTTGCAATATAATAAATCCAGACCAAAAGTACATGAGGTTTTTCTTTAATTATAAAATGCGTTTTGAAGTACTACAGACTTCTACATCCGGGCAAGATTATCCACAAATCATCCTTATCTGATGACCCTTTGGACCTGCAATAACTGGACGCATAAGGGTCCCGTTTCACATAGCGACACACCAGCGATCCCAACAACGATAAGACCTGGTAGGGATCGCTGGTGTGTCGCTATGTAAGGAGGTGAAGGGCCTCACCCTGTAAATAGTAACATTAATGTGTATTATCTGTGTGTTGTAAGTATCTTGTGTGTGTGTGTTTTTGCGTCCACACAACAATAGTTAGATAGTTAGGTGTTATATTAGAAAAGGACCACTAGATGGGGGCAACTAGTGAGAACACTGCTGAGGGGTTAACTTAGAGCAGTGGCTAGACAGGGAGAAAGGAGATAGATTTCCCTCCAAGAATTGAGTTGAGCTGGGGGTAGCTGAGCAGGACAGACGTGAACAGGACAGAAGCAAAGAACAGCCTAGTGCCTACAGCAGTAGCCAGCACGTATTGGTGCTGGAGGCCTTGCAGTCAGAGACTGGGGACTTTAAGGCTACAGAGACAGAAGAAGGAGTCTCATCGGTCAAGTCAGCTAGCAAGGGAGAGCTGAAATGACAACCCAAACCAATCTATTGAGTCCAGCCCGTGTCTGGAGAATTGCAAGCCGGGGAGTTCCGTGGGAGATCCCCTGTGGGAGTAGCAGCTGGAGTACGGAGGCTTTGTGGAGAGTCTAGTGAGCTGCGAACCTAGGACATGAATAGGAGCAATGGTTCCGTAAAGGGGTGAGCTGTAAAGGATAAGTCAGGTACCTTCGTGGGCTGAAGTCAGGCTCTGGAAGAAGGGAAGTGTTCCGTGTTCATCGTGCTCTGCGTGATGTGTCAGCTTGCTTGTGTGGTGGGTATGTGTGAAGTGAAGGAAGAAGTGATGTACTGCTGTTATCAAGTGAAGAGTCCTGTAGCCATTGTGGATATGCTGTGCCCTGAAGAGAATAAGGCTGAGTTGTTAAAGTTGTTTCCAGCCTCTGTCTGCAGTCAATTGGGTCTCCAAAGTGAACAGCATACGGGTAATGAAACAGCCTCCAGCACAGTGAGTACTGGAGCAGCCGCACAAGCTACCCCCTGCGGCCATGGTATTACATTTGGCGTAGTCGGCAGGATCTCGCTGCCCAAAATGGTGGCGAGACCACTGCGGAGGTGAAGAAAGGAGAGAGCGTGACAGTGACTGCAGCACTCTATAAGATGCAAATTGAAGAGAGCAGTGATGGGCAAGTGAAGATGACTAAACTACTGACTGTGACTGAAAAAATGCTGAAAAATGAGACCAAGAGACCGATTGTGAAGAAAGGAGAAGATCTGCAAAGTGACTCTGTGAAACCTAACATGGCTGCCACCAAGATGGAGAATTCTGGTTCCAAAATGGACTGTTCTTGTCAACAAGCTGCACTTCGTGGGCGTGACAGCATCTGGATGGCGCCAAATGTGAGCTGTCAGCAATTTCGGGTCCGCCCCTGGAAGGAGTGGTATGTGCAGCACCCTTTCCTCCTGTATGCTGAGAAGTAGGTGGAGAGGCCGGACAAAGCACAAACCTGGAACGGGAGTGGCAGCTGTCTGGCCTCAGAAGGACATCAGGAGCATACCTGTAACAATGATCAACAGCAGGAGCCTGACATCAGTCTGAAGTTGCATCTGCCCGCAGCACAGGCCGTGTTGGAGACACCACAGGACGAATCGCCTGGTACTCACATGAAGGAACCAATATACCTGGAATCCGTTCCCGTTGGACCGCTGAAGATGGGACAAAAGTGCATCCTGGAAACAAGTGCCGGAGGTGACCGTGAGCTGACGGAGCTCACCCGAACGGAGGAGGATGCTGCTGCAAGGTGTGGAAGTGCTGCTGATGTCCGTGAAGAGGAGGCCAGACGTGTCACCCAGAGCTGTGAGCAGCAGCTGCAGGAGTGTCGAGCTCTTACCCAGACCGCAGTCCCGCTGCCCACGGAACCACCGACACCTGGCCCTGCTGCACCGGAGAGATGCTCACACTCACCGCAGGCCGCGACACTGGAAATCTTGCGAGAAGCGGAGCCCGCTTCTCACCCCAGGGAGCCTGAGGACGCTGTTCCTGCAGGACAGGAGGAGGAAGAACCCCAGCATACTGCAGAGGATCAGCCTGGAGGTGACGCTGCAGTGGAGGAGATCACAGAGCTGGAAGAGACCCCGGCCTCCCGCATGCAGCAGTACCTGGAGGAGCTGAGGGCCGGACAGAGCGGAGCTGTGCCAATAAAGGAAGTGAGTGCTACTCAGCCTAAACCAGTGGTGGACCACGCTGCCCCAACGCTGTCCCACTGCGGGGACATGCGGCCCAAAGTCTGCGCCACCGTGCACCCTCGCTCCCGCCAGACATCCCCCAAAGCCCCTGAAGAGCAGCGCTTCAGCCAGGCGTCCCCTGAAACCACTGTATCATCTGGAGCTGATGTGGATCTGCGTGCAGAGGCAATTGAGGACCCCTCTGCCCTTGATTCTTCCCCTCAATTTGGAGACTCAAATTGCGCAGAATGCGCACTGCTGAATTTACTGTGATTAACCCTTTAAGTGCCTGTTGCACCATTGGGACTGTTCCACGTCCCCTCAGGGTAAAGGAACCCTGCAACGCTCATGTGGAGAGCCTATGCTAGTCTATGGGACCTTTTTTTTGTGTGTAAATGTTTTTCCCCTTTTATTGTGTTTTTCTAAGGAGCACTGATGCGCTCTCAAGTTTGGAGGCAATTTAGCCTATAGAGAACATTATCTTGTATATGTGTTGTTGTTATGGCCCTTCTACTGGATTGTAGGACTTGCCTTTTGTGGGGCCATAGGTCCATGGACTTTTGGACCAAGTGCGGCTGCAGCTACAGACTGTGTATGATTACCAGGCAGCCCGCACATGTAGCACCGGACTGTGCTGTACACCAAGAATGGGGTGTACCCCTTTAAGGATTGCTAAAATGACTTGTTCAAGTCCCTGACAGCGTGGACATACGCGGTGCTCCCCTCACAGGAAGGGGGGAGGCATCTTTTTGTGTGAAGTTATTGTAGGTGGACACACGCGTTGTCAGATTGGAAAGTGGACACTGCTGTTTTTTCAAAGGAAACTTGGGACACTTGAAGTGCTCCCCTCACAGGAAGGGGGGGGGGGGGGAGGACATGTTAGTTTTTGTTTTTTTTTCTCTCTCTTCTCTTTCTTGGGCTGTGTTTTGATACATTGGACATGGCTATTGCTGATGGTTCTACCTCAAATTAAAGCATATATAATGTTTGCACTTTAGTGTTTTTACCGCTTTTTCTATTGGATGTCATGCCAAATTAGAGTAATGAAGGTTGATATATTTTATGCAAAAATATATTTAAAAAAAAAAACAGATGGGTTTTTATATATGAGAAACGTATATTTTTATAAGTGCCAGTAAAGTATTTATACTTAGTGGGAGTATTTGTTAAAAAAAATAAAAAAAAATGTTTTTGATATATAGATATATCTATAGTTTAGTATAAAACATAAAGAAAGGTAAAATGTATTTATAATTATCTTTTATAGAAAAGTGTTTATGCTTAGTAGAAAAATTTAAAAGAAAGGAAAATTTTTCAGTGAGTTATAGTACTGTACATATTGTATAGATTATGAGTGACTTTTTGGTACACCCCTGCATTTCCGGGGATGGCAATGATTTCAGGAAGGGGGAATGTAAGGAGGTCAAGGGCCTCGCCCTGTAAATAGTAACATTAATGTGTATTATCTGTGTGTTGTATGTATGTTGTGTGTGTGTGTGTGTGTGTGTGTTTGCGTCCACACAATAGATAGTTAGGTGTTATATTAGAAAAGGGCCACTAGATGGGGCACTGAGCTCAACTAGTGAGAAGACTGCTGAGGGGTTAACTTAGAATAGTGGCTAGACAGGGAGAAAGGAGATAGATTTCCCTCCAAGAGTTGAGTTGAGCTGGGGGTAGCTGAACAGGACAGAAGCGAAGAACAGCGTAGTGCCTACAGCAGTAGCCAGCACGTAGTGGTGCTGGAGGCCTTGCCGTCAGAGACTGGGGACTGTAAGGCTACAGAGACAGAAGAAGGAGTCTTGTCGGCAAGTCAGCTAGCAAGGGAGAGCTGAAGTGACAACCCAAGCCAGTCTATTGAGTCCAGCCCATGTCTGGAGAATTGCAAGCCGGGGAGTTCCGTGGGAGAGCCCCTGTGGGAGTAGCAGCTGGAGTACAGAGGCTTTGTGGAGAGTCTAGTGAGCTGCGAACCTTGGACACAAACAGGAGCAACGGTGCCGTAAAGGGGTGAGCTGTAACGGATAAGTCAGGTACCTTCGTGGGCTGAAGTCGGGCTCTGGAAGAAGGGAAGTGTTCCGTGTTCATCGTGCTCCGTGTCAGCTTGCTTGTGTGGTGCGTACGTGTGAAGTGAAGGAAGAAGTAACGTACTGCTGTAGATGAAGATGTACTGCTGTTATCAAGTGAAGAGTCCTTTTGTGACGTATAGCATACAGTTCATATAGCGTCTTGTGCTTGGGTGCGAAGAAAACACAGGAGACACAGGTGCGATTAGAAAGGACTTGTATTACTTCATACAAGTAATCAAAAGGGTTCACACAGTTTGCAGATACAAGGCAGGAGACACAGCAGGCCAGAGTAAACTTTTAGCACAGCAGAAGTTCTACAACAGGTTCAGGGTCTCTCTCTGTTACTTCCCTTGTAACTGTGGATTTAGCAGGCAGTGTCCACAAGTGTTCTCAAGTTCATCAGCAGGCGGTGGCTGGAGTACAAAGTCCCAGGCTTCCAGGAGCCAGGTCACAGGCTAACAGCAGACTTGATTCTGAAGCACAGATTGATCAGCTAAGGCTGCTTAAAGGGCAAAAGGGAGAGAATCAGGGCGGGAACATAAAAGGTGGAAACTCCATACTAACTGAGGGCAAGATAGCTGCAGCAGGACAGAAAGCAAAATGGCCGACGGAAAAACCTAAGTTTCAAAAACATGTCCAAAGAGACTGAGAACCTTACACCTGTAGCCATTGTGGATATGCTGTGCCCTGAGGAGAATAAAGCTGAGTTGATAAAGTTGGTTCCAGCCTCTGTCTGCAGTCAATTGGGTCCCCAAAGTGAACAGCATACGGGTGATGAAACAGCCTCCAGCACAGTGAGTATTAGAGCGGCCGCACAAGCTACCCCCTGGCGGCCATAGTATTAGATCTACATGGTCGCTAGTAAGCTGCCAATCAGGCAGATCTCTTCAACGACGCACCAGCGATCCTGACAATGATAAGACCTGGTAAGGATCGCTGGTGCGTTGTCACACAGCAGCTATTCTGAACGATTCCAGCCTGCGTCCATGAGTCCTGCGTCGCCAACGAGGTCACTCATCGGTGTCAAATACAGCAATGCATGCTGGCCAGCGTGACGTCGACGATGAAAAAATGGCCCAGGACATTTCAGCACGATCAGCGATATCCAGCGGGGGGCCGGTCTCCGCTATGTGTCACATAGCGATCGCTGTTGTGTCAAAAAACCGGTGACGCATCAGCGAACTCGCTAGCGATCTCGCTATGTGAGACGGGGCCTTAAGTGATGAAAATGTTGTGTATATACAAATCAGGTTAGTATAACCTTATTTAAACACCTTTATCTCCCTTGGATAAAACCATATTGTCTTGATCCTGGTATTGAGGTATTCGTGGGGCTCAGGGGCTAACCACACCCAGACTCATCTTTCGATTCAGCCCGCAAAAGCTTGATAGCCCCCAAAATAAAACAAAGACAACGATTTCTTTTGGAATGTAATGGCCACAGTAGCCTTTATTTTAAAAAACAATAAAACAGCAAAATATATATACATTATTCACTGGTAGGAGTCCTTGAAGCTCCAAGAATCTGGTGATTGACAAAACATAAGTGATCATAACCTACCACTACTTTACTTCTAGCCGTTCCCACACTGGCTTGGGAGCAACAAAACCCAAAGGATTCCACTGTTCACCAAAATTCACAGGGATCCGACACCCGGCCTGGAACTCCTACATATTTCACCAGATCCACACCATGTTGAACTCCAAAAACAGAGGAACCATATGCCAATGGATCCCCCATACTAATTTCCAACAACTTGAAGGACTCCACCCAACTGCCACAATGAGAGCCATTGAATACCTCAAAGGCCCGAGACCCCCACTCCAGCCCGAAATGCTATGGCCCTTTCGATGCCCTCCTGCAAACCGAGTGCCCAAATGTCACAACCCACCGCATTCAAATGAACCCCATCGGCTAACCAGAAATCATCCGACCCATTTTCCAATTCAAAATGTCTCATCGCAACACCCCCATTCCTAGACACAAAGGAAGACACCGCCCTATTAACCTTTATCCTGGCCTTATTAAGCTTCAACAACGACCGCATATTACGTCAACATTTACTCAGCACGATTTCCGACCACACAATGGTCATTCCACAGCCGTAACAAATCCTGTTTAACATCTCTGACCAATTCCCTAAAAGGCCGCACCCCTAAATCGTTCCTGCTAACATGTAACACCAAAATGTCCGGAGCCCGATCCAGTCTCACACTATTGTGCAACTCCCGTAAGACCCTATTCCATGCCATCCCACTAAAGCCAATCCAACGGACCACCGCCAGTCTTCTTGAAAAAGCCAAGCTGTCTACCCTCCTTCCACACGTCAGCTCACAAGGCTCCCCAATGGACATACGAATGGCCGAAAATCCACACCAGCAATGTCGGAGAACCTAAAAATGCAAACAAAAGATTCAACAGGATAAAAAACACTAGTTCCGAAAACACCAAAAAACCCACATAACAAAATAACCTGACCATACTATGCGGTCGAACATAACTGCGATGATATTTGGACCGCCAGCGCCCAATATGCCGAATGGCATCGGTCCCCAAACCTCCCAATGCTGCCTCCGTAGCCGCCCCAATCCGAAAACAGTGAGGAGCAAAACGAGATTCATCCAAACCCAATAAATTAACATCCTTTCTAAAAATCACTGTAAACTGATACAGAGACAAAAAGGAACCATTCGCATGGCACAACAAAGACCATCCACGGAGCCTATCACGACCCGCCTGCCTCTGCCCTCCTGATCAGAGTTTGACCTACATAACCAAAACTCCACTCTTCCGGATGAAAAAGATCCAACTCTGGCCAACAACCCCCACCATCACTTTTTTGCTAGGGGAAACCAGTTCACCGATTCTCAATGCCCAAAAGAAGGCAAAAGAAAAAGCCAACCTAAACAGACAGAGTTCAAAATCCGACAAACATATTGACACTAACGACCCCCCAATCTTTCCAGAAAACTAAAAGACACCGGACGCCTCAAATCCCTCCGACCATGCGCCTTATGAAAACCCTTTACAGCCTGCTTTACTACATTAGAAAGGTCTTTGACAAATCTTCCTGACCCCGTGACCTAGAACTAAGGGTCAGAGCCACCATCACACGTGACACCTTTGCATACGACCAACCCGCAGCCTCCCCTGGACCCAACCAGGACAATAACATTCCCACCTGCTCATCAACCCCAGGCCAACAGGAGCACGCTGCTAACAAACCCTCCCAAGACAACCAAATCGCTCGATAAGCCTCCCAGGTCCTGGGAGCCAACGACGATCTTATCAACGATTCACCATCCTGGACACCACATTCCAGAGTTCCGCAGGGCACTCTAAGCCTACGACCTCTGCCTCCGAAGCCAATAACCTAAAACAATCGAACTGTAAATGAGAAAGACAGTCAGCAATGGTATTATGGACTCCCGGCACATGAGACGCAGTCACATGCGAATTCAAAGCCAAACACATCAAGACCAACTGCCACAGCACGCGCACAACTGGGGGTGATGACGCAGTCAGACCATTGATTGCGCACACCATCCCCATGTTGTCACAGTTAAAATGCACTCGCCTGTAACGAAAAACTCGTTTCCACAAATGCACTGCCAACAAAATGGGAAATATCTCCAACAACTCAATATTCCGTACCAGACCTGAAGAGACCCAACTCACCGGCCATTGAGTCGCACACAACTGGCCTTTAAAATAAGCCCCAAAACAGATCCCTCCCGCTGCATCCGTAAACAGTTCCAATGTACCACTGTCAATCACCTCCTCCATAAACAATGAACAGCCATTGTAATCTTCCAAAAACGAACTCCAAACCGCCAAATCCTCCTTAAGCTCTGCCGACAATCAAATATAATTATGAGGCACCCAGACTCCAGCCGTTGCCCTGGCCAACCTTCTCAAAAAGACTCTCCCCATTGACATGATTCGACACGCAAAATTGAGCTTGCCTAACAATGACTGAAGACCCCGTAACGTCAGTTTCTTCTCGCGACATGCCCTGGCCACGTCCTCCCTTAACGCAACCACTTTGTCATCCGGTAATATGCATTCCCAATTCACAGTGTTGATAAGAATGCCAAAAGAATGTAAAACACATGCTTGGGCCTTCCGTTTTGCCCAGAGCCAAAGGAACGCCAAAACTATCCACCACAAACTCAATCGCTCTCAAGATTGTGAGACAACAATCAGACCCAGCTGGGCCAAATCACAAAAATCATCTAAATAATGAATGACGGAATCAAAATCCAAGATATCCCGAACTACCCAATCCAAAAAAGAGCTAAATGCCTCAAATAGCACACACGATAAAGAACAACCCATCGGCATACACCTATCGACGAAGAACCCCCATTCCAAAAACAACCCAATTATTTAACACTGCTTGGATGAACCGGCAACAACTGAAACACTGATTCAATATCCGTTTTAGCGATGAGGGCCTTCCGTCCAAATTTATGAACCCAAACTACAGCTTGATCAATCGACGCACAGACCATGGAGCAAAGCTCGGGGTCAATACCATCATTAACAGACAGCCCTCGAGGATAAGACAAATGGTGAATCAACCGAAACTTCCCTGCTTCCTTTATTGGCACTACACCCAACGGTAAAACAACGAAATCTTCAAAAGGTGGCTCAGTGAAAGGGCCTGACTTGCGACCCAAAGCCACCTCCTTATCCAATTGTTCCGAAACCTCCTCACCATTCAATATTGCAGAGCAAAGATTCTTCCTAACACATGGAACAACAAAAGGAGGAGCAGGGATTTCAAATCCTTCTTTTAAACCAAGAAATAACAGATCCACCTTTTCTCTATCAGGATACCTACTTAGATAAAGGGCCATTCTTTCCAGCCTCACTGGTATCTCCCCCCTGAGTATTACCCCCCCCCCCCCATTTTGACTTAACCTTTTTGAAACATTTTGCGGTAGAGGATCCACTGCAATGGGAGTAAAGATGTTTAAATTTGCTCTGAACTTGCACAATCCATCGTTGAACTGCCAGCATAAACCCAACTTGTGCCCCCCTGATTGTCCTGCTTGACCTGAAGACCCTGACGCACTGGGCTGACTAGTTTTGCTGGTACTTAAAGCCCCCCATGAAAGGAATGTCCGAACTTATAGTGTGCCATCACACGCAACCAAAGCCCTATGTCCTTTTGATCCCACCTGAGTGCAGGCCGAATAGTCTTCCTCTGCCTAAATTGCTCATCATATCGGAGCCACGCCTGACCCCCATATAGAGTTGAGCAACTTTTGGTTTTTTAGGGTCGAGTTTCGTTTCGTGAAACCCGACTTTTCCAAAAGTTGGGTCGAGCAAGATCGGCCGATTATAGGGAAAAGTCGGGGTCGTCACGAAACCCAATGTAAGTCAATGGGGAATAAAAGTCGGCAGTGAGAGGAGGACAGGAAACACACCTACAGTGCCCATTTGAATGCCAAAAGCATCAATTCTTCTTACTTAACCTTGTCAACCTTAATTAACTTCATAATACAAGTTACGCACTGAAAAATGGTGGTTATTTGGCTAAAGTTATGGGGGGGTAGGGCTGGCTCCAGGTTTTCATGTGCCCTGGGCGAAAGAGCGCCCCTTTAACACATACCACAACTCATCATGCTCCGATACGGCAGAGAAATAGCGGTATAGTACAATGAAAAATACTTCACTTTTTACATCTCATGACGAGGCCCATCTATTTCTCCATACAGAATCATTGGTCCCATATAATGTTTGAAACAGTATATGATGAGCTCCACATAATGCTACAGTATATGTTGGTCCCCATGGATGAAGCTCCACTGTCTTATGGGCCCAAATAATGCTCCAAACATAATGGGCCCCATTTCTAATGCTCTAGTGTATAATGGGCCCTGTAAATGCTGCTCCAGTGTCTGATGTCCACCTTTGGAATGTTCCAGTGTATGGTGGGCCCCAATTATCATTCTCCAGAGTATAGTGCTCCCCAAAAATTGCTGTCCCAACATTGAAAACAATCAAATAAGTCTCCTCGCTAGGGAATCCCTGTACTAGTCTGGACTCCTCGTCGTCCCCATCTTCCATCTCACTGCACAGTATTTCAACCTTGCAAGTGCTGTGATCCTGAGCAAGCAGGGGGGGCCCACTTGTTGGCGATGGCACTGGCACAGGGCCCCTGATAGTACGGTGGTGTGTCTGATGACGGGTGGGCCGAACCTGCACTTTCATCGGCAGCTTCCTCTTTGTCACCGTGTAAGATGGAACTGTATATGGGAAGGGTAACCCGAGTTTCATCAGGGTCAGATTCAGGCCGTGTAGTGTGCGAGGGGAATGTAGTGGTCTGGGTCAATGTACCAGCAGATTCATCGAGCAGTGGCTGGGCATCAGTGCACTTGTGTCGCCCCCAGGAGTACGGTCGCCACAGTGGCATTACCTTCCTCCTAGGGAGTGTGATGTCATGCTTGGGAGCAGCGAAGGATCTCTCTAGCAGGTTAACTGATTGGGCGACGTTATTCCCACGAGTCATGACCCTCCAAACAGCGTTCATGAAGGCAAAGTGTTTGTTTTACGTGGGCAGTATGGTTGCAAAGCTGAACCTTAAAGGAATGTCCAGAAGGGCACCACCAGGAGTGGAGCCTACGGTTAAATTCGACTCCACCTGGGAAACCTCAACCATGCCAGCTACAGAAAAGATGCACACATTGCAAGCTTAATTCCGTTAACGAACGAGACTCCGTCATGCCCCGCGGTCCGAGTCCGGCTTACTAGAGGGACACGTGAGGCTCTGGCACATGAGATTGGCCAATAACTGGTGTGTCATGCCCTTACATGTCCGTGGCTGCATGTGCGCTACACTGAAAAGGCCAGCGTTTGTCGCTTACAGGTGCAGATAACCCGCTGAACAACGTTAGTGATGGGGATCACTGATTACAATTATTACCCGCGAACGATGATTTCCCAGTAAGTGCAGGTCAACCGCAGTTCTGGAATTAGGCCTAACTGTCATTCCTGAAAAAATGAAAAACTTACGTGTGCAAACCACAGGTGCTGTAGCTTGCTTAACAGCCCGCCAGCCGTTCTCACGCCCAGTATGGATTACACGTAGTTGCACAAAGGTGAGAAAGGGATCACTGAAACTTGGTGGGACAATACACATGATTGGAATACAAGACTAGAAGGATACAACTTATTTGCAAGAAACAGACTTGATAAACGAGGAGGAGGTGTCGCATTGTATGTTAGAAACGCGTATATCTGCACAGAGATTGAAGCTTCAGAGACTGGGAGTTCTGTGGAAACTGTTTGGGTAAGAATACAAGGACAGAACAATGGAAAGGACACCATTGTAGGCATTTACTACAGGCCGCCTGTGCAAGCTGAAGCTATGGATGAACTCTTTATGCATCAAATGGCCAAGTTCTCCAAAAAATATGACATAGTTGTCATGGGAGATTTCAACTATCCAGACATTTGTTGGGAATCTCTCTCAGGCAAAACTAACAGGTCAAGGAAATTCTTATCCTCTCTTGCTGACAACTTTATCTTCCAAAAGGTAAGGGAGAAAACAAGGGGAACTGCTACCTTGGATCTAATCCTTATAAACAGGGAGGAAATGGTTGAGGAGGTAAAAGTGGCTGGGACCCTAGGAGGTAGCGACCATGCTATTTTAGAATTTTGGATAACTAGAGGAGGAAGACCTGTGAAGACTCAGACGTCAAGGTTAGATTTCAGAAAGGCAGATTTTAAGGGATTCAGAAAGAGAATTGGAGGGATCCAATGGCTGGATATCCTTAAAGACAAAAATGTCCAGGAAGGATGGGAAATCTTGAAAAATGAAATTCTCAAAGCACAGTTGTTAACAATTCCGAAAAGAGGGAAGAATAGGAAGCAGTTAAGGAAACCAGGATGGATGAACACAGAACTTAAGCACATGCTAAAAAGGAAGAAAAAAATGTTTATAAAATGGAAAGAGGGAGGCATATCTAAAGAAGAATATAATGCTGTCTGCAGAACCTGCAGGGCACAAATCAGATTAGCTAAAGCTGAAAATGAATTGAGGCTTGCAAGAGATGTCAAAAGCAATAATAAAGGATTTTGGGGATATGTCAAAAGTAAAAGAAAAGTCAAAGATGCTATAGGATTTTTACAGGATGAAAATGATGAAATGGTAAGACAGGATGTTGAGAAGGCTGAACTTTTAAATTCCTATTTTGCATCTGTTTTCTCTCAGAAAGGAAATGTAACATCAACTGTTATTCACTGTCCTATTAAGGGAATAGAAGAATCCAGGATATCTATAAACAGAAAGATAGTGAGGAAACACTTAGCTAGCCTAAATGAATTCAAGTCTCCAGGTCCAGATGAATTACACCCCAGAGTACTGAAGGAGATAGCAGAAGAAATTTTTGAACCCCTCTCTATAATCTTTGAAAATTCTTGGAGAACAGGAGAAGTGCCAGAAGACTGGAGAAGAGCAAATGTTGTTCCTATCTTCAAAAAGGGGAAGAAGGTGGACCCAGGTAACTATAGGCCGGTGAGTCTGACTTCTATACCAGGAAAGATCTTTGAACAAATTATTAAACAACATGTATGTCAATACCTGGATAAGAATGAAGTGATTAAACAGAGTCAGCATGGGTTTGTAACTAATAAGTCATGTCAGACTAACTTAATTTCCTTCTATGACGGTATCACTGATTGGGTGGATCAAGGAAATGCTGTAGATATAGTATATCTTGACTTCAGCAAAGCATTTGACAAAGTCTCTCATACAATCCTTATTGAAAAAATGACTAAGTATGGAATGGACAAGGCAACTGTTAGGTGGATTCATAACTGGCTTAGTGATCGGACCCAAAGAGTGGTCGTAAATGGCTGCACATCCAGTTGGAAGAATGTCTCAAGTGGGGTACCACAGGGCTCTGTCCTGGGCCCTGTATTGTTCAACATCTTTATCAACGATTTAGATGAAGGCATTGAGGGTAAACTGATTAAATTTGCTAATGACACAAAGCTAGGAGGGATAGCTAATACTAGAGAAGAGAGAGAGAGGATTCAAAAAGATTTAAATAAACTGGAGAAGTGGGCAGCAACAAACAGAATGGTTTTTAACAGGGAGAAATGCAAAGTACTACATCTGGGCAATAAAAATGGAAAAAGCATATATAGAATGGGAGGAATAGGGCTAAGTGACAGCACATGTGAAAAAGACTTGGGTATACTAATAGATCAAAGACTGAATATGAGTCAACAGTGTGATGCAGCAGCAAAAAAGGCAAATGCAATTCTAGGATGTATTAACAGAAGCATACAGTCTAGATCACGTGAAGTCATTATTTCCCTCTACTCCTCTTTGGTCAGACCTCATCTGGAATATTGTGTCCAGTTTTGGGCACCACATTTTAAAAAAGACATCAACAAACTGGAGCAAGTTCAGAAAAGAGCGACCAGAATGGTGACCGGTCTGCAAACCCTGTCTTATGAGGAAAGGTTGCAGGATTTGGGAATGTTTAGTTTGCAAAAGAGAAGACTGAGAGGAGACTTAATAGCTGTCTACAAATATCTAAAGGGCTGTCACATTGTAGAAGGATCAACTTTATTCTCATTTGCACAAGGAAAGACTAGAAGCAATGGGATGAAACTGAATGGGAGGAGACACAGATTAGATATTAGAAAAAACTTTTTGACAGTTAGAGTGATCAATGAGTGGAACAGGCTGCCACGAGAAGTGGTGAGTTCTCCTTCAATGGAAGTCTTCAAACAGAGGCTGGACAGACATCTGACTGGGATGATTTAGCGAATCCTGCTTCGAGCAGGGGGTTGGACCAGATGGCCCAGGAGGTCCCTTCCAACTCTACGATTCTATGGTACCGTATCCCCGGATAATATGTATGGATAGCGTACACATTCAAAATATATGTCAATACATCAGGAGGCAGGCTCAGACGGTGTTAGGCCCAGTATGGCTTGCACAAAGGTGAGAAAGGGTACCGTATCCCCGGATAACATGTATGGATAGCGTACGCATTCAAAATATATGTCTATACATCAGGAGGCAGGCTCAGACGGTGTTAGGCCCAGTATGGCTTGCACGTGATTGCACAAAGGTGAGAAAGGGTACCGTATCCCCGGATTACATGTATGGATAGCGTACACATTCAAAATATATGTCTATACATAAGGAGGCAGGCTCAGACGGTGTTAGGCCCAGTATGGATTGCACGTGATTGCACAAAGGTGAGAAAGGGTACCGTATCCCCAGATAACATGTATGGATAGCGTACACATTCAAAATATATGTCTATACATCAGGAGGCAGGCTCAGACGGTGTCAGGCACAGTATGGATTTGACGGCCCAGACTACACAGCGGAGGAGCAGGGAGAGGTAAAGATTGCAAATGCTGGGGCCCTGCCCAAGCAAGGGGGGCCCCACTCGTGGGCGTCGGTATTGGCACTGGGCCCCTCATAGTACGGCGGTGTGTCTGACGGCGGGTGTGCACCACCACCGTCAGAGACACTTGATTGCACTATGAGGGACCCTGTGCCAGTGCCCGCGCCCAAGAGTCGGCCTACCCACCTGTCCAGGGCAACGGCACTCGCACGGTGTCGTGCGCTAGGTGGTGACCCCGGCCATGGGGGGGGAGGCAGCACAGTTAGGGAGTTTTAGAAAGTGGCATATGTTGATGTTGGACATTCAGCTGATGCAAAAGGTGAAATAGGTCAAGTCCCAGGAAGAGGTGGACCAAAGCAAGCCATTTTTCTGTCACCCTATGTGTCTTGAGGGGAAGGTGGGACAAAATCCTTGGAAACCCATGCGTGGTTCATTTTAATGAAGGTTAGATCATCCACATTTTGGGTTGACAGACGGGTCCTTTTTTCTGTCAGGATTGATCCAGCTGCACTGAAGACTCTTTCTGATAGCACACTTGCAGCTGGGCAAGCGAGCTCCTGTAAGGCATATTGTGCCAATTCAGGCCAGGTGTCCAGTTTAGCGGCCCAATAGTCAAAGGGGAATGACCTGTGTGGGAGAACATCGATATGGGAGGAAAAGTAGTTTGTAACAATAGTTGACAACTGCTGTCTCCTGTCACTTTCCATCGATGCAGTATTACCAGTTGTGTGAGCGGTACTTGAAAAATCAGTCCACAACATTGTCATGAAACCCCTGTCTCCAACGCCACTTCTGCTGTGTGCACCATGAACACCTCTGCCAAGCTGCCCCCGGCCCGTACGGCTCGTGTGAGAACCATCACCGCTGCTGTGTGCTGGGAATGCCTCAAGCAACCGATTTACCAGAGTTGTTTGTTTATTAGCCAATATTAGGTCAAGGTTCTCCTGTGGCATGATGTTTTGTAATTTGCCTTTATAGCGTGGATCCAGGATGCTGGCCAACCAGTAGTCATCATCGTTCATCATTTTGGCAATGCGGGGGTCCCTTTTTAGGATCTACAAGGCATAATCTGACATGTGGGCCAATGTTCCCGGTGTCAATGATGCACTGCGAGTGCTGGTCGGAGGAGCACTTTCTGGCAAATCCACATCCCTCCAGTCACACACAAACCCTGTACCAGACCTTGCCACACCAACATTTTCACTTGCCCCACGAGATGCATCCTCCTCCCCTAAGTAATCATCCCCATCATCATCATCCTCCTCCTCTTCCTCCACCTCGTCCAGGAGAGGTCCCTGAGCAGACAATGGCTGAATGTCATCAAGGATTCCCTCCTCCTCTTCCTCCTCATCAACATTGGCTGCAGACGCCTGCTCCTTAAGGTGCGTCAAAGTTTGCATGAGCAGACGCATAAGTGGGATGCTCATGCTTAGGATGGCGTCGTCTGCGCTTACCAGCCGTGTGCATTCCTCAAAACACTGAAGGACTTTACAGAGGTCTTTCAGCTTCGACCACTGCACACCTGTCAACTCCATGTCTGCTCTCAAAGTGCCTGGCCGTGTATCCTCCCGCAAATGCATTATGGCCTGCCTCTGCTCGCACAGCCGCTCCACCATGTGCAGGGTGGAGTTCCACCTTGTTGCAATGTCGATAATGAGGCGGTGGTTGGGAAGGTGGAGCAATCGCTGCAGCTTCTGCATACGAACGGAGTGTACAGGCGACCGGCGGATGTGCGCGCACAGTCTTCGCACCTTCTGGAGCAGGGCTGTTAACTCCGGATAATTTTTGAGGAAGCACTGCACCACCAGGTTCAAGGTGTGAGCCAAGCAAGGTATGTGGCTGAGTTTTGAAAGGGCTATGGCTGCCACAAAATTACGGCCGTTATCACTAACTACCTTGCCTGCCTCAAGATGTACACTGCCCAGCCATGACTCAGTTTGTCGCTGAAAGTACTCGGCCAGCACCTCGGCGGTGTGTCTGTCGCCCAAACACATCATCTGCAACACAGCCTGCTGACGCTTTCCACTAGCTGCTCGATAGGGGGACACCTCGTGTGCAACAGTGGCAGCTGCAGATGGAGTGCTCGTACGACTGCGCTCTGTGGACGAGCTTTCGCTTCTGGAGGAGGAGGAGGAGGGTCGAACGCCTACAGCCAACTGTTTCCTATACCGTGGGCTAGGCAGCACTGTCCCACCACCACTGTCCCCTGTGGACCCTGCATCCACCACATTAACCCAGTGCGCAGTGATGGACACCTAATGGCCCTGGCCATGCCGACTGGACCATGCATCAGTTGTGAGGTGCACCTTTCCACTCACTGACTGCTTGAGTGCATGGACAATGCGGTCTTTTACATGATGGTGGAGGGCTGGGATGGCTTTGCAAGAGAAGAAGTGGTGACTGGGTAGGTCATAGCGTGGTACTGCATAGGCCATGAGTTCGCGGAAAGCTGCGCTTTCCACCAACCGATAGGGCATCATCTCAAACGAGATTAGTTTGGCAATGTGGGCGTTCAAACCCAGTGTACGCGGATGAGAGACTGAGTACTTTCTTGACCTACTCATAGTGTCTGGGAGGGTGAGCTGGACTTGAGAGCTGCATATGGTGGAAGTAGCGGTGGACAGGGCGGACTGAGAGAGGGTTGATGATGGTGATGGAGTTGGTGTTCTTTCTGATGGCCTAGATTCAGTCTTTCATTGATATAACAGTGGGATTCCCTGACTGCTGTGGCCTTGCAACGACACCTCAACATTTGCTGCTGTGCTAACCGGTGGGCTTACAGTGGGGGAAACAATGTAGCGTTGCTGACTACCTTCTTTGTGATCAGTTGCACATGTGGCACTTGAGGTTTGGTGTTGTGTCCACGCTTGCAAGTGCATGGTGGTTAAATGTCTAAGCATGCAACTGGTATTCAAATTTTCTTACTTCTTACAGATAACCTTGGCCTGATCATTAGGATTTTGTTCAAAAAAGTGCCACACTGCTCTCTTCCTACTTTGGCAGACATTTTGCGGCCTAGCACGCTGTGATCTTTTGACCCTCTGGACAAGCTGTCCAGCAACTCTTTTGATTTTTGGAACCTGTCTTTGGAGTGCTCCGGGCCTGCCAGATAACAGCTGTTGCGATGTCAATGTCTGCTGTGGATGCTCCTCATCTGAGCTATTGGAAGCAGCACCCTCTTCCCCCAATGGATGCCAATCTGGGTCAACAACTGGGTCATCCATCACCTCCTCTTCAATATCATGTGCACCTTCCTCTGTGTCACCGTGTATGGTGGTATAGTGTGCGGGAAGGGGCACCTGAGTCTCATCAGGGTCAGAATCTGGCTCTGTACACTGCGAGGACAATGTAGTGCTCTGAGTGAATGTACCAGCAGAATCATCTATCAGCGGCTGTGCATCAGTGCACTCCATGTTAGATTCATCTTGGCCTGGGTAATTCACCATTTCACTTGATAATCCAGGCATGGTATGTGAAAACAGCTCCATGGAGTAATCAGCAGTATGGCCTGCGTCATCCTTCAATCTTGGTTGGGGTGAAGGACACAAGGAAAGGTGTGGTTCATGAACATGAGCCTCCATTGACGACTCAGTGCTTTTACTTTTTACAACTTCAGAAGAGGAGGCGATAGAGCTGGAGGCAGCAATGTAAGACAAAACTTTTTCCTGATGCTCTGGCTTTAAAAGCGGTTTGCCAACTCCTAGAAAACTAAGCCTTCGAAGCCTTATGGAGCCAGACGATGACGCAGGCTCAACACCTCCTGCATTCGGTCCTATTTTGCTCTTGCCACTACCATCAGATCCACCACCAACACCATCATTACCAGCTGCCAACCCCCGCCCAATTCCACGGCCTCTTCCACCAGCCTTCCTCATTTTTTGTAGAAATGTAGACAAAATCCAACAAACTATATAGTAATGTAAAACAAGGTACAAGGTGTCTATTGGACAGGGGAGATTTTGAATTTCTGCACACACTTGTGGACACTGGACACTTATGGATTGTGTGAGGCCCACTGAATATCAGAGCGCTATGTCACAGGCTCGATGGCACAGGTGTGAAAAAAGTGACTACAGGATCACAGAGATTTTGAATTTCTGCACACACTAGTGGACACTGGACACTTTTGGATTGTGTGAGGCCCACTGAATATCAGAGCGCTATGTCACAGGCTCGATGGCACAGGTGTGAAAAAAGTGACTACAGGATAAGGGAGATTTTGAATTTCTGCACACACTAGTGGACACTGGACACTTTTGGATTGTGTGAGGCCCACTGAATATCAGAGCACTATGTCACAGGCAGAAATTGGCTAGTGTATCACAAACTACAAGGTGTATGTAGAATTGGGCAGAATAGGAATCTCCCTAGAGTGTAGGTCTGTAAGAACGGAACAAGTCCTCCACTTATCCTTCCACAGTGACACACAGATAGCTTCACTGTGGCCGTGATAACCGCCGTTACACGGTACTGAGAGGAGCGTGCACGTACACGGCTGTCCGGTGTACGTAAAATTGTCAAGCTCCGTGTTTTTTAAGTATACGGACTGACACATGCTGTCTCTCTATAGTTTTGAATGTGATCAAACAGCAAATATATTTAACTGTTTGAAAGCTAGACAAAACTAGTAGGTGCAGGTCTGTAAGAACGGAACATGTCCTCGACTTATTCTCACAGAGTGACACACAGATAGCTTCACTGTGGCTGTGATAACAGCCATTACACGGTACTGTGTGAGGAGCGTACACCGCTGTATGGTGTGAAAAAAATGCACGCTCAGTACCTCAGCAGGACAAAAAAAAAAATTGGGATTGCTTTTAAAAAAAAGCAGTTTGCAGAGCAGTGGGTAAACAGCAATGCAGCTGTCAGGAAGCCTTAGAAGGCAGCCTAACAACCAACACCGCTGATCCACCACAATATAGCCTCCCCTTGCACTGCACACACAGTGACTGGTGTGTTGTACAGGCAAAATCGCCAGCAGCAGAAGCAGTTTTTTTTTCTTCTTCCCTGCCTAACGCTCTCCCTACAAAATCAGCAGCAGCAACCTCTCCCTATGCTAAGATCGGCAGAAATAAGATGGCGGTCGGCGTGCAGGCCCTTTTATAGCCCCTGTGACGCCCACCAAAGCAAGCCAATCACTTGCATGCCCTTCTGAAAGATGGTGGTGACCCCTGCCTATGTCATCACGTTGCCCACAGTGTCCGTGGATCCTGATTGGCTGAAAAAGAGCGCAAAACAAACTTTTGAAACGCGACTTTGGCGCGTAAGTCGCTGACCTTGTGGCCGACCTCATCCTAGGGTCGGGTTTCGTTTCATGAAACCCGACTTTGCCAAAAGTCGGCGACTTTTGATATTTTTCGACCCGTTTCGCTCAACTCTACCCCCATATACTCTATGAGCCTCGACGATGGAGTCCATATAACAAAATAACCCAGAGCAATTCTCCGGCGCCTTCTCCCCATTTACGCTTGCCAAAATGGCAAACTCCTGAAGCCAATTAATAAACGTGTGGGGAATAAGACGCCACCTATGCTTCTCTTCATCCTCTAGCTTACTGTCATCCCTTTTCCCCTTGTCTAAATTAAATTTCTCCAAAGGAAGCAGGGAAAAAATTTCGACATACTCGTCTTTCCAAATCTTCTCCCTGACCTCCTTTTTAAGATGCGCCCCCAATGGACCTTCAGATCATGCATACACCTCCCCATGAGCTCTTTCATCTAAAGGAATCATGCATTCTTTTGCTTTTTCCCTCTGTAAGGACACAGAATCCGGCGCAGCAGATAAAACCGCCATGACTTTATACAATAGTAGGCAGTTGATTTTAAATGGAATCTTTCAGCAAGGTTTCACACTGCAAACTGGTTATAGGTGCACGTAGCTCTTTCAAAGATAAGTCCAGCAATAACTTTACATGTCCAGTCCGTTCCTATGTTCCAGAGGAGAATAAAACCTCTATGATGGTTTTAAAAACCACCTTGAATTGAATAAAGAACTAAAAGAAAGCTGGCATGCAGAGCCTGGAGTCCAGACAGGTTAGTGGGACCCTGAGACAGCAAAGGAAGTGAGACTGAGTAGTGTAGGCCAGATTCTGGAAGTTTTGATGCAGAAATACTGGTTTTACCATGCTGAGGAACTTAGGCAATTTGCTGAAGCAGGACCATATAGAGCTGGGAAGTTATAGTAAGAAACAAAGAACCATGAATACTGGGTCATGCAACTGTTATGTTACCGTAAAGTATTGTGCTGCCACTGAAAACCATAACGCTGGCAGATGACAGAAAATGTATTCACTTAGCATTGTGCTTTCTATCATCTCAATGTACCTACCAATCATTAAATTCTGCAGTCAAATGTTCATTATTAGAAACTGGAACCTATTAGTGAATCCACATGTTGAGCCCCATCTGTTCTAGCGCCATCATTGCTCAGATTAATGAATGTATGCGGAAAGTTCAACAGTCTTAAGTGGCTTAGCTACCTTTGCAATAATGTACTTTGCTGTTCCTTTGAAATAAAAGAGTAAGGTCCTGGCCAAAAGTATCTTACTAGTGCAAACATTCAGGAACATTTACAAGGTAAGTAAGGATCTAAATTATGTTGCTAATTAATTTTATATTTCCTCTGGCTACTCACAAGCTGCTGCCATGCATTCCAGGGCTGCACATTCATTAGCTCAGGTAGTGGCAATGCGCTTACTGCCAGAGATGAGATCACTGTTCGTTTTTCTCTTGGTTATAAAAAAAACTTGAAAAATAAATAAACAAACTGAAGGAATGTCAAATGCATGGAAGACGCATAGCTGAAGGAGTAAAAAAGGTTGCTATGGCATTTCTACAAAACTGAACAAAACATTTGTATGAAATAAAAGGTCTGCCAGTGAGAGCAGAGTGATGCAGAATAAAGGAATAGAGATGACGATTACACGATGGAGGACATGGTGACTGATTACAATTTCTCTAAATGAAGGGCGAGATCACCGGCGTGTAACAATATGACATTGTTTTTTTTCAGGTGCTTCCCAGATTTAGGAAGTTGATTACAGTGGACTTATAGGTAACCAGACAGGAGGCTCATGTTGTTCGCACCATAGACAGTATGAATTAAAAATGGGTTCCATCAATGTTTTACTTTGAAATTCTGCATGGGAGTAAAAGGATATAAAACAAAACCATATGGAACCAAATATATATCCCAATAGAGTCGCCCACTTTGTAGTGCCGACTAAATGGGAAATGGACACTCCAGCATAACATATTAAACAGGGAAAAAAATGGAGTACAAGTCCAATATCATAAATATAAACAAGATTTATTAAACATGTAGTACTGACAATTACATAAATGACCAAAGATATATGAAGGATCAGATAGTATCTGCTGCTTGTTAGTCCCAAGAATTAACAAAATAAAGTGCCGGCACCTTGAAAAAGAGGCGAAACGCGCGTCGGTGGCGGCGCTGCTTGTGGTCCTTGGCAGAGTTCAATATGGGTAAGCACTATGGCTTGGGATAGTGGATTTTTTTCAGGATGCGCACCTGTTAGGATCTCTCTTACTTTTATATCCCTCAAGTATGGCCCATATTTGTTACAAGCACTAAGCACTTTATTTTGTTAATTCTTGGGACTAACAAGCAGCAGATACTATCTGATCCTTCATATATCTTTGGTCATTTATGTAATTGTCAGTACTACATGTTTAATAAATCTTGTTTATTTTTATGATATTGGACTTGTACTCCATTTTTTTCCCCTGTTTAATATGGGAGTAAAAGGAGCTGGAAATGGGGAGACTTGTCACTTGGGCATGTCCGAGTCGGCTTCTCTCCGTCCGGCTCAGCTGGATTGACAGGTTGTTCCTCGTCTGTGTTATGGCTGTCAATCCAGCCAAGTTGAGCGGGAAGGAGGTGGTAAGTCTTAAGGTACTGTCACACTTAGCGATGTACCAGCGATCCCGACCAGTGATAAGACGCGGTCAGGATCGCTGGTGCATCGCTAAGTGGTCGCTAGTGAGCTGCCACACAGGCAGATCTCACCAGCGACATCGCAGGGGTCGGGGATCGCTACTTACCTGTCACACTAGGCGATCCTGCGTCCTCTCGCCCGGCTCCACGCTCGTCTCTCCACGGGAAGCGCCACAGGAAGCTGGTGACGAGAAACAGTCCAGCCTGTTCTCGCGCGATCAGCGATAAGCAGCAGGGGAGCCGGTCGTAGGTAAGTATCAGACACAGCGATGTCGCTAGCAATATCGCTATACCGTCACTAGTTATAGCGGTATTGCTAGTGATATCGCTTAGTGTGACAGGCCCTTTAGGCCACATGCACACAGAGTATTTGGTGAGTTTTAAACTTCAGTATTTGTAAGTCAAAACTAGGGGTGGAACAGTCAGAGGAAAAATATAATAGAAACACGTCACTCACCACTTCTGTATTTCTCAACCACTCCTAGTTTTGGCTTACAAATACCCAGTTAAAAAACTCATCGTGTGAACGTGGCCTTAAACACTGCAGCATGTCAAGCTAAAACATAAATGCATTAAAAAAAATTTTCATGTTGCCTATAGCTTCATATTCCTACCTTACCAAGTCTTTTTGGTTCCCATGTTGCCACTGTATGGACAAGTTATCACTGCTGTTTAAAAGGGGTTATTTTCATCTGGAACATTTATCTTAATGGGAAAAAGCCACAAATGAATCAGATGGGGAACCCTTGTAAATCACTTTTCTAACTGTCTGGTCAGAGAAAAAAATCCCTCATCTGCTCTGCCCTGTTAAACCCTTCCTGTGTTCCCGCAAAGCGAAGTATATATACGGCACCATTTCCGGTCCTTGCGTTGCATAGTGTGATGACCGAGTTAAGATGGCTGCTGCTTATCACCCAGGGAGGCTGTACTGCTTCACCGCGTCGGTGATCGTTCTGAACAGCCAATCACAGCGATGTGACAATAAAGTTTAAAAAAAAATCCATGTGACATGCTGTGAACACCTCCAAACACACACAGTTACAGCCTCCCGAGAAAGTCAACACAAAATGCACGCCGGGGCTGCACAGGACATCTCATCATACAGGCATTAGTATGGGTAAGCTGGTTTTATTCTGATCACTAGTGATATTGATCTAGCTGATTGATGTACCTAATGTTCTACGTGCATTCCTGAACATATACTGATTTCACATATTACATTTATAGGGCAACACAGCTGTATTTTGTATGCACTAAGCACTTTAATGATTCATTTATTATAATCATGATCTTGTGGTGATTTATTGGCCAACAGTTTCCCTACCCTGATATACATTTTCTTGATGAATTAATGTCCTCTATACCTTTTTCTACTTTTTGACTTTTAAAAATATACCTTTTTTGTTATATGTATTTATGCCTTATTGTTTGAATAAAACTTGTTGATACAAGTACGTATATATTCTGTGGACATTGACTCCATGTTCTTTGTAGGATTAATGTACATTGTGAGTGTCCTAAAAGATTTTTTCTGGTCTTTTATATAGGCATACGGCCAGTTGGACATGATATGTAGGATGTCACTGATTCAGTTGATTTTGTTTTCAAACTTTTCAATGGGGTAAGGAGCTGGACTGTGCATGTTGTCATACGACTTCGGAGCTGAGTGGACTTAAAATCTTGTCTATCAAAAGGCCAGAAGCAATGGCATAGCTACCAGCGGAACAGAAGGTTCAGTCGCTATGGGCTCCATGCACAGAGGGGCCCACCAGGAGGCAGAGCTACAAAACCCTTAGTCAGTGAATAATCAGCTGCACCCACTGCAGTGCCCGCATTGACAAGAGAAGGAAGGCTCCTCACTCCCCTACCCTTGCACATCTATGCACTGCTTTGCTAATGCATATCCATAGTGGCACACACCTTTCTTTACCGTCTGTGATTGTGCTAGGTGTCACAGTCAGACTGACAGGTGTACAGTAACAGGTGAAGGAGAGAGCCTGCCCCATGGAGGTGGATTAGCTGAGCAGTGCATAGCTAATTAAATTGCTAAATGACGCTTCTCTTACAGAGGTGTTAGGGTATGTGCACATGTAGGGAAGGTGACCTGACGTACGGACTGACTGGTCAGATTTCAAAATGGAAAACAGCTAGGAAAGTGTAGGTGACGTGCAGTACCTTGAACTGACATTAGAGGGCAGGGAGGAGTGTGAGCATAGGACTTGACATCAGCTTAGGGCTAAGAAACCGTTGGTCATGGGGGCGGAGTTACAGGGAACCGGGAAAGCTATAAATTTGACAGGAGGGTTCCAGAAAGTTCCAGTCCCCAGGGGGAGCTCAAGTGACGAGCAGACTGACAGTTGCTGCACTGTGAGGAAAACCCAACCAGGGGGACTGAGGAGAGAGAAAGTCAGGGGGGTGGTCCTGACATAAAGTACTGCAGTATAGACGAGGCTCCGGGTATAGGACACCGTATTTGGAACGACGTTTGACCAGTAAAATTACTGTTGGTGCACAGGCCTACGGCGGCCACAGTGATGGAGCTGTCAGAAGCGTCGCAGAGTGTAAAGGGGGACGGTACGTATATATACGTCCCCGGAGAAAGTATGGTGTTATAATGTGTTCTGTAACCGGAGAGCTGTGAAGAGAAGTGCGGTGTGCGGTGAGGCCGTCTGGCGGACAGCGAGAGAGAGAATAAACTTGGACCTGTTGCACCCGAAACTTGCCTCCATCTTGTGTCTGTACATCACTGTGCAGTATCCAGAGGGACCACCCCCCCCAGCCCGGCCCACGACCCAACACACACGTTGCGGATCCGCAGCAGATTTTCCGTGCGGAATCGCTGCAGATCCACAAGTGTGAGACCAATGTTATTCAATGAGAAAAAAATTGCCGTGCACATGCTGCGGAAAATTCCGCACGGAATCCGCAACGGTTTATTTTGCACAGCATGTCAATTCTTTTTGAGGATCCCCATGCATTTTACACCTTGAATTAATGAAATCCGCAGGGGTAAAAAAGCATGCCAATCTGCAAGAAATCTGCGGTAAATCCTCACAAAAAACGCGCGGATTTCTATATGCATTTTCTGGCAAGAGATACAGAATATGCTCAGGAAATTCCTGAGCCCAATCCGTAATGTGTGCACATACCCTTAATCTGACCAGCTTCAAGTGCCCCTCCCCAACCCAGTGCAAGGAGATATTGTGGCATGGTGCTGGGGGGAGTTTACCACATCAGTCTGCCCCCTGACTCCTCTCTCGCACCTTAGAGTAAGAGCTTGATGAGGCTGTGCTGCCATTGGTGCTGCGTCATTACCCAGAGTGCAGCAGCTGCCCGTATCGCCTCCCTCTTCTGCTGCTAATGTTATTAGGAAGACTCCTGTGAGTGGAAGCAGCTTACATTCTTAAATATTATTTTATGTGCAATAGAATAGTAGATCTATAGTTATCAATTTTGGTGGAGGGGGACTTGGCTATACAGTATACTTTATGCTATATGTGGGGGAGGGGGGCTTGGCTATGTATGCTACATGTGGGAGAGGAGAACTTGCCTATGTAGGCTACATGTGGGGGAGGGGGACTTGGTTATATAACGTATGCTATATGATTGAGAAGGAGACTTGTTTATATATCGTATGCTACATGTTAGGGTGGCGGTCTTGGCTATATACCTTATGCTACATGTGGGGGGGGCTTGGCTATATATACTATATGTGGGGTAGGGAGACTTGGCTCTCTATTCTATATGTGAGGGAAGAGGACTTGGCTGTGTATGCTATATGTGGGACAGAGGCTCTTGTCTATATACTGTATGCTACATGTGAGGGAGGGAGACTTTTCTATATATGCTTTATGTGAGGTAGGGAGACATGGCTCTCTATGTTCTATGTGGAGTAAAATTTGGCTATATATGCTATATGTGGGGTACAGGAAAGATGTATATCTTTGTACCATGTTAGCCAGTAGATAGAAAAATATTCAGAATTGAGAGTCCTCAGTGGTTGATACCTTTTAATGGCTAAATGAAAAGATGGTAACACATTGCAAGCTTTCGAGACTACTCCGCAGGTAAGCCGCAGGCGTCGGTGCACGCACAGTGGACATTGGGTTTCTTGAAATCCCATCCACTATGCTGTAACATCTGGATGCTGCGGGTCGGACGCTGCACAAGTACACAGCATCCAACCAGCATCGTTTACTGACCATGTGCATCTACCCTAAGGATCTGTTCAAATTTAGCAGATTTTTTTGTGAAGAATTTCCATAGAAAATCAGAGCAAATTGGAAGGATTTGCAAGATAATCCACAACAGAAAATTTGCATTGAGTGATTTTTGTGTGGATTTTTCCGGTAATTCACTGTGGAAAACCGCAGAGTTGAAAATAAAAATAAATAAACTTGCTGGGAATTGTAGTCTCTCACCACATATTGCAGTGCTGTGATGGTCTAGTTACACAACCTGTGCCTGCACTGTCACTTGCTGGGAGTTGCAGTCTCTCTCACCGCATACTGCAGTGCTGTTACGGTTCAGTGATGGTTTAGTTACAGGACCTGTGCCTGCATTGTCACTTGCTGGTCTTTTCCCCTCAGATACAACTGTCAATCTTGGCCATGGCACCTTGATAAAATAAACATACGTTGAATATATTTGCAACAAAAATGGTATAGATTTACTTTTTTTCCCATCCTCCTGTTTCTAACTAAAAAATGTAACAAGAGTAAATCTTTACTTTGCATGTGCCGCAAAAGTGGTTCTGACATACTATGACATCCAGGTGATGATGCGGATACTGCCATTATGTTCACAGAATCAACAGCAGGAGGAGATTGGTTGTAATAAACAGCTGCACCCCTACTGTAACTGCCGAGATCAGAGAAAATTCTGATCCAGGCAGACCTTCTTGTAGACGTATCCAGGCTGACCTTCTTGTAGACATGGTAACCAGCCTCAGCAACATTACCAGGACTGATGTTACTATACAGGTAGCACGAGACCAAATAAAAGGCACTGATATGTACATGATAAAACATTTTTATCATTATTTACTCCACAAACATTGTGTAAATACAGCAGAAATGTCAGGTAGTCCCTGACTGTAGGACATATCTTGTGGTGGCCATTGTAGTCTGAAAAATGTGCCAATTTCTTTAGGAGGCACATGCTGCTTTATACACTCTTTTGTGTGTTGTGCCTCACGTACATGTGCATGAGGCTGGAGTATGAACAGGTGAATGTCTACGTAGAGTAGCAATAGAGTGGGCCCTGTGGAATCAATTCCTCCTATGCAGGGGCGGACACTGACAGCTTGGGGCCTCTGTGCAAGAAATGTGTCTGGGCCCCCTTTCTTTTATGGCGACAAAGCTATATATATATATATATATATTTGTGCCACACCCATACATGTATATATTACATAGTCTCCTTTATTATGTATACTGCCATCCCTTATTATGCAGTGCCCTCTCTTGCTATGTACAGCACCGTTCCCTACATATTGGATTATATAGAGCCCTGTTTTTATTACATACCGTAATGTCTTGTTAGCTGTATAATGCAAAGATGGCTAGAAAGCTTCCTTTCTAATGGAAGAGATGATGGACTGGTCGTCTGGTCACCGGCTCCTCCATCAGTCATTTTATATATAAAAAGAGAGGGGACTTTGTAATAAAAGAGGGCACTGTTAATAACAAAATGAAAAAGAATACACTGTTTAAGAGACAGCACTATCCATAACAGCAGAGGAAGCTATATAATAAGGGACGGCACCATATATAACTAGAGGATGGTAGGTAATAAGGGACGGTGTTATACATAATAAAAGAGGAAACTATGTAACTAAGGATGGTGTTATACAGAATTAGTGAGTACACTATATACTAAGGGACTGTGTTATACATAATAAGTACGTCCACTATATGCTAAGGGACTGTGTTAGACATAATAAGTGAGTACACTATATACTAAGGGACTGTGATAGACATAATAAGCGATAATAATGTCTTCCTCCACCTCCCCCTGTTCCTAAGTCCATTATAAGTCCCCCTTCCTCCCATCCCAATCCCCTACACCTCTCATTGTCCTCCTCTCCCCGCATCCCGTTATTGTCCTCTCCCCCACCCCATCATTGCCCTCTTTTCCACCAATATCATTGCCTTCTCCCCCACCACTATCATTGCTTTCTCTCCTGCCACCCCATCATTGCCCTTTCCACCACCTCCATCATTGCCTTCTCCTCCACCACCCCATCATTGCCTTCTTCCCCATCACTCCCATCATTGTCTTTTCCACTACCACCATCATTGCCTTCTCCCCCACCACATCATTGCCCTTTCCACCACTTCCATCATTTCCTCTTCCCCCACCATCCCCATCATGGCCTTCTCTCCATCACCCCCATCATTGCCTTCTCTCCATCACCCCCATCATGGCCTTCTCCCCATCACCTCCATCATGGCCTTCTCCCCATCACCTCCATCATGGCCTTCTCCCCATCACCTCCATCATGGCCTTCTCCCCATCACTTCCATCATGGCCTTCTCCCCATCACTTCCATCATGGCCTTCTCCCCATCACTTCCATCATGGCCTTCTCCCCATCACCTCCATCATGGAATAGGATCCGCAGCAGGCATCGCTATCGCAACAGCTGTTATCTGGCAGGACTGTAGCAGTCCAAAAACGGTTTACAAAAAACAAAAGGGTTGCAGGACAGCTTGGCCAGATGGTCAAATTAGCACAGCGTGCAAGGCCTCAAAATGTCTTCCATAGTAGGAAGAGTGCAGTGTGGCACTTTTTTTAACAAAATCCTAATGATCAGGCAAAGGTTATCTGTAAGAAGTGCGCAAAGACCTTTAGCCGAGGGAAAAATCTGAGAAATTTGAATACCAGTTGCATGCTAAGACATTTAACCACCATGCACTTGCAAGAATGGACGGACTACCAAACCTCACATACCACATGTGCACCTGCTCCGAATGAAGGTAGTCAGCAACACTACATCGCTTCACCCACTGCAAGCCCACCGGTTAGCACACCACCAGCAGCAAATGTTGAGGTGTCGTCGCAAGGCCAAAGCAGTCAGGGAATCACAATGTTATTGCTACAAAAGACTGAATCTAGGCCATCAGCAAGACCACCTGCACCATCACCAACCCTCTCTCAGTCCACCATGTCCACCGCAAGTTCCACCATATGCAGCTCTCAAGTCCAGCTCACCCTACCAGAGACTCTGAGTAGGACAAGAAAGTACTCATCCTCTCATCCGCGTACACTGTGCTTGAACGCCCACATTGCCAAACTAATCTCGTTAGAGATGATGCCCTACCGGTTGGTTGAAAGCAAAGCTTTCCGCGAGCTCATGGCCTACGCAGTACCACGCTTTGACCTACCCAGTCAGCACTTCTTTTCTCGAAAAGCCATCCAAGCCCTCCACCTGCATGTGAAAGACCGCATTGTCCATGCACTCAAGCAATCAGTGAGTGGAAAGGTGCACCTCACAATAGATGCATGGTCCAGTAGGCATGGCCAGGGCCATTACGTGTCCATCACTGAGCACTGGGTTATTGTGGTGGATGCAGGGTCCACAGGGGACAGCGGCGGTGGGACAGTGCTGCCTAGCCCACGGTATAGGAAACAGTTGGCTGTAGGCGTTTGATCTTCCTCCTCCTCCAGAAGTGAAAGCTCGTCCACAGAGCTCAGTCGCTCGAGCACTCCATCCACAGCTGGCAGTGTTGCACACGAGGTGTCCCACTATCGAACAGCTAGTGGTAAGTGTCAGCAGGCTGTGTTGAAGATGATGTGTTTGGGTGACAACAGACACACCGCGGAGGTACTGGCCGACTACTTGCAGCGACAAACTGAGTCATGGCTGGGCAGTCTACATCTTGACACAGGCAAGGTAGTTAGTGATAATGGCCGGACTTTTGTGGCAGCCATAGCCCGTTCAAAACTCAGACACATACCTTGTGTCATGGTCACGTATGTCAGGACGCAGATGATGTCGCAAGGCGAACCCATAACACACGTGACCCTGGATACACCGCCTCCAGTGGGGCGAATTTAAATAATAAAAGCGTGCAGGTGGATACGCCGCCTCCACCTGGCGGATTTAGGTATTACACGCCATGCATACATATCTGGAAACACCGCCTCCAGTAAGGTGCATTTAAATAATAAGGGGGGAACCTGGGTAACTTTAACAATGGTGGGCCCTGCGATAGGGAATGGAGAAATGGAGACCTCCTGCACTCCCCTGAGCCAGTGTCCCTACACTCCTCACATTCCCTAAACAGGCTCCGCACCTGTCGCCGCACGCGTACCTTAACGCCCTTGCTCGCCCTGAGCCTAAACCCTCACTAGGGAATAGGTCGGTGCGGAGACTAATCCCACCACTGCACTAACACACATGAGGAAAGAGACAATACAGGGAAACCACCACTTATCTTTGCTCTGTTGCGTGCGCTCCTAGCAACAGAGCCCACCACCTGTGTGCATCTTCTCCTCCACCCTGATCCATCACATAACTGGATCCATCACCATCGTGCAGCCTGGGAGCAGAGTCCATCACCACTTGCAGCAGTCCAGTACACAGAGTCCCAAGATGAGTCCAGCCTCTGCCAAGAATCCAAGCATGCTCGAGTCCAGTTCTCAGCAACCAAGTAGAGCATGCTGAGTGCAACTCTCTTCCAAGTCGCCACTCCTCCAAGCCATGCCCGCACTTCCCGCCGACACCACAAACTGCGACTCGACCAAGCCATGCCAGTCCTTCCTGCAGACACCATTAGCTGGCACTCATCCTCTCTGGCTGACTGCGCAGGACTCCTATCCCGCTCCATCCTTCCACCAGGCTCTCCAACAACTCAGAAAGAAATATCACCAGCGGTGAGTGAACCCCCTAAGCACACCTTTATAGGGAGTCACACCTGATCCCTAATTAAGTGAACATTAACCTAAACCTATGGTGCGATACCGCTAACCACCACCGGGGACAGTCAAAACACCTTTGAACTCAACCAAAGTAAAAAAAGTTCACTTTGTGCTTTTAATACCGCCAGATCCAACACTGGATCATGACAGTACCCCCTCCTTAATGAGGGGCCTCTGGACCCTCAAGACCACCCCTCATTAGGGAAACACCTACAGCGGGGACACCCAGACCCCGAGTTCACCCCACCATTCCCTGACACTTCAGGTTTATGACAAACACCGCTGATATTGGCAATATATGTTCCTTTTGGAGGCACCACTCCTCTCCACAGCGCCGACCTGGGGAACGAGATTATGTATGTGTATGTATGCTAAGAGCTGATCAGACTCCACAACACATATTCAAGATGTTTTTTGGTGGGACCCATACATGCTCGTTCACACACAGGTCCGGACCTGAACGTTTATTACACACATTCGTTTGTCAAAAAATTGGTGAACTCATTCAGGACCTGATCACAGAGGCGTCCCCCTGTGTCACCACACTCACACCCCCACTATTCACCAAGGGGTCACCACCCTCCAACCCTCTTTACCATGAGGTCTGCGCCTCCCAGGGTTGATTTAATGGCGAGGGTAGAGATTTGTCCCTACTCCCCCGCAGCACACCTGCTGCTCACACCAGGGGGAGAGGGAACGCATATGGAGGAAATATACACTCACTGGCCGCCTCCACACGGCCAGGAGGGCGGCTTCTTTGATGGCATAGAAGATATGGCGTAAACCCCGCGGACTATCACACCAGTCAGCTCACCACAGGGGCGTACCCCTTCACCTCGGGGAATACCAGGCAGCTCCGTGGGGCACCATTCCTCCCACCTGCCTGGGTGCGCCCGCATGCATGAACCAGTCCCGCTCCCTAGCAGCGACTCTAGGGGGTTTTAGTACCATAGCCGCAGGAAAATATATATATATATATATATATATATATATATATATATATACACACACACACACATACACATACTCGCTGGTCGCCTCCACACGACCAGGAGGGGCGGCATCGAAGATTTGGCATGAGCCCCGCGGACTATTCACCAATCTGCTCACTACAGGGACGTACCCCTTCACATCGGGGAATACCAGGCAGCTCCGTGGGGCACCATTCCTCCCACCTGCCTGGGTGCGTCCCCTGTATGAGCAAGTCCCGCTCCCCAGCAGCGACTACACACCTAGTCTGCTCACCACAGGGATGTACCCCTTCACCTCGGGGAATACCAGGCAGCTCCGTGGGGCACCATTCCTCCCACCTGCCTGGGTACCTCCCCGTGCGAGAGCAAGTCCCGCTCCCCAGCAGCGACTCTAGGGGCTTTTGCCAGACCGCAGCCGCCATTTTTTTTTTTCTTTCTCTCTGGTTATCTGAGCAGAGGCCCCAGACCGTGATAACTGCTGCTGCAGCGGCTCTAAACACCTTGCCGCTCCCCACTCACCTCAGTGAGGCCCGGCAGCAATTACTCAGCGGTCTCCACATGGCCAAAGCTCACCAGAAAAAAAAAAAACTGTATGGCCTGTGATAATGTCATGGTCACGTGTGTCAGGACGCAGATGATGTCGCAAGGCGAACCCATGTGACACACGTGACCCTGGATACACCGCCTCCAGTGGGGCGAATTTAAATAATAAAACCGTGCAGGTGGATACGCCGCCTCCACCTGGCGAATTTAGGTATTACACGTTAATAAACATTCTGGAAACCCCGCCTCCAGTATGGCGAATTTAAATAAGGGGGACCTGGGAAACATTAACAATGGTGGGCCCTGCTATAGGGAAAAGGGAATTGGAGACCTCCTGAGCTCCCCTGAGCCAGTGTCCCTGCACTCCTAACATTCCCTATGCCGGTTTCGCACCGGGCGCCGCACGCGTACCTTAACGCCCTTGCTCACCCTGACCCTAAACCCTCACTAGGGAATAGGTCAGTGCGGAAACTAATCCCACCACTGCACTAATAACACACATGAGGAAAGAGACAATACAGGGGAAACACCACTTAGCTTTGCTCTGTTGCGTGCGCTCCTAGCAACAGAGCCCTCCACCTGAGTGCATCTTCTCCTCCACCTGGATCCATCACCATAACAGGATCCTTCACCTTAGTGCAGCCTCGGAGCAGAGTCCAACACCAGTTGCAGCTGCTTAGTACCAGAGTCCCAAGGAAGTGTTCAGCTGCTGACACGAAGTCGAGCATGCTTGAGTCCAGCTCAGCGGCCAAGTCCCACATGGTGAGTGCCACTCTCCATAGTAGCCACTCCACCAGCCCATGCAGACACTTCCCGCTGACACCATCACTGCGACTCCACCACGCCATGCCAGTCCTTCCTGCAGACACCATTAGCTGGCACTCATCCTCTCTGGCTGACTGCGCAGGACTCCTATCCCGCTCCATCCTTCCACCAGGCTCTCCAACAACTCAGAAAGAAATATCACCAGCGGTGAGTGAACCCCCTAAGCACACCTTTATAGGGAGTCACACCTGATCCCTAATTAAGTGAACATTAACCTAAACCTATGGTGCGATACCGCTAACCACCACCGGGGACAGTCAAAACACCTTTGAACTCAACCAAAGTAAAAAAGTTCACTTTGTGCTTTTAATACCGCCAGATCCAACACTGGATCATGACACCTTGCCTGGCTCACACCTTGAACCTGGTGGTGCAGTGCTTCCTCACTAATTATCCGAAGTTAACAGCCCTGCTCCATAAGGTGCGAAGACTGTGCTCGCACATCTGCCGGTCGCCCGTACACTCCAGTCATATGCAGAAGCTGCAGTGATTGCTCCACCTTCCCAAGCAGCGCCTAATTATCGACGTTGCAACAAGGTGGAATTCCACCCTGCACATGGTTGAGAGGCTGTATGAACAGAGGCAGGCTGTAATGCATTTGTGGGAGGATACACGGGCAGGCAGCTTGAGGGCAGACATGGAGTTGTCTGGTATGCAGTGGTCGAAGCTGAAAGACCTCTGTAAAGTCCTTCAGTGTTTTGAGGAATGCACACAGCTGGTAAGCGCAGAGGACGCCATCATAAGCACGAGCATCCCCCTTAGGCATCTGCTCATGAAAACTTTGATGCACATTAAGGAGCAGGCGTCTGCAGCTGAGGAGGAAGAGGAGGAGGGAAGCCTTGATGACAGTCAGCCATTGTCTGCTCAGGGAACTCTCCTGCACAAGGTGGAGGAAGAGGAAGAGGAAGGGGAGGAGGATGATGGGGATGATTATTTAGGGGAGGAGGATGCTTCTCAGGGGGCAAGAGAAAATGTTGGCGTGGCAAGGTCAGGTACAGGGTTTGTGCGTGACTGGAGGGATGTTGATTTGCCTGAAAGTGCTCCTCCACCCAGCACTCGCAGTGCATCATTGACACCTGGAACATTGGCCCACATGTGTGATTATGCCTTGCAGATCATAAAAAGGGGCCCCCTACATTGCCAAAATGATGAACAATGACGACTACTGGTTGGCCAGCATCCTGGATCTACCTATAAAGGCAAATTCCAAAACATCATGCCACAAGAGAACCTAGAGCTAATATTGGCTAACAAACAAGCAACTCTGGTAAACCGTTTGTTTGAGGCATTCCCAGCACACAGCGGCGGTGATGGTTCTCCCACGAGCCGTAAGGGGTAACATGGAAGAGGTGTTCGTGGTGCACACAGCCGAAGTAGCGTTGGACACAGGGGTTTCATGACCATGTTGTGGACTGATTGTTCAAGTACCGCTCACACGACTGGTAACACTGCATCGATTGAAAGTGACAGGAGACAGCAGTTGTCAACTATGGTTACAAACTACTTCTCCTCCCTTATCAATGTTCTCCCTCACAGGTCATTTCCCATTGACTATTGGGCCTGTAAACTGGACACCTGGCCTGAATTAGCACAATATGCCTTACAGGAGCTCGCTTGCCCTGCTGCTAGTGTGCTATCCGAAAGAGTCTTCAGTGCTGCTGGATCAATCCTGACAGAAAAAAGGACCCGTCTGTCTACCCAAAATGTTAATGATCTAACCTTCATTAAAATGAACCATGCATGGGTTTCAAAGGATTTTGTCCCACCTTCCCCTGCTGACACGTAGGTTGCCAGAAAAATGGCTCGCTTTTGCACTCCTCTTCCTCAGACTTCTTCAATTCCTCCATTTGCATCCCACTCTTGGGCAACGGCACTGGCACAGGGTCCCTCATAGTACAATCAAGTGTCTCTGACGGTGGGGGTGCACACCTGCCGTCAGACACACCGGTGTACTATGAGGGGCCCTGTGCCAGTACCGCCGCCCATGAGTGGGCCCCCCCGCTTGCTCAGGGCCCCAGCACTTGCAATACTTACCTCTCCCTGCTCCACCGCTGTGTAGTCTGGGCTGATAAATCCATCACTGGGACTGCCAATACAAATTTGGTTAACTGATAGATGATGGTTAAGACGTAGCTATGCCCTGTCCTGCTGGACTCTATCTTCAGATGATCAATGGCTTCCATTTGTTATGGACGTCGACTCACAATGAGATGCAGTGGTGGTTTATCATCAGCTTTCACGGTTTTCCTACTCACAGACGTGTGACATTCCTGCCCACATTTTTAAATGTGTCCTCTCATGCCAATCCAATAGAATCGTCTACGGCCTGTGGCTTCTGTCTTTTGCACTCCAAATTTACCTGACAGATCATGATAGGCAGTGAGGACAATGTCTATGTCACGTCCGCCATGTCTGCCATGTCTGTTTGTCTCAAGAACTCCTGGAGCGATGTGCATGCGCATGTTTTGTCTGCTGTCCTGCATGTTCGCTAGAGCTGTGTGCACACTCACCTCATGTCTGAGCTGCAGGATGCCTGCGTTTCTGCTCTGCCTTCTGTGATCTTCTTGTCTTGTCTAGAGTCCCTGATCATGTGTCCCTGCCTGGATCCTGCACTGTCTGGTTCTGCAATCATCTCGTCATGTCTGGAACGCTGATCATGTGATGTTTCCTAAAGATCCTGCACTGTCTGGTTCGGTAATCATCTCGTCATGTCTGGAACTCTGATCATGTGACCTGTCTAGGTTTCAGCACTGGATCTGCCGTCGTCTCGTCATGTCTGGAACTCTGATCATGTGACTGTGCTCTGTTATCCTGTGGATCTGAACCCGGAAGTGCTCCCCTGGTCCTGACCTGGAAGAGGAGGTGCTATGCCCTATATCAGGCCGCCCCTTCCTTTACTCAGGCCCTGATTATTGTGTTGCTTCCCTGCAAGGCTCTGGGTCTGTGGGGTTGCTCCATTCTGTGCCCTTGCACTTTGCTCTGTAGTGCGTCTCTGCACACGCTCCGTGCTCGTATTCTGCCTCTTGTCTTGTGCCATGTCTTGTGTTGTCTCTCGTGCCATGTTTGTCTTTGCCTTGTAGTCCTTCTGCTGTTCTTTGTCTTAGTCTGTTTTGTTATGTCTCGTCTTAGCTATGCTTTGACTTGTAGTCCTTCCTGCGTTCTCTGCCTCGCCTGTTTTGCCATGTCTTGCTTTTGCTATGCTTTGACTTGTAGTCCTCCCTGTGTTCTCTGCCTTGCTATTCCTTGCTTTGTGTTCCTCCCTATGGTCTCAGTCTTTGCTTGCTCTGCCTCGCTCTCTCCTATGGTGCTCTGTAGTGCTCCCTGGCACACGCACCATTTCTCCTCTCCTTAGTGCTCGTTTCTTTGTCTAGTCCCAAGGTCTTCCCTTGGCCCGGCTCTGGGCTTCTGCCTACGCTCCGCTGCTAGACTCTGTCCTCGCTCTGACCTGGTTCTGTTTCTGCTTGTTTTCCTTGCCTTGTTCCCTGCCTTGTACTTGCATTGAACCCCGGCGTGGGTTCCCCTTTGCCGTCTCCTGTGCCGTGGTAAGTGCCACGTGTTTGTGTACAGCCGTGTGCACTGGCCAGTGTGGCGTGCCCCCTGCGTGGCTCCTAGCACGCACCCTGCCTTGAACCCTGGCGTCGCTCCTAGCACGCACCCTGCCTTGAACCTGGCGTGGCTCCTAGCACGAAGGTTCCTTTGCCCCCTCCTGTGCCTTAGTCGTGCCTCGTGCTGGCGTTACAGCCGTGTGCATTGGCCAGTGAGGTGTGCGTCCCTGCGTAGCTCCTAGCACGCAGCCCTGCTCTGAACCCTGGCGTGTCTCTACACGCACCCTGTCTTGTGCCTTGGCGTGTCTCAACACGCACTCTGTCTTGTACCTTGGCGTGTCTCTACACGCACTCTGCCTTGTACCTTGGCGTGTCTCTACACGCACTCTGTCTTCCTATGCTTTGGCAGGCTCTTCACACGCACCTCGCTTTGAACCCTGGCGTGTCCCCTACACACGCACCTTGCCTTGCACCTAGCCTTGAACCCTGGCGTGTCCCCTACACACGCACCTTGCCTTGCACTTAGCCTTGAACCCTGGCGTGTCCCATACACACGCACCTAGCCTTGGACCTTGGCGTGTTCCCTAACACGCGCCCTGCCTGGATATCTTCGTGCCTTCTTGCCTGGACCCTGGTTTGCCTGCCGGATGCCCGGAACCTGCCGACCGTTGCCAGAGGTCCGGAACCAGATGACTACGGCCTGATGTCCGGAGCTGACGTCCGCAGCCTGATCCCTGGACCCTGTCGGTTTGCCAGCAGTCCGGAGTCCGATGCCATCATGCCATTACCTGTACCTAGGCGTGCCACCTGGCACGTACCATGTTATGGACCTTGGCGTGCCCACGCGTGCACCTTGCACGTTTTGCTTGTTTACACTGTATGTGATCCTGACTTATTCTAATGAAGATACCTTGCACCTACGTCTAGTCTCGTCTTGCTTCCTGTTCGTCCTTGTCGTCAGACACTCGTCTAGTGTCCCCTGAGCCGGCCGTCTGGTCCCAGCAGTCGTGGTGGCTCACCCCCTTGGTCTTGCCCCTGACACTCCCTGTATAGGGGGTGGATTCTCACAAGGTTAGCTCGCCCTCGGTGGGTGGGTGCCACGACCCAGAGGGTCCACTCAAAAAATGGGCTCAGCAGGAGCTGAGTCCGTCAAAGTTAATCAGGCCCTGGACTCCGCTGGTACCTCGGCTACCCGTCTGATGACCCGTCTGTTATAGAATCTGATCTGCTCTGTCTCCTGGACTCTCCTGAATATGGCGGTACCCTGGCCACTCTTCTGATGTAAATCAGACCCGGCCCTTGACCTCTGAAGTCGTTTGGAAATGATGGCAGCCAGAGTAAGAAGACTTGCTTGTCTAACCGCAGTCCTCCCCACTGGAGCTTCGTGTCTCGTTAGCGGCTCCTGTGTCTTGACTGGTGCAGGTGTCCGTTTCTGATGTCGGATCAACATTGTTGGAGTGGTTTGTACTAAACTCTGGTTTCTGCCGAAGAAAATTTTTTTTTTTCTTCTTTCCAGCCCCGGTGAGAGGGGGCTTAAAGAGGGGGGTACTGTCACATCTGCCATGTCTGTTTGTCTCAAGAACTCCTGGAGCGATGTTCATGCGCATGTTTTGTCTGCTGTCCTGCATGTTCGCTAGAGCTGTGTGCACACTCACCTCATGTCTGAGCTGCAGGATGCCTGCGTTTCTGCTCTGCCTTCTGTGATCTTCTTGTCTTGTCTAGAGTCCCTGATCATGTGTCCCTGCCTGGATCCTGCACTGTCTGGTTCTGCAATCATCTCGTCATATCTGGAACGCTGATCATGTGACGTTTCCTAAAGATCCTGCACTGTCTGGTTCGGTAATCATCTCGTCATGTCTGGAACTCTGATCATGTGACCTGTCTAGGTTTCAGCACTGGATCTGCCGTCGTCTCGTCATGTCTGGAACTCTGATCATGTGACTGTGCTCTGTTATCCAGTGGATCTGAACCCGGAAGTGCTCCCCTGGTCCTGACCTGGAAGAGGAGGTGCTATGCCCTATATCAGGCCGCCCCTTCCTTTGCTCAGGCCCTGATTATTGTGTTGCTTCCCTGCAAGGCTCTGGGTCTGTGGGGTTGCTCCCTCTATTCTGTGCCCTTGCACTTTGCTCTGTAGTGCGTCTCTGCACACGCTCCGTGCTCGTATTCTGCCTCTTGTCTTGTGCCATGTCTTGTGTTGTCTCTCGTGCCATGTTTGTCTTTGCCTTGTAGTCCTTCTGCTGTTCTTTGTCTTAGTCTGTTTTGTTATGTCTCGTCTTAGCTATGCTTTGACTTGTAGTCCTTCCTGCGTTCTCTGCCTCGCCTGTTTTGCCATGTCTTGCTTTTGCTATGCTTTGACTTGTAGTCCTCCCTGTGTTCTCTGCCTTGCTATTCCTTGCTTTGTGTTCCTCCCTATGGTCTCAGTCTTTGCTTGCTCTGCCTCGCTCTCTCCTATGGTGCTCTGTAGTGCTCCCTGGCACACGCACCATTTCTCCTCTCCTTAGTGCTCGTTTCTTTGTCTAGTCCCAAGGTCTTCCCTTGGCCCGGCTCTGGGCTTCTGCCTACGCTCCGCTGCTAGACTCTGTCCTCGCTCTGGCCTGGCTCTGTTTCTGCTTGTTTTCCTTGCCTTGTTCCCTGCCTTGTACTTGCATTGAACCCCGGCGTGGGTTCCCCTTTGCCGTCTCCTGTGCCGTGGTAAGTGCCACGTGTTTGTGTACAGCCGTGTGCACTGGCCAGTGTGGCGTGCCCCCTGCGTGGCTCCTAGCACGCACCCTGCCTTGAACCCTGGCGTCGCTCCTAGCACGCACCCTGCCTTGAACCTGGCGTGGCTCCTAGCACAAAGGTTCCTTTGCCCCCTCCTGTGCCTTAGTCGTGCCTCGTGCTGGCGTTACAGCCGTGTGCATTGGCCAGTGAGGTGTGCGTCCCTGCGTAGCTCCTAGCACGCAGCCCTGCTCTGAACCCTGGCGTGTCTCTACACGCACCCTGTCTTGTGCCTTGGCGTGTCTCAACACGCACTCTGTCTTGTACCTTGGCGTGTCTCTACACGCACTCTGTCTTGTACCTTGTACCTTGGCGTGTCTCTACACGCACTCTGTCTTCCTATGCTTTGGCGGGCTCTTCACACGCACCTCGCTTTGAACCCTGGCGTGTCCCCTACACACGCACCTTGCCTTGCACCTAGCCTTGAACCCTGGTGTGTCCCCTACACACGCACTTAGCCTTGAACCCTGGCGTGTCCCATACACACGCACCTAGCCTTGGACCTTGGCGTGTTCCCTAACACGCGCCCTGCCTGGATATCTTCGTGCCTCCTTGCCTGGACCCTGGTTTGCCTGCCAGATGCCCGGAACCTGCCGACCGTTGCCAGAGATCCGGAACCAGATGACTACGGCCTGATGTCTGGAGCTGACGTCCGCAGCCTGATCCCTGGACCCTGTCGGTTTGCCAGCAGTCCGGAGTCCGATGCCATCATGCCATTACCTGTACCTAGGCGTGCCACCTGGCACGTACCATGTTATGGACCTTGGCGTGCCCACGCGCGCACCTTGCACGTTTTGCTTGTTTACACTGTATGTGATCCTGACTTCTTCTAATGAAGATACCTTGCACCTACGTCTAGTCTCGTCTTGCTTCCTGTTCGTCCTTGTCATCAGACACTCGTCTAGTGTCCCCTGAGCCGGCCGTCTGGTCCCAGCAGTCGTGGTGGCTCACCCCCTTGGTCTTGCCCCTGACACTCCCTGTATAGGGGGTGGATTCTCATAAGGTTAGCTCGCCCTCGGTGGGTGGGTGCCACGACCCAGAGGGTCCACTCAAAAAATGGGCTCAGCAGGAGCTGTGTCCGTCACAGTCTACATCTCTCCCTGTGATCACAATTTGATGGAGATGAGTAACGGTGATGGGATCCACGGTACTGCGATACAGCAAACCTTTCTTCACAAGAACTGTTTTCACTGTCTCCACAGACAAAGTAATTGAGGGTCAGCATCGCCTCTGAGAATTCTCCCGGGAGTTTTTCCCATGATTAGTAATTCCAAAATTTCTGCAATCACTTGACTTTCCGTCTGTACTTGTCCCATCTCGTTTCCTCTTGGGGAGAGTGTGGACTGTCTTACTGAGACTGTAATATATATGAAAAATACCCCAAAAGTGTATACTGGTGTACGCTTCGAGTACATTACCCTTTTTCTAATTTTAGATTCTTGTCTAATCCATACTGAGGCTGTAAGTTTCTTTGTCTGACTCCGGAAATATACACTGAGATTTTTAATGTTTAAACCATGCTCTATATACCTGGTTTCCAGTGATACTGTACCCTTTCTCAACTTTCTACAATCTTGTTGAATCTATACTGGGCCTGAGACCGTCTGAGTCTGCCTCCTGATATATAGACATAGATTTTTAATGTATAAACTATGCTATATATACCTGTTATCCGGTGATACTGTACCCTTTCGTAACTTTCTACAATCTTGTCGATTCCATACTGGGCCTGAGACTGTATGAGTCTGCCTCCTGATTAGAGATGTCTTTTTACTAGGCATTGCTCCTACCAGCCAGTTTCCTACTCCACACTGATGAGGGGCAATACCCCGAAACAGCTGTATGTGGATGGATACCATGTTTTGGCATAGGTGGTTTCCTTCATTGGAGGCTGCCCTTCCCGTGGTTGTTCCTTCCCGGGCAAAGACCTGGCTGGTCATTGCTTGCGTTGAGAAACACGTGATGGTGTCTCCGCGGCTTCTGTTTTGCATCCTGATTAGAGATGAGCGGTGTTCGAGTTGACCTGTTTGCCAAGTTCAAATTCAAGCTGTTTTGGGTGGTGTTCGAGCCGTTCGTCGAACTCGAACAGTTTGCTTAAAATTCGGCTGTTCGAGGTTCTGTTCGAGAACGGTTCGTTCACCAAAAGCATAACTTTATTTTCACATTAATAATGGTTTTCAATGTTAATAGACTGATTCATGGCATAGTAGCGGTGTCTGGCAGCCAGCGGTGTAGTACACCTGTCAAGGAGCTACACCGTGTGTGTTTCTAATAATTTTTTACTGCATCTTGTCCAGAAAATCCTTTTGGGCCTTGTAGCACTGTCTGCTACTCAGCAGAGGAGCCCACCCGTGAACCTAGCTATGCCACCTGTTTATGTAAGAACCATTTTTTTAACTCCATTTATCCCAGTTAATACTTTGGGCCTAGTACCTGTGTCTACTGCTCAGTAGAGGAGCCCACCCGTGAACCTAGCTATGCCACCTGTTTATGTAAGCACTGTCTGCTACTCAGCAGAGTTGCCCACCTGTGAACCAAGCTATGCCGCCTGTTTATGTAAGAACTGCTTGCTACTCAGCAGAGGAGCCCAGGTGTTAAGCAAGCTACAGCACCTGTGGTCTGGACAATTAATTTTTTCACATTCTTTCTGGAATGCCGGTTAGGCCTAATTCCGGAATTCCGGTTTACCTGCACTTACTGGGAATTCCTCGCTCTCGGGGAAGAATTGGAATCCCATATCACCATCACTAATGGGGTTCAGCGGGTTATCCGCACCTGTAAGCGACACACGCTGGTCCTTTCAGTGTAGCGCGCATGCAGCCCCAGACATGTAAGGGCATGACAGACCTGTTATTGCTCGATCTCGCGTGCCAGAGCCTCGCGTGTCCCTCTAGTAAGCTGGACGCGGACCACGGGGGCATGCCGGAGTCTCGTTCATTAACGGAATTAAGCTGACAAATCGCTAGCACAACTAAAAACGGCCATGCACCATCACCCACAGAATCGACAAAGCTTATAATCTGTCCATTCTTTCCGTGGCTGGCATGGTTGAGGTTGCCCATGTGGAGTCCAATTAAGCCGCAGGCTCCACTCCTGGTGGTGCCCTTCTGGACATTCCTTTAAGGTTCAGCTTTGCTACCATACTGCCTCGGGAAACCAAACACTTTGCCTTCATGGACGCTGTTCGGAGGGTCGTGGGAATAACGCCGCCCAATCAGCAGTTGGCATAATTTATGGTGGGAAGTCTGACGGTATATAATCGTCTTCGATTTTAGAATTTTAGATTTTTTTTTTTTTTTCTATTTTAGATTTTTATTCCAGCCTTTCTTGACTTTATAAGGGCATGACATGCCTATATCTGTGTCTCCTCCTCCTCCTTTTACTCCTCCACCACTTTTCTGTATGTAGTTGCCCTTTTCCATATGTTACTTGTGCCTTCTGAGCATTTTGTCTGCTTTGGGACACCTTTTAAGGTGTTTTGTGATTGTTTTCTATGTGTTTGTATGTGTTTGTGTTTGCCTGCCATTGTTTTCAATGGGTAATAGAAACAACAAGGCACTCTTCAGTTGAATGGTAGTAGGTGCACAAGTAGGGTCTCCAGCCCACGTAATATTATAAAAGAACTTGGCACTCAAATGGCAAATGGAATAAATCCTTTGTTTTATTTGCATCCAGATTATATGTAAACGTTTTCGATCTGATAATGGATCTTCATCAGAACTTCTCTGAATTTAATATACAGTGGGGCAAAAAAATATTTAGTCAGTCAGCAATAGTGCAAGTTCCACCACTTAAAAAGATGAGAGGCGTCTGTAATTTACATCATAGGTAGACCTCAACTATGGGAGACAAACTGAGAAAAAAAAATCCAGAAAATCACATTGTCTGTTTTTTTTTCATTTTATTTGCATATTATGGTGGAAAATAAGTATTTGGTCAGAAACAAAATTTAACCTCAATACTTTGTGATATATCCTTTGTTGGCAATGACAGAGGTCAAACGTTTTCTGTAAGTCTTCACAAGGTTGCCACACACTGTTGTTGGTATGTTGGCCCATTCCTCCATGCAGATCTCCTCTAGAGCAGTGATGTTTTTGGCTTTTCGCTTGGCAACACGGACTTTCAACTCCCTCCAAAGGTTTTCTATAGGGTTGAGATCTGGAGACTGGCTAGGCCACTCCAGGACCTTGAAATGCTTCTTACGAAGCCACTCCTTCGTTGCCCTGGCGGTGTGCTTTGGATCATTGTCATGTTGAAAGACCCAGCCACGTTTCATCGTCAATGCCCTTGCTGATGGAAGGAGGTTTGCACTCAAAATCTCACGATACATGGCCCCATTCATTCTTTCATGTACCCGGATCATTCGTCCTGGCCCCTTTGCAGAGAAACAGCCCCAAAGCATGATGTTTCCACCACCATGCTTTACAGTAGGTATGGTGTTTGATGGATGCAACTCAGTATTCTTTTTCCTCCAAACACGACAAGTTGTATTTCTACCAAACAGTTCCAGTTTGGTTTCATCAGACCATAGGACATTCTCCCAAAACTCCTCTGGATCATCCAAATGCTCTCTAGCAAACTTCAGACGGGCCCGGACATGTACAGGCTTAAGCAGTGGGACACGTCTGGCACTGCAGGATCTGAGTCCATGGTGGCGTAGTGTGTTACTTATGGTAGGCCTTGTTACATTTGTCCCAGCTCTCTGCAGTTCATTCACTAGGTCCACCCGCGTGGTTCTGGGATTTTTGCTCACCGTTCTTGTGATCATTCTGACCCCACGGGGTGGGATTTTGCGTGGAGCACCAGATCGAGGGAGATTATCAGTGGTCTTGTATGTCTTCCATTTTCTAATTATTGCTCCCACAGTTGATTTCTTCACTCCAAGCTGGTTGGCTATTGCAGATTCAGTCTTCCCAGCCTGGTGCAGGGCTACAATTTTGTTTCTGGTGTCCTTTGACAGCTCTTTGGTCTTCACCATAGTGGAGTTTGGAGTCAGACTGTTTGAGGGTGTGCACAGGTGTCTTTTTATACTGATAACAAGTTTAAACAGGTGCCATTACTACAGGTAATGAGTGGAGGAAAGAGGAGACTCTTAAAGAAGAAGTTACAGGTCTGTGAGAGCCAGAAATCTTGGTTGCTTGTTTCTGACCAAATACTTATTTTCCACCATAATATGCAAATAAAATGAAAAAAAAACAGACAATGTGATTTTCTGGATTTTTTTTTTCTCAGTTTGTCTCCCATAGTTGAGGTCTACCTATGATGTAAATTACAGACGCCTCTCATCTTTTTAAGTGGTGGAACTTGCACTATTGCTGACTGACTAAATACTTTTTTGCCCCACTGTATATAAGGAGAGGTAATGCACTTGGTATAGTGACCTAAGTCACTTTTTTTGTGGCGCTGCTTCCTCTAGCCTAAATGACCTGCGGTGTGACCGCTGAAGTGGAGGATGCCAGGAAACCCGCGGTGTGCCCGCTGAAATGGAGGACGCATATAATCTGGATGCAAATAAAACAAAGGATTTATTCCATTTGCCATCAAGCTCTTTTATAATATTGTTTTCAATGGTGTTCGACGGTGTTCGTCGACCGTTCGACGAACATTCAACGAACTTGCCTCCTGTTCGACGAACCGAACCCAACTCGAACACTAGCGGGGTGGCTCAACACTACTGCATCCAGATTATATGTAAACGTTTTTGATCTGATAATGGATCTTCATCAGAACTTCTCTGAATTTAATATATATAAGGAGAGGTAATGCGCTTGGTATAGTGACCTAAGGCTAGTTTCACACTTGCTTTTTTTTGCAGCGCGTTTTTCCCGCAAAAAAACGCATTGAAAAAACGCATACATAAGCATACAACTGCTGCGTTTTTTTCAAGCATTTTTATGAGCATGCATGAAAAAAACGCAGCGTTTTTATGCGTTTGTATGCGTTTTTAGCGCGTTTTTACCGCGTTTGCGTTTTTTTCCAACATTTTTAGGTGGCCCCTCACACTACCCAAACCATGACTTTACTAACCCTAACCCTGACCCTAACCCTAACCCTAACCCTGACCCTAACCCTAACCCTAACCCTGACCCTAACCCTTAACAAAACCATACTTAACCCTAACCCTGACCCTAACCCTAACCCTAACCCTGACCCTAACCCTTAACAAAACCATACTTAACCCTGACCCTAACCCTAACCCTAACCCTAACCCTGACCCTAACCCTTAACAAAACCATACTTAACCCTAATCCTGACCCTAACCCTGACCCTAACCCTAACCCTAACCCTGACCCTAACCCTTAACAAAACCATACTTAACCCTAACCCTAACCCTGACCCTGACCCTAACCCTAACCCTGACCCTGACCCTAACCCTAACCCTAACCCTGACCCTAACCCTTAACAAAACCATACTTAACCCTAATCCTGACCCTAACCCTGACCCTAATCCTTAACAAAACCATACTTAACCCTAACCCTGACCCTAACCCTAACCCTGACCCTGACCCTAACCCTAACCCTAACCCTAACCCTGACCCTAACCCTTAACAAAACCATACTTAACCCTAATCCTGACCCTAACCCTGACCCTAATCCTTAACAAAACCATACTTAACCCTGACCCTGACCCTAACCCTAATCCTGACCCTAACCCTAACCCTAACCCTGACCCTAACCCTTAACAAAACCATACTTAACCCTAATCCTGACCCTAACCCTGACCCTAACCCTTAACCAAACCATACTAAACCCTAACCCTGACCCAAAACCCAACCCTAACCCTGACCCTGACCCTAACCCTAACCCTAAACCCCCTTAACTAACCCTAACTCTAACTCAAACCCCTAAATTCCATGGTTAAAAAAAAAAACGCATATGCAAAAAAACGCTTACATGAGCATGCCAGTGCGCACATATGCGCATCCATAGGCTATAATGGCCCTTTTTAGCGCAAAACGTGCGCATATGTGCGCATGCGCTTTTTTGCAGGGCCAAAAAATGCAACATGATGCGTCTGGAAAATCCAATCGCACACCCCAAAAAAACGCAGCGCATGAAAATCGCATACATGCGCTTACAAGCGCGCAAGTATGCGCACCCATGTTAAAGATAGGGGAAAAAACGCATGCGCAGGTTAGCGTTTTTTTCCAGCGCTAAAAAACGCAAATGTGAAACCAGCCTAAGTCACTTTTTTTGTGGCGCTGCTTCCTCTAGCCTAAATGACCTGCGGTGTGACCGCTGAAGTGGAGGATGCCAGGAAACCCGCGGTGTGCCCGCTGAAATGGAGGACGCATATAATCTGGATGCAAATAAAACAAAGGATTTATTCCATTTGCCATCAAGCTCTTTTATAATATTGTTCTCAATGGGGTTCGACGGTGTTCGACGAACATTCGATGAACATTCAACGAACTTGCCTCCTGTTCGACGAACCGAACCGAACTCGAACACTAGCGGGGTGGCTCAACACTACTCTTGATATATAGACGTACATTTTTAATGTTTAAACTAATGCTACATATACCTGGTATCTGGTGATTCTGTACCCTTTCTGCCAGGAGGTCCTTCTCCACCCACCACTCTAAGTGTAACATTGACACCTAGAACATTGGCCCACATGTGTGATTATTTCTTGCGGATCTTCTTTTTATATTGTGGTGTGATCCATCCTGAGCGTGTGAGAGTCTGTGGGTTACTCCTGCAATTTATATGTAGATTTAAAAATTACCCCAACACTGTATACAGCTCTACGCTTGTGATACATTACCCATTTACTGCTTTTTTTATTCTGGTCTAATCCAAACTGACCAAGTGAGAGTCTGTTTCTGACTGTGGAAATAAATACTGAGATTGACAATGACCCCTACACTGTGTACAGCTGTATGCTTCAGATCCATTACCGTTTTACGGCTTTTTATATTGTGTTGTAATCCATACTGAGCCTGAGAGCATCTGTGTCTGCCTCCTGGAATATATATGGAGATTTAGAATGTTTAAACTATACTATATATACCTGCTATCTGATGATACTGTACCCTTTTTCTACTTTTTATATTCTTGTCTAATCCATACTGAGCCTGTGAGCGTCTCTGTGTGACTCATGAAATATATAGGGAGATTGACAATTATCCTTTGACTGTATAGAGCTGTACGCTTCAGATACAGTACCATATATCTGATGTTATTTTGGGTACATTTTCTCCAAAATTTGGAAGTATGGTGGAAGAGGCCACAGACGTGGGCGTGGGGGGGCCAGCTGGTACTGATGGTGGTGCATCTGCTGGTAGTGACAAAAGCACAATAGCAGCTAAGGCAGGAGGTGTTGAGCATACGTCATGGTCTGGCTCTGGAAGTCCTGGAAGGCTACCTTTTCTGGGAGTAGGTTAACCGTTTTTAAAGCCGAAGCATCAGGAACTGGTTTTGGCTTACATTGCCGAAACAGACTCCAGCAAATATGTCCTCCTCTTCTGAAGTTTCAAAAAATGCAAGCACTGAGTTGTCAAGTGCTGGCTCCTGGTCAGGAAGAACCCCTTTCCTTGTGTCCTTCCCCCCCACCAAAAGTGAATGATGCAGCAGGCCACACTTCACATTAGTCCATGTAGCTCTTTCTCACATACCATGCCTGGGTTATCAAGTCAAATTGTGAATTCCCCAGTCCAAGATGAATCTGACATGGAGTGTGGGTGGTCAGCCAGGGTAGTGGGGTTAATCGGTACCGGGCCGGTGTCTCAGAGGGATGTGTCATGGTGGTGGTGACCCGGTCCGTGGCCCTGAGCGTCCATGCAAAGGGATGAATAATGTTTATAGGTGAATGATACGTGACGCCATCTGTGGTTTCTGATCAGATTGACCAGCGCTGCAGTGTCGCTTCTCTGGGACAGATGTTGTGGTGCAGCTAAGATGTAGAAGCCCTGCACAGGTAGGGCCGTATTCACAGGGCAGATGAAAGAGTTGGTAAATGGTGTGCAGTGCAGGATGTAGCAGAGCCGTGCACCAGACGCAGGAGAAAGATGACAGACACAGTCGTCCAGTTCCTTTACCTGTACTTGGTAAGTGCCGTCCAGGACCCAGAGTACAGATGGAAAAGGAGTTGGTCAGCCTGGAAGAAAACTAGGAATTCTCTCTCTGCAGATAGGTAGTGTGGCCTCCGCTCTAGCGCTTATCTGAGGTACTCGCAGTACTGAGTTCACTGAAGTTCCCCCTGTTGACTCTCTTTTGAAACTTTCTCGTATGGCAGGCAGCCGTAGCCTTTTCCTTCTGGCTCACACAAGTCACTGCTGGGGCCTCCGAGCCTTAGTTGGGAACAGAGCATTTACAGCTGCTACTTCCTCCGGTTTCTGCTGCAGGACCATCAGCGTCCCTACAAACTCGGAGACCGGAATCCGGACCATGTGCTCCAGCTAGGAGTGAGCCTTAACTCTGCTCATCCTCCAGCTCCCCTTCTCATGTTCACACACTTCCCCTTCCCTTCACAGACTGCCCTAACTTCCCTCCTCCCGACCACAGAGAGCAGCTCCTCAGCAGTCAGGTTCAGAGCTCTCCTTGCTGGCCTGGAGTGGGAACTGTGTTGTGTGTTGGTTTAACTGCTAGAGAGATCCTTCGCTGCTCCCAAGCATGACATCACACTCCCTAGGAGGAAGGTAATGCCATTGTGGCGACCGTACTCCTGGGGGCGCCACAAGTGCACTGATGCCCAGCCACTGCTAGATGATTCTACTGGTACATTTACCCAGACCACTACATTCCCCTCGCACTCTACACAGCCAGAATCTGACCCTGATGAAACTCAGGTTCCCCTTCCTGCATACTATACCACCTTACGCGGGCACAAAGAGGAAGGTGCAGATGAAAGTGCAGGTGAGGGGGCATACTCATGGGCAGCGGCACTGGCACAGGGCCCCTCATAGTACGCAAAAGTGTCTCTGACGGTGGGAGGGCCCTGGCCCACCCACCGTCAGACACACCGCCGTACTATGAGGGGCCCTGTGCCAGTATCATCGCCAACGAGTGGGCCCCCCTGCTTGCTCAGGATCACAGCACTTGCAAAGTTGAAATACTTACCTCTCCCTGCTCCACCGCCGTGACTTCTTCCGCATTTCCTGACAGTGACATTCTGGTCAGAGAGTGCGATGACATCACGTCTGTACGCCCTCTGTCTAAACAGTCCAAGTGCAGAGAGATGGAAGATGGGGACGGCGAGGAGTCCAGACTAGTACAGGGATTCCCTAGCGAGGAGACTTATTTAATTGTTTTAAAGGTTGGGAGCAATTTTTGGGGAGCACTCTACTCTGGAGAATGATATATGGGGCCCACCATACACTTGAGCATTCCAAAGGAAGACATCAGACACTTGAGCAGCATTTACAGGGCCCATTATACACTGGAGCATTAGAAATGGGGCCCATTATATATGGAGCATTATTTGGGCCCATAAGACAGTGGAGCATCATCCATGGGGACCAACATATACTGTAGCATTATTTGGAGCTCATCATATACTGTATCGAACCTTATATGGGACTAATGATTCTGTATGGAGAAATATATGGGCCTCATTACTCTGTATAGTGCACTATGCGGTGGCCATAATACTGTATGGAGTAATATATTGTCCGTTTTTGGAGCTATTGGAGAATTTAAAATGGATATCAGTTATGTGATGTTAGAATTGAAGTATTTTTCATTGTACTATACCGCTATTTCTCTGCCGTATCAGAGGATCATGAATTGTGGCATGTGTTAAAGGAGCCCATTGACACTCTTTGTCCCTGGGCCCACGAAAATCTGGAGCCAGCCCTACCCCCCCACAACTTTAGCCAAATAACCCCCAGTTTTCAATGCCTAACTACTATTATAAAGTAAATTAAGGTTGACAAGCTTAAGTAATAAGAATTGATGTTTTTGGCATTAAAATGGGCACTGTAGGTGTGTTTCCTGTCCTCCACTCACTGCCGACTTTTCTTCCTCATTGACTTGCATTGAGTTTCGTGTTTCAGTCGGCCTTCGACTTTTCACGATAATCGGCCGATTGCGTTCGACCCGACTTTTGCGAAAGTCGGGTTTCATGAAACCCGACTCGACCCGAAAAAAGGCAAAGTCGCTCATCTCTAGTTATGACGCGCAAGTTCTGCGCCCAATCAACACTGGCTTCACTGTCTCAACCTTCGGATGTATTGAACATCAATGGGAAGTCAGGGCTGTGGCTGCTCTCTGACTACCTCTTGATTTTTGATTTGTCTGTAGGTAGGGACAATGACGTCAGTGCTTATTGGCTGCAGGGCTCATGTAACATGACGACCGAATGAGAGCCCCCAGAACGCAAGAGCCGGCACCACTGTAATGGCGCCAGAACGGGAGATGAGTATAAGTGTTTTTACTATATCGGCGTCTAACATTCAGATCGAGAAGGCACTGTCCTAGCAGTGGACAACCCTTTTAAAGTTTGTCCATGAAATCCAATGAGAACTCACTTTGCACTTTGAATTTCAATATGGAAGCAGCCTGGTTTCAGCCTTATTATTGTACTTTTCATTGACTTAGGTATTGCAGTCAGCAGTTCAGACAAACAGTGCAGACTTCATTCTTGGCGCACTTTATTGTATGGTTAATAGAACCAAGTGATTTGCATATCTAGACATGGCCCGGATTTGCCGAAAAAATGTTTGCTGGGCAGATCAAATAGTTTGGGTAACCAAACCAAGAAAGATGTGGCCTGGATCAATAAAGCATTTTGACATTTCTTTTGGAAACGTAAGAGTCTGCATAGTGATGAACAAACTATACTTGTCTAGGGTGGATGGAGTTTCCTAAATATTTGTGGCTATAGCATTGCCAACATTTTCACATGTTTCAGAGTGGGTGGGAAGTACTGGTTATTTTTTAATCTGCCGCTTCTGAGAGTCTCGATCAGTGATTACGACTCAGGCTGAATGATGTGCAAAAGTATTTCATTTTCAAGATATTAAACAATTGCAACACTAGAACAACATACAAATAAGCATTGTATAGGAAGATGCAACATGATCTTTACAGCTCTGTGATACCTTGACTTTATGATTTATTGGACTATGTAAAGAGGATAGTAGGACAGAACATCTGGCAGGCTTTTGTTGCTTTCTGACAATATGGATAGCCTGCAGCACTATTCTTTATAAAAAGAAAATCTGACTGATGCCTGAAGTCAATGTGATTCATATGATACATAAGATGCATTACACAACTGATCTGTCCTATGTATCATGGCTTTTGTAATAATGGAAACCTTGACGCTTGTGCAAAAATATTAAGTATAAAGAAAGAGCAATTAAACAAGTGAATAGGAACATCAACTCTTGCTGAAATAATTCTTTATTTTCCACATGGTGAACCTTAATTACACATTTTTGTTTATTTGATATGCACATCAAAATTTTTGTAATATTGAAATTTGTATTATATATGAATTCTGTAATGGAAGTGCTCAGCTTTTCCTGCAAGCACCACCTTGTGATCCTGGGAATAACATGGGTTTATAACAGCAGCCAATCAGAGGAAGCAGAGCTGCAGGGGGAGGCAGAGAGTAACTACCAGAACCAATGATAAGGAAGGAGGAGTGTTTCAAACTTTCTCTCACTTTCCATAGACAGTAATCTAATGGGTAACGTTTCTCCATGTGGAAAGTGACATGCCCGGTCTGGCTTGTCAAAGTATGAAGATTTTTATGCCATGCGTGCTTCTCTGGGAAATTAAATATGCAAATTAGTTCAGAGAGGAAGTGGATTAGAACTCTAGTGCCACCTCTTGGAAGTAGCAATCCTAAAAGTCAGTATTAACCCTTTAACAAAGCTTGCCATATGATTTAGTATAAAAGCCAAAGTTAGTGCAAAGTATGAGATCTGATTTGGCCACGTGAGAGGCGGTTTCAGGTAGTGGAGAGTGACAAGCCAGGCCTGGCATAGCAGTGTAACTAAAATGTGGTCACAAATAACTGTCCTCATGAATATGTAATACCACGGCCGCTGGGGGGTAGCCTCTTCGGTCGCTCCAGTACTCACTGTGTTGGAGGCTGTTCCATCACCTGTACGCTGTTCACCTTTGAGACTCAAATTACTGCAGACAGAGGCTGGAAACATCTTAAACAGTTCAACTTTATTCTCTTCAGGGCACAGCATGTCCACAATGGCTTCAGGACACTTTACATGGTACCAGCAATACATCTTCATCTACAGCAGCACATTACTACTTCTCCACCATTACACACGATGCGAACACACGCAAGAAAGCGAACATGCCACATGGAACATGGTGAACATGGCACTTAGACCCTTCTTCCTGAGACCAACTTCAGCCCATGAAGGTACCTGTCTACTCCGGTATAGCTCACCCTTTTACGGCACTGTTGCTCCTGCACGTCTTTTTAGGCTTGTGGCTCACTAGACTCTTCACACAACTCCCGCACTCCAGCTGTCACTTACACTGGGGGCTCACCCACTGACCTCCTTGGCTTGAACAATTCCAGACACGGGCTGGTTTCCACAGACTGGCTTCGTTGTCACTTCAGCTCTTCGCTCCTAGCTGACTTGACTACTGAGACTCCTCCGTTAGTCTCCCTAGTCCTGCAGTTCCCAGTCTCTAACTGTAGGATCCTCCAGTGACCTTTCCTCACTGGCTGCTGCTGTATGCATACACTGTCCTCTTCTGTCCAGAATGGCTACCCCTGGCTCAACTAACTCAAGGAGGAAAACTATGTTCTTTTTGCTCCTGGCAAGCCACTCCTTTAAATTAACCCTTTCAAAGGTTTCCTCTAGTTGTGCTCAGTGCCCCCATCTAGTCTCCCTTTTCTGATATTACAACTAACTCTAAATCACTAACTATTGTCATGTGGCCGCAAACACACACACACACACACACACATGACATACATACAGCACACAGACATGTCATGAATACAGATAATATACAATAATGTCAATATTTACAGGGCGAGGCCCTGACCTCCTTACAAATATGAGCTAAAACGCAGTCAACGTGAGTTAGGTGGAGACTGATTAATTATCACTCAGGCTGTATGGGTGGAGATTGAATACCCTGGACTAGTTTTCTCATTCTATTGCTAGACTCGAATCAAGATATAACAGTAATTATGATGTAGATTTTTACAATGATTTAGCAATTCCACCAGAAAAGTTTTGACTTGCTTTGGCCCTGGCATTCCATGATGTTGGCTTAATTTACTGTAGCTGGCCCAATGCTCCTATTTTCCGGGGTGGAACCACCCCATGCTGTCAGGGACTCTGAAGGGGCCAAAGACACCACAACTAGAGATGAGTGAATTTGTTCAGATTTTGGCCCCGAATCTGAATTTGACATATTCCGGCCATATTTGAATACTGTTTGTGCCGAATGTATGTTTTATGATCAGTTCCGAACATATTCGGTAATTTTTACTCTCATTGACTCTAATGACGTTCGGCTGTGTTTGACGAATATTGAAAAAGCAATATTCGAGTCCAATCGTTTTCGGAGCCGTATGCTAACAGATTTGCTCATCTCTAACCACAACCAGCTATGGTTGAAGATCAGCATCATCAGTCAGGAACTAGTTCTGCACTATATTGGAGAACATTGCTTATAGGGCACAAAGATCTCAATATTTACCCAAGAGCAGATTCGGAGTGTGTCCAAGGACAGCAAGGACATGGGATTCATTGAATTTTTTTAAAAGGATTTGACATTGTGGTCAGACAGAAAGGCAGGTGGACAGAAGTAAAGAATTACAAACCAAAGAATGCAGCAGCACTCTTTATATGCTAACATTTATGCAAACATTGAATATATGAAATTTATAGAGTATACTTATAAAATGAAGGTACTTTAACAGCATAAACATATTTGTATCCCTGCAATCACGACAACCTGCACAACACATTGATCAAATTATTTATGGTGATTGGTAAATGACTTAAAAAATGGCGTGATTGATTTTTTTAGCCTCATTAAACACATACAAATGTAATAAAAATGTAGCACTAGGGCTATGTTCACAGGTAGGGCAAATGCTGCTTTTTTTGCACATAAGTCCTGCTGTGGTTTACTAAAGTGGATGTGATTTCATGAAAACTGCACCCACTGTATGTGTAGAGCCTAAAAAAATGCACGGAAAAAACTGCAGATACTTTTAAGTGCAAAATTAAAGCTTTTCAGTACTATAAAAACCACATTAAAAACACTGCTTCACATCTGCACCAAAAAGCACACAAATAAGGGGAAAAAGATATAAAAAAAAACACTTAAAAAATGCAATAAATATAGGAGATTATTATTAAGTAGTTTGCGAACACCTGCAGAAAACAAAAAAGTACAGGACAATTGGTACGGAAAGTACATTTTTCACTCTTCGTTTCATTGCAGCCATTTGGTAAATCCAAAAGAGACCATTTTTTCTCATTAATGTACACTCTGCACCCCATCTTGACTGAAAAAAATCAATAATGTAGAAATTTTTGCAAATTTATTAAAAAAGAAAAACTGAAATATCACATGGTCATAAGTATTCAGACACTTTGCTCAGACGCATGCTGTCTCATCAGATTCATCTTTTGCTGCTATTCATGCTGATATTGTATCCTCTATCTCTGAAATTTTAAATTAATAAAGAAATGGATTTTTTCACTTTTTCGTGAAGCTGGATTTTCCTCTATTTCATTATGTTCCACGGCGGATCTGTGCTCCGAGTTCCATGATGTCATACTGGTAAGCTGGACTTTTTTCATTTTATTTATATGGCCATACTACTACATGGATGACTATGGGCTGTGCATTATAAAACATGGATGACAATGGGGAGTGTATTATACTACATGGATGACTATGGGCTGTGCATTATTTATGAAAGTGCATTATACTACATGAAGGACTATTGGCTGTGCATTATATTGTATGAAGGATATGGGCTGTGTATATTAGCAATATAGAGGACTATGAGCTGTGCATTATATATGGCGATGCATTATACTATATTGAGGAATATGGAGGACTATGGGGTTGCATTATATTATATGGAGGACTATGGGCTGTGCATTATACTTTATGAATGACTATAGGCTGTGCATTAAACTATATGTATGATGTAGAATTTACAATAGATATAATTTACTTAATGTAAGTAGTAAGTGAAATCTTTGGCATTGTACTATACCTATATTTTTCCGCTGTATCTGTGCATCATAAATCGTGCTATGTGTTATAGGGGCCCACTGAGACCTTTTTGCCCAGGGCCGAAGCAAACCTGGAGCCAGCCCTAATTTCAGGTCTGAGATACACCAGCATCTCTGCCTGGACAAAATCTGTGCTGCCCAGAGTATCTGGACCTGACACCTCCACTATCACAGGCACTGCCCAATGAAAGAATCCAGCAGCTCCTGGTGACAGAAGCAGATGTCATAGGAGCAGGTCCATGTGAGGATGTGAAACTACTAAGTTCTTGTCCTCCTCTGAAAACGCGAATACTGAAGGGAAAAAAAAGCACAAACGAAGTCCATTTGATCTCATTGCACTGTATTACTACATAAGAGTTTACATCTGAGACCCTTTTTTGGGGTATTTAAACAGAACACACAATGGAAGAGCTAAAACGTAAGGTGGAAATGGGCCACTTTAGCCCTTGCACAAGTTGCACCGATGATAAGTCCACCCCTGAGTGAATGTCCCCGAAGAATTAGGGCAATAACATTTTTCAAACTGACTTCAGTACTCCAAATAATAACTCATGGATCAAACAAATGAGTTAATTCTTCCTAGAGTATTTCTCTTTTGTGACATTCTCTTGGATTTGTGGCTGTGCAGCCTGCTGTTCAAAAGAGGTTAAGTTTTTGGCTTTGCTTCTTTCTTTTTTTTTTCCAAATGTGATTTTTCAAACATGATCCAGAAACTGGATCTGTCTCTACTATTCTGGGCTTTAATGTGAAAAAATCTCAGCAATCTAACATCATTCAGCTATGCCACATGGCTCATTACACTTACCCATAAATTATAAAAAATGGATATGAAAGCCGAAAACATACAGCCCCATATCTAGTGTAAACATGGTATTCATTTTTCATGTTTAACAAGTGTGCTTAGGATACCATGGGAGCGTATACTGAGGGGCATAGTTTTCCCTCTCTTTCCATTAAAAAGTTCTCACTTTTTCACCTGTGCTCTTAAACTTTATAGAAAAAGCAGTGATATTATATCATCTGCCACAAGAAAAGAAGAAATAGCTCCATTTCTGGAGCCAGAGTGAATTTTATACATAATGGACTGATATTATGAACAGGTGTCCAGGATTCAGCTTTTTCTTTTCTAAACGATTTGTATTTTGAGTGCTAAAAACTTGTTTAAAACCTTTCATTCTTTTATTGTGATATCATTTTTCATATATTTACTTCTGTTTCTTATGGCTAGACTTGTGAAACCCGAGTTCTTCAAGAACAAAAACTATGTAATAACTTCACAATTATAGGAAAGACTAAAACTACTGTGATCGGGTTTCTATAGGAATTACATGTTTTTAAATATATGTATGTCATAAAATATGCACCAAGGCAATAGAGACAATACTAAAAAATATAATCATGCACCAAGGCAATAGAGACAGTACTAAATAATATAACTATGCACCAAGGCAACAGAGAAAGTACTAGATAATACAGTATAACTGTCCTGCAATATACTATTAGGCCGGGGTCACACAAACCGGCGCAAAATACGGTCCGTAGTTTACAGGCGTAATACGGATGAATGACCCCTAAATAGTGCTCCGTGTGTCATCCGTATGCAATCCGTATGGCGAGATTTTCTCGCAGCCTTGCAAAATGGACATTTAACGGTTTTGAGGCCTGCTAACTATATAAATCATTAGCCTGCACTCTATTTATTGGCTCAGGAACAGGTGGCAGCCTCCATTCTGTCCATTTGTGACCTTGCCTTCACTAGGTGTGTTGGTGTTGTATGTGCAACATGGCAAACATTCTGACTTTCAACACAACTGAGCAGGTTCTCTTCAACTGACTTTTGTCACGCAGCTTTGGCCAACCATACCCAGTGATAGTGGATCCGCGGAGGAGGAGACGCATGTGGGTACATCCACTTTTGAGGCAACGACTCACAAGAGTTAATTTTCACCTCCTCTGTTCTTCTCTGCGGGGGCATCCTGTCAAATTCTACCAATACAGTCGCATGAGCCTTGCAACATTTCATAGACTCTTGGAGACAGTGCGCCCTGGGATAACCTTTCAGGATACAAGGATGCGCAAAGCTATATCTGCAGAGGAGCGACTTCTACTCACAATACGGTATGTACTACACAACCATATTCTCTATGTTCATGATGTGTTTGGCAAAGTTTGAATTTTTCCCTTTTTTGAGTAAGTTTTAGGCCCTCATCTTAGTCCACATATGTTTCAACTTACATATCCGAATGTTATGTGGAATATGTACTGAATATCGCTTACTCATTATGCAAAGCAAGATGTGTGTGTTATTTGCTCTGAAATCTTACCAAGATTGGTATGTATGGACCTGTTTGTTTTGTAAATGTGTGCATTCGACAATCATCCTTTTCTGTTGTTCTTCAGCTTCCTGGCCACTGGCCTGTCTTATGCTGCCCTCCACCATGCGTTTCTGATTGGAAGATCAACCATATCTAGCATAGTCAGGTCAACATGTATTGAAATATGGACAAGACTATATCAAGTCGTCATGCCCGAGGCCAGGATGGAAGACTGGTTGAGGATATCAAGGGACTTTGAGGAAGAATGCCAGTTTCCAAATTGTATTGGGGCCCTTGATGGCAAACATATCCGGGTGCGTAAGCCGCGAACTCTGGCTCCCAATTCTTCAATTATAAACAATACTTTTCTGTTGTATTGTTGGCTCTGGTCAACCCTCAATACAAGTTTATAATTGTTGACATTGGGGCCTATGGAAGGACGGGAGACTCTCGAGTCTTCAATACTTCCATTATGGCTCGGCAGCTACGCACCAACCAGTTAGATCTACCACCACCACGCCAGCTACCAGGCTCCACTCAAGAATCTGTCCCTTATGTCCTTGTTGCAGATGAGGTCTTTCAGTTACTGTTAGGCGTCGGATTCCTGGCACTGCACAGCAGGAATCCAGAGCCAGACATCCTGCGGTCTCCCATTCTCCTCCGACCGCTCAGACTCCTGCTCAGCAATCTCAGCGAACCAGGCATTCCCCGCAGACTCGTTCTGTGAGCCTGGATGTTGCTGCCACCTCTGGTGCAGCAATGATAACGCAACCTGCTTTGCAGGGAACTGCTCTAGAGGCTAAGTCCTCGCGCCGTGCGACTGGGCATGCCCGCAACTTGTCCTCTCAGTGGAGAGCAGGGGTCACATGTGAAGGTCCTATGTCGGATCTGATTGGTCCTTCCTATAGTACTGGAAGGTCCCGGAAGCGCATGGCTATAAAAAGCCTGCATGGCGGCTCGGCCATGCGCTAGTGTAGCATATTATGCTGTGTGTGTATGGTGATGGATGCATGGACTGGTGTCTGACTTATTATGAAACCCCTTCCCTCGGATATTACGAATGGTGACAGTATGTTGGGTTAGTCAGCTCCAGATTGTGGCAGGCTACACGCCACTGAGCCTTCCTCACCTACACTAGCGTCCGTCGGTGCCCGGCTCCTCCGGCATCGTCGCTTAGCGGCTTCAGTTACGGCCGCGCTGCAGTAGTAGCAGCTTTTGGTGTTCGCAGCTGCGACGCCACACGCCGGCTGACCTGTGCAGCTAACAGGTTCAGCCTTTACGTCTAGTTCATACTTTGGCGTCTCTGTGACTAAACAGAGTCCGCTCTCAGGCTCTCGGGTGACGTTAACCCGAGCGCTGTATCGCACTTCTAGCGTATCTGCCATTGTCCAGCAGCGGTCTTGTCATCTACCGCACGGTGGACCCCGGGCGGCGAACGCACCTTCCATTATTTATATCTGGTGCGTTCCGCCGACCCTAACATTACACTAGCGCCAGGGTCTGGCTGGCAATGGCAGACGTGCAGCAGCTGCAGCGCTACATTCGGCAGCTGGAGAGCAGGTTGGCGGCTATTGAGAGCACCAACTCAGCTGCGAATGCTGCGCTAGCTGCTGCTCAGACAGTCGCTGAGGCTGTCTCACGTGCGCCCACACTTTTGCCCCTGCCGACAATGTCTCGCCTCCCGCTCCCCGATAAGTTTTCGGGTGATAGTGCCTCCTGTAGGGGATTCGTTAGTCAGTGCTCCATCCAGCTGGAGTTGCTGGCTGCACGGTTCCCTACGGAGCGGGCTAAGGTGGGATTTATTGTCTCTCTGTTGTCTGGCCGGGCATTACAGTGGGCCACGCCATTGTGGGAACGTGGTGATCCCGTGGTACAGGGGGCTGCTCAGTTCCTCGCGGCTCTGAAGCAAGTCTTCTTGGGACCACGGGTCACCCACGATACGGCTCTCCAACTGTTATCTTTAACACAAGGGTCACTTTCGGTTAGCCATCATGCTGTCCAGTTTCGAACACTGGCTTCCGAGTTAGAGTGGCCGGACAAAGTGTTGGTCCCGGTGTTTTGGAGAGGCCTGGCTGAGCACGTAAAAGATGCTCTAGCTACTAGGGAGATTCCCACCAGTTTGGAGGAGTTGATCGCCGTTTCCACCCGCATTGATCTCCGCTACACGGAGCGCGGGTTGGAACGAGCGCAATCCAAACGTAGGGTTAATTTGGCTCCCACCTTTACTGAGCCGCTGAAATTTCCCGCACAGGAGCACCTCTCCTCTGAGCCTATGGAGATGTCTCGCACCGGCACTAAGTTGCGTCCGATGCGAACCTCTGTGCGCTGTTATCAGTGCCGACAGTTGGGCCACTCGGCTGGCACATGCCCTCAGCGGCCGAAAAGACGACCACGTTCAGTGGCCGTAGGTGGTGGTCAATCCAAGGTGGGACCCTTTTCACCCAAACCGGTGTTCCGGGGTACATTAGATAGTGGGTCCTCCTCCTGGGAGGCAGAGGTCACCCTGGATTCCGGGGCCGAGGGGAACTTTATGTCCTCGACTTTTGCCCAGAGACACGCTATCCCTCTGGTGATACTCCCCCAACCTCTGACCATCAGGGTGGTAAATGGGGCACCGTTACCATCTCAGGTGACCCATCAGACAGCCCCACTCGGACTCTCTATTTCACCCTCACATCGGGAGACTCTGTCCCTGCTAATTATGCCCAATGGCATCGATCAGGTGCTCCTCGGAGTTCCCTGGCTTCGTTGCCACTCCCCGCATATTGACTGGGCTTCAGGGAGGATACTGGGCTGGGGCAAGGACTGTGAGGGGCAGCGTTCAGGTGGCTTCCACAGAAGTGCCTGCGGATCTCTCCTCGCTCCCCAAACCCTACCACCATTACGCGGACGTCTTCTCTAAGAAGTCTGCGGAGACGCTCCCACCGCACCGTTCCTATGATTGCCCGATTGATCTCCTGCCAGGCACAGAGCCTCCCCGAGGCTGTGTTTACCCTTTATCACTCCCTGAGACGGAGGCTATGTCCCAGTATATCCGGGAGAACCTGGCTAGGGGTTTCATCAGAAAATCGGTGTCACCGGCTGGTGCCGGGTTCTTCTTCGTACAGAAGAAGAACGGAGAGCTACGCCCCTGCATCGACTACCAAGGTCTCAATGCTATCACGGTTAAAAACAAATACCCCCTACCGTTGATCTCGGAGTTATTTGACAGGTTGCGGGGGGGCCCGGATCTTTACTAAACTAGATCTGCGGGGTGCATACAACCTGATCCGCATTCGCGAAGGAGACGAATGGAAGACAGCTTTTAATACCAGGGATGGCCATTACGAATACCTGGTTATGCCCTTTGGCCTTTGTAATGCCCCAGCTGTCTTCCAAGATTTTGTCAACGACGTCTTCCGCGACATGCTCTCTACCTCGGTGGTGGTCTATCTGGATGACATACTCATCTTTTCGCCAGATTTGACCACCCACCGGAGAGACGTCTGCAGGGTCTTTGACCGTCTGCGGGCGAACTCGTTATTTGCCAAGCTGGAGAAGTGCCAGTTTGAGCAGGAGTCCTTGCCGTTCCTGGGCTATATCATCTCGGCCCAGGGGCTGGCCATGGATCCGGCCAAACTACAAGCGGTAATGGACTGGCAGGAACCCCATTCCCTCAAAGCGGTGCAGCGCTTTTTGGGGTTCGTGAATTACTACCGCCAGTTCATACCACACTTTTCCACACTGGTGGCTCCTTTGGTTGCTCTCACCAAGAAAGGAGCTAACCCCAATGCTTGGTCAGAACATGTCTCCAAGGCCTTCTCGGCTATAAAATCACATTTTGCTGGCGCTCCCATATTACATCGTCCCGATGTGGATAAGCCGTTTATCCTTGAGGTAGACGCTTCTTCCGTCGGTGCAGGAGCAGTCCTTTATCAAAAGGATGCTCAAGGTCGGAAGCACCCCTGCTTCTTCTATTCCAAGACCTTCTCACCGGCGGAGAAAAATTACTCCATCGGCGACAGGGAGCTGCTAGCCATGAAGTTGGCTTTTTCTGAATGGAGACATCTCCTGGAGGGAGCCCGGTTTCCCTTTCTGGTATATACGGACCATAAAAACCTGGTCTATCTACAGACGGCCCAACGCCTGAATTCCCGTCAGGCCAGGTGGTCGCTCTTCTTCTCACGATTCCGCTTCACCCTCCACTACCTCTCTGGAGAGAAGAACGTCCGTGCGGATGCTCTATCACGTCCAGTGGTCTCAGCGGAGGAAGGAGAAGCTGAGCCTCGGTTAATTCTCCCGCCGGAGAGTTTTACGACCGTGGCTCCAGTTGCGCTCGAGTCGGTACCACCGGGCAAGACCTTGGTGCCTCCTCAGCTACGGCCGGAGGTCCTCGCCTGGGCACATGCCTCCAGAGTGGGTGGCCATTTTGGTAAAAAACGGACCGCCGAACTCCTGGCAAGGTCATATTGGTGGCCACATGTGGCTCGAGATGTCAAGGAGTACGTGCAGGCATGTGTTTCGTGTGCTCGGAACAGACCCTCTAGACAGAGGCCGGCGGGGCTGTTGTTTCCCCTGCCAGTGGCGGATAGACCATGGGAGATGGTTGGCATGGACTTCATAGTTGGCCTGCCCAAGTCTGGTGGCAGTACGGTCATCTGGGTGGTCACCGACCATTTTTCCAAAATGGTGCATCTGGTGCCACTCGCACGCCTGCCTTCCGCTCGAGGTCTGGCCACCTTGTTCATTAAACACGTATTCCGTCTACATGGCATGCCGGACAAAATCGTGAGTGACCGTGGTCCCCAGTTTGCGTCTCGGTTTTGGAGGGAGCTCTGCAGTTTACTCAGCATCGAGCTAAATCTATCCTCCGCTTACCATCCCGAGACGAATGGCTTGGTCGAGAGAGCCAATCAGACCTTGGTCACCTATTTACGACATTTTGTCTCTGCCAGGCAGGATGACTGGGCATCCTTGCTACCTTGGGCAGAATTTGCCCTAAACAATGTGGTGGCTGATTCCACTGGTCAGACGCCCTTTCTCCTAAACTATGGCCAACATCCACGTGTCCCTGTCCCGATGCCAGTGTCCTCCACTGACTCCAGGGTGGCAGACTGGGCAGTGGAGGCCCGGGACATTTGGGATCGCACTCAGGATGCTATCCGGGCATCTAAAGAAAGGATGAGGGCGTCCGCCGACATGCATCGGCGGCCTGCGCCAAGCTTCTCCCCTGGCGACATGGTATGGCTCTCCACCCGAAACATTAAACTGCGGGTTGAGTCTCCCAAGTTCGCACCGCGATACATTGGACCATTCAAGGTCCTCGAGCGACTTAGCTCGGTGGTCTACCGCCTGGCTCTACCTCCACATTTGGCCATTTCGGACGTGTTCCATTTGTCCCTCCTCAAACCAGTTCACATGGTCCGGTTTTCTGAGTCATCTGCCGGGTCATCAGACTTATCGTCTGATGAGTTTGAGGTTAACGCCATCGTGGGGCGCAGGTTTGTCCGTGGCAAAAAATTTTATTTGGTGGACTGGAAGGGTCATGGGCCCGAGGCTCGGACCTGGGAGCCGGTGGAAAATATTCACGCACCACTCCTGATCGCAGCCTTTGAGCGCGGTGAGGCTCAGGGGGGGGGGGGCCCTAGGAGGGGGGGTAGTGTTAGGCGTCGGATTCCTGGCACTGCACAGCAGGAATCAGAGCCAGACATCCTGCGGTCTCCCATTCTCCTCCGACCACTCGGACTCCTGCTCAGCAATCTCGGCGAACCAGGCATTCCCCGCAGACTCGTTCTGTGAGCCTGGATGTTGCTGCCACCTCTGGTGCAGCAATGATAACGCAACCTGCTTTGCAGGGAACTGCTCTAGAGGCTAAGTCCTCGCGCCGTGCGACTGGGCATGCCCGCAACTTGTCCTCTCAGTGGAGAGCAGGGGTCACATGTGAAGGTCCTATGTCGGATCTGATTGGTCCTTCCTATAGTACTGGAAGGTCCCGGAAGCGCATGGCTATAAAAAGCCTGCATGGCGGCTCGGCCATGCGCTAGTGTAGCATATTATGCTGTGTGTGTATGGTGATGGATGCATGGACTGGTGTCTGACTTATTATGAAACCCCTTCCCTCGGATATTACGAATGGTGACAGTATGTTGGGTTAGTCAGCTCCAGATTGTGGCAGGCTACACGCCACTGAGCCTTCCTCACCTACACTAGCGTCCGTCGGTGCCCGGCTCCTCCGGCATCGTCGCTTAGCGGCTTCAGTTACGGCCGCGCTGCAGTAGTAGCAGCTTTTGGTGTTCGCAGCTGCGACGCCACACGCCGGCTGACCTGTGCAGCTAACAGGTTCAGCCTTTACGTCTAGTTCATACTTTGGCATCTCTGTGACTAAACAGAGTCCGCTCTCAGGCTCTCGGGTGACGTTAACCCGAGCGCTGTATCGCACTTCTAGCGTATCTGCCATTGTCCAGCAGCGGTCTTGTCATCTACCGCACGGTGGACCCCGGGCGGCGAACGCACCTTCCATTATTTATATCTGGTGCGTTCCGCCGACCCTAACAGTTACCATGCAATATCATGAGGCCATTTCCCCGACGCAACCTTCACCACAGGCGCAGGATATTTAAGTTGCGCCTATCACGTGCTCGGCGACTGGTGTAGTGTTCCTTTGGCATTCTTTTTGCCAAATGGCGGGTACTCCAGTCTGCCATTCAGCTGAGTGAACAAAATGTTAATGAAGTAGTGAAAGTCTGTGTGGTTCTTCATAACTTCACCAGGATACATGATTGTTCCTCCTCTGCTGGTGTTGTGCGTAGGGCGGACAATGTGCGTAGGGTGAGACCACCTATCAACCATCAACGTAGACCGATCTCTGGCCTCAAAGTGCGTGATATTTTCACTAATTACTTTATGGCACCTCAGGGGGAGCCTTCTTGGCAAGAGCATGCTGGATCTATGTTGGCAATGTTGGTTTGATGTGTGTCAAAATATATATATATTTCTACCCCTTCTGAATCTATGACTGTTGAATTGATTTGGTAAGCGTATTTTGATAGGGGTTTGGACAATTAAGACAGAGACGTAAAGTGTAGTTGCCAAATTTTTACTTTTGCCCTTTTTTTGGATTTTTTTTTAGTTTGTAAGGCAAACATATTCTTGCCCAATGAAAAACTTGGGCAATGGCCCAAATTGGCCTTTTGGCATATTTCAACATTGCTGTGAAAACAAAATTACAAACATATCCTACAACATACATAGTCCAATAACAACATTGCAAATTTACACATTTGTAATCCAAAGTAAAAAAGAGGAGTTATCCATCATCAAAATGAGCTACACAAGATAATACTAGCATTTATTCTGAAGGTTTTCAAATCATATTAATAAGCCACCATGACAGGCAAGGCTACCTTACGCGTTTCTGACACATATTACATGTCTGTAATAAACACATTATTTCACCGCACTATACTGGGAAAGTCAAAGGATCAAATTAGAAGACTTACTTGATAATACATAGAGAGAGCTTGATGGTCTTGAGGCTGTTTGCCTTGATTTTGGAATCTAGTTAGCTGGCCTAAATTTGACTAAGTGAATATGGACAGCATGCCTTTTCTATGCATTATCAAGTGAGTACTCTATTTTGATCCTTTGACTTTGCCAGTACAGCGCCGTGAAATACTGTATTTTTAACAGACATGTAATATGTCTCAGAAATGCATAAGGTAGCCTTGCCTGTCATGGTGTCTTAATCATATGATTTGCAAACCGTCATAAGAAATGTTAGTATTATCTGTTTTAGCTCATTTTGATGATGGAGAAAACCTCTTTTTTACTTTGGCTTGGGATTTTGACCACCAGTTCAAACACACTGGACATCTCCTCCCATCAGACCGCCTAAGAACACTCATGTACAGTATGGGTTTACTAATTCCATGTTTTGAGCTACTTATAAATTGTGGAATGTTGGGGATGGAGAAGGCGGAGGAGCAGCCTGTGGTTGCTGCTGACTACTTTGAGCAACATCGCCCTGTGTGGGTGCATACTGTTGCCCATGCTGTTGGTACTGACCTTCCTCCTGTGCTTGTTGGGGGTAGTGGCCATAGTAATACTGCTGAGTGGCATCTTGTTGTGGCGGGTAGGCCCGTGTCTCATACCCACCAATATAGCCACGTCGTCCCCAACCAGGTTGGGACCAGCCTCCAACACTGGGTGGGAATAAGTGGCCATATTGGTGGGGTTGGCTAGAGCCAGAAATCTGTTGCTGCTGTTGGGAAGGTTGGGTAGGGGGAGGAAGGGGGTGAGGTGTAGGCCCACGTATTAGAGGATGTTCAGACCCTGCTTGAGCGAGCATCTGTGTGGGTGGTCTCATGCGCATTAGATTTCTGGGGGAAAGCTGCCACCTCTCCAGATATTCGAAAAGCTCATATGAGGTATTTGGGGGGGTGCTTGCATCAAGCAGGATCTGAAAACATCCCCTAATACGGAGCCTGACCTCACGGGAAAGGGCACGGAGATAAAGGGTCAGGCTACGTGAGTAGGCCTCCTCCCCATCATCTGTAGTGACTCTAGATAAATAATTTAGGACCCCTGTGTCCACATTGGTCCTGCTCTCTTGAACAGCGACCTGGCGCCTTCTTCGGCCTCGCCGGGATGTAACAGCAGCCTGTGGGGATCCCCGGATCTGGGCAGTTGGGCTGCTGCTCAAGTTGCCCTGCTCTTCCAGGATGAGTGATGGGGCAGCAGCAGACGGGCCTGGTGGTGTGCTTTGTTGGGCAGCCAATGGGTTCTCCTGTGATGACTCACCTTCACCCATGCTTCTTTTAGGGGGAGAAGATGTGCCAGCCACCTCATCCCCTACAGGATCAATTATGGGCTCTGTCTCTGAGCCCGTTCCTCGATCCGTAAGGTTGGATTGAGTTCTGTTATGAAATAGAACAGAGGCAAAAATACATCAATATTTTTGGCCCTGTAAAGTATCGGTGTAATGTGATGTGAGGTATGTACTTAAGGTCTCAGATCCAGAATTGGGGCGAGGAAGGAGAGGCGGTCATAATACACATATCTGCATTTCACGTAGCCCGCATCCCCACTCCTGGACCGCTGCTGACGTTCCCGGCGGTATTGGTCCCGGATGCTTTGCCAGCGTTTCATCACATCTTCCACTGCAATGTGACAGGAAATATGATCAATTTCACATATTTTATCGGTGACATTTGCAACCAGTAGTCTAGGCATGTGGCCTTCTGGGGTGTGCTTTGTAGCCAGGCTGCCATATCTAATTGGCCCATCCAGGCCAGATACACTGGGTCAGAATAGTTTATGTATCAAGTAACTACACTTAATAACTTGGTTGGCTAAGAGGAAAAGGAGCTTGTGGCCTGGGCAAAATTATGGCAGTGTGAAACTATGTGTCACATCAAAATCTACCTGCCTCATGAGGCAAAAAGGAGAAGGACAGGAAGGGGAGGGGGGCAGAATCTGTAATCATTTTTGTTTGTGAGGTATTTTAAATAATTTTTGGGCCTTGTACTTACTGCTGCTCCTCACGTGGCCGATCACCAAAGTCATGGAACATCTGGCGACATATGCGCCTCCATGACGCCTCCTTTCTTGCGTGGTTGGCATAATTGGGATCCCTTTGGTCCCAAAGTTCTGGCCGCTCCTGCACTAATACTATAAGCATCTCCACATTAAGGAAATATGGCGCCATTACGCTGCTTTACTCCGTGGAGGCTGACTTCCTTGATGTCTGGAGCGCTTTTTGAGCTCATTTGCATGTCTAGGCTTCCTGATGATGGATTGGCCCATTTCCTGTCAGCCGGCAAAAGACCTGCGTATTTCTTGCAAGTCACACGTGTGGTCAGTGTGTAATCCGTATTTTTTGCGCACCCATAAACTTGCATTGGCGTATTACGGGCGTAGTACGCTGACAATCGCAGCATCCTGCGATTGGCAAGGACCGTAGAATACGGACAACAAATATACGGCTGTTGGGAGCAAACCCATAGAGAATCATTTGTCCGTGTGTAATGCGTGCATTTAGCGCCTCTCACTCGTCCGTATTCCTCGCTAGTGTGACCCCGGCCATAGGGTGCAAATAAATCAGTATTAGAGTTGAGCGAAACGGGTCGAAAAATTTCAAAAGTAGCCGACTTTTGGCAAAGTCGGGTTTCATGAAACGAAATCCGACCCTAGGATGAGGTCGGCCACGAGGTCGGAGACTTAAGCGCCAAAGTCGCGTTTCAAAAGTTTGTTTTGCACTCTTTTTCAGCCAATCAGGATCCACGGACACTGTGGGCAACGTGATGACATAGGCAGGGGTCACCACCATCTTTCAGAAGGGCATGCAAGTGATTGGCTTGCTTTGGTGGGCGTCACAGGGGGTATAAAAGGGCGTGCACGCCGACCGCCATGTTACTCATGCTGATCTCAGAATAGGGAGAGCTGCTGCTGCTGATTTTGTAGGGAGAGCGTTAGGCAGGGAAGAAGACACCAAAAACTGCTTCTGCTTCTAGCGATTTTGCCTGTACAACACACCAGTCACTGTCTGTGCAGTGCAAGTGGAGGCTATATTTTGCTGGATCAGCAGTGTTGGTTGTTAGGCTGCCTTCTAAGGCTTCCTGACGGCTGCATTGCTGTTTACCCACTGCTCTGCAAACTGCTTTTTTAAAAGCAATCCCAATTTTTTTTTTGTCCTGGTGAGGTACTGAGCGTGCATTTTTTCACACCATACAGCGGTGCACACTCCTCACACAGTACTGTGTAACGGCTGTTATCACAGCCACAGTGAATCTATCTGTGTGTCACTCTGTAAGGATAAGTCGAGGACATGTCCCGTTCTTACAGACCTGCACCTTCTAGTTTTGTCTAGCTTTCAAACAGTTAAATATATTTGCTGTTTGATCACATTCAAAACTATAGAGAGACAGCGTGTGTCAGTCTGTATACTTAAAAAACACGGAGCTTGACAATTTTACGTACACCGGACAGCCGTGTACGTGCACGCTCCTCTCTCAGTACCATGTAACGGCTGTTATCACGGCCACAGTGAAGCTATCTGTGTGTCGCTCTGTAAGGATAAGTCGAGGACATGTTCCGTTCTTACAGACCTACACCTTCTAGTTTTGTCTAGTTTTCAAACAGTTAAATATATTTGCTGTTTGATCACATTCAAAACTATAGAGAGACAGCATGTGTCAGTCCGTATACTTAAAAAACACGGAGCTTGACAATTTTACGTACACCGGACAGCCGTGTACGTGCACGCTCCTCTCTCCGTACCGTGTAACGGCTGTTATCATGGCCACAGTGAAGCTATCTGTGTGTCGCTCTGTAAGGATAAGTCGAGGACTTGTTCCGTTCTTACAGACCTACACTCTAGGGAGATTCCTATTCTGCCCAATTCTATATACACCTTGTAGTTTGTCATACACTAGCCAATTTCTGCCTGTGACATAGTGCTCTGATATTCACTGGGCCTCACACAATCCAAAAGTGTCCAGTGTCCACAAGTGTGTGCAGAAATTCAAAATCTCCATTATCCTCTAGTGACATTTTTCACACCTGCGACATCGAGCCTGTGACATAGCGCTGTGATATTCAGTGGGCCTCACACAATCCAAAAGTGTCCCGTGTCCACAAGTGTGTGCAGAAATTCAAAATCTCCGTTATCTTCTAGTGACATTTTTCACACCTGCGACATCGAGCCTGTGACATAGCGCTGTGATATTCAGTGGGCCTCACACAATCCAAAAGTGTCCAGTGTTCACAAGTGTGTGCAGAAATTCAAAATCTCCGTTATCCTCTAGTGACATTTTTCACACCTGCAACATCGAGCCTGTGACATAGCGCTGTGATATTCAGTGGGCCTCACACAATCCAAAAGTGTCCAGTGTCCACAAGTGTGTGCAGAAATTCAAAATCTCCGTTATCCTCTAGTGACATTTTTCACACCTGCGACATCGAGCCTGTGACATAGCGCTGTGATATTCAGTGGGCCTCACACAATCCAAAAGTGTCCCGTGTCCACAAGTGTGTGCAGAAATTCAAAATCTCCGTTATCTTCTAGTGACATTTTTCACACCTGCGACATCGAGCCTGTGACATAGCGCTGTGATATTCAGTGGGCCTCACACAATCCAAAAGTGTCCAGTGTTCCCAAGTGTGTGCAGAAATTCAAAATCTCCGTTATCCTCTAGTGACATTTTTCACACCTGCAACATCGAGCCTGTGACATAGCGCTGTGATATTCAGTGGGCCTCACACAATCCAAAAGTGTCCAGTGTCCACAAGTGTGTGCAGAAATTCAAAATCTCCGTTATCCTCTAGTGACATTTTTCACACCTGCGACATCGAGCCTGTGACATAGCGCTGTGATATTCAGTGGGCCTCACACAATCCAAAAGTGTCCAGTGTCCACAAGTGTGTGCAGAAATTCAAAATCTCCCCTGTCCTATAGACACCTTGTACCTTGTTTTACATTACTATATAGTTTGTTGGATTTTGTCTACATTTCTACCAAAAATGAGGAAGGCTGGTGGAAGAGGCCGTGGAATTGGACGGGGGTTGGCAGCTGGTAATGATGGTGTTGGTGGTGGATCTGATGGTAGTGGCAAAAGCAAAATAGGACCGAATGCAGGAGGTGTTGAGCCTGCGTCATCGTCTGGCTCCACAAGGCCTCGAAGGCTTAGTTTTCTAGGAGTTGGCAAACCGCTTTTAAAGCCAGAGCTTCAGGAAAAAGTTTACATTGCTGACTCAGCCTCCAGCTCTATCGCCTCCTCTTCTGAAGTTGTAAAAAATAAAAGCACTGAGTCGTCATTGGAGGCTCATGTTCATGAACCACACCTTTCCTTGTGTCCTTCACCCCAACCAAGATTGAAGGATGACGCAGGCCATACTACTGATTACTCCATGGAGCTGTTTTCACATACCATGCCTGGATTATCAAGTGAAATGGTGAATTACCCAGGCCAAGATGAATCTGACATGGAGTGCACTGATGCACAGCCACTGATAGATGATTCTGCTGGTACATTCACTCAGAGCACTACATTGTCCTCGCAGTGTACAGAGCCAGATTCTGATCCTGATGAGACTCAGGTGCCCCTTCCCGCACACTATACCACCATACACGGTGACACAGAGGAAGGTGCACATGACATTGAAGAGGAGGTGATGGATGACCCAGTTGTTGACCCAGATTGGCATCCATTGGGGGAAGAGGGTGCTGCTTCCAATAGCTCAGATGAGGAGGAGGAGCATCCACAGCAGACATCGACATTGCAACAGCTGTTATCTGGCAGGCCCGGAGCACTCCAAAGACAGGTTCCAAAAATCAAAAGAGTTGCTGGACAGCTTGTCCAGAGGGTCAAAATATCACAGCATGCTAGGCCGCAAAATGTCTGCCAAAGTAGGAAGAGTGCAGTGTGGCACTTTTTTGAACAAAATCCTCATGATCAGGCCCAGGTTATCTGTAAGAAGTGCACAAAGACCTTTAGCCGAGGGAAAAATCTGAAAAATTTGAATACCAGTTGCATGCTTAGACATTTAACCAGCATGCACTTGCAAGCGTGGACACAACACCAAACCTCAAGTACCACATGTGCAACTGATCACAAAGAAGGTAGTCAGCAACGCCACATTGTTTCCCCCACTGTAAGCCCACCGGTTAGCACAGCAGCAAATGTTGAGGTGTCGTTGCAAGGCCACAGCAGTCAGGGAATCCCACTGTTATATCAATGAAAGACTGAATCTAGGCCATCAGAAAGAACACCAACTCCATCACCATCATCAACCCTCTCTCAGTCTGCCCTGTCCACCACTACTTCCACCATATGCAGCTTTCAAGTCCAGCTCACCCTCCCAGACACTATGAGTAGGTCAAGAAAGTACTCAGTTTCTCATCCGCGTACACTGGGTTTGAACGCCCACATTGCCAAACTAATCTCGTTAGAGATGATGCCCTATCGGTTGGTGCAAAGCGCAGCTTTCCGCGAACTTATGGTCTATGCAGTACCACGCTATGACCTACCCAGTCACCACTTCTTCTCTCGCAAAGCCATCCCAGCCCTCCACCATCATGTGAAAGACCGCATTGTCCATGCACTCAAGCAGTCAGTGAGTGGAAAGGTGCACCTCACAACTGACGCATGGTCCAGTCGGCATGGCCAGGGCCGTTACGTGTCCATCACTGCGCACTGGGTTAATGTGGTGGATGCAGGGTCCACAGGGGACAGCGGTGGTGGGACAGTGCTGCCTAGCCCACGGTATAGGAAACAGTTGGCTGCAGGCGTTCGACCCTCCTCCTCCTCCAGAAGCAAAAGCTCGTCCACAGAGCGCAGTCGTACGAGCACTCCATCTGCAGCTGCCACTGTTGCACACGAGGTGTCCCCCTATCGAGCAGCTAGTGTAAAGCGTCAGCAGGCTGTGTTGCAGATGTATTTGGGCGACAGACACACCGCCGAGGTGCTGGCTGAGTACTTTCAGCGACAAACTGAGTCATGGCTGGGCAGTGTACATCTTGAGGCAGGCAAGGTAGTTAGTGATAACGGCCGTAATTTTGTGGCAACCATAGCCCTTTCAAAACTCAGCCACATACCTTGCTTGGCTCACACCTTGAACCTGGTGGTGCAGTGCTTCCTCAATAATTATCCGGAGTTAACAGCCCTGCTCCAGAAGGTGCGAAGACTGTGCGCGCACATCCACCGGTCGCCTGTACACTCCATTCGTATGCAGAAGCTGCAGCGATTGCTCCACCTTCCCAACCATTGCCTCATTATCGACATTGCAACAATGTGAAACTCCACCCTGCACATGGTTGAGCGGCTGTGCGAGCAGAGGCAGGCCATAATGCATTTGTGGGAGGATACACGGCCAGGCACTTTGAGAGCAGACATGGAGTTGACAGGTGTGCAGTGGTCGAAGCTGAAAGACCTCTGTAAAGTCCTTCAGTGTTTTGAGGAATGCACACTGCTGGTAAGCGCAGACGACGCCATCCTAAGCATGAGCATCCCACTTATGCGTCTGCTCATGCAAACTTTGACGCACCTTAAGGAGCAGGCGTCTGCAGCCAATGTTGACGAGGAGGAAGAGGTGGAGGGAATCCTTGATTACATTCAGCCATTGTCTGCTCATGGACCTCTCCTGGACGAGGTGGAGGAAGAAGAGGAGGAGGAGGATGATGATGGGGATGATTACTTAGGGGAGGAGGATGCATCTCGTGGGGCAAGTGAAAATGTTGGCGTGGCAAGGTCTGGTACAGGGTTTGTGCGTGAGTGGAGGGATGTGGATTTGCCAGAAAGTGCTCCTCCACCCAGCACTCGCAGTGCATCATTGACACCGGGAACATTGGCCCACATGTCAGATTATGCCTTGCAGATCCTAAAAAGGGACCCACGCATTGCCAAAATGATGAACGATGACGACTACTGGTTGGCCAGCATCCTGGATCCACGCTATAAAGGCAAATTACAAAACATCATGCCACAGGAGAACCTTGACCTAATATTGGCTACTAAACAAGCAACTCTGGTTAACCGGTTGGTTGAGGCATTCCCAGCACACAGCAGCGGTGATGATTCTCACACGAGCCGTACGGGCCGGGGGCAGCTTGGCAGAGGTGTTCGTGGTGCACACAGCAGAAGTGGCGTTGGAGACAGGGTTCATGACAATGTTGTGGACTGATTTTTCACGGACCGCTCACACAACTGGTAATACTGCATCGATGGAAAGTGACAGGAGACAGCAGTTGTCAACTATGGTTAACAACTACTTTTCCTCCCATATCGATGTTCCCCCGCACAGGTCATTCCCCTTTGACTATTGGGCCGCTAAACTGGACACCTGGCCTGAATTGGCACAATATGCCTTACAGGAGCTCGCTTGCCCAGCTGCAAGTGTGCTATCAGAAAGAGTCTTCAGTGCAGCTTGATCAATCCTAACAGAAAAAAGGACCCGTCTGTCAACCCAAAATGTGGATGATCTAACCTTCATTAAAATGAACCATGCATGGGTTTCCAAGGATTTTGTCCCACCTTCCCTTGATGACACATAGGTTGCCAGAAAAATGGCTTGCTTTGGTCCTCCTCCTATTCCGCGAACTTGACCTATTTCGCCTTTTGCAGCAGCTGAATGACCCACATCTACATATGCCACTTTGTAAACCTCCCTAAGTGGGCGGCCCCCCCAATGGCCGGGGTCACCACCTAGCGCACAAAACTGTGCAAGTGCCGTTGCCCTGGACAGGTGGGTAGGCCGACTCTTGGACGCGGGCACTGGCATAGGGTCCCTCATAGTGCAATCAAGTGTCTCTGACAGTGGTGGTGCACATCCGCCGTTAGACACACCACTGTACTATGAGGGGTCCAGTGCCGGTACCGACGCCCACGAGTGTGCCCCCCTTGCTTGGGCAGGGCCCCAGCATTTGCAATGTTTACCTCTCCCTGCTCCTCCGCTGTGTAGTCTGGGCTGTCAAATCCTTCACTGGGACTGCCACTACAAATTGATTGAACTGAAAGATGATGGTTAAGATGTAGCTATGCCCTGTCCTGCTGGCCGGGCTCTAGCTCCAGATGATCAGTGGCTTCCATTTCTTATGGACTTCGACTCACAATTACATGCAGTGGTTTATCATCAGCTTTCACAGTTTTCCTACTCACAAACGTGTGACATTCCGGCGCACATTTCAAAATGTGCCCTCTCATGCCAATCAAATAGAATCGCCTACGGCCTGTGGCTTCTGTCTTTTGCACTCCAAAGTTACGTGACAGATCATGATAGCCAGTGAGCATCATGTTTACATCGCTCCCTGTGATAAAAATTGGATTGAGATGAGTAACAGTGATGGAATCAACGGAAGTGCGATACAGCAAGACTTTATTCACAAAAAAATGTTTTCACTGTCTCAACACACAAATTAATTGAGGGTCAGCATCGCCTATGAGAATTGTGACGGAAGTTTTTCCCGTGAATAATAATTCCTAGATTTCTGCAATCAATAGCCTTTATGTCACTAATTGTATGCATCTCATTTCCTATTGCGGAGAGGCTGGACTGTATTACTGAGACAGAAATATATATGAAGATTTAAAAATAATACCAAAAGTATATAGTTGTGTACGCCTCAAATGCATTTCCTTTCTTCCACTTTTTAGATTGCTGTGTAATCCATACTGAGAACACGGAGATTTTACATGTTTAAACTATGCTATATATACCTGCTATCCAGTGATAAAGTACCCTTTCTCAACTATGTACAATCTGGTCAAATCCATACTGGGCCTGAGAACATCTGAGTCTGCCTCCTGATCTATAGACATATATTTTTAATGTGCAAACTAGGCTACGTATATACGTGTTATCCGGTGAAACTGTACCCTTTATCAACTTTCTACAATGTTGTTGAATCCATACTGGACCTGAGAACGGCTGCCGAGCTGTTAAGCAAGCTACAGCACCTGTGGTTTGGACACGTAATTTTTTCAGGAATGACAGTTAGGCCTAACTCTGGAATTGCGGTTGACCTGAACTTACTGGGAAATCTACGTTCGCGGGGAATAATCTGAATCCCAGATCCCCATCACTAACGGAGTTCAGCAGGTTATCTGCACCTGTAAGCGACAAAAGCTGGTCCTTTCAGTGTAGCGTGCATGCAGCCCCGGACATGTACTGGAATGCTAGACCTGTTATTGCTCGATCTCACGTGCCACAGCCTCGCGTATCCCTCTAGTAAGCTTGACGCGTACCGCGGGGCCATGCCGGAGTCTCGGTCGTTAACGGAATAAAGCTGAGAAATCGCTAGCACAACTACAAACGGACATACCACACCACACACAGAATCGACAAAGCTTGCAATCTGTCCATCTTTTCTGTAGCTTGTATGGTAGTGGTTTCCCGGGTGCAGTCCAATTAAGCCACAGGCTCCACTCCTGGTGGTGCCCTTTTGGACATTCCTTTAAGGTTCAGCTTTGCAATCATACTGCCCCCGGAAACCAAAAACTTTGCCTTCAGGGACGCTGTTTGGAGGTTTGTGGGAATAACGCCGCCCGATCAGCAGTCGGCATATGGGTCGCCCTCCCATGGCTGTGGGGTACTCGGTACCGGGCCAGTGTCAGTGGGATGTGTCACAGCAGTGGTGACCCGGACGGTGGCCCTGGGCGCCCATGTAAATGGCGTGGTATAATGGTAAAGAGTCTATATAGATAGTTTGACGCCACCTGTTGTGTTCGGCAACATAGATGTTAGGCCGACGCTGCATGCAGATCCTCTGGGACTGATGGTGTTGTGCAGCAAAGATGGTGAAGCTCCCCACAGGTGGAGCTGGAGTCCCAGGGAAGTGTAGATGTAGTGATGGGGGAAAGGCACAGGCGGTGTAGGTGCTGGTACCCAGATGTAGCGGTGCTGGAGTAACTGTAGGACACCAGAGCGTGCAGTTCCAAAGCTTTACTCACAGTCTGCAGGTTACACGGATGCCTGCCTCCGTGCTGTGTCCTCCGGGTCAGGACCTCTGCCAACCTCTGGGACCAGAATGGAAAGCTCCCTTCCAACACTCCGCCAACATGTACCTTCCTGAACGTCTCCTTTCTAGCGCTTGTGGGGGAAGCACTCACAGGACCGTGGTTCACTGAAACGCCTCCTGTCTAACAGATGTTCCTCAGACTTTACTTGTATGGCAGATAGCTGTAGCCTTTTCCTTCTGCCTCGCACACGTCGATGCTGGGCCTCCGAGCCTTAGTTGGGTACAGAGCATTTATAGCTGCTACTTCCCCCGGTTTCTGCTGCAGGAACATCAGTGTCCCTACAAACTCGGAGACCGGAATCCGGACCATGCGCTCCAGCTAGGAGCTGCGGTAATTTGTCAATGCGGGAGCCCACACATTTTTTTACAACGAATTAACCCCTTAAATTAACACCTACACCTCCCAAATTTTACACATCAACCCTCATCTAATTACTTATGAAAGACATACAAAACAAAACATGAAATGAAATGGTTTACTGTATGTAAACCATGTGTCATTTCATGTGGGGTTGGGGAATGATTTGACAAAAACCGGCAATTGAATTAGCGGCTATTCTGCTATGAAGAACTCTGTGAAATATAAATATATATATATATGTGTCTCAATGACATGTGTGTATATATATATATATATATATATATGTATATATGTATTCTATGTGTCTGTATCTATTCTTTTGTTTGTGTTATAAAACCTGTCAGTGTGATTTTACTGTATAGCGCACTCAATTGCCGGCTTTTCTAAAGGACACTGGGTGCGTATTTCTCGCAAGTCACACATCTGGTCCGTGTGTAATCCGTATTTTTAGCACACCCATAGACTTGCATTGGCGTATTACGGGTATAGTACGCTGACAATCGCAGCATGCTGCGATTGGCACGGACCGTAGAATACGCCCAAGAAATATACGGCTGTTGGAAGCTGCCCCATAGAGAATAATTTGGCCGTGTGTAATGCGTGCTTTTAACGCCTCTCACTCCTCCGTATTCCTCGCCAGTGTGACCCCGGCCTCACTGTGAGTTTCAGTGTTTCCACGGAAACAGTCCTTTTTTTTTTCATTATGTTATAGTCTATATATATAATGGCCTCATCAATAGAATATTCAAAACGAACATAATTGTCACATGTGGCCAGGAACCGGTTTAATACCAATAGTGTTCCCCCACCCAAAGTGAGGACTAACAAGTAACCGTGGAGTACTCCCAACAGATTGCAAGCCAAAAGAAAAATGGAGTAGCCATAAACCACAAAGAGAGGGCATAGAATACATAAAAGACAAATCTTTATTGTAATAATTTTTAAAAAATTATCAGACATTTATAAATATATATATGAGGTGATTAGGAGAAGCAGTCCAGAAAAGAAGAGGCCAGAGATCACCCCTATAAATAATAGGCAGGACAATAAGAAGGAAAGAGCACCACATGAATAGTATAGCTGCAGAACAATCCCTGTGCAGTATATTGCACCACGCCCAAGCTATCTCTATAAACGCCACACAAGGGAGCTATATAAAAGAATCACAATATCAAACCTGCAGCTATACACTGCTCAAAAATCAACACTGATCACAAGGGAATAATACCCATAGTCTCCGAGGTACTTATTGCCACTTACCCATGCTGGCAGAACAAGAAGGGGGGGCGCCTCGCTCTACCCCAACGCGCATTTCGCCACGGCTTTATCAAGGGCCTACATTGTCCGTCATCCACTTCCGTCTGGATGTCCCCGAATCCCACATTCCACTGCGCTGATCGGAAGTACGCTGACCGCCTTATTATAGAAATACCCAAGTTATTATGGCTAATTGAATATGGCACCCGCTAGTGGTACCAGGCCCTTCCACAATACCACCAGCGTGATGTTGCCGGGACCCCCTACTGCCACCAGCCCCCAAAGCTTCCGCTGCTGGACCCACCACCGACGGTCCCTCTCCCCTGGCAGATCCGCCGATGCCTGCCCACCCACCTCCATCACAGCCGGCAGGATAGACTGCGGCTTGCGGCCTGTGCACAGGCCACAAGCCGCTGTCTTTCCTGCCAGTTGGCCGCCGCCAGGACCCCCCCTCCCCCCCCCCTGCTGCTGGACCTCCACGCCACTGAACCTCCCCACCGTCGCTGCTGGCCATGCCACCAGAGGCCCCCGCCGGACCTGTCGCTGCCTGTCCTCCATGTACATACACACACATGTACTCACACACACACCCCACACACACTTCCCTCCTGATGTGATAGCATCGGGCACACCTCTAGTATTTAAATTGATACTGTCTAGCTCCTTTTTTTTTTAAACAACTTTAAAAAATTTTTTTACTTTACCAAAGAATTTTAGTAAACATTAATTCAAAAAATTGTCATCCGTAGTATGTTTTCAACAAGATACATTTAAAATTTTGGGATATGTCTCGCCAGAAAGCACCTGTGGTGGTTATGTAATGTTGTGCTCTAGATAGGTGTTTGAGGTTTTTTTTTCAAAACCATGGTGTAAACAAATGGTTAATGGTGTTCTTACATTGTACAAGGGGTTTTAAAAACTTACAGCTGTGGTCAGAAGTGTGGGTAGGGATTTAATTTATGAAGGAGAGTGTGCAGTGTAGCAATGGGTTAGTATCAAGTAGTTTCAATTTTTTTGGGGGTGGGCTTAGGGGTATTTTTGGGGGGGCAGAGTTGAATACAAAATAGCTATGTTTTTTTTTAATTTTTAAAATTCCTTGTTGCACACATAAAAAAGATTAACTAAATCATGTTTTTTGGTAGCAGGAAGTTGCCCAGGCCACCCCTGCCAGGACCCAGTGGGAACCCTAACTGCCACCCATAATAGTACCTAGCGGGAACCCAGTCACAGCCACCCATAATGTAAGTATTAAGGTCTGAAAGCTTAAACTATGCTTTGTGTAGTAGCTAACAAGTCTTTGTACTTGCAGATTTTCGGCCAGAGATGTCTTGTTCTGGGAGCCCTCCCTCACATCGTCAGTGAACTGAGGTAAATATATTTCAAAGTTTTTTGTGTGAAGATTCTTGGTACACATAACCCTATATATGCATTTTTGTTTAATAGGAAGCTGAACAAAAGGGTCTTTCAGAAGAAGACGGACGGGGTGGAGAATTCCCTGGAGCGGGCTCACAGAGTGTAAGTATCTTTACATGCATCACATAAAAAGATCATCATACACATCACTGTACTCCAAAATAAAACCATCATCAAAACACATAATTTTACCTTTTTGCTTTTTAATTAAAGGCTTCTGATTCTGGTGCTCGATCCAGAGTTTCTCCAAGCGCCTCCCAGGGTCATTGGCAACATCGTCGCGGCGCGGTGGTCAGCAGAGAGTAAGTTTGTTTTTTTTTTTTTTTGGTTAATGTTTGTACTTTATGTTGATGATTTGAGTGTAATGTTTTCATTTTTTGTGTTTAACCCCTTCACCCCCAAGGGTGGTTTGCACGTTCATGACTGGGCCAATTTTTACAATTCTGACCACTGTACCTTTATGAGGTCATAACTCTGGAACGCTTCCATGGATCCCGGTGATTCTGACATTGTTTTCTCGTGACATATTGTACTTCATGTTAGTGGTAAAATTTCATTCAAATAACTTGCGTTTATTTGTGAAAAAAACGGAAATTTGGCAAAAATTTTGAAAATTTCGCAATTTTCCAACTTTGAATTTTTATGCCCTTAAATCACAGAGATACGGCACACAAAAAACTTTTCCCACATGTTTACTTTACATCAGCACAATTTTGGAACCAAATTTTTTTTTGTTAGGAAGTTATAAGGGTTAAAAGTTGACCAGCGATTTCTCATTTTTACAACACCATTTTATTTTTAGGACCACATCACATTTGAAGCCACTTTGAGGGGTCTATATGATAGAAAATACCCAAAAGTGACACCATTCTAAAAACTGAACCCCTTAAGGTGCTCAAAACCACATTCAAGAAGTTTATTAACCCATTAGGTGCGTCACAGGAATTTTTTTGAATATTTATAAAGAAATGAACATCTAACTTTTTTTCACAAAAAAAATACTTCAGGTTCAATTTTTTTTATTTTACCAAGGGTAACAGGAGAAATTGGACTGCAAAAGTTATTGTGCAATTTGTCCTGAGTACGCTGATACCTGATTTGTGGGGGGGAACGACTGTTTCGGCGCATGGCAGAGCTCAGAATGGAAGGAGCGCCGTTTGACTTTTTCAATGCAAAATTGGCTGGAATTCAGATCGGACGCCATGTCACGTTTGGAGAGTCCCTGATGTACCTAAACAGTGGAAACCCCCTACAAGTGACCCCATTTTGGAAACTAGACCCCCCAAGGAACTTATCTAGATATGTGGTGAGAACTTTGAACCCACAAGGGCTTTACAGAAGTTTATAACGTACAGCGGTACAATTAAAAAATCATATTTTTTCCACAAAAATGATCTTTTCACCCCAATTTTTATTTTCCCAAGGGTAACAGGACCCTAAAAGTTATTGTGCAATTTGTCCTGAGTATGCTGATACCCCACATGTGGGGGTAAACCACTATTTGGGCGCATGGCAGAGCTCGGAAGGGAAGCAGCGCCATTTGACGTTTTTGGCTGGAATTGAGATCGGACACCATGTCGCGATTGGAAAACCCCTGATGTACCTAAACAGTGGAAACCCCCCACAAATGACACCATTTTGGAAACTAGACCCCATAAGGAACTTATCTAGATGTGTGGTGAGAACTTTGAACCCCCAAGGGCTTCACAGAAGTTTATAACATAAAGTCTTACAATTAAAAAATCATATTTTTTCCACAAAAATGATCTTTTCACCCTCAATTCTTATTTTTCCAAGGGTAACAGCACCCTAAAAGTTATTGTGCAATTTGTCCTGAGTACGCTGATACCCCACATGTGGGGGTAAACCACTATTTGGGCGCATGGCAGAGCTCGGAAGGGAAGCAGCGCCATTTGACGTTTTTGGCTGGAATTGAGATCGGACACCATGTCGCGATTGGAAAACCCCTGATGTACCTAAACAGTGGAAACCCCCCACAAATGACACCATTTTGGAAACTAGACCCCATAAGGAACTTATCTAGATGTGTGAAGAGAACTTTGAACCCCCAAGGGCTTCACAGAAGTTTATAACATACAGCCGTACAATTAAAAAATCATATTTTTTCCACAAAAATGATCTTTTCACCCTCAATTCTTATTTTTCCAAGGGTAACAGCACCCTAAAAGTTATTGTGCAATTTGTCCTGAGTACGCTGATACCCCACATGTGGGGGTAAACCACTATTTGGGCGCATGGCAGAGCTCGGAAGGGAAGCAGCGCCATTTGACGTTTTTGGCTGGAATTGAGATCGGACACCATGTCGCGATTGGAAAACCCCTGATGTACCTAAACAGTGGAAACCCCCCACAAATGACACCATTTTGTAAACTAGACCCCCTAAGGAACTTATCTAGATGTGTGGTGAGCACTTTGAACCCCCCAGTGCTTCACAGAAGTTTATAACGCCCGGGCGTGAAAATAAAAAATTCGTATTTTTTCCACAAACATGATCTTTTAGTCACCATTTTTTTTATTTTCCCAAGGGTAACAGGAGAAATTGAACCCCAAAAGTTGTTGTCCAATTTGTCCTGAGTACGCTGACACCCCATATGTGGGAGAAAACTACTGTATGGACACACGTCAAGGCTCGGAAGGGAAGTAGTGACGTTTTGGAATGCAGACATTGATGGAATGGTCTGCGGGTGTCATGTTGCCTTTGGAGAGCCCCTAATGTACCTAAACAGTGGAAACCCCCTATAAATGACCCCATTTTGAAAACTAGACCCCCTAAGGAACTTATCTAGATGTGAGGTGAGCACTTTGAACCCCCAAGGGCTTCACAGAAGTTTATAATGCCAGGGCATGAAAATAAAAAAATCGTATTTTTTCCACAAACATGATCAATTAGTCCCCAATTTTTTTATTTCCCCAAGGGTAACAGGAGAAATTGAACCCCAAAAGTTGTTGTCCAATTTGTCCTGAGTACGCTGACACCCCATATGTGGGAGAAAACTACTGTATGGACACACGTCAGGGCTCGGAAGGGAAGTAGTGACGTTTTGGAATGCAGACATTGATGGAATGGTCTGCGGGTGTCATGTTGCCTTTGGAGAGCCCCTAATGTACCTAAACAGTGGAAACCCCCCACAAATGACCCCATTTTGAAAACTAGACCCCCTAAGGAACTTATCTAGATGTGAGGTGAGCACTTTGAACCCCCAAGGGCTTCACAGAAGTTTATAATGCCAGGGCATGAAAATAAAAAAATCGTATTTTTTCCACAAACATGATCAATTAGTCCCCATTTTTTTTATTTTCACAAGGGTAACAGGAGAAATTGAACCCCAAAAGTTGTTGTCCAATTTGTCCTGAGTACGCTGACACCCCATATGTGGGAGAAAACTACTGTATGGACACACGTCAGGGCTCAGAAGGGAAGTAGTGACGTTTTGGAATGCAGACTTTGATGGAATGGTCTGCGGGTGTCATGTTGCCTTTGGAGAGCCCCTAATGTACCTAAACAGTGGAAACACCCACAAATGACCCCATTTTGGAAACGAGAACCCCTAAGGAACTTATCTAGATCTGTGGTGAGCACTTTGAACCCCCAAGGGCTTCACAGAAGTTTATAATGCCCGGGCATGAAAATAAAAAAATCGTATTTTTTCCACAAACATGATCAATTAGTCCCCAATTTTTTCATTTTCCCAAGGGTAACAGGAGAAATTGGACCCCAAAAGTTGTTGTCCAATTTGTCATGAGTACGCTGACACCCCATATGTGGGAGAAAACTACTGTATGGACACACGTCGGGGCTCGGAAGGGAAGCAGTGACGTTTTGGAATGCAGACTTTGATGGAATGGTCTGCGGGTGTCATGTGCGTTTGGAGAGCCCCTGATGTACCTAAACTATTGAAACTCCCCACAAGTGACCCCATTTTGGACACTAGACCCCCTCACGGAACTTAACTAGATGTGTGGTGAGCACTTTGAACCCCCAAGTGCTTCACAGAAGTTTATAACGCTCGGACATGAAAATAAAAAAATCATTTTTTTCCACAAAAATGATATTTTTGTCCCCAATTTTTTATTTTCCTAAGGGTAACAGGAGAAATTGGACCCCAAAAATTGTTTTGCAATTTGTCCTGAGTAGGCTGATACCCTACATGTGGGGGTAAAACACTGTTTGGGCGCATGGCAGAGCTTGGAAGGGAAGGAGCACCATATGACTTTTTCAACTCAGAATTGGCTGAAATTGAGATCAGACGCAATGTTGCATTTGGAGAGCCCCTGATGTGCCCAAACAGTGGAAACCCCCAATTCTAACTCCAACCCGAACCCCAACACACCCCTAACCCTAATCTCAGCCCTAACCCTAGCCCTAACCCAAGCCCTAACCCTAGCCCTAACCCTAACCCTAACCCTAGCCCTAACCCTAGCCCTAACCCTAACCCTAACCCTAGCCCTAATGGAAAAATGGAAATAAATACATTTTTTTTTTATTTTATTATTTTTCCCTAACTAAGGGGGTGATAATGGGGGGTTTGATTTACTATTTATGGCAGTTTTTATGTTTGGCAGCTGTCGCACGCTAAAAGACGCTTTTTATTGTAAAAATAGTTTTTGCATCACCACATATTGAGAGCTATAATTTTTCCGTATTTTGACCCACCGAGTCATGTGAGGTCTTATTTTTTGCGAGACGAGTTGACGTTTTTATCGGTACCATTTTCGGGCACGTGACATTTTTTGATCGCTTTTTATTCCGATTTTTGGGACGCAGAATGAACAAAAAACAGCATTTCATGAATTTCTTTTGGGGGGGGTGCGTTTACACCCTTCCGCGTGCGGTAAAATTGATAAAGCGGTTTTATTCTTTGGGTCAGTACGGTTACAGCGATACCTCATTTAGGTCGTTTTTTTATGTTTTGTCGGTTTTATGCAATGAAAACTATTTTATATAAAAAATAATTATTTTTGCATCTTTTTATTCTGCGAGCTATGATAATAAATCATTATTTTCTGCTTCGTTTTTTATTTTTATTTTTTAAGGGGTTCGCTAAAGGGCTTAACTAATGGAACAGTTTTATAGGGCAGGTCGTTACGGACGCGGCGATACCTAATATGTGTACTTTTATTGTTTTTTTTTTTATTATTTTCAAAAAATGAATTTATTGGGGAATATTTTTTTTATTTTTACTAATTTATTTGGCGATTTTTTTTTTTTAATTTATTTTTACATTTTTTTTTTAATTTTTTTTTTACTTTATTACATAGTCCCAGGTGGGACATCACTGTCCTGTGACAGATCGCTGATCTGTCACATCACAGATCACTGTGACAGATCAGCGATCTGTCACAGGCAGTGCCGAAGGCTTCCTCACGACTGCGCTTTGCAGGCACTGAGGAAGCCAGCTTCCTGCAGGCCCCCGAAGGCCCCCGTCGCCATCTTGGATTCGGGGGCCTGGAGGAAAGGAGCCCCCCGCAGCAGCGCTGCATATTGCGCTGCCGTGGGGGGCTCAGGGAAGCACGGAGGGAGCCCCCTTCCTGCCGATGCTTCCCTTTAACTCCCGGTACACCGCGATCATGTTTGATTGCGGTGTGCAAGGGGTTAACGTGTCGGGGTGGTCCGTGACCGCCCCTGACACATTGTGCCGGGTGTCAGCTGTGATAATCAGCTGACATCCGGCCGCGATCAGCGGCGCTCACCACGTGGGCGCCGCTGATCGCGGTAGACGTACTATCCTGTCCACGGTCATACGGGCCCGGGTACCATGGACGGGATAGTACGTCGGATGTCAGGAAGGGGTTAAACAGGGTTCCCAGCGTGCTCACGATTCTGACAGTGAGGAGGTGGGCATCGATGTAGATCTCGTCATCGATCAAGTGTGAGAGCGTGAGCCGCTCTGGAATATGGCTGATTGCTTCCATGCTGATGTCATAGTAACTCGACGACTCTGGGAGGAGGTTTGCCAGGCAGTGGTGCATAATTGGGAGGAACTCCATCCTCGGGTCCAGCGCAAATATTCACAGTTCAGTAATGTTTCAGGATATAATGTGTTGTATCCTAACCAATTTGTGCTTTCACTTTTCAGGGGAAAAAGTTCAGAAATGGTGGCGGTCTATGCGGGATTGCTTCAAGAAGGAGTTTAACAAGGAGATGCAGGCCCCCAGTGGATCAGGAGGACGCAGGAGCCGCTACAAATATGCACGAGCCCTGGCATTCCTCCGATCGACAATGGTGACAAGAAGGTAAATATTCCTAACAGAAGTTACAGGAAAGATGTATATCTTTGTACCGTGTTAGCCAGTAGATAGAAAAATATTCAGGATTGAGAGTCCTCAGTAGTTGATACCTTTTAATGGCTAACTGAAAAGATGGTAACACATTGCAAGCTTTCGAGACTACTCAGGTCTCTTCATCAGGCTAGACTAATACAAAATCTGAAGTCACATATTTATGCACAATACAGCCTAGAAAAAATGCAATAGATAAGACAAGTGACGTGAAGCAGAACTATCAATATGGGAGAGGGAGAAACATAAATATAAACATTGGACCAGTTCATAGATAAGGAGTCCGGATGTTTTATGGTCCTCTGATTGGGGTCTAGTTCTGTGTTGTGATGCCCCCACACGGTTTTAAAAGGAAATTCCTTAATTGATGTAAAAAGACATAAATCCATGCGACACATTCATTCCAGCACTGAGAGTGTCAAAGGTCGTCATAAATTTGTACTCCCAAACTCGTCTCTCTCTCTGAGAATTGAAGTTACCTTTCAATACCAGCAATTTCATATCCACGCTGCTGTGATCAGGGATACAGAAATGTTTTGCCACAGGTAGATCCATTCTTTTTTCTCTTATTGTGTGACGATGAGCATTCATCCTTGTTCTAAGCTTTTGCCCTGTCTCCCCCACATACAGACCCCCAGTTGGACATTTAGTACAAATAATTAAGTACACCAGATTAGATGTAATGCAGCTGAAAGTACCTGCAATCTTGTAGTCCTGATGTGAGTTGGGGATCTTTATCTTGTCCGTGGTCATTACAAATGGACAGGTTTTACATTTTTTCTGGTTGCAAGGAAAGGTTCCTGCAGCTCTCCAACAGCTGCAGGAACCTTTCCTTGCAACCAGAAAAAATGTAAAACCTGTCCATTTGTAATGACCACGGACAAGATAAAGATCCCCAACTCACATCAGGACTACAAGATTGCAGGTACTTTCAGCTGCATTACATCTAATCTGGTGTACTTAATTATTTGTACTAAATGTCCAACTGGGGGTCTGTATGTGGGGGAGACAGGGCAAAAGCTTAGAACAAGGATGAATGCTCATCGTCACACAATAAGAGAAAAAAGAATGGATCTACCTGTGGCAAAACATTTCTGTATCCCTGATCACAGCAGCGTGGATATGAAATTGCTGGTATTGAAAGGTAACTTCAATTCTCAGAGAGAGAAACGAGTTTGGGAGTACAAATTTATGACGACCTTTGACACTCTCAGTGCTGGAATGAATGTGTTGCATGGATTTATGTCTTTTTACATCAATTAAGGAATTTCCTTTTAAAACCGTGTGGGGGCATCACAACACAGAACTAGACCCCAATCAGAGGACCATAAAACATCCGGACTCCTTATCTATGAACTGGTCCAATGTTTATATTTATGTTTCTCCCTCTCCCATATTGATAGTTCTGCTTCACGTCACTTGTCTTATCTATTGCATTTTTTCTAGGCTGTATTGTGCATAAATATGTGACTTCAGATTTTGTATTAGTCTAGCCTGATGAAGAGACCTGAGTAGTCTCGAAAGCTTGCAATGTGTTACCATCTTTTCAGTTAGCCATTAAAAGGTATCAACTACTGAGGACTCTCAATCCTGAATATTTTTCTAACAGAAGTTAGTAAGTACAAATGTTTACATGTGTAACCTTTTTTTTCTTTTTCCACCAGGGATAATCAATAGCATGATATTAATGACAATTTTGTCTTCCGTTTTTCCACACCACCTTCACCTGCACTCGGGAGCCTGCGTTGAACCCTTCTGGAGCGACCCCACAGGAATCCGTCACCATGGACCACTTTGACAGACCCAACCCCTCTGCACCTTCCCTGCCTTCCCTCGTGTCGGATCCCTCAGCCCCATCCACAACTGCTGGAGCATCCTTGCAGGCTGAAGCTGCTGGTGACGAGCTAGCGTTTCCCTTTACCTCACCCCTCTGACCCTGCTGCCCTCTCTAGAACGACATTGATTTCTGGGCGGCTGCATCAGAGGGGTCAGGGTAGGCAATATGCGAACGAGTTCTTGCATCTAAATTCATCGTTCCAGAACGCTTTAAAAGTTGTGTCCCAGCAAATTACTGCTGGGTTCAACCTTGTTAATAGAGAGGTGCTTGATTTAAGCATGTGCATGGAAAGAATGCATTTAGATGCAAGTAAAGCGCTGCATCATTCTTTTTTCAAGGCTGTAGTTGAGCGCCTTTGCAACCTAAATCCTGACCAGCAGATGCATGTAATGCAAGCCTGCCAGGTGGCTCTAGCACAGGTAACATCCTTAGCCCCTCCAACCAGCCCGGTAGTTGCTCCTGCATCTGCCCCCCCTCCAGCCCCTGTCCTTCCTACCCCTCCTGCACCATACCATTTTCCCCAGTACCAACCTCCTGCCCCTTTCCAGCCTACTTCCCCGTACCAGTTCCCAACCACATCCTTGCCTCCGCTCCCTGTCCAACCTACACTCCATTCCCAACCTACACTTCCTGCCCACTACCTCCAGTCTCCTTCCACATCCCAAATCCAACCTTCCATACTCAACACCACCCACAGTTTTGTTTCCCCCCCAGTGTATTGTTTTATCCATCCCTTCACCTGCTTTATACATCCCTATACCTTCTCCTTTTGTCTCTGAGCCCTCACTAACTCCATCCTCCCTCAATACCGCCACTGTCGAAGTGGTCCAAACTGAGAGCGCCTCCACTAATATCTCCGCCCCAAGTTAAACTAATTTGTGACGGGTTTCAGTCACAACATGTTTGCATTAAAACTTTCTTTCTGCCAAAGTTGACAATAAATAAGATTTTTTTTGGATTGAATAAAATCTATTGTCTTACATCTATATATATAAATCTGAATGTGTGTGTTGGGGAGGGGGGTTATCAACAACCAATCTCGATGCATCTTTCATTTCACCACAGCTGTGTAAAAGAATATGACCTGTGATGGCTTGCTCTGATCAACAGTTTTCCCTCGCCATAAAACACCTCAGCAGACACTGCCATAGTGGGAGAAATCCATCCTGCGCTCTGCTACTGTCCCCAAGCCTCTCTTAAAGGGATCCTTGGTAAGGAAATAGGACCTTTCTACTCAGCGCTCTGGCTCTGACCCCAGGCTGATGGGATGATGTGGGATATTAGTGGTAGTAGTCCTGGAAAAAAAAAGGCCAATACTTGTCACATAAAGGGCCAATACTGGGAAACAAAAAACGGCAATACTGGTCAAAGGTACTATGGCTATTCTACTCTACCTTGAGGTTACAATTGCTATTTTACTCTACCTTGAGGTGACAAACTCAGTTGTGTCCCTCATTCTAGACAATGGAACAGTGGTGGTCTATTTACTGCACAGTAGCACTAGTCAACATCCATGTCACAAATCCAAACTTCTATATCCACCACCTCTTTGCTCACAATCCACACCCCCAGTTGTTTCCCCTACTATCCAAGAACTCACCAACCCCATTCTCCATCCATACTACCGCTGTATAGCTCCTACATTATTATCTACACCCCACACCACATAAATTTATAACAAGTTTTGAAATAAATGATTCCTTTTTGGCTTTTAAAGAGCTTTATTTTCTTTCATTAATTTAATAATTTAGAATACTTTTTGTAAAACATGGTAAAAACACTTTAGAATACTGTTTAAAAAGGCACAATATTTTGTAAAAATATAAGGTAACAAGGTACAATTATATTACCAAAATAATTGTACAATACAACAAGGTACTAAATTGGCTGTAATATCTCAAACCATGTCATCCTGCCATTCAACTCTACCTTCAGGTATCATAAAATACTCGGCAAATTGGTCCCTCATTCTGGACACTGCTACAGTACTTCGAACAGTGCGATAATCATGCAATGTGGTTTCTACATCATTGTCTTCAATGGCAATGTGTTCCTTAGTAATGACAAAATTGTGTAGGACCACACATGCTTTTACCACCTCATCCACATTTTCAGCTTTCAAGTTAATTGCGGTCAACAGTACTCTCCATTTTGCAGTAAGAATTAACACTCCACCATCCTCCGTGCTCGTGTCAGTCGATAATTGAACACTCTTTTGATTGGCGTCAAATCTCTGCTGGCATACAGCTTCAGCAGGTGTTCTGACAGTTGAAATGCTTCATCCCCTATGCATATAAATGGCAGTGGTGGCCCAGAGGTTTGAGGAAGTGGTCTTGGAGGTGGGAATTGGAATGTGTTTCCATACAAATTACGGCCCATTGCTGACATTTTAAAAACTTGGGAATCATTGGAGCGGCCATAGGCCCCAATATCCACCGCAATAAATTTATACTTGGCATCTGCAATGGCCATCAGGACTATTGAGAAATATTTTTTATATTTAAAAAATTCAGATCCCGATCCAGCTGGTTTTGTGATCCTGATGTGCTTTCCATCAACTGCACCCAGGCAATTAGGAAACTGACAGATGCTGTAAAATTGGTCAGCTATTTCCAGCCACCTCTCTGTTGTGGGCTGCGGGATAAACTCTTCCTGTAGACAGTCCCACAATGCATGGCAGGTGTACTTGATGATACCCAATAAGGTAGAAATCCCAATCCTATATTGGTAATGTAGTGAGGAAAGGGATTCGCCAGTTGCAAGGAATCTGTTAAAAAAAGCCCAAACAATAATTAATGCAAAATAACGGCAACAACATTAGAGTTACAGGAGGATTATGCAAATTGTCTCTTCAGAGAGGAAGAGGACTAGAACTCTAGTGCCACCTATTGGAAGTAGCAATCCTAAAAGTCAATGTCGACCCTTTAACGAGCCTTGTTACATGACTTAGGATAAAAGCCAAGCCAGAATCTCAATTTGCAGACACTGTGTTTCGGGGTACTGCCCCTCATCAGTGCAAAGTGTGAGATATGGTTTGGCTGTGAGAGAGGCGTCTGACCGATATCCAAGAGTATCATTTCTCCTTGGGGAGAATGACATGCTAAGCATGTCGAGTTACAGGAGGAGAAACATTGGTTGCAAAGTCAGCTTTACACAGAAGGAGAAACAAAGTCTGCTTTGGAGGAGAAACAATAAAAATTGGCTTACTGGAGAGTCAGCATCAAACGCTATGCTGGTGAGATTGAGAAGCCCAACCCAACCCTGTCCAGCAAAAAAATCAAAACTTTCCACTTTCATCCTCACATAATTAGAAAACGTCTTGGGATTTCCTCGCAACGACAGATATAACGTGGAAAACAACCCCAGTGTCATCCGATGTGCCATTATAAGGTGAATCCGGAACCGACGTCGGCGCGGACGCATGATAAGCTGCCTTTGTCGCTCCTTCTCCATGACAATCGCTGCCAAACAATTGGCCTCAAAAGTAAAATCCACGTAGGCCTGCACGATGTTTCCAATAATAGCTTCCATCTTGCTCTCCAACAACCTTTCAAGCAATTGGTGTAAAACTAAGGTATATATATGTTTCCTTTCTTTTCCACTAGTCAATGGTGGGTTTTGGGCGTTTTTTAAAAATCGGATACGGCAAAAAACGGCAAAAACAGGACGAAACGGATGTAAAAACTGATGCGCCGGATCAGGTTTTATGCTGGATCCGGCAGAATCAGTTGACCGGATCCAGCAAAAAAATCGAATCCGCCACATCAGTTTTTCACATTTTATGCTGGATCCGGCGATGAGGCACGGCACCGCAGGGCGCCAGTTTCAAAAAACCTGGAGTGTGAAAGTAGCCTAAGATGACATTCGGCTCAAAGTCTGATCAGAATTTGAACTGACTGCCATTAGCATAATTGATCCAATTCTCTCACATGAGAAAGTCTACGATCGGGTGAGTGAGTCTTTATACCCAATAAATATCTGTGCAAAAGGAATAAAAATTGAACTTCGTTGCAACTTTGATACTTGTTTGACAGTGGCAGCCATTCAGTATACAGAGTGTATTGTGGCCACATTAATAGCTTCCAAACGGTCAGTGCAGTTTGTGTAATGTTAAGGTATTGTCACACTTAGCGACTTAGCGATGTACCAGCGATATGACGCGGTCAGGATCGCTGGTACATCGCTAAGTGGTCGCTAGTGAGCTGCCACACAGGCAGATCTCACCAGCGACATCACAGGGGTCTGGGGTCGCTACTTACGTGTCAGACGAGGCGATGAAGACGTCCTCCCGCCCGCGTCCACGCGTCGCTCGTCGTCACGGCAGGAAGCCCCAGCAGGAAGCTGACGACGAGAAACGGTCCAGGACGTTCTCGCGCGATCAGCAATAACCAGCGGGGAAGCGGTCAGAGGTAAGTATCAGACATAGCGATATCGCTAGCAATATCGCTATAACGTCACAAAAACCAGTGCTGTTATAGTGATATTGCTAGCGATTTCGCTTAGTGTGACAGGCCCTTTAGTCTTTATGTTGTTTTTAATGAGCTTATCAGTAGTGGCCTGTGTTGCATACCTGTGTTGCCTGTTCACACGACCATAATAATCAATAATCAAGTGCTAATATACTCTTCATCATGCTATTCTATGGGGGTGCGCAGCATGCACTAGTTGTCTCCGATAATCGGATTGCACTCTGTCATTTAAGTCTATGGGTCTATTAAAAAAATAGATTACATGAGAGCGCAGTCCAATTTTCATGGACTGACTGAATGGAGAAGATGGAGAAGCTGTTTTTTTATTAATCATCACATCCAAGAAAATCGGATCATACTTTGAGATTAGCATAATTGGACCAATTTTCTGAGATGAATGGTCAAGTGACACTAGCCTTGCAATTATGTATGTCAGTGTTAAGGCTTTACAGCGTTATAGCCGAAACACCTATTATTGGGGACCAAGTATCAATGATGATTCTGAAACAAAACTGCTACCAGTATACACTTCTAGCCACTTTTATTATGCATTGATTATATAGCACTAACATATTCCCCAGCGCTTTATATACATTATCAGTATGTCTTTGTAATGTAAGATGAAACCAGAGGAAACCCACCCAAACACAGGGAGGACATACAAACTCCTTGCAGATGTTTTCCTTGGTGGGATTTGAAACCAGGACCCAAGCCCCAAAAATAAACTGTGCTAACCATGTTACCCACAGCTAAAGACATGTCAGAATATTCACTTAGCCAATAAATGCATTGAGATAAGACATCATGTCCCATGTTTTCTTGGGTGCAGTATAATGTTTTTTGTTTGTGATGGTGTAACATTTAATATTTGCCACTGGGACTGCATAATAATATAAATAAATATCTATTATTGATACTTTATTCCTAAATTTTCTGTGATGCACAGAAACCATTGTTCTTGGTATTCTATATAACTTCCATGCTTGGCTTCAATTTGACATTTATTGTAAGCATACTGGAAAAAGAATATGGAAAAATAAACCTAGGTAAATTAGGTGAAAATAGAGATTCAATCAAGCCAAAAAAGAATTGGTTTAAGAATTTCTCTGTCTGGATGTATATTTCTAGACATTCTAATAGACACACGTAAGTTTTCCATCCTTTGATTTCATATTATTTATCTCACTCAATACTGGAAAGCAAACTCGAAGGCAAATGATCTCTCATGTTCTGGACAAGATGGCATGGAGTGGAAAACCAGGAGTGGCTGTGGAGGGGCTGTAGAAAATACCTTTCTCTTCACTCTCGACCACCACAAGTGTGTTTTGGAGTTTGCTTCACGTACATTTTCAGGTTGCAATCCACAATGCAGTCTTTGGAAGGCGATTGCTGACAGGATCTTGGTCACGCAAACAGAGTCAAGAAACCGTATATACCGTAATAATTAGCAATTTCAGATCAGCAATCAAACTCTTAGTTCAGGATTTGTTATGAAAGATCAAAGACAGAGTGAATCGGAATTAAGGCAGCAGACAGAAGTAAAATCCAAGAATCAAGCCATGGCCCAACAAAGGAGGACAACAAGAGCTGAGGAACCGCTAGAGGATCTGCCATATTGCCAAGACAAGAGAACAATTACCTGAAAGTGATGCAATTTCTTAAAGCCCTGGCACTCTCCTCAGGATGTGATTCATCAGCTTTCAATTGTTGTCCTATGTTTATCATCTACTTACAGGATAGATAATAAATTTATGATCACTGATAGTCCAGACCCCCGAAATCCATAGGAAGGGGGAGCCAAAGTTCACTATGTCAAAGGAGCAGTAGTAAGTATGTGTGACCACCACACCTAAAGACAGTGAAAAGAGCAGTAATCACTCAAGTTTAGTACAGTTACATTCACCCAGGGGACTTTAGGACCCCTGTTCTCATGATTGAGGTGTCCAGGGGTCAGGGTCTAAGTGATAGGATAATAGGTGATATAAACCATAGCGGTAGAGAAAACATGAACCGCACATCAAATACTTATACATCAATCTATTGTGGCTAAGCAAAAATGTACTAAACTCATAACATTCTGATCATACTGTATGAAGTCCAGTGCAACGTCACAGAGAACTTCTCAGTGGGTTCCTTATCTTAAAGCTTAAAGTCGCTGTGCTGTGCGGCAACCATTGCAACAACAGTGCATCTACTGGGTGAGCAACCTTGTTCCCAGAGCAACCATGCTGCAATGCCAAGCCCCCATGACGCCAAGCCATAGCACCCCACAAGCATAGCAACATTGTCCGCCAAACATCACTAACACCAAGTGATAGGAGCTTAAAAAAAACACCTCACTTTCCACGTTTTCAGATTCTGAACTGAGAGCAAAAACAGGCGGAACCTCTCTTGCAGACTCCTGCTAATTCAAAGCACCCTGGCCAAATGGGAGGAGCGCCGATCCAAGTTGAACAAAAAAGAGGGGCACAGACCTTGCAATATTTCATAGCTCAAGAGAAAGATATGGTCAGCGCCGCAAAATGTCAAACTAAAGTCCCCGTCACACTAAACGATGCAGCAGCAATCCCGACAATGATACGACCTTGTCAGGATCGCTGGTGCCTCGCTACTAGTGTTGAGCGATACCGTTCGATACCCAAAAATATCGTATCGGATGGTATCGCCCGATACGAAAAAAATATCGGGTATCGCCGATTCCGATACCGGAAGTCCCATTCAAGTCAATGGGACTTCCGGTATCGGAATTAAAAAAAGCCCTTTATTTCCTTGTTGGCTAATTCTACATAATTGAAAACAAATAAGAATCATGTAGAATGTATTGTGGGAGGTGGAGGAGACATTAAAAGCATAGTGGTTTATTCAAATCACATGGCATAGCATTAATTCCAATTTTTTTTTCAGTACGTTCGGAGTTAAAAAGATATTGACTATGTTAACCTTTTTTATATTTTGTCAGATATGTATGTTTCACAACTTCCATGCTCTTCACGTTCTTTTGTACTTCTCCCACACTTTCTCCTTCATGATCCGCAGCAGTAGCATTTTTTTCATCAACTTTTTCTTCACCTTATTCATCTTCTTCTTCTTCATCTTCTTCCCATTAATTTTTTTTTCCATTCTTCATATTCTTCTTATTCAGCTATTATCAATTTTAATATGCTATTTCTTCATCTTCTTCCTATTCTTCTTTGTCTTCATTTTCTTATGGTGACAGGCATTCCTGTAGTACTTATCTATAAAAGTTATAAGATTACACCTTACGTTCTGCCTGTCACTAAAGATTTACAACAGGATTTGTCCGCGTTCAGTTTGGCCTGCAGCAGCAGGCATTTTCCAGGGGCACCACGAGGAGGAACGGACTCACCCCCATTTACTGCTTAGTCTTCTTCTGCTTATAATTTTGATTTCTTCTATGCTGATTTTTAGTCTTATGCTTAATGTTCTTCTGCTGTCTGTTCTTCTGCTTTTGCTTCTTCTGCTTCTTGTTCTTCTGTATCTTGGTGGTTGTCTTCATGTTCTTTGTCCTCTTGGTCTTATTATTTAGGGTCATATTTCTGGTCTTCTTTGGTGTGGTCTTCAGGGTCGTCGTCATCAGGGTCATCGTCATGGAGATCAATAAGGATTACCAAAGACAATTTCAAAAAGCTTGATCTTGGAAATGTAGCAGAAGGTACAAGAAGGCTGAGAAACTGGCGAGAACCAGCAGACAGTGCTGGCACCCGGATGGGTAGCAGAAGGAACAAGAGCCAATGGCACTACCGAGGACCAACTGACGGTGCTGGACCACGGTTACTAAGCAGAAGGTACCTGTGCTAAAAAGCACTACCAAGGACCAGCTGACGGTGCTGGACCTCGGATACCGAGATGGAGGCACCTAGGCCAAAGGCTGTGGCGAGAACCAGCAGACAGTGCTGGCACCCGGATGGGTAGCAGAAGGAACAAGAGCCAATGGCACTTCTGAGGACCAACTGACGGTGCTGGACCACGGTTACTAAGCAGAAGGTACCTGTGCTAAAAAGCACTACCAAGGACCAGCTGACGGTGCTGGACCTCGGATACCGAGATGGAGGCACCTAGGCCAAAGGCTGTGGCGAGAACCAGCAGACATTGCTGGCACCCGGATGGGTAGCAGAAGGAACAAGAGCCAATGGCACTACCGAGGACCAACTGACGGTGCTGGACCACGGTTACTAAGCAGAAGGTACCTGTGCTAAAAAGCACTACCAAGGACCAGCTGACGGTGCTGGACTTCAGATACCGAGATGGAGGCACCTAGGCCAAAAGCTCTGGCGAGAACCAGCAGACAGTGCTGGAACCTGGGTGGGTAGCAGAAGGTACCTATTCAAAACAAAGTAGCCAGGCCGCAAGCCGGCCGCAGTTACCGAAACCCACAGTCCTACAGGGGGTCCATGTCCCATTGGCACTACGGATCCAGCCTTCAGTGCCAGTTCCCGCAGCCCACATAGGAGTCACCTAAACTGCAGGCACCGTAGAGTCGGCTAACCCGGCCGCAAGATGACAGGACAACGGATTGGTGGCATAGTGACCTTGACACTACCCGGAAACAGCAGGCGTGCTGAAAACAGGCTGGGCAACAGGGAGTACCCGTGCCAAAGACACTGCCGAGAACCAGCTGACGGTGCTGGAACCCAGATGGGTAGAAAAAGCTACAAGAGCCAATGGCACTACCGAGGAACAGCTGACGTGCTGGACCACGGTTACTAGGCAGGAGGTACCTGTGCTAGAAAGCACTACCAAGGACCAGCTGACGGTGCTGGACCTCGGATACCGAGATGGAGGCACCTAGGCCAAAGGCTCTGGCGAGAACCAGCAGACAGTGCTGGAACCCGGGTGGGTAGCAGAAGGTACCCATTCAAAGCAAAGTAGCCAGGCCGCAAGCCGGCCGCAGTTACCGAAACCCACAGTCCTACAGGGGGTCCATGTCCCATTGGCACTACGGATCCAGCCTTCAGTGCCAGTTCCCGCAGCCCACATAGGAGTCACCTAAACTGCAGGCACCGTAGAGTCGGCTAACCCGGCCGCAAGACGACAGGACAACGGATTGGTGGCATAGTGACCTTGACACTACCCGGAAACAGCAGGCGTGCTGGAACCAGGCTGGGCAACAGGGAGTCCCCGTGCCAAAGACACTGCCGAGCACCAACTGGCGTTGTTGGAGCCCAGGGACAATCATGGTGTAGGCCGAGGCCTACTTGGTGGTAGTTTTAGATTGTTTGTAGGCTACAACAGACTGTCAACGTGCTCCAATTAGGCATCTGTCTCCACTCTGTTTCCAGGATTTCACGTGACCACCAACACCGCCAGTTTATGCGTACAGCAGCCGTCGGCCCAATCCACACGTGTTCCTGTGTTACTGGGATTCTGTAATGTCAGCAGATCCCCTGATGTGTGTCTGCCACTGTCTCCTGCTCTGTCCACATTCCCACCGCTTGCAGTGGGAAGGTGGACAGCGCAGGAGACAGTGCCGGACACATATTGGGGGATCTGCTGACGTTACAGAACCCCAGTAACACAGGAACACGTGTGGAATGCGTGGACGGCAACTGTGAGCAGGAACTGGCGGTGTTGTAGGTCAGGGGAAATACTAGAGACAGAGTGGTGACAGAGGCCAAATCAGAGAATGTTTAAATCTGAAGTAGTTACAATTTGGAGGCAGCAGCAGTTTGCCCTCCACACAGCAGGGGATCAGCTGACGTTACAGAACCCCACTTTCACATGAACGAGTGTGTTTTTCTGTGTGGACAGCACTTCCGAGCACCAACTGGCGTTGTTGGAGCCCAGCGACAATCATGGTGCAGGCCGAAGCCTACTAGGAGCCAGGTGTAAAGCTGAGGTATTTTGACTTTGGAGGGAGCAGGACACTTTGCCCTCCACACAGCAGGGGATCAGCCGACGTTACCGACCCACACTTTCACATGAACGAGTGTGTTTTTCTGTGTGGACAGCACTTCCGAGCAACAACTGACGATGTTGGAGCCCAGGGATAGTCATTTTGTAGGCTGAGGCCTACTTGGAGGCAGTTTAAGATAAGACGTTGTTTGAATTTGGAGGCAGCAGCAGTTTGCCCTCCACACAGCAGGGGATCAGCTGACATTACTGACCCCCACTTTCACATGAACGAGTGTGTTTTTCTGTGTGGACAGCACTTCCGAGCACCAACTAGGGTTGTTGGAGCCCAGGGAGAACCAGGGTGCAGGCCGAGGCCTACTTGGTGGCAGTTTTAGATTGTTTGTAGTCTACAACAGACTGTCAACGTGCTCCAATTAGGCATCTGTCTCCACTCTGTTTCCAGGATTTCACGTGACCACCAACACCGCCAGTTTATGCGTACAGCAGCCGTCTGCCCAATCCACACGTGTTCCTGTGTTACTGGTGTTCTGTAATGTCAGCAGATCCCCTGATGTTTGTCTGCCAATGTCTCCTGCTCTGTCCACTTTCCCACCACTTGCAGTGGGAAGGTGGACAGCGCAGGAGACAGTGCCGGACACACATTGGGGGATCAGCTCACGTTACAGAACACCAGGAACACAGGAACAAGTGTGGAATGCGTGGACGGCAACTGTGAGCAGGAACTGGCGGTGTTGGAGGTCAGGGGAAATACTAGAGACAGAGTGGAGACAGAGGCCAAATCAGAGAATGTTTAAATCTGAAGTAGTTACAATTTGGAGGCAGCAGCAGTTTGCCCTCCACACAGCAGGGGATCAGCTGACGTTACCGAACCCCACTTTCACATGAACGAGTGTGTTTTTCTGTGTGGACAGCACTTCCGAGCACCAACTGGCGTTGTTGGAGCCCAGGGACAATCATGGTGCAGGCCGAAGCCTACTAGGAGCCAGTTGTAAAGCTGAGGTATTTTGACTTTGGAGGGAGGACACTTTGCCCTCCACACAGCAGGGGATCAGCCGACGTTACCGAACCCCACTTTCACATGAACGAGTGTGTTTTTCTGTGTGGACAGCACTTCCGAGCACCAACTAGCGTTGTTGGAACCCAGGGACAATCATGGTGCAGGCCGAGGCCTACTAGGAGCCAGGTGTAAAGCTGAGGTATTTTGACTTTGGAGGGAGCAGGACACTTTGCCCTCCACACAGCAGGGGATCAGCTGACGTTACCGAACCCCACTTTCACATGAACGAGTGTGTTTTTCTGTGTGGACTGCACTTCCGAGCAACAACTGACGATGTTGGAGCCCAGGGATAGTCATTTTGTAGGCTGAGGCCTACTTGGAGGCAGTTTAAGATAAGACATTGTTTGAATTTGGAGGCAGCAGCAGTTTGCCCTCCACACAGCAGGGGATCAGCTGACATTACTGACCCCACTTTCACATGAACGAGTGTGTTTTTCTGTGTGGACAGCACTTCCGAGCACCAACTAGCGTTGTTGGAGCCCAGGGAGAACCAGGGTGCAGGCCGTGGCCTACTTGGTGGCAGTTTTAGATTGTTTGTAGGCTACAACAGACTGTCAACGTGCTCCAATTAGGCATCTGTCTCCACTCTGTTTCCAGGATTTCACGTGACCACCAACACCGCCAGTTTATGCGTACAGCAGCCGTCTGCCCAATCCACACGTGTTCCTGTGTTACTGGGATTCTGTAATGTCAGCAGATCCCCTGATGTGTGTCTGCCACTGTCTCCTGCTCTGTCCACATTCCCACCGCTTGCAGTGGGAAGGTGGACAGCGCAGGAGACAGTGGCGGGCACATATTGGGGGATCTACTGACGTTACAGAACCCCAGTAACACAGGAACACGTGTGGAATGCGTGGACGGCAACTGTGAGCAGGAACTGGCGGTGTTGGAGGTCAGGGGAAATACTAGAGACAGAGTGGAGACAGAGGCCAAATCAGAGAATGTTTAAATCTGAAGTAGTTACAATTTGGAGGCAGCAGCAGTTTGCCCTCCACACAGCAGGGGATCAGCTGACGTTACCGAACCCCACTTTCACATGAACGAGTGTGTTTTTCTGTGTGGACAGCACTTCCGAGCACCAACTGGCGGTGTCGGAGCCCAGGGAAAATCAGGTAGTAGGCCGAGGCCTACTTGGAGCCAGGTGTAAATCTGAGGTTGTTTGACTGTGGAGGGAGCAGGACACTTTGCCATACACACAGCAGGGGATCAGCTGACATTACCGAACCCCACTTACACATGAGCGAGTGTTTTGTCTGTGCAGACAGCACTTCTGAGCACCAACTGGCGGTGTCGGAGCCCAGGGAAAATCAGGTAGTAGGCCGAGGCCTACTTGGTGGCAGTTTGCGATTGTTTCTAGACTACTACTAACTGTCAACGTACTCCAATTAGGCCTCTGTCTTCACTCTGTTTCGAGTATTTCCTCTGGCTTCCAACCACGCCAGTTGCTGCTCTGAAATACCGTCTGCACAACCCACACTTGTTCCTGTGCTACTGGGGTTCTGTAACAGCAGCTTCTCCCTAGAGGTGAGTCAGGCAATGTCTCCTGCTCTGTCCACATTTCCACTACAAGTAGTGGGAATGTAGACAAAGCAGGAGACATTGCCGTGCTCAACTCTGGAGATGAGCAGATGTTACAGGACCCAGGTACCACAGGAACAAGTGTGGATTGTGCAGACGGCACTTGAGAGCAGAAACAGGCGGTGTTGTAGGCCGGAGGAAATACTCAAAACAGAGTGGAGACAGAGGGCAAATCAGAGAACATATTAAATCAGAGGTAGTCAGAAGTTGTAGGCAGCAGGAGAGTTTGCCGTACACACAGCAGGGGATCAGCTGACGTTACCGAACCCCACTTACACATGAGCGAGTGTTTTGTCTGTGCAGACAGCACTTCTGAGCACCAACTGGCAGTGTCGGAGCCCAGGGAAAATCAGGTAGTAGGCCGAGGCCTACTTGGAGCCAGGTGTAAATCTGAGGTTGTTTGACTGTGGAGGGAGCAGGACACTTTGCCACACACACAGCAGGGGATCAGCTGACGTTACCGAACCCCACTTACACATGAGCGAGTGTTTTGTCTGTGCGGACAGCACTTCTGAGCACCAACTGGCGGTGTCGGAGCCCAGGGAAAATCAGGTAGTAGGCCGAGGCCTACTTGGTGGCAGTTTGCGATTGTTTCTAGACTACTACTAACTGTCAACGTACTCCAATTAGGCCTCTGTCTTCACTCTGTTTTGAGTATTTCCTCTGGCTTCCAACCACGCTAGTTGCTGCTCTGAAATGACGTCTGCACAACCCACACTTGTTCCTGTGTTACTGGGGTTCTGTAACAGCAGCTTCTCTCTAGAGGTGAGTCAGGCAATGTCTCCTGCTCTGTCCACATTTCCACTACAAGTAGTGGGAATGTAGACAAAGCAGGAGACATTGCCGTGCTCAACTCTGGAGATGAGCAGATGTTACAGGACCCAGGTACCACAGGAACAAGTGTGGATTGTGCAGACGGCACTTGAGAGCAGAAACAGGCGGTGTTGTAGGCCGGAGGAAATACTCAAAACAGAGTGGAGACAGAGGGCAAATCAGAGAACATATTAAATCAGAGGTAGTCAGAAGTTGTAGGCAGCAGGAGAGTTTGCCGTACACACAGCAGGGGATCAGCTGACGTTACCGAACCCCACTTACACATGAGCGAGTGTTTTGTCTGTGCGGACAGCACTTCTGAGCACCAACTGGCGGTGTCGGAGCCCAGGGAAAATCAGGTAGTAGGCCGAGGCCTACTTGGTGGCAGTTTGCGATTGTTTCTAGACTACTACTAACTGTCAACGTACTCCAATTAGGCCTCTGTCTTCACTCTGTTTTGAGAATTTCCTCTGGCTTCCAACCACGCTAGTTGCTGCTCTGAAATGCCGTCTGCACAACCCACACTTGTTCCTGTGTTACTGGGGTTCTGTAACAGCAGCTTCTCCCTAGAGGTGAGTCAGGCAATGTCTCCTGCTCTGTCCACATTTCCACTACAAGTAGTGGGAATGTAGACAAAGCAGGAGACATTGCCGTGCTCAACTCTGGAGATGAGCAGATGTTACAGGACCCAGGTACCACAGGAACAAGTGTGGATTGTGCAGACGGCACTTGAGAGCAGAAACAGGCGGTGTTGTAGGCCGGAGGAAATACTCAAAACAGAGTGGAGACAGAGGGCAAATCAGAGAACATATTAAATCAGAGGTAGTCAGAAGTTGTAGGCAGCAGGAGAGTTTGCCGTACACACAGCAGGGGATCAACTGACGTTACCGAACCCCACTTACACATGAGCGAGTGTTTTGTCTGTGCGGACAGCACTTCTGAGCACCAACTGGCGGTGTTGGAGCCCAGGGAAAATCAGGTAGTAGGCCGAGGCCTACTTGGTGGCAGTTTGTGATTGTTTCTAGACTACTACTAACTGTCAACGTACTCCAATTAGGCCTCTGTCTTCACTCTGTTTTGAGTATTTCCTCTGGCTTCCAACCACGCTAGTTGCTGCTCTGAAATGCCGTCTGCACAACCCACACTTGTTCCTGTGTTACTGGGGTTCTGTAACAGCAGCTTCTCCCTAGAGGTGAGTCAGGCAATGTCTCCTGCTCTGTCCACATTTCCACTACAAGTTGTGGGAATGTAGACAAAGCAGGAGACATTGCCGTGCTCAACTCTGGAGATGAGCAGATGTTACAGGACCCAGGTACCACAGGAACAAGTGTGGATTGTGCAGACGGTACTTGAGAGCAGAAACAGGCGGTGTTGTAGGCCGGAGGAAATACTCAAAACAGAGTGGAGACAGAGGGCAAATCAGAGAACATATTATATCAGAGGTAGTCAGAAGTTGTAGGCAGCAGGAGAGTTTGCCGTACACACAGCAGGGGATCAGCTGACGTTACCGAACCCCACTTACACATGAGCGAGTGTTTTGTCTGTGCGGACAGCACTTCTGAGCACCAACTGGCGGTGTCGGAACCCAGGGAAAATCAGGTAGTAGGCCGAGGCCTACTTGGAGCCAGGTGTAAATCTGAGGTTGTTTGACTGTGGAGGGAGCAGGACACTTTGCCATACACACAGCAGGGGATCAGCTGACGTTACCGAACCCCACTTACACATGAGCGAGTGTTTTGTCTGTGTGGACAGCACTTCTGAGCAACAACGGGCGTTGCTGTAGCCCAGGAAATAAAGTTCAGGTCATAGAAACATGAACACAACAGGAGACCTGGATCCTGTTGCCAGCCAATTATTTATTCTGGAAGAGGACTGGCAAATTCAGGTGAGATCCAGGCCTTGTTCATTTTCACAAAAGTAAGCCGGTCAACATTATCGGCGGATAGTCGCGTGCGACGGTCTGTTACCACACCACCTGCAGCACTAAAGACACGTTCCGATAATACACTGGCAGCAGGGCAAGCCAGCACCTCCAATTCATACTGGCTAAGCTCTGGCCATGTATCCAGCTTAGAGACCCAATACTTGAACGGGGAAGAGCCGTCTGGGAGAACACTAACAGGGCACGACAAGTAGTCTGTCACCATCTGACGGAAACGTTGCCTCCTGCTGACTGGAGCCGTCTGTGATGGTGTAGCCGTTTGTGGCGGTCCCACAAAACTTTTCCACATTTGGGCCATACTGGCCTTGCCTTGTCCTGCGGCACTGCCTCTGCTACCTCTTTGTGCAGAGCTTCCTCCACTGCCTCTACCCACATGGCTGCTTTGAAAAGCACTACCAGCAACACTTGTGGGGGGAATGGAGAACATGATGGCCTGCACAAGTGTTTCTTGGTACTCCCGCATTTTTCGCTCCCGGTTCAACTGTGGTATGAGGCTTTGTAAGTTGTCCCGGTAGCGAGGATCTAGGAGGGTGTACACCCAATAATCAGCCGTGTGGAGAATGTTGGCGATGCGGCGGTCATTTAACAAGCACTGCAGCATGAAATCAACCATGTGCTGCAGACTGCCAACTGGACCGGAAACACTGTCCCCAGCTTGAGGCAGCATCTCTGCCTGCTCAGCATCACCCCACCCTCGCTGTACACACTGACTACTAGAGCCTTGTGTACCTCCCTCCTCTGGAGAGATGTGTTCCTCCTCCTCCATTGACTCCTCGTCATCCTCCTCACTAAGTGTCCCCTGCCTGGGCCTTTGTGTGGAAGCACGTTGCGCAGACTTGCCAGAAGCAGATGGCTTTTCTGACTGCTCATCCTCGACCTCTTCAAAAACCTCCTCACTTAGTGCTTGTAAGTTTTTTTGAAGCAGACAGATGAGGGGGACAGTCATGCTGATTAGTGCATCATCTGCACTGGCCATCCGCGTGGAGTCATTGAAGGCACGCAAAACTTGGCAGATGTCCCTCATAGTGGCCCACTCAGTGGTGGTGAAGTGTGTCCGGCGCACAGTGCGACTTGTTTGCGCCTGATGCAGCTGGTACTCCATTACTGCTGCCTGCTGCTCACACAACCGCTCCAACATATGTAACGTTGAATTCCACCTGGTGGGGAGGTCACATATGATGCGATGTTCTGGCAGGCGGAATCAGCGTTGCAGAGATACAATGCGCGATCTTGCCATGCTGGAACGCCGCAAGTGAGCACACTCTAGGCGAACCTTGTGCAGCAGTGCATCAAGATCCGGATAGTCCCTCAGAAAGCTCTGCACGACCAAATTGAGCACGTGTGCCAGACATGGTATGTGAGTGAGGTTGCCTAGGCCCAGAGCTGCCACTAGATTTCGGCCATTGTCACTCACTACCAAACCTGGCTGGAGATTCACTGGCACAAACTACACATTGCTCTCCTGCTTGATGGCATTCCAGAGCTCCTGTGCTGTGTGGCTCCGATTCCCCAAAGAAATTAATTTAAGGACGGCCTGTTGACGTTTGGCCACACCTGTGCTCATATCTGGCCTAACAGGCTCACGCAGTGCTGATTCCGAGGAACTAGAGTAGGAGGAGGACTCAATATGTACAGACTGCATTCCTGCAATCCTTGAAGTTGGCAGAATATGTACAGAGCCACTCTCCAGATCTGTACCCGGCTCCACAACATTGACCCAATGGGCAGTGAGGGAAAGGTATCGTCCCTGTCCATGGCTACTGGTCCACGCATCGGTGGTCAGGTGGACCTTGCTACTGACGGCATTTAGTAGCGCATTTTTAATTTTTCCCTCCACATGCTTTTGCAGGGCAGGGACAGCTTGCCTGCTGAAATAAAAGCGGCTGGGCACATCGTATTGTGGAACTGCCAATGACATAAAGTTCCGGAAGGTGTCAGTGTCCACCAGCCTGAATGACAGCATCTCAAGGGCCAGTAGTTTGGCAATGCCGGCATTTAGAGCCAGTGCTCGGGGATGGTTTGCCAAGTATGGCCGCTTTTTCTCCCATGCCTGTGCTACCGATTGCTGGTGAGTGGCCTGGGAGTGTGCTGATGACTGCGAACGTGGTTCAGTGGGTGGAATTTCACTGGGTCTCTGGACAACAGTGGCAGTGGTCCTTCCATGGCGTTCCAGTGAGGAAGCCGAACCAGCTGTGTGTGAGCTGGAGGAAGGGGCCCCAACACGAGCTGAAGAGGTGGTAGGTGCTGCTGAAGGTTGGCCTACATCTTCAGTGTGTCTGTGTAACTCCACCTCGTGCTTGGTACGCACATGTTTCCACATATTTGTGGTATTGAGGTTGGTCACATTTTTCCCTCGTTTCACTTTCTGATGACACAGCTTGCATTTGACAAAGCAAATGTCATCTGCAACTGTGTCAAAAAAAGACCACGCACTGCAAGTCCTGGGAGCGCCCGTTTTGTGTTTTGGAAGAGGATTGCTCCTCACGGGTGCCAAAGTGGAGGCTACAGGCAACCAAGTCTGCCCCCGCCCTCTCCCTCCTCTTTTGGCCGTTCGGGGAATCTCTTCCTCAGAGCTGCTCCCACCACCTTCCTGTGGCTGACGCCATGATGGGTCAAGGACCTCATCATCTCCACTCCCCTCTTCAAGCACCGGCTGGTCCTGGGTTGTCTCACCAGCACCGTACGCACCAGAAATTGGCAACTGAGTCTCATCATCATCAGATGAGCACTGAGGTGTGCTGACAATAGGCACTGGCCCACCCGCCTCTTCAGATTCAGAGGGACAAAGCAGTTGCGCATCACTGCATACTCCATCTTCTTCACGCTCTAGAATGCTGCTTGGCTGGCCACCTCTTTCCAAGCCAACAGATTCTGAGAACAGAAGTAAAGATTGAGATGGCTCCTGTCCAGGGCTCTCAGACTGCCTGGGCAATTTGGCAGGTGGTGAAGAGACAGATGGTTGCTCTTCAGTGCTCTGGCCTTGGGAGGATGCGGAAGTCATTGAAGTGGATGCGTTAGCTGCCATCCATCCGACAACTGCTTCAATTTGTTCGTCACGCAGCAGTGGGGTACGGCGAGGTCCTACAAAGCTGCGCATGAAGGACTGTTGCCTGGTAAAAGTGGGGGATGCCGGGTCACTGGTGGCCGCAGCAGACACCGAATCCCCACGTCCTCTCCCTGCTGAATCCCCCCGTCCTCTCCCTGCTGAAACTCCACGGCCACGACCACGTGCCTTACTCCCTGCCTTCTTCATCTTGGTAGACTGATAAAGATAGGCAGAAAAGTAAAAAAGGGGTGGCTTAGTGTTCTTATTCCTGAACACCTGCTAACCAGTATAAGAAACACTAATTTGGCTAAGAGTGTGTGTACTACACTTTAATATGATCTAATGTGGCCTAGACAACTGTAAAGTGGAGTGTTTGGTGAACTTTATTTCCTTTTTTTGGGGGGGGGGAAAGGAAAGGATGTGACCAAAGTTTGAAAGCTATAGTATCACAAACTTTTTGGAGCGATTACAATGCAGGAAGCTAACCTACAATGCAATTGATGAGGCTCCAAAAAATAGGGTGACACTAGCCTGGCTGGCCCTGAAGGGCACAAGCCAGCAACAAGGCTCCTCTATCTAATCCTATATAGTGTTTGCAACCAACCAATGACAATGGATGCGGTTGGAAGCACACTAATATAGGAGCAAAAATCTGGCTAAATTAGCTGCAAAAAAAGGACTATGTATGAGGCAGTGACGCACACTGAGCGGACTACAGCTAGTGGTGGCTGTAGAACACACTGCAACGTGAACTGCACTCACACACAGAGAGACCTATCAGATAGCCAAAAACAGTGCAGAGAAATGGGCTATAGCACTGAAAGGCTGCTGAAAGGCTCCGCTGTCCACTCCTTTAGTGTTTGCAACCAACGTATATGGATACGTATGGAAGCACACTATACAGGAGAAAAAAAAAGCAGCAATAAAAGAAAAATGTGTATGAGGCAGAGACACACGCTGGGCGGCCTACAAGCAGACTTGCCTGCAGGACACACTACACAGCGTGGGTCTGCACTCACACAGCCCTTGCAGACAGCTGTGAAAACAGCGCTGCTAGGGAAAAGCAAGCTACAGTGGTGGTTTATGTAGCCTGGGTTAAGCACTATATGTTTTGTGGAATCGCTATTTCTAACTGTCCCTCACAGTCTTCAACGGCAGCCTGTCCCTAACTGAATTCACAGCAGAGTGACCAGAAATGGCGGCTGCAGCGCTTTTTATAGTGCATCATGACATCATTTCAGCAGCCAATCACAGCCATGCCAGTAGTTAACATGCCTACATGCCTAACAGGATGTGCCCACACTTCTGAGGATCCCCATTGGCTGAATCAAATTGAGCGGGCTCCTAGCATTATGGGAACTTCCGATTCCGGTATTCGATATGAAAATAGTATCGGAACTAAGTATCGGAATTCCGATACAGCTAATATCGGCCGATACCCGATACTTGCGGTATCGGAATGCTCAACACTACTTGCTACATGATCGTTGGTGACCTGTCAAACAGGCAGACTCACCAGCGATCAGGACCAGCAAGGACACTGGTATCCAAGGTAAATATCGGGTAACTAAGCGAGCGTGTCGCTTAGTTATCCGCTGTGTACCTTTGATACCTGCATGCTCGCGCAGGGAGCTGGTATCTAAGGTACACAGCGGGTAACTAAGCGCACGCGTCACTTGGTTACCCACTGTATACCTTGGTTACCAGCTCCCAGCGTGAGCACGCAGGTATCTAAGGTACATAGTTGGTAACTAAGTGACGTGCACGCTTAGTTACCCGATATTTACCTTGGATACCAGCTCCCAGCGTCTGTTTACTGCGCTGGGAGCTTGCTGATCGTTGCTCTCCCGCTGCCACACGCAGCGGGAGACCAACAATCAAAAAATGGCCCAGGATATTGCTGCACGATCAGCGATACCTGGCGGGGGGGTAGCCGTTGATACGTGTCACACACAGCGAAATCGCTGCTGTGTCACAAAATCAGCGATCTCACTGTGTGTGACGGGTTCTTAAGAATCTCATGTTCAGTTTTGTAAATGTTTGCTTAGCCACAATAGATCAATGACAAGCAGGTAACTACTTCAGTTTAACATCATATTAGATTAAAATCACAGCCAATTCACTGAAACAGAAAAGCAACCCTCTCAAACTATTGAATGGGGTGGGTTCGTGGCGGTGTTGCTATTGCTGGTGGATCACCCCCAGGGCTGTGGGGTTACTCGGTACTGGGCCGGTGTCTCAGAGGGAGGTGTCGCGGTGGCCGCGACCCGGTCCGTGGCACTGGGCATCCAATGTAAAATGGGTGGAATGAAATAGTTAAGTTTATAGTTTATAGGTAGGTAGTTTGTGACGCCACCTGTGGTGCTCGGCAAGGAAGTTGTTAAGACGACGCTAGGGTGCAGATCCTCTTGGACAGATGGTGGGGCGCAGCAAAGATGTAATAGCTCTCCACAGGCAGAGCTGTAGTCCCAGGGCAGTAGTAATAGATGTTGAGGTAGATGGTGTAGTGTTAGGCTAAGTGCACACATTGCAGAAAATGTCTGCTCAAAAACCTGAAACCTTCCCAGAAACCGCACCTATTTTTCCACGGAGGTTTTTGCGTGTTTTTTTGCGCGGTTTTGATGCATTTTTGATGCTTTTTTCCGCAGCGGTTTCAAACCGCATGGAAGAAGCCAAAACCATGGAAAAATCTGCAAAATTAATTAGCATGCTGCGGTTTTTACCGCGATGCGTTTTTTTCGCGGTAAAGAACGCATCAATGTGCACAAAAAGTGCAAAATGCATAGAAATGACTGGGAATCTTATTTTTAGCGGTTTTATGGCGGTTTTATAGTGAAAACTGCGGTAAAAACGCTAAAAAACCGCTGTGTGTGAACACAGCCTTAGGCACAGAGATGTAGACGTGCAGAGAGGGTTGGAGCAGGAGAAAGGCAATGACACAGCTGAATGCAGTTCCAAATCTTTTACTCACGGTTCTGGTACAGACAGGTGCCCGCTTCAATGCTGCAGCTTCCCGGTCAGGGACTCAGCCAACTCTCAGGCAGATGGAAATAAACCCTTGCAACACTCCCTTTTGTGTGCCTGTTCTAAACGTCTCCTTTGTAGTGCTAATCTGAAGTACTTGCAGTTCTGAATTACACTCAAGTGCCTCCTTCTTGATGTTACTTAAATTCCACTCGTATGACAAGTGGCTGTAGCCTGCTTCGGGGACTCCAACAATCATGTCCCGGCTCACACATAGGTTGCCACTGTGTCTTCAAGTCTTTGGTGGGAATAGAGCGGTCTCAACTCCTATTCCTCTGGTTTCTGCTGCAGGATCATTAGTATCACAAACAGCCTCGGATACTGGTGCCCGTCCTTGGCGCAATGAACTTAGGGAAAGGCTCTGCACTAGCCCTCGTCCCCAGTCTCACTCCTCCTCACGTTCTGTTCTTATCTATCTTCCATCTGAACAACTGATCTTTCTTCCTTCTCTTCCCTTGCCAACAGCTCCAACTTACAGGAAGCTGCTGCAACCATGTTCTCTCTCTATCTCTCCGCCAGGGATTATCACAGTCGAGAGTTCTCCTCTCCGCTCCCCCCTGCGGGGAACTTCTGCCTTCCTCCCCCTCTCAGTGGATTCTGCCCTAACTTCCTCTCGGCTTTCCCCTCTTAGTGTCTCTAAGCTCCACCCACCACCCAGCACTCTTCATGAACTAAAACAGCTGCCATAAAGGGTGCTCTGCTGTTCTAAGGTGTCTGTGCTGGATGCAGGTGTTGGAGTCTGGTCAGGTGTTACCATCTTACCTGGGAAGTGTGACACTACACCTCAGGAGGAGGTGCAGTACCTCTGTGGTGTCTGAACCCTCAGGGGTGCCACACTGGCATCTGTCCATGCCACAACCCACACAAACAACAGCGGTTACCCAGAGTTTCACACAGGTAAAGCTAGAGTTTGAGTTATCTTCCTCTCTGAAGAGACAATTTGCATATTAAGTTTCCCAGAGGAGCATGCATGGTCTCCTCACTATGACATGCTAAGCTTGGCGTGTCACACTCCACAAGAAGAAACATTACCTCTTAGAACATAGGAGGTGTTACAGAACCCCGCAGCACACCGAATAAGAGATGTATGCTCTTAATGCAGCAACCGACCAGCTGTGACCCCCTGGGCAGAGGTAAACAAGATATCCCACTGCTGCCATCAGTGTAACGGGATCTTCTGTGCTGTAATACCTCTTACATTACCACCCTGTGTTTCAGGAGGTCTACTCTGCTTTTCCTGCCATTCAGGATGAACAATGCCCCTGCGACCTTCCAGAGGCTGGCTGACCGGCTTCTGGATGGTCTCCAGGACTATGCTTGTGCCTACCTGGATGATATCGCCATCTACAGCGCGACATGGGATGAGAATCTAAATCACCTAAAGACCGTATTGGACAGGATTCACAAGGCCGGAATCACCTTGAACCCCAACAAGTGTCACGTGGGCAAAGCAGAGGTTCAGTAATTAGGACATTGGGTGGGAAGTGGGAAACAGCGACCAGAACCAGCAGAGATTGAGGCCATAGCCAAAAGGCCCACCCCACGCACTAAAACCCAGGTCATGGCGTTTCTAGGGCTAGCAGGGTATTATAGGAAATGTGTCCCCAATTACAGCAGCGTAGCCAAGCCCCTCACTGAACTGACCCATAAGAACCTCCCCCGCCAGGTAACCTGGACCCACAAATACCCCGGTATTGGCCGCACCTGATCCAACTAAACGTTTCCTGGTTCACACAGCTGCTTCTATGCTTGGATTGGGGGCAGTGCTGAGCCAAGTCGGGCTGGACAGTCAAGACCACTCGGTAGCTTACCTGAGTGGGAAACTATTGCCCCGTGAAGTAAGCTATGCGGCCATCAAGAAGGAGTGCCTGGCAGTAGTATGGGCACTCAAGAAGTTACAGCCATATTTGTATGGACGACAGTTTTCCCTCTTAATGGACCCTAATCCCCTAGTGTGGCTTAATCGGGTCTTTGGAGACAACGCCAGATTATTGCGGTGAAGTTTAGCCCTACAACCTCTAGACTTCACCATCCACTACAGACCCGGCAAACAAAATGGTAATGCCGATGGACTAAGTCGACAAACGGAACTTGTACCAACCCCATAGACTTCGGTCCTCCCCCAAGCCGATCCGTTAAGGTGTATATTAAGGTGTGTATGCCGATCGCGTCGCTGAAAAGGGGGAGCCGTGTTACAGAACCCCCCAGCACACCGAATAGGAGATGTATGCCCTTAATGCAGCAACCAACCGGCTGCGACCCCCTGGGCAGAGGTAAGCAAGATATCCCACTTCTGATCTCCCCCCACCTTTGTAAAGGTACTGTCACACTAAGTGATATTGCTAGCAATATCGCAATAACTTGTGACGTTATAGCGATATTGCAAGCGACATCGCTGTGTCTGATACTTACCTACGACCCGCTCCCCCGCTGGTTATCGCTGACCGCGCGAGATCATCCAGGACTGTTTCTCGTCATCAGCTTCCTGCGGCGCTTCCTGTGGAGAGACGAGCGACAAGCGTGGAGCCGGGCGGGAGGACGCAGGATCGCCTAGTGTGACAGGTAAGGAGCGACCCCCATCCCCAGCGATGTCGCTGGTGAGATCTGCCTGTGTGGCAGCTCACTAGCAACCACTTAGCGATGTACCAGCGATCCTGACTGCGTCATATCGCTGGTCGGGATTGTTGGTACATCGCTAAGTGTGACAGTACCTTTAATCCCATGGCTATTGTAATGTATGTCTGGCGTCTTAATTGGAGCCTGTTATCTACTGGCACGACACACATTGATTGTCCTGCCCTCTGTATGCATATATATTCTGAGACCGATGAGTAAAATGTTGTCATACTGGAAATACATGGAGTAGCAGTGATCTTTTATATGTTCCCATGTTACAAAGCCTTTCGAGCCAGCACCCTTCATTCAGAAGTGAGGAAAAGCAGAGTGGACCTCCTGAAACACGAGGTGGTAATGTAAGAGCTATTACAGCACAGAAGACCCCGTTACCCGAGGCTTATTTGTCTTCTCTCAGCACTGCCACGGCTTCAACTTCCAGTATCAATGCCATTGGTCTGCTTACTTATGAGGGGGGAGGCTGATTGGAGACAGTATACACTGTTGAATATCTCCTCCCATCCACATGCCCCTTTCTGGCTGCCTTATATTATACTCTGCAACACTAGAACATTCCAGCTTTCCAGTAATACCTGTACAATTGAAAGGGCGGCAGTGTGTACTTTAATTAATTAATGGGGAATAGTGCATATTTTAGTTTAGTTAGTGAGGGGCATAGTACAGTTGTTTATAGTTCTTACTTTACAGTAATTTGTTGGGTAAAAGTAGTACTAGTAGTACTATTTAGTCCACTAAGGCTTGGTTTCGGAAAAAGTCCTGGAAGATTCTGCAGTGTTCATTTCCTAACTTGAATCTTATAGAAAATATTTGATTTGAAGAAGGAAATTGCAGCATGCAAACATAAGAACATTAGTGATAATGAGAACATTGTCATGAATGATCTAGCTATGTATTGCATCACTTTATACTTGACATGAAAATGTTCAGTAATTATGAGAGTGCACAAGTCAGGAACTGTAGCCTTTGGTGTTGAATTTGGAGAAACGAGGTAATTGCTGGGGAGGGAGCACAGCATTTATTATAAATAAAGGTTGGCATTGCAGTTTGTATTATAATTATTTTCTGGGTCCAGAAGCACAGTATCCACAGACATAACTATGTAAGTAGGTGCTGAGATGCAGTACGCAGAGATTGCAGAGCAGTACGGTATAACAATACTATATATTCTTTTAACAGAAAAAGATAAAGTAATCTCCTCGCAGGGAGTTGATAGGCAGTAGCAGAGAGCTATTAGAAGAACAAGGGTTAAATGAAATAAGCAAAACGAGTGCAACAGTCTAAGTTTCAAACAACACTTATTGTAGTTCCTGATGGAGTCCTTAGTCCACATCCGATGGGGGTAGTAGTACCGGCAACGGCCGGTGTAGGATCCTCATATGGGGTTCAAAGTTAACAATCCAACTTCTGGCGGCAGCGGGGGTTCTTCGGTTTTACCCGCTGAGCCCCTAGTCCATAAGCCCGCGCAATGAAAGTGGGAAAAGCTGCGGAGCAAAAGAGTAAAGCTCTCCACAAGGTTCCTCGTGGCACATGTCTCTCTGAGCAGCTGCTGTCACCTGAATGGCTGCTCTGCATGGCTCTGCTCGGTGTTCACTTCTCTGTGCTAGCCAAAGTGAGGCTCGCTGCAGTAGTATCTGTGCCACACAGGTGCCACTGTGTGTCTGTCAGCAATGGGGGACGCACCTCAGGGTTCTGCAGCGGGCCCTCACTGCTCTCCGTGCAAGCGTTGCACTCTGCTTAGCTGGCTCAGTGGCCCGTATGTGAAAGCACTGCCACAGTTCTGCCCCGCGCTTTCTCTCATACTGCGGAGTGTGCCGTACGCATGCCTCTGCCCTCGCTGCCGGTGGGAAACTCACTGTTTCTTCGCTCGCTTTCTCCTCACGACCTGGCATAGTCATGCCAACTCTTCCTGGGTCATGGGGCCTGTCCTGTCCCCTATTCTTTCCCCTGGGCAACATGGGACGCAGTTCAGCAGTTCCGGTCCCAGCATGATGCAGGCCCCTGCAGCCTGGTCTTCCTCCTTACAACTGACATTAAGGAAAGAGAGTGCACATAGGGCGATAAAGGTGATTTTTTGGGTGACAATACACTGTTAGTGCACTCACCTTTACAGGTTGTGAACAGTCACAACCCCTTGCAGAATGTAAAAGGAACCAGTGGTCTCTGCAGACTCCCGTAGATACCAATGTCACAAAAGGAGGAAGAAAAAGACCGGGTTTTTCAATGTATCCATGCTGACCACACAAGGACAGGATTATTCTTCAAAGTTTTATTGTGCCGACACATTTCGTGGCAGATTTGTTAATATTAACAGTTAATATTTTAGGGAAGAATACAGTAGAGGTAATGAGAGATACAAGTGCATGTATACTAACGCCAGAAGCCTTACCAACGAAATGGAGGAATTATAATTAATTTTGTTGGAACATGTAATCTGGAATCATCTGAAAATGAAAATGTAGAGTCCCTGTGGGTAGAGATAAGGGGAGGGTGAAAAAATAATAAACTACTGATAGGGGTTTGTTATAAGTCTCCAAAAATAATGGAAGCAATGGAGAATATCCTCGTAAAGCAAATATATGAAGCAGCGACTCAAGGAGAAGTCATTATTATGGGGGACTTCAACTACCCTGAAATACATTGGGGAACCGAAACCTGCAGTTCCAGCAAAGGTAATAGGTTTTTGACAACTATGAGAGACAATTACCTTTCACAACTGGTTCAGGACTCAACAAGAGGGGGGGCACTGCTAGACCTAATATTAACCAACAGGCCAGACCGCATATCAAATATACAGGCTGAGGGTCACCTGGGTAATAGTGATCACAAAATAATACGTTTTCATGTATCCTTCAATAAGATGTGTAGTAGAGGGGTTACAAGGACACTAAACTTCAGGAAAGCAAATTTCCAACGGATGAGAGATGATCTTGGTGCAATTAACTGGGACGATATCCTGAGACATAAAAATACATAAAGAAAATGGGAGACGTTTATTAGCATTCTGAATAGGACCTGTGCACAATATATACCTTATGGGAATAAACATGCTAGAAATAGGAGGAAACCACTATGGCTAAATAGAGCTGTAAGGGGTGCAATAAGAGATAAAAATAAAGCATTTAGAGAATTAAAGCAAGTAGGTAGTGATGAGGCATTAAATAAATACAGGAGATTAAATAAATTCTGTAAAAAGCAAATCAAGACAGCAAAGATTGAGACAGAGAGACTCATTGCCAGAGAAAGTAAAAATAATCCCAAAATATTCTTTAACTACATAAATAGTAAGAAACTTAAAAATGATAGTGCTGGCCCACTTAAAAATAGTCTGGGTGAAACGGTGGATGAGGATGAGGAAAAAAACAATATGCTAAATGACTTTTTTTCAACAGTATTTACACAAGAAAATCCCATGACAGACAACATGATCAGTGATAACAAAAAATCTCCATTAAATGTCACCTGCTTAAGCCAGCAGGAAGTATGGCAGTGTCTAAAAATCACTAAAATTGACAAATCCCTGGGCCCGGATGGGACACACCCCCGAGTACTGCAGGAATTAAGTACATTCATGGATGGACCATTATTTTTAATCTTTAAATATTTCATAATAGCAGGATCTGTACCACGGAACTGGGGTATAGCAAATGTGGTGCCAATATTCAAAAAGGGGACAAAAACTGAACTCGTAAATTATAGGCCAGTGAGCTTAACCTCAACTGTGGGTAAAATCCTGGAGGGTTTTCTAAGGGATACTATACTGGAGTATCTGGAGAAGAATAACCTCATGACCCAATATCAACATGGGTTTACAAGGGACTGTTCCTGTCAGACTAATCTGATAAGCCTTTATGAAGAGGTAAGTTCCGGACTGGACCAAGGAAATGCAGTGGATGTGGTGTATATGGACTTTTCAAAAGCTTTTGATATGGTGCCACACAATAGGTTGATACATAAAATGAGAACAATGGGGATAGGGGAAAATATGTGTAAGTGGGTAAAGAACTGGCTCAGGGATAGGAAGCAAAGGGTGGTTATTAACCCCTTAACCCCCAAGGGTGGTTTGCACGTTCATGACCATGCCAATTTTTACAATTCTGACCACTGTCCCTTTATGAGGTAATAACTCTGAAACGCTTCGATGGATCCTGGTGATTCTGACAATGTTTTCTCGTGACATATTGTACTTCATGGTAGTGGTAAAATTTCATTCAAATAACTTGCGTTTATTTGTGAAAAAATGGAAATTTGGCAAAAAATTTTAAAATTTCGCAATTTTCCAACTTTGAATTTTTATGCCCTTAAATCACAGAGATACGACACATAAAAACCTTAATAAGTAACAATTCCCACATGTTTACTTTACATGAGCACAATTTTGGAACCAAAATTTTTTTTTGTTAGGAAGTTATAAGGGTTAAAAGTTGACCAGCGATTTCTCATTTTTGCAGCACCATTTTATTTTTACGGACCACATCACATTTGAAGCCACTTTGAGGGGTCTACATGATAGAAAATACCCAAAAGTGACACCATTCTAAAAATTGCACCCCTTAAGGTGCTCAAAACCACATCAAGAAGTTTATTAACCCTTCAGGTGCGTCACAGGAATTTTTTGAATATTTAAAAAAAATGAACTTTTAACTTTTTTTCACAAAAAAATACTTCAGATTCAATTTTTTTTATTTTACCAAGGGCAACAGGAGAAATTGGACTGCAAAAGTTATTGTGCAGTTTGTCCTGAGTACGCTGATACCTGATATGTGGGGGGGAACCACTGTTTTGGCTCATGGCAGAGCTCAGAAGGGAAGGAGCGCCCAAGGAACTTGACTAGATATGTGGTGAGAACTTTGAACCCACATGGGCTTCACAGAAGTTTATAATGTACAGCGGTACAATTAAAAAATCTTTTTTTTTCCACAAAAATGATCTTTTCACCCCCAATTTTTATTTTTCCAAGGGTAACTGTTATGAGCTCATTTTCTCCTTCACCTTTGATGTCCGCTGAACTCCCTTTACTGGTGAAAGGAGGTAGTGAAATTGATTTGGATGGGAAAAACCTGTCATCTGAACAGGTGGAGTGTGATTGGACATCTGGAATCTCTGAGTGGATATAAGGCCGCTGACGACCTGCTGGGTTGCTGGTGATCCTCTCTGCTCTGAGCTCTGGCCTCCAGTTTAGTCCTGTCTACTAAAGCTAAGTTTTTGCTCTGCCATTGTTCCATGAGATTTTGTCTGGTTTACTTAGTGTTTGTGTTCAGCCAGCCCTGGTTGGGACTGGATGAACTCCATTTTTGTTTCTGATCAGTTGATCTCTTTGCTCTGTTTTCAGAATATACCTGAGTGCTGATATAGTGATTTTGAAGTCTAGTGACTTCAGGGCCTTTTCTATCAGATGTGTTGGACATTATTTTTGGCAGGGTTTTTGCGTGATTGCAGACAGTTGCTTTTCTTTCCTGTCCTATCTAGTTAGTGAGGGCCCCATCGTTTGCTCAGCCTGTATTTCTGTCTGTGTTTGTGTTTTCATCTGTTTTCACCGTCAATACATGTTGGGGACTGTCTATTGCTTTGGGGTCTACTCTGGGGCAGTTTAGATTTCCCCTTTCTTTCTTTAGGTTTATTTAGTTCTCCGGCTGTGAACAAGGTGTCTAGGACCACCGTAGGAACACCCCACGGCTACTGTTAGTTGTTGTGAATAGGATCAGGGGTCTGCAATCCGCTAGCTACCAACCTCTCCGGTTTTCTCGACTTAGCTTGTATTTTTGTTTTTTCCTCCTCCGGTGACTCATTCATAACAGAATCACTAGCCATACCGCAGATTCTAGGGTACTCAATAGCAGGAAGGAATTGTAAAAAAAAAAAAAAGTGTCAGAATTTTTTTTTTTATGTATTTATTTTTTCCTCTTTTTCTCTGGGGCCATAGGAGGAATTTTCTTAATGGAGATTAAGCAATTGTCTGATCATGTGGAGCAGCTGGCTGCTGAAGTGCGGGGAATTTCCACCTATCTTGCTCATTCACATGCTGCTGAACCAAGGATTCCTACTCCTGATGTGTTTTTTGGGGACCGGTCTAAATTTTTGAATTTTAAGAATAATTGTAAATTATTTCTTGCCTTGAAGCCTAACTCATTGGGGAGCTCTGTGCAGCAGGTTAAAATTGTCATCTCTTTGCTGCGCGGCGATCCCCAGGATTGGGCATTTTCTTTGACACCTGATGATCCTATTCTAACTAATGTGGACTTATTTTTTCAAGCCTTGAGGTTGTTGTATGATGAACCTAATGCTATTGATCAAGCTGAGAAAGCCCTGTTGGCATTGAGCCAAGGTCAGGATTCTGCAGAGTTATACTGTCAAAAATTCCGAAAGTGGGCGGTCCTTACTACCTGGAATGATGGTGCCTTGGCAGCTCTCTTTCGGAAGGGTTTGTCAGAAACCGTAAAAGATACTATGGTGGGATTTCCTGTTCCCTCTGGTCTTGACGATTCTATGTCATTAGCCATTCAGGTTGATCGGCGTTTACGTGAACGTAAAAGTACACGAGAAATGTTGCCACCTGTTGAACAAATGTCTGAACCTATGCAATGTGATAGAGTTTTGTCTAGGGCACAACGTCAGGAGATCAGAAGGCGTAATAAGCTGTGTTTTTTCTGTGGAGATGCCTCTCATATGATTTCTGTCTGCCCTAAACGAGAGAAATGTTTTGCACACACATTTGCTGTTTGTGGTGTTCAACCTAAGTTTCTTCTGGCAATTACTCTGATCTGCTCCCTGTCTACATTTTCCGCTAAGGCTTTTGTGGATTCGGGAGCGGCCCTGAACCTGATGGACTTGGATTTTGCTAAATGTTGTGGGTTTCCTATGACACCTCTGCGGATGCCTATCCCTTTGAGGGGTATTGATGCTACTTCTTTGGCGAAGAATAAACCTCAGTTTTGGACCCAGGTGGTAATGCGGGTCGCCCCAGACCATCAAGAAAATTGCAGATTTTTGGTGTTGCAAAATTTGCATGATACCATTGTTCTGGGATTTCCCTGATTGCAAATCCATAATCCAGTTTTGGATTGGAAATCTGTGTCTGTGGTGAGTTGGGGTTGTCGGTGTGCTCTTGGTGACACTCCTGTTTTCTCCACCTCTCCCCAGTCGCATGATGTTCCTGACTATTTGGCTGATTTTTAGGATGTGTTTAGTGAGAATAAGTCTGCGTCTTTGCCTCCTCATAGGAGTTATGACTGTGCAATTGAGTTGAGCCCTGGGTGTAAATTTCCCAAGGGTCGACTTTTCAATTTATCTGTACCCGAGCACGAGGCTATGTGATCTTATATTAAGAAGTCGTTGGAGAAGGGTCATATTAGACCATCCTCTTCAGCCTTGGGTGCTGTTTTTTTTTCATTGCCAAGAAAGATGGTTCATTAAGGCCTTGTATTGACTATCGTTCCCTCAACAAAATTACTGTTAAATATCAGTATCCGTTACCCCTGATTTCTGATCTATTCTCCAGAGTTAAAGGTGCTTGCTGGTTTACCAAGCTTGACCTCAGGGGGGCGTATAATCTTATTCACATTAAGCATGGGGATGAATGGAAGACGGCGTTTAATACTCTGGAGGGACATTTTGAGTACCTGGTGATGCCTTTTGGGCTCACTAATGCCCCTTCTGTCTTCCAGTGCTTCATGAATGATATTTTCCGGGACTTTGTGGATAAATTTTTGATCATCTATTTGGATGATATTTTGATCTTTTCCAGGGATTGGGACTCTCATGTGGAACATGTTCGGACTGTGTTCCGGATTTTGAGGGAGAATTCCCTGTATGTTAAGGGATCGAAATGCCTTTTTGGTGTGCAGAGGATTTCATTTTTGGGATTTATTTTGTCTCCGTCAACTATTGACATGGACCCGGCCAAGGTACAGGCCATTTATGATTGGATTCAGCCCACTTCTTTGAAGGCCCTCCAGAAGTTTTTGGATTTTGCTAATTTTTATCGTAAATTTATAGCTAATTTTTCTGGTATTGCCAAACCATTGACTGATTTGACTAAGAAGGGTGCTGATGTGCTGAATTGGTCTCCAGAGGCTGTTTCTTCCTTTCAGGAGCTGAAGCGGAGGTTCACTTCTGCTCCGGTTTTGCGGCAACCTGATGTCTCACTCCCGTAGACATAAAATGGGCATTTGAGGAGTAGAGACATTGGTTGGAGGGAGCTAAACATCAAGTCGTGGTCCTTACTGACCACAAGAATTTGATTTACCTTGAGTCGGACAAACGCTTGAATCCTAGACAGGCTAGGTGGGCCTTGTTTTTCACACGTTTTGATTTTGTGGTCTCTTTGCTTCCGGGCACTAAGAATGTCAAGGCAGACGCCCTCGCTAGGAGTTTCTTTGCTGATTCTCCTATTGTGACCAAGCCTGCTACCATCTTAGGTGAGGGGGTAGTTCTTTCTGCCATCTCACCCGATTTGAGACGTGCTCTGGAAGAGTTTCAGGAGGACAAACCTGAGCGTTGTCCCATTGGAAAATTGTATGTTCCTGACCAGTGGAGGAAGAGAGTAATGTCTGAAGTTCATTGCTCCGCATTGGCTGGTCATCCAGGTATTTTTGGTACTAGAGATTTGGTGAGTCGGTCTTTTTGGTGGCCCGCCTTGTCTCGTGATGTCAGGAATTTTGTGCAGTCTAAACCTTGTTCTCGCTCTATTGGGTTGTTGATGCCTTTGCCGGTGCCCAGGAGGCCATGGACCCATATTTCAATGGATTTTATTTCTGATATGCCTGTCTCTCAGAGAATGACTGTTATTTGAGTGATTTGTGATAGATTCTCTAAAATGGGCCATCTTGTACCACTCCCTAAGTTGCCATCTTCCTCAGAGTTGGTGCCCTTGTTTTTGCAACAGGTGGTTCGCTTGGATGGGATTCCTGAGAATATTGTGTCTGACAGAGGAGTTCAGTTTGTTTCTAGATTTTGGAGGACTTTTTGTTCCAAGCTGGGAATCCAGTTGTCCTTCTCCTCTGCGTTTCACCCTCAGACCAATGGGCAGACGGAGAGAACAAACCAGACTTTGGAGTCGTATTTGAGATGTTTTATTTCTGCTGATCAGGATGATTGGGTTTCATTTTTGCCCTTGGCCGAATTTGCTTTAAATAATAGAGCTAGTTCTGCCACTTTGATGTCACCTTTTTTTTGTAACTTTGGGTTTCATCCTCGATTCTCTTCAGGGCAGGTGGAGTCTTCTGCCTGCCCAGGTGTTGACACTGTGGTGGAGAGAATGCACCAGATCTGGGACCAAGTGGTGGACAAGTTGTCTCTCTCCCAGGAAAAGGCCCAGCGGTTTTCCAACCGGCATAGGACCATTGGTCCCCGGTTTAAGGTGGGTGATATGGTTTGGTTGTCATCAAAGAATATCTCTATGAAGGTGACTTCTCCAAAGTTTAAACCTAGATTTATTGGACCTTACAAGATTTTGGAGATTCTTAAACCTGTCTCTTTTCGATTGGCTCTTCCTGTTACATTCAAGATCCATAACGTGTTTCATAAGTCTCTGTTAAAGAGGTTTGTTGAGCTAGTAGTTCCTGTGGTGGCACCTCCTGACCCTGTATTGGTTGAAGGTAATTTGGAATATGAGGTTGAGAAGATACTGAACTCTCGTCTGGCTAGACGGAGACTCCAGTATTTGGTTAAGTGGAAGGGTTATGGCCAGGAGGATAATTCTTAGGTCTCTGCATCCAATATTCATGGCGAAAGATTGGTTCGTGCTTTTCATCGGGCCCATCCTGATCGCCCTGGTGGCGTGAATGAGGGTTTGGTGACCCCTCCTCAAGGGAGAGGTACTGTTATGAGCTCATTTTCTCCTTCACCTTTGATGTCCGATGAACTCCCTCTGCTGGTGAAAGGAGGTAGTGAAATTGATTTGGATGGGAAAAACCTGTCATCTGAACAGGTGGAGTGTGATTGGACATCTGGAATCTCTGAGTGGATATAAGGCTGCCGACGCCCTGCTGGGTTGCTGGTGATCCTCTCTGCTCTGAGCTCTGGCCTCCAGTTTAGTCCTGTCTACTAAAGCTAAGTTTTTGCTCTGCTATTGTTCCATGAGATTTTGTCTGGTTTACTTAGTGTTTGTGTTCAGCCAGCCCTGGTTGGGACTGGATGAACTCCATTTTTGTCTCTGATCAGTTGATCTCTTTGCTCTGTTTTCAGAATATACCTGAGTGCTGATATAGTGATTTTGAAGTCTAGTGACTTTAGGGCCTTTTCTATCAGCCATGTTGGACATTATTTTTGGCAGGGTTTTTGCGTGATTGCAGACAGTTGCTTTTCTTTCCTGTCCTATCTAGTTAGTGAGGACCCCATCGTTTGCTCAGCCTGTCTTTCTGTCTGTGTTTGTGTTTTCATCTGTTTTCACCGTCAATACATGTTGGGGGCTGTCTATTGCTTTGGGGTCTACTCTGGGGCAGTTTAGATTTCCCCTTTCTTTCTTTAGGTTTATTTAGTTCTCCAGCTGTGAATGAGGTGTCTAGGACCACCGTAGGATCACTCCACGGCTACTGCTAGTTGTTGTGAATAGGATCAGGGGTCTGCAATCCGCTAGCTACCAACCTCTTCGGTTTTCTGGACTTAGCTTGTATTTTTGTTTTTCCCTCCTCCTCCGGTGACTCATTCATAACAGGTAACAGGACCCTAAAAGTTATTGTGCAATTTGTCCTGAGTACGCTGATACCCCATATGTGGGTGTAAACGACTATTTGTGCGCATGGCAGAGCTCAGAAGGGAAGCAGTGCCATTTGACTTTTTTGGGTGGATTTGAGATCGGACACCATATTGCGATTGGAAAACCCCTGATGTACCAAAACAGTGGAAACCCCCCACAAATGACACCATTTTGGAAACTAGACCCCCCAGGAATTTATCTAGATGTGTGGTGAGAACTTTGAACCCCCCAAGGGCTTCACAGAAGTTTATAACGTACAGCCGTACAATTAAAAAAATCATATTTTTTCCACCAAAATGATCTTTTCACCCCCAATTTTTATTTTTCCAAGGGTATCAGGACCCTAAAAGTTATTGTGCAATTTGTCCTGAGTACACTGATACTCCATATGTGGGTGTAAACAACTGTTTGGGCGCATGGCAGAGCTCGGAAGGGAAGCAGCGCCATTTGACGTTTTTGGCTGGAATTGAGATCGGACACCATGTCGCGTTTGGAAAGCCCTGATGTACCAAAACAGTGAATACCCCCAACAAATGACACCATTTTGGAAACTAGACCCCCAAGGAACTTATCTAGATGTGTGGTGACCACTTTGAACCCCCCCGTGCTTCACAGAAGTTTATAACGCCCGGGCGTGAAAATAAAAAAATCGTATTTTTTCCACAAACATGATCTTTTAGTCACCAATTTTTTTATTTTCCCAAGGGTACCAGGAGAAATTGGACCCCAAAAGTTGTTGTCCAATTTGTCCTGAGTACGCTGATACCCCATATGTGGGAGAAAACTACTGTATGGGCACACGTCAGGGCTCGGAAGGGAAGTAGTGACGTTTTGGAATGCAGACTTTGATGGAATGGTCTACGGGTGTCATGTTGCTTTTGGAGAGCCCCTGATGTACCTAAACAGTGGAAACCCCCCACAAGTGACCCTATTTTGGAAACTAGACCCCCTAAGGAACTTATCTAGATGTGTGGTGAGCACTTTGAACCACCAAGTGCTTCACAGAAGTTTATAATGCCCAGACGTGAAAATAAAAAAATCTTTTTTTTCCACAAAAATGATATCTTTGCCCCCAATTTTTTATTTTCCTAAGGGTAACAGGAGAAATTGGACCCCAAAAGTTGTTTTGCAATTTGTCCTGAGTAAGCTGATACCACATATGTGGGGGTAAAACACTGTTTGGGCGCATGGCAGAGCTTGGAAGGGAAGGAGCGCAGTTTGACTTTTTCAACGCAGAATTGGCTGGAATTTAGATCAGATGCCATGTTGCGTTTGGAGAGCACCTGATGTGCCCAAACAGTGGAAACCCCCCAATTATAACTCCAACCCGAACCCCAATACACCCCTAACCCTAATCTCAGCCCTAATCCTAGCCCTAACCTTAGCCATATCCCTAGCCCTAACCCTAACCCTAAAGGGAAAATGGAAATAAATGGAAATAAATACATTTTCTTTTAATTTTATTACTTTTACCTAACTAAGGGGGTGATAATGGGGGGTTTGATTTACTATTTATAGCGGGTTTTTATTTTTGGCAGTTGTCATACGCTAAAATACGCTAAAAATATTTTTTGCATCACCACATATTGAGAGCTATAATTTTTCCATATTTTGATCCACCAAGTCATGTGAGGTCTTATTTTTTTGTGGGACGAGTTGATGTTTTTATTGGTATCATTTTCGGGCACGTGACATGTTTTGATTGCTTTTTATTCTGATTTTTGGGACGCAGAATGAACAAAAACCAGCGTTTCATGAATTTCTTTTGGGGGGTGCGTTTACACCGTTCAGCCTGCGGTAAAATTGATAAAGCAGTTTTATTCTTCGGGTCAGTACGGTTACAGCAATACCTCCTTTAGGTCGATTTTTTATGTTTTGGCGCTTTTATGCAATGAAAACAATTTTATATAAAAAATTATTATTTTTGCATCGCTTTATTCTGCGAGCAATAACTTTTTTATTTTTTTGCTGATGATGCTGTATGGTGGCTCGTTTTTTGCGGGACAAGATGACATTTTCAGTGGTACCATGGATATTTATATGCGTCTTTTTGATCGCGCGTTATTGCACTTTTTGTTTGGCGGTATGATAATAAATCACTATTTTTTGCTTAGTTTTTTATTTTTATTTTTTAAGGGGTTCGCTAAAGGGGTTAACTAGTGGGACAGTTTTATAGGTCGGATCGTTACGGACGTAGTGATACCAAATATGTGTACTTTTATTGTTTTTTTTTTGTTTTTTTATTTCCAAAAAATGAATTTATTTGGGAATATTTTTTTTTTAAATTTATTTAGCGATTTTTTAAAAATTATTTTTACACCTTATTTTTAAACTTTATTACATTGTCGCAGGGGGAACATAGCTGTCATGTGACAGATTGCTGATCTGTCACATCACAGATCACTGTGACAGATCAGCGATCTGTCACAGGCACTGCACAGGCTTTCCTCATGCCTGCGCTTTGCAAACACTGAGGAAGCCAGCTTCCTGCAGGCCCCCGAAGGTCCCCGTCGCCATCTTGGATTCGGGGACATGCAGGGATGGAGCCCATTGCGCTGCTGTGGGGGGCTCAGGGAAGCACGGAGGGAGTCCCCTCCCTGCCGATGCTTTCCTTTAACCCCCGGTACACCGCGATCATGTTTGATCACGGTGTGCAAGGGGTTAACATGTCGGGGGTGGTCCATGACCACCCCTGACACATTGTGCCGGGTGTCAGCTGTGATAATCAGCTGACACCCGGCCGCGATCAGCGGCGCTCACCATGTGGGCGCCGCTGATTGCTGTGACGTACTATCCCGTCCCTGAGAATTAAGTCCCAGGGCATATAGACGGGATAGTACGTCAAAGGACGGAAAGGGGTTAATGGAGCACACTCAGACTGGGTCACGGTTAGCAGTGGGGTACAACAGGGGTCGGTGTTGGGCCCGTTTCTCTTTAGCATATTTATTAACGACCTTGTAGGGGGCATACAGAGTAGAATTTCAATATTTGCAGATGACACTAAACTCTGCAGGGTAATCAATACAGAGGAGGACAATTTTACATTACAGGAGGATTTATGTAAACTAGAAGCTTGGGCTGATAAACGGCAAATGACCTTTAATGGGAATAAATGTAAGGTCATTCACTGGGGTAGAACAAACAAGATGTATAATTACATGCTTAATTGTAAACCACTGGGCAAAACTGTCACTGAAAATGACCTGGGTGTATGGGTGGACGACAAACTCACATTTGGTGGCCAGTGTCAGGCAGCTGCTGCAAAGCCAGATAAAATAATGGGATGCATTAAAAGAGGCATAGATGCTCATGAGGAGAACATAATTTTACCTCTATACAAGTCACTATTGCGACCCCACTTAGAATACTGTGTACAGTTCTGGTTTCCGATGTATAAGAAAGACATAGCTGACCTAGAGCAGGTGCAGAGAAGAGCAACTGTAGTGTGAATATAAAAATGGCTATTTTGAGTCCATATTGAAATATACAGAATGCAATCAGACCATTACATAGCTGCATTTCTGGTCAAACATTTACAGATGTGACAGACAATGCTCACAGTGACACAATCTTGAGAACTGTCTGTTTATTACCTGAAACCCTTTCATACACAAACAGTTCTAGTTTCTATATGTTGTTAGACAATACTCACAGTGACACAATCTTGAGAATTGTTTATTACCTGAAACCCTTTCACCTTACATAGTGACACAATCTTGAGACCAGAAACCATTTTCACCTCACAAATAGTTCTAAGTTTCTACATGTTTGTTGTTTGTTATTGTGGTTTCATCTAAATCCATGTGTGCTTTTCTCATTGTTTGATTTTCGCCTGGTATCTCAGTTTCATCCAATCTTGAAAGCTGGCCACTGGAAGGGCAGGGTGAAACTAGAGTTACTACATAGTGTAAATAACTATATATAAGGCCAGAGAAACATGACTAAGACAGAAGCAAAAACTAGGATACCTGTACATGTACAGTGTTGATACCTGCATAATTGAGGATGCTCAAGCAGTGTTGTGAATTTCCCAGGGGTTCTCTGTCTTGGTGTTGCTTCTCTGAATTTCCAGACGGATGATGTTTAAAAGCCTCTTGGTGATTGATGATGTAAGTCTGGGGCTAAAACAAAATTTTGGTGGTAAAAATGTAATTATTTTTTTCTTCACTGCCCAAAGGTATAAAATTCAGTGACACGCCCATGGTGTCAATATGATCACTGCACCCCTAGATGACTTCATTGAGAGGTCTAGTTTGTAAAACTGGGTCACTTATGGGGGTTTCTGATGTTCTGGCAACTCAGGGGCTCTCCCAGTGGGTCATGGCACCCACAAACCATAACAGGAAAATCTGCTCTATAGTATGGCACTCGTTCCCTTCTGAGCTTTGCACTGTGCCTGAAAAATATTTCCCGATTACATGTAGGGTATTGGCGCATTCAGGAATTAATGGACCTCAGTTTGTTGTAAAAAAAATTACTATTAAACTTTAGAAAAATGAAAAACTTGGGGCAACATTTTAGTGGTAAAAATGCAATTTACTCTCTTCACCACTGAAAAGTAGTGTTCCCACACATATGGGGAATTGGCATATTCAGGAGAAATTTCACAGCAAATTGTATGGTGTCATTTCTCCTGCTACACTTGTGAAAATAAAAATATTAAGGTTAAAATAACATTTTTATGGGGACAATATGATTTTTTTGTTATTTTCACGGCTCAACTTTGTAAACTTCTCTGAAACACCTGGGGATTCAAGGTGCTCACCACACATCTAAATTCATTGCTGAGGGGTCACTTGTGAGATGTTTCCACTGTTTAGGTGCATCAGGGGCTCTCTAAATGCGACATGGCGTCCACTAATGATTCAAACAAATTTTACATTCAATAAGTCAAATAATGCTCCTTCCCTTCTGAGACCTGCGGCACACCCAAAACAGTAGTTTTCTCCCACATATGAGGTATCGGCATACTCAGGAGAAATTGCACTACAAATTGTATGGTGCAATTTCTCCTGATACCCTTATAAAAAAGGCAAAATTTGGGGCTAAAAAACATTTTGTGGGGAAAATGTGATTTTTTTATTTTCACGGCTCAATGTTATAAAGTTCTGCGAAGCACCTTAGGGTTCAAGGTGCTCACCAAACAGCTAAATACATTCCTTGAAGGGTCTAGTTTCCAAAATGGGGTCACATGTGGTGGGGTTCCACTGGCTAGGCACATTAGGGGCTCTCCAATCACAACATGGTGTTCGCTAATGATTCCAGCACGGCTCAATGTTATAAACTTCTGTGAAGCACCTGGGGGTTCAATGTGCTCACCAAACATCTAGATAAGTTCCCTGATGGGTCTAATATCCAAAATGGTGTCACCTTTGGGGGATTTTAACTGTCTAGGTGCATCAGGGGCTCTCCAAACGTGACATGGCGACCGCTAATTGTTCCAGCAAATTTTGAATTCAAAAAGTGAAGTGCTGTTCCTTCCCTTCCAAGCTCTGCCATGTGCCTAAAAAGTGGTTTCCTCCACTGGCATGCTCAGGAGACATTGCATCAAAATTTTGGGGGTCTATTTTTTCCTGTTACCCTTGTGAAAATAAAAAAATTTGGGGTCGAAAATAAAATTTTTGTGAAAAAAATAGTGTTCATTTTTTTTCTACATTCCAAAAATTTCTGTAAAGCACCTGAACGGTTTATAAACTTCTTGAATGTGGTTTTCAGCACCTTGGTGGGTGCACTTCTTAGAATGGTGTCACTTTGGGGTATTTTCTATCATATAGATACCTCAAAGTCACTTCAAATTTGAGGTGGTCCCTAAAAAAATGGTTTTGTAAATTTTGTTGCAAAAATGAGAAATCGCTGGTCAACTTTTAACCCTTCCTATACCCAAAAAATTTTGTTTAAAAAATTGTGCTGATGTAAAGTAGACATGTGGGCAATGCTATTTATTAACTATTTTGTGTGACACCATTCTCTGATTTAAGGGCATAAGAATTCAAAATTTGAAAATTGCAAAATTTTCCAAATTTTTTGACAAATTTCCATTTTTTCACAAATAAACAAGTTATATCAAAAATTTTTTTACATCTATCATGAAGTGCAATATGTCATGAAAATACAGTCTCAGAATCAGTGCGATCCGTTGAAGCATTTCAGAGTTATTACCTCATAAAGTGACACTGGTCAGAATTTTAAACATTGGCTTGGTTATTAATGTGCAAACACCTTGGGAGTTAAAAGGCGTTAACAACTCAGCAAACTGACAAACTTTTCATGTTTTTTGTTTTTAGGCCTTCAGTATCCATTGTTTCAGATGCTGCACATCTCGTATCTTCACAGCATAGATAATTGCCTTCAGATTACCCCAAAGATAAAAGTCTAAGGGGGTCAGATTGGGAGACCTTGGTGGCCATTCAACTGGCCCACGATGACCCATCCACTTTCCAGGAAACTGTTCATGTAGGAATGCTGGGACCTGACACCCATAATTGATGGTATGGTGTGGTATATGGGGTACAAAGATAGCGGGGCCATTCTTCATCAATGGAAACCTCAATGCCACTGGATATCTGAAATTGCTACATGATGATGTGTTGCCCTTTTTATGCACTGAAGATAGCATGCTCCCTGAGTTTTTCCAGCAAGATTGTGCACCATCACTTTATGTGTGTTAGGTCGGAGCATTCCTACAAGGAATCTGACCCCCTTAGGGCTCATACTCACTTGCGAGAGACTCACACGATTCTCATTCGAATCTCTCGCATGAAAACCTGGCACTGCCAGGCACTCGGACCAGAGCTACATGTATTTCTATGCAGCCGCATGCTCCGGTCCGGGTGCTGGTGGCAGTGCCGGGTTTTCATTCGATTCATTGAAGAATCGTGTGAGTCTCTCGCAATTGCGTATGAGCCCTTAGACTAGCATTTCTTCTGTGGTGTTGTTATCAGTGTGTCAAGAGTTGGAAAAGAGGATTGCATTGACAATTCAACACAATGGGCAGCACTTTGAACACATTTTATAAGTGGTCATAAACTTGTAAAAATGAAAGAATAAAGTTACGTTAAAACCAAGCACACCATCGTTTTTCTTGTGAAATTCTCAATAAGTTTGATGTGTCACATGACCCTCTTCCCATTGGAAAAAATAAAGTTGGATCCAAAATGGCCAACTTCAAAATGGCCGCAATGGTCACCACTCATCTTGAAAACTTGAAAAGTTTCCCCCCTCCCATATACTAATGTGCCACAAACAGGAAGTTGATATCACCAACCATTCCCATTTTATTTAGGTGTATCCATTAAAATGGCCCACACTGTTTACATATTGTGTATGTACTTTAAAAACAAAAAGTATAAATATATATATATGTATACACACATATATATACTAGATGGTGGCCTGATTCTATCGCATCGGGTATTCTAGAATCTCTGTAAAAAAATAAAATAGTGATATAAACACCTCCCGACGGCCCCCGGACTCTTTCTCTCCTCTCACCACGCTCCCAGCATCTTCCGGCCCCAGTAATGCTTAGCGCGAAACACCGCTGATGATGTCGCGCTCTCGCGAGAGTGACGTCTTCTCCGGCCCTTCTCGTCTTCCCTTGCGCCGACAGTTACCCGCCTCCCGTTGCCCGATAAATACTCTGGGGATGGCGCCTCCTGCAGGGGCTTTATCAGTCAGTGCTCAATACACATGGAGCTGCTGGCTGCGCAATTTCCTACAGAGCGGGCCAAGGTGGCCTTTATTATCTCCATACTGTCGGGCAAGGCCTTAGAATGGGCTATGCCTTTATGGGAGCGTGGTGACCCCGAGATTCGGACCGCTGCTAACTTGCTAACATCTATCAAGCAGGTTTTTCTCGGTCCTCGGGTCACGCATGACACATCTCTGCAATTACTCTCCTTCACTCAGGGGTCACTCTCGGTTAGCCAGTATGCCGTCCGTTTTCGGACACTGGCATCCGAGTTGGAATGGTCTGACAAGGCCCTTATCTCCATTTTTTGGCGAGGTTTAGCAGAGCACGTCAAGGATGCTCTCTCAACTAGAGAGATCCCCACTAGCTTGGAGGAGCTAATTTCCGTCTCCTCATGCATCGACCTTCGGTTTTCAGCGCGCGGTATGGAGCGGGCTCACTCCAAGCGAAGAGCTGTTTCGGCTCCTAAATTTTTTGAACCTCTTGAGCTCTCTGAGCCAGAGGTTCTACCCCCTGAGCCCATGGAGGTGTCTCGAACCAATCTTGGTACAGAGTCAGATCAGGAATCCATTTGCGGTTGTCACCATGTATGTGCAGTTTCTCCGGAAGCCAGCTCCCCGCAATGGTCAGAGTCTGAACCGGTCATCGAGACCTTTGTCCCTCCTCACCTTAGGGCTCAGGTTCTCGCATGGGCGCATGTGTCCAATGCGCCTCACCATCGGGGCTACATGCAAATCTCGAAGCTTTTGGCCGGCGCGTATTGGTGGCCCCATAGAGCTCGGGACATCAAAAAATGTATCCAGGCTTGCACCTCATGTGCTCAGGACAGCCTTCCTAGAGTGGTGACGGTCGCTGATTCGCGGCAGCGTTCTGTTACCTCGCCTACTCCTGCCATCTCCCAGGTGTCTCTTCTGAAACCTGGTGACCTTGCTTCCACTGATGCCTTCCAGGTGTCCCGGTTTACTGTAACACCTACCAGGACACCAAGCTCGCCTTCGGACGAGTTTGAGCCCCATGCCACCGTAGGGCCCAGGTTGATGGTCCAGAAGGCTCAGGGAGGAGGGGGCCCTAGGAGGGGGGGTAATGTTAGGAGTCAGATTTCTACCTCTCCTATGTTGAAATCTAGACCCTTACATTCTGCAGTCTCCTGCACTTTGTCTGCTGCAGAGGAGATTGCAGAGGAGAGTGCCTTTGCGGCAACTCTCTCCAGAGGCTAAGTCCTTTGTTCCCTCAACTGAGCATGCTCATGGGACGAACTCCCATTGGAGATCGGGAGTCAGGTGCTCAGGTCCTGTGTCAAACCCTATTGGCTCCTCCTGGAGCCTTGGAGATTTCCGGAAGGTCCCGTTTGGTATAAAAAGTGCGCATGGCCGTTCCGCCATGAGCTAGTATTCTCATACTGCTGCTGTGTGTATGGTGATGGATGCTTGGACTGGTGACTGACTTATTAAGGAACCCTTTCCCTCTGATAATACGTCTGTGTGAGTGTTTGGATATCAGCCAGTAGCTGCGCTAGCGCGCTCAAGCTCCATCTGTTCCAGGAGCTAGCGTCCTGCATCGCGCTTGCGATACAGCGGTGCCATCTCTTAGGCACAAGTTTACGCCGCGCAGCGGTTGCAGTCCTGCAGGGCGTTCGCAGTTGCGACGCCACGCACCTTATTTTCACTGTAGGTCTAGACGGAGTAGTCCTGTCGTTTAAGGACAGGAGAACTCTGCTATTAGAAGTGGAAAGGAAGAACAAAGACGAAAGAATCTAATTAATAAAAATATTGGAGAAAGAGAAACCAATCACAAACTAAAATGTTTCTATACTAATGCACAAAGCATGGGCAACAAACAAGGAGAATTGGAACTACTAACACAGGAACAGAAATATGATGTAATTGGAATCACTGAAACTTGGTGGGACAATACACATGATTGGAATACAAGACTAGAAGGATACAACTTATTTGCAAGAAACAGACTTGATAAACGAGGAGGGGGTGTCGCATTGTATGTTCGAAACGCGTATATCTGCACAGAGATTGAAGCTTCAGAGACTGGGAGTTCTGTGGAAACTGTTTGGGTAAGAATACAAGGACAGAACAATGGAAAGGACACCATTGTAGGCATTTACTACAGGCCGCCTGTGCAAGCCGAAGATATAGATGAACTCTTTATGCATCAGATGGCCAAGTTCTCCAAAAAATATGACATAGTTGTCATGGGAGATTTCAACTATCCAGACATTTGTTGGGAATCTCTCTCAGGCAAAACTAACAGGTCAAGGAAATTCTTATCCTCTCTTGCTGACAACTTTATCTTCCAAAAGGTAAGGGAGAAAACAAGGGGAACTGCTACCTTGGATCTAATCCTTATAAACAGGGAGGAAATGGTTGAGGAGGTAAAAGTGGCTGGGACCCTAGGAGGTAGCGACCATGCTATTTTAGAATTTTGGATTACTAGAGGTGGAAGACCTGTGAAGACTCAGACGTCAAGGTTAGATTTCAGAAAGGCAGATTTTAAGGGATTCAGAAAGAGAATTGGAGGGATCCAATGGCTGGATATCCTTAAAGACAAAAATGTCCAGGAAGGATGGGAAATCTTGAAAAATGAAATTCTCAAAGCACAGTTGTTAACAATTCCGAAAAGAGGGAAGAATAGGAAGCATTTAAGGAAACCAGGATGGATGAACACAGAACTTAAGCACATGCTAAAAAGGAAGAAAAAAATGTTTATAAAATGGAAAGAGGGAGGCATATCTAAAGAAGAATATAATGCTGTCTGCAGAACCTGCAGGGCACAAATCAGATTAGCTAAAGCTGAAAATGAACTGAGGCTTGCAAGAGATGTCAAAAGCAATAATAAAGGATTTTGGGGATATGTCAAAAGTAAAAGAAAAGTCAAAGATGCTATAGGATTTTTACAGGATGAAAATGATGAAATGGTAAGACAGGATGTTGAGAAGGCTGAACTTTTAAATTCCTATTTTGCATCTGTTTTCTCTCAGAAAGGAAATGCAACATCAACTGTTATTCACTGTCCTATTAAGGGAATAGAAGAATCCAGGATATCTATAAACAGAAAGATAGTGAGGAAACACTTAGCTAACCTAAATGAATTCAAGTCTCCAGGTCCAGATGAATTACACCCCAGAGTACTGAAGGAGATAGCAGAAGAAATTTTTGAACCCCTCTCCATAATCTTTGAAAATTCTTGGAGAACAGGAGAAGTGCCAGAAGACTGGAGAAGAGCAAATGTTGTTCCTATCTTCAAAAAGGGGAAGAAGGTGGACCCAGGCAACTATAGGCCGGTGAGTCTGACTTCTATACCAGGAAAGATCTTTGAACAAATTATTAAACAACATGTATGTCAATACCTGGATAAGAATGAAGTGATTAAACAGAGTCAGCATGGGTTTGTAACTAATAAGTCATGTCAGACTAACTTAATTTCCTTCTATGACGGTATCACTGATTGGGTGGATCAAGGAAATGCTGTAGATATAGTATATCTTGACTTCAGCAAAGCATTTGACAAAGTCTCTCATACAATCCTTATTGAAAAAATGACTAAGTATGGAATGGACAAGGCAACTGTTAGGTGGATTCATAACTGGCTTAGTGATCGGACCCAAAGAGTGGTCGTAAATGGCTGCACATCCAGTTGGAAGAATGTCTCAAGTGGGGTACCACAGGGCTCTGTCCTGGGCCCTGTATTGTTCAACATCTTTATCAACGATTTAGATGAAGGAATTGAGGGTAAACTGATTAAATTTGCTGATGACACAAAGCTAGGAGGGATAGCTAATACTAGAGAAGAGAGAGAGAGGATTCAAAAAGATTTAAATAAACTGGAGAAGTGGGCAGCAACTAACAGAATGGTTTTTAACAGGTAGAAATGCAAAGTACTACATCTGGGCAATAAAAATGAAAAAAGCATATATAGAATGGGAGGAATAGGGCTAAGTGACAGCACATGTGAAAAAGACTTGGGTATACTAATAGATCACAGACTGAATATGAGTCAACAGTGTGATGCAGCAGCAAAAAAGGCAAATGCAATTCTAGGATGTATTAACAGAAGCATACAGTCTAGATCACGTGAAGTCATTATTTCCCTCTACTCCTCTTTGGTCAGACCTCATCTGGAATATTGTGTCCAGTTTTGGGCACCACATTTTAAAAAAGACATCAACAAACTGGAGCAAGTTCAGAAAAGAGCGACCAGAATGGTGACCGGTCTGCAAACCCTGTCTTATGAGGAAAGGTTGCAGGATTTGGGAATGTTTAGTTTGCAAAAGAGAAGACTGAGAGGAGACTTAATAGCTGTCTACAAATATCTAAAGGGCTGTCACATTGTAGAAGGATCAACTTTATTCTCATTTGCACAAGGAAAGACTAGAAGCAATGGGATGAAACTGAATGGGAAGAGACACAGATTAGATATTAGAAAAAACTTTTTGACAGTTAGAGTGATCAATGAGTGGAACAGGCTGCCACGAGAAGTGGTGAGTTCTCCTTCAATGGAAGTCTTCAAACAGAGGCTGGACAGACATCTGACTGGGATGATTTAGCGAATCCTGCTTTGAGCAGGGGGTTGGACCAGATGGCCCAGGAGGTCCCTTCCAACTCTACGATTCTATGATTCTATGATTCTATGATTCTAAGGCTACTCCTGTGATCAGTAATACCGTGTCTACATCGCTGGGGTCTGTGACCTTGAACAGACACAGCGTTTTCTTTATGCTTTAAGCCTGCAGCTCTGTGATTCTAATAGAGCTTGCCCCAGTTCTTAGTTGGTGCAGTTAAACCCTGTGCACATTACCGCCTCAGTTCTCTGCCTCTTCTAGCAGCGGTTTTTCCATTCACCGCACGGTGGACCCCGAGTGGCGAAGGCACTTTATTTATATTTTTATTTAGTGCCTTCCGCCACTCCTAACAGTGAGTATATAACTATTTCTAATTTTAACAGAGACTCTAGAATACCAGATGCGATAGAATCGGGCCACCACCTAGTGCATTATACTCCTGTTACACCCGGAGCTGCTGTCACTGTTCTGCTGTTATCTAATATATTGTACTCCAGTTAATCCCAGAGCTGCAGTCACTGTTCTGCTTTTACCTAATGTACTCCTGTTACACACAGAGCTGCAGTAACTGTTCTGCTGTTACCTAATGTAGGGTACTCCAGTTACACCCAGATCTGCAGTCACTGTTCTGCTGTTATCTAATGTACTCCTGTTACACCCAGAGCTGCAGTCACTGTTCTGCTGTTACCTAATGTAAGGTACTCCAGTTACACTCAGATCTGCAGTCACTGTTCTGCTGTTATCTAATGTATTGTACTCCAGTTACTCCCAGAGCTGCAGTCACTGTTCTGCTGTTAAATAATGTACTCCTGTTACACCCAGAGCTGCAGTCACTGTTCTGCTGTTACCTAATGTAAGGTACTCCAGTTACACTCAGATCTGCAGTCACTGTTCTGCTGTTATCTAATGTATTGTACTCCAGTTACTCCCAGAGCTGCAGTCACTGCTCTGCTTTTACCTAATGTATTGCAGTCCAGTTACACCCAGAGCTGCAGTCACCGTTCTGCTCTTACCTAATGTATTATACTCCTGTTACAGCCAGAGCTGCAGTCACTGTTCAGATCTTACCTAATGTATTGTACTCCAGTTACACCCAGAGCTGCAGTCACTGTTCAGATCTTACCTAATGTATTGTACTCCAGTTACACCCAGAGCTGCAGTCACTGTTTAGATCTTACCTAATGTATTGTACTCCAGTTACACCCAGAGCTGCAGTCACTGTTCTGCTGTTACCTAATGTATTGTACTCCAGAATATGTAAAGGACTGTGCCTGTGTAATGAGCGACGCAGCAGTGATGCCTTTAACGGCTGTAATGTGCCTGTACAATAAGCAATGCGGCCGTGTTGCCATGACGACTACGCAACTGTCTCTGATTGGTCGCGGCCTAACTGTCACGACCAATCAGTGAGGTGGGATTTAAAAAAATACAAATATCTAATATATAAAGCTCAAGTGTGTTTATGTATGTATGTCCGGGACTGGCATCCGCACCGTCGTAGTTACAGCCACAAAATTTGGCACAGTCACACGTCTGGACCCCGAGAGTGTTCTAGGCTATGTTGTGAGGCGAAATTTTAACCCCGCGTGTTCCAATTCACCAAACAATTTTGCCCCTATCTACATAATGGGGAAAAAGTGTGTGTATCAACCCCCGCCCTTCATTTTGATGTCATAATGGTTGCCATGGCGATGCTGATGTCATCATAGGTTGCAAGCCCCACCGCTCATTATGATGTCATAATGGTTGACTATGGGATAATCGATGTGTGATGGGTATATCGGCACTGGACTATGGGATGGAAGATGTGTGATGGGTATATGGGCACTGGACTATGGGATGGAGGATATGTTTGACGAGTATATGGGCACGGGACTATGGGATGGCAAATATGTATGATGGGTATATGGACACAGGACTATGGGATGGAGGATATGTATGATGGGTATATGGGCATGGGACTATGGGATGGAGGATGTGTGATGGGTATATGGGCACTCGACTATGGGATGGCGAATATGTATGATGGGTATATGGGCATGGGACTAAGGGATAGAGGATGTGTGATGGATATATGGGCATGGGACTATGGGATGGAGGATGTGTGATGGGTATATGGGCACGGGCCTATGGGATCGTGGATATGTATGATGGGTATATGGGCACGGGACTATGAGATGGAGGATATGTATGATGGGTATATGGGCATGGGACTATGAGATGAAGGATGTGTGATAGGTATATGGACACTCGACTATGGGATGGTGAATATGTATGATGGGTATATGGGCATGGGACTATGGGATGGAGAATATGTATGATGGGTATATGGGCATGGAACTATGGGATGGAGGATAGGTATGTTGGGTATATGGGCACGGGACTATGGGATGGAAGATAATTATAATTTGTTATAACTATCCACAGTTACTTACTATGCCCGGGCAGTGCCGGGTTCTTCAGCTAGTATATATATATATATATATATATATATATATACACTGCTCAAAAAAATAAACGGAACACTTATACAACAGAATATAACTCCAAGTAAATCAAACTTCTGTGAAATCAAACTGTCCACTTAGGAAGCAACACTGATTGACAATCAATTTCACATGCTGTTGTGCAAATGGAATAGACAACAGATGGAAATTATTGGCAATTATTAAGACACACTCAATAAAGGAGTGGTTCTGCAGATGTGGACCACAGACCACATCTCAGTACCAATACTTTCTGGCTGATGTTTTGGTCACTTTTGAATGTTGGTTGTGCTTTCACACTCGTGGTAGCATGAGACAGACTCTACAACCCACACAAGTTGCTCAGGTAGTGCAGCTCATCCAGGAAGGCACATCAATGCGAGGTGTGGCAAGAAGGTTTGCTGTGTCTGTCAGTGTAGTGTCCAGAGGCTGGAGGGGCTACCAGGAGACAGGCTAGTACACCAGGAGACATGGAGGGGGCTGTAAGAGGGCAACAACCCAGAAGCAGGACCGCTACCTCAGCCTTTGTGCAAGGAGGAACAGGAGGAGCACTGCCAGAGCCCTGCAAAATGACTACCAGCAGGCCACAAATGTGCTTGTGTCTGCACAAATGGTTAAAAACTGACTCCATGAGGATGGTATGAGTGCCCAATGTCCACAGATAGGGGTTGTGCTCACAGTCCAACACCGTGCAGGACGCTTGGCATCTCCCACAGAACACCAAGATTGGCAAATTCGCCACTGGTGCCCTGTGCTTGTCACAAATGAAAGCAAATTCACACTGAGCACATGTGACAGACGTGACAGAGTCTGGAGATGCCGTGGAGAGCAATCTGCTGCCTGCAACATCCTTCCGCATGACCAGTTTGGCAGTGGGTCAGTAATGGTGTGGGGTGGCATTTCTTTGGAGGGCCGCACAGCCCTCCATGTGTTCATTAGAGGTAGCCTGACTGCCATTAAGTACCAAGAAGAGATCCTCAGACCCCTTGTGAGACCATATGCTGGTGCAGTTGGCCCTGGGATATTCCTAATGCAGGACAATGCCAGACTTCATGTGGCTGGAGTGTGTCAGCAGTTCCTGCAAGATGAAGGTATTGAAGCTATGGATTTACCCACCCATTCCCCAGACCTGAATCTGATTGAGCACATCTGGGACATCATGTCTCACTCCATCAACCAATGTCACGTTGCACCACAGACTGTCCAGGAGTCGGCGGATGCTTTAGTCCAGTTCTGGGAGGAGATCCCTCAGGAGACCATCCGCCGCTTCATCAGGAGCATGCCCAGGCATTGTAGGGAGGTCACACAGGCACGTGGAGGCCACACACACTACTGAGCATCATTTCCTTGTCTTGAGGTATTTCCACTGAAGTTGGATCAGCCTGTAATTTGATTTTCCACTTTGATTTTGAGTATCCTTCCAAATCTAGACCTCCATGGGATATTAATTTTGATTTACATTGATCATTTTTAGGTTTTCTTGTTCTCAATGCATGACACTATGTAATGAATAAAGATTTGCAGCTGCGATATTTCATTCAGTGATATCTATGATGCGGTATCTTGGTGTTCCCTTTATTTTTTTGAGCAGTGTATATATATTCTGCCATTAATACAAAGGAAATGTGTCATCTTTAACTTTAGGCCTTTTACAGATAATTTCATCTTCATCTTGCTTAACTGTTCACAATAACTATAGTTTTGACCAGGAATGCCCACATTTTTACAGGTCACTCTATATACTGTTGTGAAGGTAATCTGCCCACTTACATATTGTAAGGGGAGACATACTGTAGTTAAAGTTAGGACCAGCCTAGCCTATAGCTAGTTATAGTAACCAAGTTCAAATGCAGTGGGCTGCTGGTGTCAGCAAGAATCTAGCGGGAGGCCTTACTGGAATCCCTTGCCGACATTTCTGCAACAGATGGATGTGGAACCGCGTGGAGTGAAGGCAGCAGATCCTGTGTGTACTGCGGAACTGGACAAGAAATCCCTAGGGCTGACGGAAGGGTTGTTCAAGTAAACTGTAAATTATATCATTAAAAATATTTCCATGTTTGAGAACATATAGGATTTCTAATAAGAGGTAAATTGCAAAATTGCTTGCTTTTACAAGCGCTTTGGATTTTTAGCTATTTATGATGTTGAGAAACCCCCCTTAACATAGCAGTGTTGGCTGAAGCTCTAGTCTTGAAGGTTCTATCAGGACTTCACCTTCTTCAGGTCAGCAACTTGTTGACAGTTTCCAGCGAGCAAGAGATTTGTACTTACTGGAAAATAGTTGAAAACGGCAAACTAAAAGAAAATAAATTATAAAGATGCTGATTTTACATTGGCAGCCAATGTGAATTAGTGATGGAGTATCACTTACACATTGGTAAGTCACTGATGGCAATTATTTGTGTACCACTGACACCTTTTCAGTATTGCATTTCTAATTTCTATTTCGAAACATGTTCACTGCCACATGGCAAGTCAATGACCTATGACATATTTTAATTATTGTTTAAAGTTTTCCAGCCTAAAACTATGGCGAAGCAGATGTATTATAGCAATATAGCCACAGCATGAGATGCTCAGAGGTTGGAAACACTCTAGTTTAGAATCAGTCTGCAAAGTAATTAAAGTATAATATCTCCCAGAAACTTGAAAGTAGAGCATCTAGGCAAGCAAGCGGGAGAGTGATGTAATGCTGCTGCAATAAATTCTACCCAAGCCGAATAGTTTGTCATATGAGATGTCATTGTTTATATTTGTTAGAACATAATACAAACCTATATACATAATAGAAAATATTGGAAAAACAGCACCACAGGTATTCAAAATAATATTGTCATTGCAAGTTTTATTGATATAAAGTATAATAATTAGCTACAATGATGGGGTAAAGCATCTCATAAATTAAATAGTTAACAAGTTATATTTTTATTGGTAAGGAAGCTTTATTGAATTACTGGCCATACATATAAAGCATTATATACACAACTGCTTCAAAGATACATCATGGGATTAACAACAGAGCAATCATCTTACTTTCTGGTTATAAAGGGTTACTATGTGCCACAGAACACATCTGATGTGGACTGGTAAGTGCTTCCTCCAGTTTAGATAACACAGTATGGAATAAAGGAAATTCAAATATTTAGATGTGGAATGGGTGTCAAGAAACCTTAATATTTTCAAACAATGTTGGACGATATAAAGTACAATTTAAACTAATGTATATAAATAATTAAAGACATTAGAAATAAGATTGGAGGGGAGGAGGGGGAACAGAATCAATGTCAGAAAAATATATTTTACTGAAAGAGTAGTAGATGATTGGAATAAACTTACAGCTAATATTATTGTAAAATCATGAATGATCTAGCTAAATGTTGCGCACCTCCCAATCTTCACTCCCTACACCTGGGTCCACTGCCCTTTGTTGTGCTCCACATCTTGTTTTGCATATTGTATGGGATGGATCAATGAGATAATCTCCCATTGACCCATTGACACACACCTGGTTCTTGAGATTTTGACTCTAGTGTTGACTCGCTAAGTGTGACAGTACCTTTACTTATTTGATATGCTCCATTATCTGTGCTACTGTGTTTAAACTCACATCCATCCCTGCTGGCTTCCACTCCATCTGTCTGCCTGCTCTTGAGTTTCCAGTTAGTCCTAGTCCCCATGAATCCACGTGTCCACTGGAATCTGCACCAATACCTGGGGTCCATGTGCCCAAGCAGACCAGAGGCTTAGCGGATCCACCTCGCTTGATGAGCCCTTACACAAAATAGTAATTGACGTGAAAAACTTTGCTACATACAGTACAATAATATGAGCATGCCTGATTCCATTTACTTAGGTAACACACAACCAATAAAATCACTGTCCAAAATCATCGGAAATTAAAATATCCCTTATCTAATTTGGAATTTTTCCTACAGATAAGCAAATATATTTGGATGGAGTGGAATTCTTCTCAAATTTTACAAAAGTTTGTATTCTCCAGAATATGCAAGTTTTGTCATTTTCTTCTCGTGATTTCAGAAAATTGGAAACCAGCTGCTGCCGCCTTTTTGCTGAACTGTAGAAAACAAAGTAAAAGGTTAAAAATAAATTTTCACTTCACTGCTCACTTCTCACTCATCCTGCAGCCCGCTGTTTGGTCCTCCACATCCCTTCTTTTCTCTTTCCTCAGTCAAATAATTTTCTTCAGCCCCATTACCCCAGGACAGGACTTATGGCCAGGGCCACCAACAGGGCATTACTTCCCTTACCACTGTATGGGGCCCAGTGAGCAGAAGCAAAAAAGGGGGTCTGTACACACTGGGAGCCTGGCCCCCAGCGGGCCCTCCCCTCTCTTTGCTTCTGCTCACCGGGCCTCAGGGACAACAGTTCAAAGCCACCGCAAGCCAGATGCATAATAACACTGTAGTGATTTAAAGATACACCTACAGTGTTGTTAATGCACCCGGCGGACGGAAATGGATGCTGTACCTTTAAGCTGCAGCTGGCCTGGGTGCATCATGGTCCTTCCTCATTCTGGAGCAGAGTAGAGCAGCGTGCCACCTGTGTTGTAAGCAGGTGCTGGGCAGTGTGTGAGGAGACTGCATCTGGTGAGTGGAGACTGCATCTGGCTGCTGAGGGAATGCTAGTGAAGGGACTGAGGGTCTGTGTCCCACAGGGGGAGGCTAATGAGTGGACTGGGGGGCTGGGGGGGTCTGTGTCCCACAGAGGGAGGCTATTGAGGTGATTGGGGTTCTGTGTCCCACAGGGGGAAGCTAGTGAGGGGACTGGGGGTCTGTGTCCCACAGGGGGAGGCTAGTGAGGGGACGGGGGGACTGTGTCCCACAGGGGGAGGCTAGTGAGGGGACTGGGGGTCTGTGTCCCACAAGGGGAGGCTAGTGAGGGGACTGGTGGGTCTGTGTCCCACAGAGGAGGCTATTGAGGGGACTGGGGGTCTGTGTCACACAGGGGGAGGCTAGTTAGGGGACTGATGGGTCTGTGTCCCATAGGGGGAAGCTAGTGATCAGACTGGGGGTTCTGTGTCCCACAGGGGGAGGCTAGTGAGTGGACTGGGGAGTCTGTGTCCCACAGGGGGAGGCTAGTGAGGGGACGGGGGGGTCTTTGTCCCACATGGGGAGGCTAGTGAGGGGACTGGGGGTCTGTGTCACACAGGGGGAGGCTAGTTAGGAGACTGAGGGGGTCTGTGTCCCACAGGGGGAAGCTAGTGATCAGACTGGGGGGTCTGTGTCCCAGAGGGGAGGCTAGTGAAGTGACTGGGGGTCTGTGTCCCACAAGGGGAGGCTAGTGAGGGGACTGGGGGTCTGTGTCTCAGAAGGGGAGGCTAGTGAAGTGATTGGAGGTCTGTCCCACAGGGGGAGGCTAGTGAGGGGACTGCGGGTGGAGGATGCTGAGGGGAGTCTGTGTCCAGCAGGTGGAGGCTGCTGAGGGGGAGTCTGAGTCCAGCAGTTGGAGGCTGCTAAGGGGAGTTTGTGTCCTGTTTGGTGAGGCTGCTAAGTGGAGTGAGGGGAGGCTAGTAGGGGAAGGGTGCTGAGGGGGAGTCTGCATCCAGCAGGTAGAGGCTGCTGAGGGGAGTCTGAGTCCCACAGGTGAAGGCTGCTGAGGGGAGTCTGAGTCCCACAGGTGGAAGCTGCTGAGGGGAGTCTGAGTCCCAAAGGTGGAGGCTGCTGAGGGTAGTCTGCATCCCACGGGGTGAGGCTGCTGAGTGGAGTGAGGGGAGGTTGCTGAGTGGAGTGAGGGGAAACTAATGAGGGGAGTCTCCATCCCACAAGTGGAGGTTGCTGAGGGGAGTCTGCATCCCACAGGTGGAGGCTGCTGAGGGGAGTCTGCGTCCCACAGGTGGAGGCTGCTGAGCTGAGTTTGCATCCCATGGGGGAGGCTGCTGAGTGGAGTGAGGGGAGATTAATGAGGGGAGTCTGCGTCCTGCAGCTGGAGGCTGCAGCTGTTGAGGGGAGGCTGTGTCCCACAGGTGGAGTTTGCTGAGGGGAGTCTGCATCCCATAGGTGAAGGCTACTGAAGGGAATCTGCATCCCACAGGTGGAGGCTGCTGAATAGAGTCTGCGTCCTGTGGGGGAGGCTGATGAGTGGCATGAGGGGAGGTTAGTAGGGGAAGGGTGCTGAGGGGAGTCTGTATCCAGCAGGTGGAGGCTGCTGAGGGGAAGCTGAGGAGGCAGTGAAGACAACCAGGCCTAGTCGACGATTGCATTTCAAGAGGGTGCCAACCTCTGCGAACAGATAGGAAGAAGAGTAGTTGACAAATGTAAAGCATTGTGGAGGTAATGGCACTATAAAATGTGAGTAAAATAAATCAATGAGGTGATCCCCTTTACTCATGACTAGAGATGAGCGACTTTGACTTTTTTAAGGTTGAGTCGGGTTTCATGAAACCCGACTTTCTCAAAAGTCGGGTCGAACGAAATTGGCCGACTATAGGGAAAAGTCGGAGGCCGACTGAAACACAAAACCCAATGCAAGTCAATAGGGATGCAAAGTCGTCAGGGAGTGGAGTGGACAGTAAACACACCTACAGTGCCCATTTCAATACCAAAAACATCAATTCTTATTACTGAAGCTTGTCAACCTTAATTTACTTCATAATAATAGTTACGCATTGAAAACAGGGTGTTATTTGGCTAAAGTTGTGGGGGGGTAGGGCTGGCTCCAGGTTTTCGTGTGTCCTGGGTCAAAGAGTGTCAGTGTGCCCCTTTAACACGTACCACAACTCATGATGCTCCAATACGGCACAGAAATATAAGTATAGTACAATGACAAATACTTCACTGCTTACATGACATGACTGATCTATTTTAAATTGTACAATAGCTCAAAAAACGGACAGTATATTACTCCATACAGTATTATGGCCATCACATTGTGCGCCACACAGAATAATGAGCCCTATATATTTCTCCATACAGAATTATTGGCCACGTATAATGTTCCATACAGTATATGATGAGCTCCACATAATGCTACAGTATATGATGATCCCCATGGACGATGCTCTAGTGTGTTATGGGCCCAAATAATGCTCCACATATAATGGGCTCCATTTCTAATGCTACAGTGTATAATGAGCCACGTAAATGCTGCTCCAGTGCCTGATGTCCCGAATCTGGAATGCTCCAGTATATGATGGGCCTCATGGATGATGCTCCAGTGTCTTATGGGCCCTAATAATGCTCCATATATAATGGGCCCCATTTCTAATGCTCCAGTGTATCATGTACCCCATAGATGCTGCTCCAGTGTCTCATCTGCCCCATTTAGAATGCTCCAGTATATGATGGGCCTCATGGATGATGCTCCAGTGTCAGATGTCCCCCATTTTGAATGCTCCAGTATATGATGGGCCCCATTTTTAATAAACCCAGGCATGGAAAAGAGCTCCATGGAGTAATCTGAAGTGTGTGCTGCCGCATCCTTCACTTTTGGTGTGGGTGAAGGACACAAGAAAAGTGGTTTCTCCTGACCAGAAGCCTGCACTTACGACTCTGTTATGATGAGTCACCGAAGGAGGAAAAAACGAAATACCAGTTAAGTCCAGAAAAACCAAAGAGGTTGGCAGCTATCGGATTGCAGACCCCTGAACCTATCCACAACAACTAGCAGTAGCCGTGGGGGGTTCCTATGGTGCCCTAGACCCCTCGATCACAGCCGGAGAGCTACATAGCCTAAAGACAGAAAGGGGAAAACTAAACTGCCCCAGAGCAGACCCCAAAGCAATAGGCAGCCCCCAACATATAATGACGGTGAAGCAAGATGAAAACACTAACACAGATAGAAAGATAGGTTGAGCAAATGATGGGGCCCAAGCTAACTACATAGGACAGGATAGGAAAGCTGCTGTCTGCCATCCACAAAAACCCTATCAAAATGAGCCAACCGACTGATAGGAAAAACAGGCCCTGAAGTCGCTAGGCTTCAAAAGACTATATCAGCACTCAGGTATATTCTGAAGACAGAGCAAAAGATCAACAGATCAGAGACAAAAATGGAATTCGGCTCACCCCCGACCGGGGATGGCAGAACTCCCAAAAAACAAGGCAAAACAAAAACAAAACTGAAGAGTACAAAGCAGAGCAGAAAAACTTAGCTTTGAGACGCAGGAATCAGACTGGTCTCCAAGAATCCAGCAGGAAAATCACCAGCCAGGAAGAAGGGCGTCGGCAGCCTTATATCCAGTCCTCAAATCCAGCCACCCAGTTATCATCTAGCTGCCCAGGTGTTTGGTAATCAGTCTCACTACCTTCCTTCACCAGAGGAGGGAGTTCATCAGACCTCAATGTTGAAGGGAAAAATGAACTCACAACAGTACCTCCCCCTTGAGGAGGGGTCAACAAACCCTCATCCATGCCACCAGGGTGATCCAGGTGAGCCCGATGAAAGGCACGCACCAATCTTTCGGCATGAATATCAGAGGCAGAGACCCAGGAATTATCCTCCTGACCATAACTCTTCCACTTAACCAAATACTGGAGTCTCCGTCTAGCCAGACGGGAATCCAGTATCTTCTCTACCTCATATTCCATGTTACCTTCAACCAATATAGGGTCAGGAGGTGCCACCACAGGAACTACTGGTTCAACAAACTTCTTCAACAAGGACTTATGAAACACATTATGAATTTTAAATGTGACAGGAAGAGCCAACCGAAAAGAGACCGGATTAATAATCTCCAAAATCTTGTAAGGTCCAATAAATCTAGGCTTAAACTTAGGAGAAGCCACCTTCATAGCGATATTTTTTGATGACAACCAAACCATATCACCCACCTTAAAATGGGGACCAACGGTCCTACGCCAGTTGGAAAAGCGCTGGGCCTTTTCCTGGGAGAGAGACAACTTATCCACTACTTGGTCCCAGATCTGGTGCATTCTCTCCACCACAGTGTCAACACCTGGGCAGGCAGAAGGCTCCACCTGCCCTGAAGAAAATCGAGGGTGAAAACCAAAGTTACAAAAAAAAGGTGACATCAAAGTGGCAGAACTAGCTCTATTATTTAAAGCAAATTCGGCCAAGGGCAAAAATGAAACCCAATCATCCTGATCGGCAGAAATAAAACATCTCAAATACGACTCCAAAGTCTGGTTTGTTCTCTCCGTCTGCCCATTGGTCTGAGGGTGAAACGCAGAGGAGAAGGACAACTGAATTCCCAGCTTGGAACAGAAAGTCCTCCAAAATCTAGACACAAACTGAACTCCTCTGTCAGATACAATGTTCTCATGAATCCCGTGCAAGCGAACCACCTGTTGCAAAAACAAGGGCACCAACTCAGAGGAAGATGGCAACTTAGGGAGTGGTACAAGATGGACCATCTTAGAGAATCTATCACAAATCACCCAAATAACAGTCATTCTCTGAGAGACAGGCATATCAGAAATAAAATCCATTGAAATATGGGTCCATGGCCTCCTGGGCACCGGCAAAGGCATCAACAAGCCACTAGAGCGAGAACAAGGTTTAGACCGGGAGCAAGTCCCACAGGACTGCACAAAATTCCTGACATCACGAGACAAGGCGGGCCACCAAAAAGACAGACTCACCAGATCTCTAGTACCAAAAATACCTGGATGACCAGCCAATGCAGAGCAATGAACTTCAGACATCACTCGCTTCCTCCACTGGTCAGGAACATACAACTTTCCACTGGGACAACGCTCAGGTTTGTCCTCCTGAAACTCTTCCAGAGCACGTCTCAAATCGGGCGAGATGGCAAAAAGAACTACCCCCTCGCCTAAGATGGTAGCAAGCTTAGTCACAACAGGAGAATCAGCAAGGAAACTCCTAGAGAGGGCGTCTGCCTTGACATTCTTAGAGCCCGGAAGAAAAGAGACCACAAAATCAAAACATGTGAAAAACAAGGCCCACCTAGCCTGTCTAGGATGCAAGCGCTTGGCCGACTCCAGGTAAATCAAATTCTTGTTGTCAGTAAGGACCACGACTTGGTGTTTGGCTCCCTCCAACCAATGTCTCCACTCCTCAAATGCCCATTTCATGGCCAAGAGTTCCTGATTCCCCACATCATAGTTACGTTCGGATGGGGAGAACTTTCGGGAAAAGAAAGCAAAAGGATTCATTTTAGATGTCACAGGATCTTTTTGGGACAACACCGCTCCTGCACCAATCTCAGAAGCGTCCACCTCCACCTGAAACGGGAGTGAGACATCAGGTTGCCGCAAAACCGGAGCAGAAGTGAATCTTCGCTTCAGCTCCTGAAAGGAAGAAACAGCCTCCGGAGACCAATTCAGCACATCAGCACCCTTCCTAGTCAAATCCGTCAATGGCTTGGCAATACCAGAAAAATTAGCTATAAATTTCCGATAAAAATTAGCAAAACCCAAAAACTTCTGGAGGTCCTTCAAAGAAGTGGGCTGAACCCAATCATAAATGGCCTGTACCTTGGCTGGGTCCATTTCAATAGTTGACGGAGACAAAATAAATCCCAAAAATGAAACCCTCTGTACCCCAAAAAGGCATTGCGATCCCTTGACATACAGGGAATTCTCCCTCAAAATCCGGAACACAGTCCGAACATGTTCCACATGAGTGTCCCAATTCTTGGAGAAGATCAAAATATCATCCAGATAGATAATCAAAAATTTATCCACAAAGTCTCGGAATATATCGTTCATGAAGCACTGGAAGACAGAAGGGGCATTAGTGAGCCCAAAAGGCATCACCAGGTACTCAAAATGTCCCTCCGGAGTATTAAACGCCGTCTTCCATTCATCCCCATGCTTAATGCGAATAAGATTATACGCCCCCCTGAGGTCAAGCTTGGTAAACCAGCAAGCACCTTTAACTCTGGAGAATAGATCAGAAATCAGGGGTAACGGATACTGATATTTAACAGTAATTTTGTTGAGGGAACGATAGTCAATACAAGGCCTTAATGACCCATCCTTTTTAGCCACGAAAAAAAACCCAGCACCTAAGGGTGAAGAGGATGGTCTAATATGACCCTTCTCCAATGCCTCCTTAATATAGGATCGCATAGCCTCGTGCTCGGGTACAGATAAATTGAAAAGCCGACCCTTGGGGAATTTACACCCCGGGTTCAGCTCAATTGCACAGTCATAACTCCTATGAGGAGGCAAAGACGCAGACTCATTCTCACTAAATACATCATAAAAGTCAGCCAAATAGTCAGGAACATCATGCGACTGGGGAGAGGTGGAGAAAACAGGAGCATCACTAAGGGCACACCGACAACCCCAACTCACCACAGACAAAGATTTCCAATCCAGAACTGGATTATGGATTTGCAACCAGGGAAACCCCAGAACAATGGTATTATGCAAATTATGCAACACCAAAAATCTGCAATTTTCTTGATGGTCTGGGGCGACCCGCATTACCACCTGCGTCCAAAACTGAGGTTTATTCTTCGCCAAAGGAGTAGCATCAATACCCCTCAAAGGGATAGGCGTCCACAGAGGTGTCATAGGAAATCCACAACGTTTAGCAAAATCCAAGTCCATCAGGTTCAGAGCTGCTCCTGAATCCACAAAAGCCTTGGAGGAAAATGTGGACAGGGAGCAGATCAGAGTAATTGCCAGAAGAAACTTAGGTTGAACACCACCCACAGAAAACGTGTGTGCACAACGTTTCTCTCGTTTAGGGCAGACAGAAATAATATGCGAGGCATCTCCACAAAAAAAACACAGCTTATTACGCCTTCTGAACTCCTGACATTGCACCCTAGACAAAACTCTATCACATTGCATAGTTTCAGACATTTGTTCAACAGGTGGCAACATCTCTTGTGTAGTTTTGCGTTCACGTAAACGCCGATCCACCTGAATGGCTAATGACATAGAATCGTCAAGACCAGAGGGAACAGGAAATCCCACCATAGTATCTTTTACAGTTTCTGACAAACCCTTCCGAAAGAGGGCTGCCAAGGCACCATCATTCCAGGTAGTAAGGACTGCCCACTTTCGGAATTTTTGACAGTACAACTCTGCCGAATCCCGACCCTGGCTTAATGCCAACAGGGTCTTTTCAGCCTGATCAATAGCATTAGGTTCATCATACAACAACCCCAAGACTTGAAAAAATGCGTTCACATTATTCAGAATAGGATCATCAGGTTTCAAAGAAAACACCCAATCCTGGGGATCGCCACGCAGCAAAGAGATGACAATTTTAACCTGCTGCGCGGAGTTCCCCGACGAGTTAGGCTTCAAGGCAAAAAATAATTTACAATTACTCTTGAAATTCAAGAATTTAGACCGATCCCCAAAAAACACATCAGGAGTAGGAATCTTTGGTTCAGCAGCATGTGAATGAGCAAGATAGGCTGAAATTCCCCGCACTTCAGCAGCGAGCTGCTCCACACGATTAGACAATTGCTTCATCTCCAGTCAGAGAAAAATTCCCCCTACGGCCTCAGAGATATAGAGGAAAATATATGCACAAAAAAAAAAAAATTCTGACACTTTTTTTTTCCTTTTTTTTTTTTTTTTTTTTACAATTCTCTCCTGCTATTGAGTACCCTAGGATCTGCAGTATGGCTGGTGATTCTGTTATGATGAGTCACCGAAGGAGGAAAAAACGAAATACCAGTTAAGTCCAGAAAAACCAGAGAGGTTGGCAGCTATCGGATTGCAGACCCTGAACCTATCCACAACAACTAGCAGTAGCCGTGGGGGGTTCCTACGGTGCCCTAGACCCCTCGATCACAGCCAGAGAGCTACATAGCCTAAAGACAGAAAGGGGAAAACTAAACTGCCCCAGAGCAGACCCCAAAGCAATAGGCAGCCCCCAACATATAATGACGGTGAAGCAAGATGAAAACACTAACACAGATAGAAAGATAGGTTGAGCAAATGATGGAGCCCAAGCTAACTACATAGGACAGGATAGGAAAGCTGCTGTCTGCCATCCACAAAAACCCTATCAAAATGAGCCAAGCGACTGATAGGAAAAACAGGCCCTGAAGTCGCTAGGCTTCAAAAGACTATATCAGCACTCAGGTATATTCTGAAGACAGAGCAAAAGATCAACAGATCAGAGACAAAAATGGAATTCAGCTCACCCCGGCCAGGGATGGCAGAACTCCCAAAAAACAAGGCAAAACAAAAACAAAACTGAAGAGTACAAAGCAGAGCAGAAAAACTTAGCTTTGAGACGCAGGAATCAGACTGGTCTCCAAGAATCCAGCAGGAAAATCACCAGCCAGGAAGAAGGGCGTCGGCAGCCTTATATCCAGTCCTCAATTCCAGCCACCCAGTTATCCTCTAGCTGCCCAGGTGTTTGGTAATCAGTCTCACTACCTTCCTTCACCAGAGGAGGGAGTTCATCAGACCTCAATGTTGAAGGGAAAAATGAACTCACAACACGACTCAGTGCTTGCACTTTTTAAACTTCAGAAGAGGAGACGATAGAGCTGGAGGCTGCTTCAGCAATGTAAGCCAAAAACAGTTCCTGATGCTCCGGCTTTAAAAGCAGTCTACCTACTCCCAGAAAACGGAGCCTTCCAGGCCGTCCAGAGCTACACCATGACGCAGGCTCAACACCTCCTGCCTTAGCTGCTATTGTGTTTTTGGCACTACCAGCAGATGCACCACCACCACCATCAGTACCAGGTGGCCCCCCACGCCCACGTCTGCGTCCTCTTCCACCATACTTCCTCATGTTTTAGAAAATTGACCCAAAATACCAGCAGATATATGGTACTGTATCAGAAGCGTACAGCTCTATACCGTCTAGGGATAACATAAATCTCCGTATATATTTCATGAGTCATACACAGACGCTCACAGGCTCAGTATGGATTACCCAATAAAATAAAAAGGTGAAAAAGGGTACAGTATCACCAGATACAAGGTATATACAGTATAGTGTAAACATTATGAATCTCTGTATACATTTCAGGAGGCAGACACAAACGCTCTCAGGCCCAGTATGGATTATGCAAGAATATGAAAAGCTGTAAATGGGTAATGTAACACAAGCGTACAGCTGTATACACTGTTGGCCAAACTTGAAATCTCTGTATATATTTCCGGAGTCACCCTCAGACGCTCACTCAGTCTGGGTTTGACCATAATTAAAAATGTAAAAAATGTACTGGATAGCAAGATATCAAGTATATATATTATAGGGTACAATTGAAATCTCCGTATGCATAGTCCCGTAGTCAGTCTCAGATGCTTACTCAGTATGGATTTGACTGTAATAATAAATGTCGAACAAAGGTACTGTATAACAAGATACAATCTGCATCGAGTATAGTGTAAAAATTGGTATCTCCGATTCACCGTATATATGGAAGGCATAAACCACACACGCTCACTCACTATGGATGATACCGTAATACAAAATTTTGAACAAAGGTACTGTATCAGCACATACCAGGTGTATCCAGTCTAGGAGTAATTGTAAATTTCCGTCTATACTTCCGGAGTCAGACACAGTCACTCACAGGCTCAGTATGTATTACACCAGAATTTAACAAGTAGAAAAAGGGAAATGTAGTCGAAGCGTACAACAGTATACAATCTTGTGGTACTTTTAAATCTTTGTATATATTTCAATCTCAGTAAGCCAGTCCAGACTCTCCGCTACTGGAAACTACATGGATACAAGTACAGACGGAAAGTCGAGTGTTAGCAGAAATTTGGGAATTACTCATCGTGGGAAAACCTCCCAGTAGATGTTGCGGAGGCGATGCAGACCCTCAATTACTGTGTCTGTGGAGACAGTGAAAACCGTTCTTTGTGAAGAAAGGATTGCTTTATCGCAGTAGCGTGGATCACATTACCGTTACTCGTCTCCATCAAATTGTGCTCACAGGGAGAGATGTAGACATGGTTCTCACTGCCTATCATGATGTGTCTGGTCATTTTGGAGTGCAAAAGACAGAATCCACAGACCGTAGGCGATTTTATTGGATTGGCATGAGAGGAGACATTGAAAAATGGTGGCAGGAATGTCACACGTCTGAGACTATCACAACTGTGAAAGGTGATCATAAAGCACCACTGCATCTGCTTGTAAGTTGACATCCATTACAAATGGTAGCCATTGATCATCTGAAGGTAGAGGCCAGCAGGAAAGGCCATAGGTACATATTAACCATCATCGATCAATACACCAAATTTCTAGTGGCTGTCCCTGTGAAGGATTTAACTGCCCTGACTACACAGCGGTGGAGCAGGGAGAGGTAAGTATTGCAACTTGCAAGTGCTGTGGCCATGACCAAGCAGGGGGGAAACACTCATGGTCGACGGTACTGGCACAGGGCCCCTCATAGTACGCTGGTGTGTCTGACGGCGATTGGGACCCCCCACCTTCAGAGACACTGTATTGTACTATGAGGGGCCCTGTGCCAATGCCGTCGGCCATCTGTGGGCCCATCCACCTGTTCAGAGCAACAGCACTTGCCCGGGTGCACCAGGTGTTGACGCCAGCCATTGGGGGGATGGGCAGCCCAGTTAGGGAGGTTTAAAAAACGGCATATGTTGATGTGTTGGCTGGACATTCAGCTGCTGCAAAGGGTGGAATTGGGCAAGTCCGAGGAAGAGGAGGACAAAAGCGAGGCAGTTTTCTGGCAACCTATGTGTCATCAGGGGAAGGTGGGACAAAATCCTTTGAAACCCATGCATGGTTCATTTTAATGAAGGTTAGATCATCAACATTTTGGGTGGACAGACAGGTCCTTTTTCTGTCAGGATTGATTCAGCAGCACTGAAAACTCTTTCAGATAACACACTAGCAGCAGGGCAAGCGAGCTCCTGTAAGGCATATTGTGCCAATTCAGGCCAGGCGTTCAGTTTAGAGGCCCAATAGTCAAAGGGGAATGACCTGTGAGGGAGAACATCGATATGGGAGGAGAAGTAGTTTGTAACCATAGTTGACAAGTGCTGTCTCCTGTCACTTTTAATCGATGCAGTATTAGCAGTTGTGTGAGCGGTACTTGAGAAATCATTCCACAACATGGTCATTAAACCCCTGTCTCCACTTCGGCTGTGTGCACCACGAACACCTCTTCCATTGTGCCCACTACGGCTCGTGGGAGAACCAGCACTGCTGCTGTGTGCTGGGAAAGTCTCAAACAAACGATTTGCCAGAGTTGCTTGTTTGTTCGCCAGTATTATCTCTAGATTCTCCTGTGGCATGATGTTGTGTAATTTGTCTTTTGCAGCGTGGATCGAGGATGCTGGCCTGCCAGAAGTCGTCATCCCTCATCATTTTGGCAATGCGGGGGTCCCTTTTTAGGATCCGCAAGGCATAATCACACATGTGAGCCACTGTTCCAGGTGTCAATGATGCACTGGCAGAGGTGGGTGGAGGAGCACTTTCTGGCAAATCCACATCCCTCCAGTCACGCACAAACACTGTACCTGACCTTTGAACGCCACATTTTCTCTTGCCCCTGAGAAGCATTCTCCTGCCCAAAATAATCCTTCCCCACCTCCTCTTCCTCTTCTTCCTCCTCCTCGTCCAGGACAGTTCCCTGACCAGACAATGGCTGACTGTCATCAAGGCTTCCCTTCTCCTCCTCCGCTGCAGACGCCTGATCCTTAATGTGCGTCAAACTTTGCATGAGCAGACACATAAGTGGGATGCTTATGTTGGCGATGTCTGTGCTTACCAGCTGTGTGCATTCCTCAAAACACTGAAGGACTTTATAGAGGTCTTTCAGCTTTGACCACAGCACACCCGAAAATTCCATGTCTTACCTCAAACTTCCTGCACGTGTATCCTCCCACAAATGCATTACAGCCTGCCTCTGTTCACACAGCCTCTCAACCATGTGCAGGGTGGAGTTCCTCCTTGTTGCAACGTCTATGATTAGGTGGTGCTAGGGAGGTGGAGCAATCGCTGCAGCTTCTGCATACGAGTGGAGTGGACGTTTGAGCAATGGATGTGCGAGCACAGTCTTCTCACCTTATGGAGCAGGGATGTTAACTCCGGATAATTATTAAGGAAGCACTGCACCACCAGGTTCCAAGTGTGAGCCAGGCAAAGTATGTGTGTGAGTTTTGCACAGACTATTGCTTCCACAAAATAATGGCCGTTATCACTGACTACCTTGCCTGCCTCAAGATGTAGACTGCCCAGCCATGACTCAGTTTGTCGCTGCAAGTAGTCGGCCAGTACCTCCGCGGTGTGTCTGTTGTCGCCCAAAGACATCATCTTTAACACAGCCTGCTGACGCTTACCACGAGCTGTTCGATAGTGGGACACCTCGTGTGCAACAATGCCAGCTGCGGATGAAGTGCTCGTGCGACTGCGCTCTGTGGACGAGCTTTCGCTGATAGAGGAAGAGAAGGATCAAAAGCCTACAGCCAACTGTTTCCTATACCGTGGGCTAGGCAGCACTGTTCCACCTCCGCTGTCCCCAGTGGAGCCTGCATCCACCACATTAACCCAGTGCGCAGTGATGGACACGTAATGGCCCTGGCCATGCCTACTGGTCCATGCATCTGTTGTGAGGTGCACCTTTCCACTCACTGACTGTTTTACTGCATGGACAATGCGGTCTTTCACATGCCGGTGGAGGGCAGGGATGGCTTTTCGAGAAAAGAAGTGCCGACTGGGTAGGTCATAGTATGGGACAGCGTAGGCCATGAGGTCGCGGAAAGCTTTGCTTTCAACCAAATGATAGGGCATCATCTCTAATGAGATTAGTTTGGCAATGTAGGCGTTCAAGCAAAGTGTACACGGATGAGAGGATGACTACTTTCTTGTCTTACTCAGAGTGTCTCGTAGGGTGGGCTGGACTAGAGAGCTGCATATGGGGGAAGTAGCGGTGGACCGGACGGAGTGAGAGGGGGTTGGTGATGGTATTGGTGGTGATGGCCTAGATTCAGTGTTGTGTTGCAAAACCATTGTGATTACCTGAGTGCTTTGACCTTGCGACGACACCTCCACATTTAGTGCTGGTGGTGTGCTTAACGGTGGCGGTGTTCTTACAGTGGGGGAAGCGATGGAGCGTTGCTGGCAACCTTCAGTCGGAGCAGGTGCACATGTGCTACCTGAGGTTTTGTAGTCCGTCCACGTTTGCAAGTGCATGTTGATTAAATGTCTAAGCATGCAACTGGTATTCAAATTTCTGAGTTGTTTACCTTGGCTAAAGGTCCTTCCGCACTTCTTACAGGTAACCTTTGCCTCATCAGTACGATTTTGGGCAAAGAAGTGCCACACTGCACTCTTCCTACTATGGTATACATTTTCTGGCCTTGCACGCTGTGCTAAGTTGACCGTCTGGCCAAGCTGTCCTGCAACTCTTTTAAAGTAGTTTTTGTTCCACGTTTTTGGAAAGCTACGGGCCTGCCAGATAACCGCTGCAGCAATGTCAATGCCTGCTGCGGATCCTTCTCCTTATCTGAACTATTGCCAGCGCCACCCTTCCCCCCCAATGGATGCCAATCCGGGTCAAGAACTGGGTCATCATCACCTCCTCTTCAAAGTCATCTGCACTTTCCTCTTTTCCTTCTTCTGTGTAAGGTGGTATAGTATGCCGGAAGGGGCACCTGAGTTTCATCAGGGTCAGATTCTGGCTCAATAGACTGCGAGGGCAATATGGTGCTCTGGGTCGATGTACCAGCAGAATCATCTAGCAGTGGCTGTTCATCAGTGCACTCCATGTCAGATTCATCTTGGACTGGGGAATTCTGGATTTGACTGGATAACCCAGGCATGGTATGTGAAAAGAGCTCCATAGAGTAATCTGAAGTGTGGGCTGCCGCATCCGTAACTTTTGGTGGGGGTGAAGGACACAAGGAAAGGTGTTTTTCCTGACCAGAATCCTGCACTGACGACTCCGAGCTTGCAGGTTTTGAATGTTCAGAAGAGAAGTCAATAGAGATGGTGGCTGTTTCGACAATGTACGCCAAAACCTGTTCCTGATGCTCCAGCTTTAAAAGCGGTTTTCCTACTCCAAGAAAAGGCAACCTTACAGGCCTTCTTGGGCCAGACGATGACACAGGCTCAACACCTCCTGCCTTAGCTGCTATTGTGCTTTTGCCAGAACCAGACGATGCACCACCACCATCAGTACCAGCTGCGCCCCCCTGCCCACGTCCGTGGCCTCTTCCACCATACTTCCTCATGTTTGGGAAAATGTACCAAAAATACCAGCAGAGAAATGGTACTGCATGAGGAGCACCCAGCTGTGTAAGGTGTATTAAAAAAATTAAATCTATGTATATATTTTGTTAGTCACAGATGCTCTCACAGTATGTATTGGACCGTAATACAACAAGCAGATATGCAGAACTCTTTCAGAAGTGTACAACTGTATACGTTTTTTGTGTCACTAACAATCTCCCTATATGAATGTAAAGAGTGTCACACACACACGCTGACTCTGTATAGATGTGACTGTAATGCGAACGGCAGATATACAATACTGTTTGAGAATCAGACAGCTCTATACGGTGTGTGTATGGAAAATTGTCAATCTCCGTCTATTTGTATAGGGACTGACACACGCTGTCTGTCTAGTTCAGACCGTAATAAAACAGCATATATACGAAACTGTTTGAAAAGCGGACAAATCTCTAAGGTGTAGGTCTGGAAAAACGGAAACACTCCCCGACTTTTTTTCCAGAGTCACACAAAGATAGCTTCTATTTGTCCATGATACAAGGCAGTACATGGTAGTGTGTGAGGAGCGTACACCACTATACGGTGTCTGTATAGAAAATTGTCAATCTCCGTCTATTTGTATAGGGACTGACACACGATGTCTCTGTCTAGTTTTGACCATTATCAAACAGCAGATATACGAAACTGTTTGAAAAGCGGACAGCACTCTAAGGTGTAGGTTTGGAAAAACGGAAAAACTCCTCTGCTTTTTTTTCCAGAGTCACACACAGATAGCTTCTATTTGTCCGTGATACAAGGCGGTACACAGTAGTGTGTGAGGAGCGTACACCTCTATACGGTGTCTGTATGGAAAATTGTCAATCTCTGTCTATTTGTATAGGGACTGACACACGATGTCTCTGTCTAGTTTTGACCATTATCAAACAGCAGATATACGAAACTATTTGAAAAGCGGACAGCACTCTAAGGTGTAGGTTTGGAAAAACGGAAAAACTCCTCTGCTTTTTTTTCCAGAGTCACACACAGATAGCTTCTATTTGTCCATGATACAAGGCGGTACACGGTAGTGTGTGAGGAGCGTACACCTCTATACGGTGTCTGTATGGAAAATTGTTAATCTCCGTCTATTTGTATAGGGACTGACACATGATGTCTCTGTCTAGTTTTGACCATTATCAAACAGCAGATATACAAAACTGTTTGAAAAGCGGACAGCACTCTAAGGTGTAGTTTTGGAAAAACGGAAAAACTCCTCGGCTTTTTTTTTCCAGAGTCACACACAGATAGCTTCTATTTGTCCATGATACAAGGCAGTACACGGTAGTGTGTGAGGAGCGTACACCTCTATACGGTGTCTGTATGGAAAATTGTCAATCTCCGTCTATTTGTATAGGGACTGACACACGCTGTCTCTGTCTAGTTTTGACCATTATCAAACAGCAGATATACGAAACTGTTTGAAAAGCGGACTGCACTCTAAGGTGTAGGTCTGGAAAAACATAAAAACTCCCCGACTTTTTTTCCAGAGTCACACACAGATAGCTTCTATTTGTCCATGATACAAGGCGGTACACGGTAGTGTGTGAAGAGCGTACACCGCTATACGGTGTGTGAAAAAATGAATGCTCAGTAACTCACCAGGACAAAATAATAAAAGTTGGAGTGCTTTGAAAAAAGCAGTTTGAACAGCAGTGTGCACACAGCAATGCAGCTAGCAGGTAGCCTTAAAAGGCAGCCTAATCACCACCAGCGCTGCTGCACACAACAAAATCCTCCCCTTTCACTGCACACTAACTGTACATTGAAAAGCGCTATCAGCAGAAGCAGTTTTTTTTTCTTCTTCCCTGCCTTAACGTTCTCCCTGTTCAGAATCAGCAGCAGCACCTCTCCCTATTCTAAGATCGACAGAAGTAAGATGGTGGTCGGCGGTCACAGCCTTTTATACCCACTGTGATGCCACACAAAGCCAGCCAATCACTTCAATGCCCTTCTCTAAGACGGTGGTGGCCGCTGCCCATGTCATCGCATTGCCCACAGTGTGCATACTCCATCATTGGCTCAGAAAAGGTGCTGGAAGCATTATTTGAAACGCGACTTTGCGCTCTGATCGGTGGCCTCATGGCCGACCTCACGCTATGTTTGGGTTTCGATCGACGTTCATGACCGGGCCAATTTTTACAATTCTGACCACTGTCCCTTTATGAGGTAATAACTCTGAAACACCTCCATGGATCCCGGTGATTCTGACATTGTTTTCTCGTGACATATTGTACTTCATGTTAGTGGTAAAATTTCATTCATATAACTTGCGTTTATTTGTGAAAAAAATGGAAATTTGGCGAAAATTTTGCAATTTTCCAAAATTGAATTTTTATGCCCTTAAATCACAGAGATACGGCACACAAAAACTTTATAAATAACATTTCCCACATGTTTACTTTACATCAACACAATTTTGGAATCAAAATTTTTTTTTGTTAGGAAGTTATAAGGGTTAAAATTTGATAATATTAGCGGGATTATATATCCAACAGACTTGATTGTGAATAGCAATGAATAAAATTTAACTTTTATTCAAGGCCTAATTAAAATATGACAAACAACACCCTTGTGAATAGACTCAAACAGAAAAAAACACAAAAAACACGAAGACACAGATAAAAATACTCGCAGGTATTTTCTTGCCTACAAATGAGTATGAGGCCTCTAGTAAATAGTGAATAAACTTGTTGTAGTTGTCTAATGGGACCACAGGATTCAATATAATATGCACTTGCACTGTGGTCAAATGATCACATTTCCATCATCAAAATTAGTAACAACTACCAATAAAGCAATTGGAATAGGGGGCATATCCAAAAGTGTTTTATACAAAGCAATGAATAACTATCCCCTTTATACCAGTAGCCATAACACATAGGCATATAATTGCATGAACGCACAGTTTCTCTACAGTGCTACAAAATGGAACAGAAACGTTCCATAAATAACATGAGGCCGAAATGTATGCAGCTTGAAATATATAGAGGCAGGAATGGAGGAAGGGAGTTCAAAACAGGTCACACTAGAAGAACCATAATACCTCACTAAATCAGTGAGCATTCAAAGTGACCATAGAAGTTCGAACACAGCAATGCCGCTTTTATAACATATTATTGCGGCTTTAACGTTGTCAGATCTCACCCAATAATGAGGAGTCCATTCCTTCCAATACCCTTTAGAATAACCATGGAACCATAACGGGTGGTATGCGGCACTGCCTTCCTTGAGAATTGCGTCTCCCAAAAATTAAATTGACCAGCGATTTCTCATTTTTGCAACACCATTTTATTTTTACGGACCACATCACGTTTGAAGCCAGTTTGAAGGGTCTATATGATAGAAAATACCCAAAAGTGACACCATTCTAAAAACTGCACCCCTTAAGGTGCTCAAAACCACATTCAAGAAGTTTATTAACCCTTTAGGTGCGTCACAGGAATTTTTTGAATATTTAAAAAAAAATGAACATTTAACTTTTTCACAAAAAAAATGCTTCAGGTTCAATTTTTTTTATTTTACCAAGGGTAACAGGAGAAATTGGACTTCAAAAGTTATTGTGCAATTTGTCCTGAGTAAGCTGATACCTGATATGTGGGGGGGAACCACTGTTTCGGCGCATGGCAGACCTCAGAAGGGAAGGAGCGCCGTTTGACTTTTTCAATGCAAAATTGGCTGGAATTCAGATCGGACGCCATGTCGCGTTTGGAGAGCCCCTGATGTACCTAAACAGTGGAAACCCCCCACAAGTGACCCCATTTTGGAAACTAGACCCCCCAAGGAACTTATCTAGATATGTGTTGAGAACTTTGAACCCACAAGGGCTTCACAGAAGTTTATAACGTACAGCGGTACAATTAAAAAATCATATTTTTTCCACAAAAATGATCTTTTCACCCCCAATTTTTACTATCCCAAGGATTACAGGACCCTAAAAGTTATTGTTCAATTTGTCCTGAGTACGCTGATACCCCATATGTGGGTGTAAATGACTATTTGGGCGCATGGCAGAGCTCGGAAGGGAAGCAGCGCCATTTGACGTTTTTGGCTGGAATTGAGATCGGACACCATGTCGCGTTTGGAAAGCCCCTGATGTACCAAAACAGTAGAAACTCCCCACAAATGACACCATTTTGGAAACTAGACCCCCCAAGGAACTTATCTAGATGTGTGGTGAGAACTTTGAACCCCCAAGGGCTTCACAGAAGTTTATAACATACAGCCGTACAATTAAAAAATCATATTTTTTCCACAAAAATGATCTTTTCACCCTCAATTCTTATTTTTCCAAGGGTAACAGGACCTTAAAAGATATTGTGCAATTTGTCCTGAGTGCGCTGATACCCCACATGTGGGGTTAAACCACTATTTGGGCACATGGCAGAGCTCGGAAGGGAAGCAGTGCCATTTGACGTTTTTGGCTGGAATTGAGATCTGACACCATGTCGCGTTTGAAAAAAGCCCCTGATGTACCAAAACAGTAGAAACCCCCTACAAATGACACCATTTTGGAAACTAGACCCCCAACGAACTTATCTAGATGTGTGGTGAGTAGAGTTGAGCGACTTTTGGTTTTTTAGGGTCGAGTTTCGTTTCGTGAAACCCGACTTTTCCAAAAGTCGGATCGAGCAAGATCGGCCAATTATAGGGAAAAGTCGGGGTCGTCCCGAAACACGAAACCCAATGTAAGTCAATGGGGAATAAAAGTCGGCAGTGAGAGGAGGACAGGAAACACACCTACAGTGCCCATTTGAATGCCAAAAGCATCAATTCTTCTTACTTAAGCTTGTCAACCTTAATTAACTTCATAATACAAGTTACGCACTGAAAAATGGTGGTTATTTGGCTAAAGTTGTGGGGGGGTAGGGCTGGCTCCAGGTTTTCATGTGCCCTGGGCGAAAGAGCGCCCCTTTAACACATACCACAACTCATCATGCTCCGATACGGCAGAGAAATAGCGGTATAGTACAATGAAAAATACTTCACTTTTTACATCTCATGACAAGGCCCATCTATTTCTCCATACAGAATCATTGGTCCCATATAATGTTTGAAACAGTATATGATGAGCTCCACATAATGCCACAGTATATGTTGGTCCCCATGGATGAAGCTCCACTGTCTTATGGGCCCAAATAATGCTCCAAACAGAATGGGCCCCATTTCTAATGCTGTAGTGTATAATGGGCCCTGTAAATGCTGCTCCAGTGTCTGATGTCCACCTTTGGAGTGTTCCAGTGTATGGTGGGCCCCATCTATCATTCTCCAGAGTATAGTGCTACCCAAAAATTGCTGTCCCAACATTGAAAACAATCAAATAAGTCTCCTCGCTAGGGAATCCCTGTACTAGTCTGGACTCCTCGTCGTCCCCATCTTCCATCTCACGGCACAGTATTTCAACCTTGCAAGTGCTGTGATCCTGAGCAAGCAGGGGGGGCCCACTCATTGGCGACGGCACTGGCACAGGGCCCCTGATAGTACGGTGGTGTGTCTGATGGCGGGTGGGCCGAACCTGCACTTTCATCTGCACCTTCCTCTTTGTCACCGTGTAAGATGGAACTGTATATGGGAAGGGTAACCTGAGTTTCATTAGGGTCAGATTCAGGCCGTGTCGCGTGCGAGGGGAATGTAGTGGTCTGGGTCAATGTACCAGCAGATTCATCGAGCAGTGGCTGGGCATCAGTGCACTTGTGTTGCCCCCAGGAGTACGGTCGCCACAGTGGCATTACCTTCCTCCTAGGGAGTGTGATGTCATGCTTGGGAGCAACAAAGGTTCTCTCTAGCAGGTTAACTGATTGGGCGGCGTTATTCCCACGAGTCATGACCCTCCAAACAGCGTTCATGAAGGCAAAGTGTTTGTTTTACGTGGGCAGTATGGTTGCAAAGCTGAACCTTAAAGGAATGTCCAGAAGGGCACCACCAGGAGTGGAGCCTACGGTTAAATTCGACTCCACCTGGGAAACCTCAACCATGCCAGCTACAGAAAAGATGCACACATTGCAAGCTTAATTCCATTAACGAACGAGACTCCGTCATGCCCCGCGGTCCGAGTCCGGCTTACTAGAGGGACACGTGAGGCTCTGGCACATGAGATTGGCCAATAACTGGTGTGTCATGCCCTTACATGTCCGTGGCTGCATGTGCGCTACACTGAAAAGGCCAGCGTTTGTCGCTTACAGGTGCAGATAACCCGCTGAACAACGTTAGTGATGGGGATCACTGATTACAATTATTACCCGCGAACGATGATTTCCCAGTAAGTGCAGGTCAACCGCAGTTCCGGAATTAGGCCTAACCGTCATTCCTGAAAAAATGAAAAACTTAGGTGTGCAAACCACAGGTGCTGTAGCTTGCTTAACAGCTCACCAGCCGTTCTCACGCCCAGTATGGATTACACGTGATTGCACAAAGGTGAGAAAGGGTACCGTATCCCCGGATAACATGTATGGATAGCGTACACATTCAAAATATATGTCTATACATCAGGAGGCAGGCTCAGACGGTGTTAGGCCCAGTATGGATTGCACGTGATTGCACAAAGGTGAGAAAGGGTACCGTATCCCCGGATAACATGTATGGATAGCGTACACATTCAAAATATATGTCTATACATCAGGAGGCAGGCTCAGACGGTGTTAGGCCCAGTATGGCTTGCACGTGATTGCACAAAGGTGAGAAAGGGTACCGTATCCCCAGATAACATGTATGGATAGCGTACACATTCAAAATATATGTCTATACATCAGGAGGCAGGCTCAGACGGTGTTAGGCCCAGTATGGATTGCACGTGATTGCACAAAGGTGAGAAAGGGTACCGTATTCCCGGATAACATGTATGGATAGCGTACACATTCAAAATATATGTCTATACATCAGGAGGCAGGCTCAGACGGTGTCAGGCACAGTATGGATTTGACAGCCCAGACTACACAGCGGAGGAGCAGGGAGAGGTAAAGATTGCAAATGCTGGGGCCCCTCATAGTACGGCGGTGTGTCTGACGGCGGGTGTGCACCACCACCGTCAGAGACACTTGATTGCACTATGAGGAACCCTGTGCCAGTGCCCGCGCCCAAGAGTCGGCCTACCCACCTGTCCAGGGCAACAGCACTCGCACGGTGTCGTGCGTTAGGTGGTGACCCCGGCCATGGGGGGGGGGGGAGGCAGCACAGTTAGGGAGTTTTAGAAAGATGTTGGACATTCAGCTGATGCAAAAGGCAAAATAGTCCCAGGAAGAGGTGGACCAAAGCAAGCCATTTTTCTGTCACCCTATGTGTCATCAGGGGAAGGTGGGACAAAATCCTTGGAAACCCATGCATGGTTCATTTTAATGAAGGTTAGATCATCAACATTTTGGGTTGACAGACGGGTCCTTTTTTCTGTCAGGATTGATCCAGCTGCACTGAAGACTCTTTCCGATAGCACACTTGCAGCTGAGCAAGCGAGCTCCTGTAAGCCATATTGTGCCAATTCAGGCCAGGTGTCCAGTTTAGCGGCCCAATAGTCAAAGGGGAATGGCCTGTGTGGGAGAACATCGATATGGGAGGAAAAGTAGTTTGTAACCATAGTTGACAACTGCTGTCTCCTGTCACTTTCCATCGATGCAGTATTACCAGTTGTGTGAGCGGTCCGTGAAAAATCAGTCCACAACATTGTCATGAAACCCCTGTCTCCAACGCCACTTCTGCTGTGTGCACCATGAACACCTCTGCCAAGCTGCCCCCGGCCCGTACGGCTCGTGTGAGAACCATCACCGCTGCTGTGTGCTGGGAATGCCTCAAGCAACCGATTTACCAGAGTTGCTTGTTTATTAGCCAATATTAGGTCAAGGTTCTCCTGTGGCATGATGTTTTGTAATTTGCCTTTACAGCGTGGATCCAGGATGCTGGCCAACCAGTAGTCGTCATCGTTCATCATTTTGGCAATGCGGGGGTCCCTTTTTAGGATCTGTAAGGCATAATCTGACATGTGGGCCAATGTTCCCGGTGTCAATGATGCACTGCGAGTGCTGGTTGGAGGAGCACTTTCTGGCAAATCCACATCCCTCCAGTCACGCACAAACCCTGTACCAGACCTTGCCACGCCAACATTTTCACTTGCCCCACGAGATGCATCCTCCTCCCCTAAGTAATCATCCCCATCATCATCCTCCTCCTCCTCTTCTTCCTCCACCTCATCCAGGAGAGGTCCCTGAGCAGACAATGGCTGAATGTCATCAAGGATTCCCTCCTCCTCTTCCTCCTCATCAACATTGGCTGCAGATGCCTGCTCCTTAAGGTGCGTCAAAGTTTGCATGAGCAGACGCATAAGTGGGATGCTCATGCTTAGGATGGCGTCGTCTGCGCTTACCAGCCGTGTGCATTCCTCAAAACACTGAAGGACTTTACAGAGGTCTTTCAGCTTCGACCACTGCACACCTGTCAACTCCATGTCTGCTCTCAAAGTGCCTGGCCGTGTATCCTCCCACAAATGCATTATGGCCTGCCTCTGCTCGCACAGCCGCTCCACCATGTGCAGGGTGGAGTTCCACCTTGTTGCAATGTCGATAATGAGGCGGTGGTTGGGAAGGTGGAGCAATCGATGCAGCTTCTGCATACGAACGGAGTGTACAGGCGACCGGCGGATGTGCGCGCACAGTCTTCGCACCTTCTGGAGCAGGGCTGTTAACTCCGGATAATTTTTGAGGAAGCACTGCACCACCAGGTTCAAGGTGTGAGCCAAGCAAGGTATGTGGCTGAGTTTTGAAAGGGCTATGGCTGCCACAAAATTAGGGCCGTTATCACTAACTACCTTGCCTGCCTCAAAATGTACACTGCCCAGCCATGACTCAGTTTGTCGCTTCAAGTACTCGGCCAGCACCTCGGCGGTGTGTCTGTCGCCCAAACACATCATCTGCAACACAGCCTGCTCACGCTTTCCACTAGCTGCTCGATAGGGGGACACCTCGTGTGCAACAGTGGCAGCTGCAGATGGAGTGCTCGTACGACTGCGCTCTGTGGACGAGCTTTCGCTTCTGGAGGAGGAGGAGGAGGGTCGAACGCCTACAGCCAACTGTTTCCTATACCGTGGGCTAGGCAGCACTGTCCCACCACCGCTGTCCCCTGTGGACCCTACATCCACCACATTAACCCAGTGCACAGTGATGGACACGTAACGGCCCTGGCCATGCCGACTGGACCATGCATCAGTTGTGAGGTGCACCTTTCCACTCACTGACTGCTTGAGTGCATGGACAATGCGGTCTTTTACATGATGGTGGAGGGCTGGGATGGCTTTGCGAGAGAAGAAGTGGCGACTGGGTAGGTCATAGCGTGGTACTGCATAGGCCATGAGTTCGCGGAAAGCTGCGCTTTCCACCAACCGATAGGGCATCATCTCAAACGAGATTAGTTTGGCAATGTGGGCGTTCAAACCCAGTGTACGCGGATGAGAGACTGAGTACTTTCTTGACCTACTCATAGTGTCTGGGAGGGTGAGCTGGACTTGAGAGCTGCATATGGTGGAAGTAGCGGTGGACAGGGTGGACTGAGAGAGGGTTGATGATGGTGATGGAGTTGGTGTTCTTTCTGATGGCCTAGATTCAGTATTTCGTTGATATAACAGTGGGATTCCCTGACTGCTGTGGCCTTGCAATGACACCTCAACATTTGCTGCTGTGCTAACCGGTGGGCTTACAGTGGGGGAAACAATGGAGCGTTGCTGACTACCTTCTTTGTGATCAGTTGCACATGTGGCACTTGAGGTTTGGTGTTGTGTCCACGCTTGCAAGTGCATGGTGGTTAAATGTCTAAGCATGCAACTGGTATTCAAATTTTTCAGATTTTTCCCTCGGCTAAAGGTCTTTGCGCACTTCTTACAGATAACCTTGGCCTGATCATGAGGATTTTGTTCAAAAAAGTGCCACACTGCACTCTTCCTACTTTGGCAGACATTTTGCGGCCTAGCACGCTGTGATCTTTTGACCCTCTGGACAAGCTGTCCAGCAACTCTTTTGATTTTTGGAACCTGTCTTTGGAGTGCTCCGGGCCTGCCAGATAACAGCTGTTGCGATGTCGATGTCTGCTGTGGATGCTCCTCATCTGAGCTATTGGAAGCAGCACCCTCTTCCCCCAATGGATGCCAATCTGGGTCAACAACTGGGTCATCCATCACCTCCTCTTCAATGTCATGTGCACCTTCCTCTGTGTCACCATGTATGGTGGTATAGTGTGCGGGAAGGGGCACCTGAGTCTCATCAGGGTCAGAATCTGGCTCTGTACACTGTGAGGACAATGTAGTGCTCTGAGTGAATGTACCAGCAGAATCATCTATCAGCGGCTGTGCATCAGTGCACTCCATGTCAGATTCATCTTGGCCTGGGTAATTCACCATTTCACTTGATAATCCAGGCATGGTATGTGAAAACAGCTCCATGGAGTAATCAGTAGTATGGCCTGCGTCATCCTTCAATCTTGGTTGGGGTGAAGGACACAAGGAAAGGTGTGGTTCATGAACATGAGCCTCCAATGACGACTCAGTGCTTTTACTTTTTACAACTGAAGAAGAGGAGGCGATAGAGCTGGAGGCTGAGTCAGCAATGTAAGACAAAACTTTTTCCTGATGCTCTGGCTTTAAAAGCGGTTTGCCAACTCCTATAAAACTAAGCCTTCGAAGCCTTATGGAGCCAGACGATGACGCAGGCTCAACACCTCCTGCATTTGGTCCTATTTTGCTCTTGCCACTACCATCAGATCCACCACCAACACCATCATTACCAGCTGCCAACCCCCGCCCAATTCCACGGCCTCTTCCACCAGCCTTCCTCATTTTTTGTAGAAATGTAGACAAAATCCAGCAAACTATATAGTAATGTAAAACAATGTACAAGGTGTCTATAGGACAGGGGATATTTTGAATTTCTGCACACACTAGTGGAAACTGGACACTTTTGGATTGTGTGAGGCCCACTGAATATCAGAGCGCTATGTCACAGGCTCGATGGCACAGGTGTGAAAAAAGTGACTACAGGATAAGGGAGATTTTGAATTTCTGCACACACTAGTGGACACTGGACACTTTTGGATTGTGTGAGGCCCACTGAATATCAGAGCGCTATGTCACAGGCTCGATGGCACAGGTGTGAAAAAAGTGACTACAGGATAAGGGAGATTTTGAATTTCTGCACAAACTAGTGGACACTGGACACTTTTGGATTGTGTGAGGCCCACTGAATATCAGAGCGCTATGTCACAGGCTCGATGGCACAGGTGTGAAAAAAGTGACTACAGGATCACAGAGATTTTGAATTTCTGCACACACTAGTGGACACTGGACACTTTTGGATTGTGTGAGGCCCACTGAATATCAGAGCGCTATGTCACAGGCTCGATGGCACAGGTGTGAAAAAAGTGACTACAGGATCACAGAGATTTTGAATTTCTGCACACACTAGTGGACACTGGACACTTTTGGATTGTGTGAGGCCCACTGAATATCAGAGCGCTATGTCACAGGCTCGATGGCACAGGTGTGAAAAAAGTGACTACAGGATCACAGAGATTTTGAATTTCTGCACACACTAGTGGACACTGGACACTTTTGGATTGTGTGAGGCCCACTGAATATCAAAGCGCTATGTCACAGGCTCGATGGCACAGGTGTGAAAAACGTGACTACAGGATCACAGAGTTTTTGAATTTCTGCACACACTAGTGGACACTGGACACTTTTGGATTGTGTGAGGCCCACTGAATATCAGAGCGCTATGTCACAGGCTCGATGGCACAGGTGTGAAAAAAGTGACTACAGGATCACAGAGATTTTGAATTTCTGCACACACTAGTGGACACTGGACACTTTTGGATTGTGTGAGGCCCACTGAATATCAGAGCGCTATGTCACAGGCTCGATGGCACAGGTGTGAAACAAGTGACTACAGGATAAGGGAGATTTTGAATTTCTGCACACACTAGTGGACACTGGACACTTTTGGATTGTGTGAGGTCCACTGAATATCAGAGCGCTATGTCACAGGCTCGATGGCACAGGTGTGAAAAAAGTGACTACAGGATCACAGAGATTTTGAATTTCTGCACACACTAGTGGACACTGGACACTTTTGGATTGTGTGAGGCCCACTGAATATCAGAGCGCTATGTCACAGGCTCGATGGCACAGGTGTGAAAAAAGTGACTACAGGATCACAGAGATTTTGAATTTCTGCACACACTAGTGGACACTGGACACTTTTGGATTGTGTGAGGCCCACTGAATATCAGAGCGCTATGTCACAGGCTCTATGGCACAGGTGTGAAAAAAGTGACTACAGGATCACAGAGATTTTGAATTTCTGCACACACTAGTGGACACTGGACACTTTTGGATTGTGTGAGGCCCACTGAATATCAGAGCGCTATGTCACAGGCTCGATGGCACAGGTGTGAAAAAAGTGACTACAGGATCACAGAGATTTTGAATTTCTGCACACACTAGTGGACACTGGACACTTTTGGATTGTATGAGGCCCACTGAATATCAGAGCGCTATGTCACAGGCTCGATGGCACAGGTGTGAAAAAACTGACTACAGGATCACAGAGATTTTGAATTTCTGCACACACTAGTGGACACTGGACACTTTTGGATTGTGTGAGGCCCACTGAATATCAGAGCGCTATGTCACAGGCTCGATGGCACAGGTGTGAAAAAAGTGACTACAGGATAAGGGAGATTTTGAATTTCTGCACACAATAGTGGACACTGGACACTTTTGGATTGTGTGAGGCCCACTGAATATCAGAGCGCTATGTCACAAGCAGAAATTGGCTAGTGTATCACAAACTACAAGGTGTATGTAGAATTGGGCAGAATAGGAATCTCCCTAGAGTGTAGGTCTGTAAGAACAGAACAAGTCCTCCACTTATCCTTCCACAGTGACACACAGATAGCTTCACTGTGGCTGTGATAACAGCCGTTACACGGTACTGTGTGAGGAGCGTACACCGCTGTATGGTGTGAAAAAATGCACGCTCAGTACCTCAGCAGGACAAAAAAAAAAATTGGGATTGCTTTTAAAAAAGCAGTTTGCAGAGCAGTGGGTAAACAGCAATGCAGCTGTCAGGAAGCCTTAGAAGGCAGCCTAACAACCAACACCGCTGGTCCACCACAATATAGCCTCCCCTTGCACTGCACACACAGTGACTGTTGTGTTGTACACAAAATCGCTAGCAGCAGAAGCAGTTTTTTTTTCTTCTTCCCTGCCTAACGCTCTCCCTACAGAATCAGCAGCAGCAACCTCTCCCTATGCTAAGATCGGCAGAAGTAAGATGGCGGTCGGCGTGCACGCCCTTTTATAACCCCTGTGACGCCCACCAAAGCAAGCCAATCACTTGCATGCCCTTCTGAAAGATGGTGGTGACCCCTGCCTATGTCATCACGTTGCCCACAGTGTCCGTGGATCCTGATTGGCTGAAAAAGAGCGCAAAACAAACTTTTGAAACGCGACTTTGGCGCGTAAGTCGCCGACCTCGTGGCCGACTTCATCCTAGGGTCGGGTTTCGTTTCATGAAACCCGACTTTGCCAAAAGTCGGCGACTTTTGAAATTTTTCAACCCGTTTCGCTCAACTCTAGTGGTGAGCACTTTGAACCTCCCAGTGCTTCACAGAAGTTTATAACCCCCGGGCGTGAAAATAAAAAAAATCGTATTTTTTCCACAAACATGATCTTTTACTCACCAATTTTTTTATTTTCCCAAGGGTACAAGGAGAAATTGGACCCCAAAAGTTGGTGTTCAATTTGTCCTGAGTACGCTGACACCCCATATGTGGGAGAAAACTACTGTATGGGCACACGTCGGGGCTCGGAAGGGAAGTAGTGATGTTTTGGAATGCAGACTTTGATGGAATGGTCTGCAGGTGTCATGTTGCCTTTGGAGAGCCCCTAATGTACCTAAACAGTGGAAACCCCCCACAAATGACCGCATTTTGGAAACTAGACCCCCTAAGGAACTTATCTAGATGTGTGGTGAGCACTTTGAACCCCCAAGGGCTTCACAGAAGTTTATAATGCCCAGGCGTGAAAATAAAAAAATCATTTTTTCCACAAAAATTATATTTTTGCCCCCAATTTTTTATTTTCCTAAGGGTAACAGGAGAGATTGGACACCAAAAGTTGTTTTGCAATTTGTCCTGAGTATGCTGATACCCTATATGTGGGGGTTAAACACTGTTTGGGCGCATGGCAGAGCTTGGAAGGGAAGGAGCACCATTTGACTTTTTCAACGCAGAATTGGCTGGAATTGAGATCAGATGCCATGTTGCATTTGGAGAGCCCCTGATGTGCCCAAACAGTGGAAACCCCCCAATTATAACTCCAACCCTAACCCCAACACACTCCTAACCCTAATCTCAGCCCTAACCCTAGCCCCAACCCTAACCCTAGCCCTAACCATAGCCCTAGCCCTAACCCTAGCCCTAACCCTAGCCCTAACCCTAATGGTAAAATGGAAATAAATACATTTTCTTTTAGTTTTATTATTTTTCCCTAACTAAGGGGGTGATAACGGGTGGTTTGATTTACTATTTATGGCGGTTTTTATGTTTGGCAGCTGTTACACGCTAAAAGACGCTTTTTATTGTAAAAATAGTTTTTGCATCACCACATATTGAGAGCTATAATTTTTCCGTATTTTGACCCACCGAGTCATGTGAGGTCTTATTCTTTGCGGGATGAGCTGACGTTTTTATTGGTACCATTTTCGGGCACGTGACTTTTTTGATCGCTTTTTATTCCGATTTTTGGGACGCAGAATGAACAAAAACCAGCGTTTCATGAATTTCTTTTGGGGGGGTGCGTTTGCACCGTTCCCCGTGCGGTAAAATTGATAAAGCGGTTTTATTCTTCGGATCAGTACGGTTACAGCGATACCTCATTTAGGTCTTTTTTTATGTTTTGTCGGTTTTATGCAATGAAAACTATTTTATACAAAAAATAATTATTTTTGCATCGCTCTATTCTGCGAGCTATAACTTTTTTATTTTTTTTCAGATGATGCCGTATGGCAGCTTGTTTTTTGCGGGACAAGCTGACGTTTTCAGCAGTACCATGGATATTTATATGCGTCTTTTTGATCGCGCGTTATTGCACTTTTTGTTCGGTGGTATGATAATAAATCATTATTTTTTATTTTATGATAATAAATTGGTTTTTTATTTTTATTTTTTAAGGGATTCCCTAAAGGGGTTAACTAATGGGACAGTTTTATAGAGCGGGTCATTACGGACGCGGCGATACCAAATACCTGTACTTTTATTGTTTTGGTTTTTTTTATTTTCAAAAAATGAATTTATTGGGGAATTTTTTTTTTTTTTACTAATTTATTTAGCGATTTTTTAAAATTATTTTTACACTTTTTTTAACTTTATTACATTGTCCCAGGTGGGACATCACTGTCCTGTGACAGATCGCTGATCTGTCACATCACAGATCACTGTGACAGATCAGCAATCTATCACAGGCATAGACGCAGACTTCATCATGCCTGCGCTTTGCAGGCAGTGAGGAAGTCAGCTCCCTACAGGCCCCCGAAGGTCCCCGTCGCCATCTTGGATCCGGGGGGCCTGTAGGGAAAGAGCCCCCCGCAGCAGCGCTGCACATTGCGCTGCCGTGGGGGGCTCAGGGAAGCACGGAGGGAGCCCTCTCCCTACCGATGCTTCCCTTTAACCCCCGGTACACCGCTATCGTGTTTGATCGCGGTGTACAAGGGGTGAACGTGTCGGGGGCGGTCCGTGACCTCCCCTGACACATTGTGCCGGGTGTCAGCTGTGATAATCAGCTGACACCCGGCCGCGATCAGCGGCGCTCACGATCGTGAGCGCCGCTGATCGCTATGACGTACTATCCCGTCCCTGGGAATTAAGTCCCAGGGCACATGGACGGGATAGTACGTCTCATGGCAGAAAGGGGTTAAGGATCAGGCATCTGCAGCGGAGAAGGAAGAGGAGAAGGAGGAGGAGGGAAGCCTTGATGACAGTCATTCATTGTCTGCTAAGGGAACTGTCCTGGACGAGGTGGAGGAAGAAGAGGAAGAGGAGGAGTAGGAGGATGAGGGGATGATTATTTTGGGGAGGAGGATGCTTCTAGGGGGGAAAGAGAAAATGTTGGCTTGCCAAGGTCAGGTACAGGGTTTGTGCGTGACTGCAGGGATGTGGATTTGGCAGAAAGTGCTCCTCCACCCACCACTGTCAGTGCATCATTGACACCTGGAACATTGGCCCACATGTGTGATTATGCCTTGCGGATCCTAAAAAGGGACCCCCGCATTGCCAAAATGATGAAGGATGACGACTACTGGTTGGCCAGCATCCTCGATCCACGCTATAAAGGCAAATTACAGAACATCATGCCACAGGAGAACCTAGAGCTAATATTGGCGAACAAACAAGCAACTCTGGTAAACCGTTTGTTAGAGGCATTCCCAACACACAGCAGCCGTGCAGGTTCTACCACGAGCCGTACTGGGCCAAATGGAAGAGGTGTTCGTGGTGCACACAGCCGAACTGGCATCAGAGACAGGGGTTTCATGACCAGGTTGTGGACTGATTTCTCGAGGACCGCTCACACGACTGTTAATACTGAATCGATTGCAACAGACAGGAGACAACAGTTGTCAACTATGGTTCAAAATCACCTCTGCTCCCCTATCGATGTTCTCCCTCACAGTTCATTCCCCTTTGACTACTGGGCCTCTAAACTGGACACCTGGCCTGAATTGGCACTATATGCCTTTCAGGAGCTCGCTTGCCCTGCTGGTAGTGTGCTGTCAGAAAGAGTCTTTAGTGCTGCTGGATCAATCCTGACAGAAAGAAGGACCCGGCTGTCGACCCAAAATGTTGATGATCTAACCTTCATTAAAATGAACCATGCCTGGGTTTCAAAGGATTTTGTACCACCTTCCCCTGATGACACATAGGTTGACAGCAAAATGGCTCGCTTTGTCCTCCTCCAGCCTACACCTCAACATATGCCAATTTTCCACCTCCCTAACTGGCCTGTCCACCCAGGGCCGGCGTCAGCACCTGGCGGACCCGGGCAAGTGCACTGTTGGGCAGCGGCACTGGCACAGGGCCACTCACAGTATGCAAAAGTCCCTGACGGTGGGGGGCACACTCACCGTCACAGACACCGTCGTACTATGAGGGGCCCTGTGCCACTGCTGTCACCCATGAGTGGGCCCCCCCTGCTTGCTCAGGGCACCAGCATTTGCAATACTTACCTCTCCCTGCTCCACCGCTGTGACCTCTTCCATGTTTCCTGACAGTGACATCTGCCTGAACAGTCCAAGTGCAGAGAGCTGGAATATGGTGACGCTGAGGAGTCTAGAGTAGAGCAGTGCCCAGCGAGGAGAGGTATTTCATTTTTTTAATGTTTGGAGCAATATATGGGGAGCATTATACACTGGAGAATTATATATGGAGCCCATCATACACTTGATCATCATAGATAGGGCCCATTATACACTGGAGCATCATATGGGGCCCATTATATATGGAGCATTGTATGGGCCCATCATACACTGGAGCATTATAAATGGGGCCCATCATACACTGGAGCATCATCCATGGGGCCCATCATACACTTGCGCATTATAAATGGGGCCCATTATATATGGAGCATTATACACTGCATATTTATTTATTTTTATGTCAGGTAATTTTTTATTAAACATTTTCAAAAATTGAAAAAACAGGTAGTCATATACAGGATATTTCCCAAATAGTGTATTACATAAACACAATAGAACCCCACAAAAATCCCTCCCAACTCACCTCCCACCCTCACCCGAAAAAACACCTCTCGTCTCTCCCGATGCAATTGGTCTCTCACAGCTACAATTTTTGGGTTATATCCTCCTCAACGCTCTCATCCATGTTAATCTAGGAGGTGCCAACCAGGGTGTGTCCAACCAAGGTGCCCACATATCTTCCCATTTCTTAGTTGTTCTTCTCTTTTGATACACATATTTTCCCATATCTATATTATTATTAACTGCATCGGTAACTTCCGTGATTGTGTGTACAGAAGATCCATTCCAGTGAGCCACCACCCTTTTACAAGCTTGATATAATATCCGTGAGACTGCCAGCTGGTGCTTCTCCGAAAGCAGCAAAGTCTCCACCCGCCCCAGAAGAGCCATTTTGGGGTCTAGTACCATTTGACATTGATAGACAGTATTAAGTAAATCATTCACACCTCCCCAAAACCTACGTAACCCAGGACAGTTCCAGGTCATGTGTATCAGATCCGCATTGGGCGTTCCACATTTCCAACAATCTGCCTCTCTAGCATAGCCCATTTTCAACAGCCGTACAGGCATTCGATAAACTCGATGAAGCAAATAAAGATGCGACACTCTCTGCGCCTCGCTAACTGAGACTTTCTTGACTTCTTGCAATGCATCCTACCATTCATCATCTGTTAAATCACCTACATCAACTTGCCACTTATTCTTCAGCATCTCCAAACTTGCCACTCTCTTTTCCAACATGGTTGCATATATCATGGATATAATACCTCTTGATCCTCCTCCCATTACTACTCTATCCAACAGCGGAGTTTTAGCTGGATTATCTAGTGCTGTGCTTCACAAGCATGTCTCAGCTGGAGATATTGAAAAAATCTTTTATTAGGGATGGAAAATGTCTGTTTGAGATCTTCAAAAGATCGAAACTCCCCTTCAGAATAAAGCTGTGATACTAGTTTAAGCCCTCTCCTCTCCCATAGCTCAAAACCCTCTAATTTTTTTTAGCTCTGTACATGTCAAGTTTCTCCAGATCAGGGAATGCGCCGTGACTCCCTGTATACCCAATATTTCTTTGGCCGTGTTCCATACCTTATCCATGCACTTCATTATCGGACTATTGATAGCTTGACCCTGACGGAACCGCCCTGAGTCTAGCGCCTGCACCAGTAAGTCCTTTCCCACTACGCATGTAAGCATACATCCTTTGCATGAAGGAATCCTCCTCCCCCCATCCTCTGAAGTGCTGCAGCTGTGCTGCAAGATATTACAGAAATGGGTCAGGAACCGCTAATCCCCCCAGTTCTTTAGATGTACGCAAAACCTCCAACCGAATTCTAGGAACACTCCTCTTCCAGATAAGCTCTCTAAATATTCTGTTTATCTGATAAAAGATTGGATTGTATATAGGAGGGCATACAAAGCTTGTGGCATGAGAACCATTTTTACTAGGTTTGCCCTTCCCACCATACTCAGTGGTATCTTGCACCAGTCCTTTATTTTTGGATGAAATTTAGCAAGTAGCGGGGTAATATTTAAATGCTCAAAATCTTGTATATTGTACCCAATATGAATTCCCAAGTATTTAAACTCTTTGACTACATTTAATCGTCCGGCCAATTCCAAGGAGTTCTTGGGAGCATCTCCCACCCGCATAATTGAAGATTTCTCCCAGTTAAAACATAAACCAGAGATCACTGCGAAGGATCCAAAGACTTCCATTGCCACCCTAAGAGAAGAGGGCCACTCTCCCAAAAACAAGAGCATGTCATCAGCAAATAACGCTATTTTTTCTTGCAAGGACTCATACCCAGACCCCTTAATTTCAGGTGTCACCCGAATTACTACTGCCAAGGGCTCAATTTCAAGAGCAAACAGTAGGGGAGACAGGGGGCACCATTGTCTGGTCCCTCTGTGTAAGTTAATTGTATTTGAGATCTCCCCATTAATTCTAATTTTGGCCTCTGGACTCGAATACAGCAGCTGTATCCAGGCAATAACATTTTTACGGGAACCCCTCCTGGCTAATATAGCCCACAGATAAGGCAATTCGACGCTGTCAAATGCTTTAGCAGCATCCAAAGATGCAACAGCCCTAGGTTCCTTTCCCTTTGATGGGATCTGTAAATTTAGATACAACCGACCGGATATTAATTGCAGTTGATTTCTCTGGCATAAAACCAGTTTGATCTGGATGAATAATACTAGATATTACTCTAGACAGCCGCATCGCCAGAATCTTTGCAAAAAATCTTGACATCAACGTTTAAAAGGGAGATAGGCCTGTATGACTCTGGAAGACAAGGATCATTATCAGCCTTGGGGATCACCACTATGATTGCTTCATTCAAGGACCGGGGCAAGTGCACATCTTCCCTAGTTGCCTCAAACACCTTCAACAGCTGTGGAAGCATTATATTTGAGTACTGTTTATATACCTCCACAGGCAGCCCATCAGACCCCGGTGTCTTATTCTCTGCCGTAGAATCTAGAGCCTCCTCTAATTCCTCCAGACTAATTGATGCCTCCAGCCCAACATTTTCTGATTCCGACAGAGTAAGCAGACCAGCAGTCCCCAAAAAGCTGCGAATTATATAATGTCTCAAAAAACTCGCTAAAAGTTGCTAGAATTGCCCCAGAAGATCTTTCAAGTTCCCCATTTTTGCTTTTTATATCCGCTACCATTGCAGGGCCTCATTGAGTCTTGATCAGGGTAGCTAGTAGATGTCCAGTTCCCTCCCCCTCCCCGAAATAGACCTGCCACCGGAAGTATCGTTTATCTGCAGCTTTTGAAAGCTTATGTTGGGCTTATCGTTTTTCCGCATCTTTTAATGCGTTAAAATGTATATCCGACGGAGTTTTCAAATATTGCAATTCTGCAGAGATAGCTTCCTTCTATAAAAGTTCCTCATATTCTCTAGACTTAGTTCTAACTCTATTCACTTCCGAGATCAACAGTCCTCTCAGATAAGCTTTAGACGCATGGGGCTGTACCCTCGTTAATAGCAAAAAATTCCTTCAGCAAGTCAGAGATCCTAGCATCTGCTTGAATAATCGGTAACCAGAATGCGTTAAACGACCATGGTGCCCGTTCCCCTTTCCCGCCATTTTCCCAATTAAATGTTGCCATAACAGGGGAGTGATCTGACAAGGCCCTAGGTTGATACTTGTTTGCATAATTATTACTAGGCAAGTTGTATTTGAGAGGATTCTTTTTACTATTGAACAACAACTATGTTCTCAATCAACCGAAAAGACTCATAAATATCAAAGCTTAATATTTTTGGAAGTTGGAGTGGGTTTTTTTTATATTTGACCATCTTAGGAGGATATCTGTTTGTGCAGGTAACTATTACTGTGCAGAATTATTAGGCAACTTAATTAAAACTAAATATATGCCCATCTCACTTGTTTATTTTCACCAGGTAAACCAATATAACAACACAAAATGTAAAAATAAACATTTGTGACATTCAAAACCAAAAAAAAAAAAAAGGGACCAACAGAGCCACCTTTCTTTGCGATGACACTCAAAAGCCTTCCATCCATACATTCTGTCAGTTGCTTGATCTATTTATGATCAACATTGCGTGCAGCAGCCACCACAGCCTCCCTGACACTGTCCTCAGAGGTGTAATGTTTTGACTACATGTCGATCTCACATTTTATGAGGGACCACACGTTCTCTATGGGGTTCAGATCAGGTGAACAAGGAGGCCATGTCATTATTTTTTCTTCTTTTAGACCTTTACTGGGCAGCCACACTGTGGAGTATTTGGATGCATGTGATGGAGCATTGGCCTGCATGAAAATCATGTTTTTCTTGAACGATACCGACTTCTTCCTGTACCACTGGTTGAAGAAGGTGTCTTCCAGAAACTGGCAGTAGGTCTGGGAGTTGAGCTTCACTCCATCATCAACCCGAAAAGGTCCCACAAGTTCATCTTTGATGATACCAGCTCATACCAGTACCCCACCTCCACCTTGCTGGCGTCTGAGTCAGAGTGGAGCTCTCTGGCCTTTACTGATCCAGCCTCGGGCCCTTCCATCTGGCCCATCAAGAGTCACTCTCATTTAATCAGTCCATAAAACCTTACAAAAATCTGTCTTAACATATTTCTTGGCCCAGTCTTGACGTTTTATCTTATGTTTCTTGTTCAAAGATGGTTGTTTTCCAGCCTTCCTTACCTTGGCCATGTCCCTAAGTATGGCACACCTTGTGCTTTTTGATACTCCAGTAACATTGCAGCTCTGAAATATGGCAAAACTGGTGGCAAATGGCATCTTGGAAGCTTCACGCTTGATTTTCCTCAATTCATGGGCAGTTATTTTGAGCCTTTTTTTTACCAACACGCTTCTTGCGACCCTGTTGGCTATTTACCATGAAACGCTTGATTGTTCAGTGATCACGCTTCAAAAGTTTGGCATTTTCAAGACTGCTGCATCCCTCTGCAAGACATCTCACAATATTTGACTTTTCAGAGTCCTTCAAATCTCTCTTCTGACCCATTTTGCCAAAGGAAAGGAAGTTACCTAATAATTAAGCACACATTATATAGGGTGTTGATGTCATTAGACCACACCCCTCCTCATTACAGAGATGCAAATCACCTGATTTACATAATTCACAGTTGACTTTCAAGCCTATATAGCTTGGAGTAGGACAACATGTATGAAAAGGATGATGTGATCAAAATACTCATTTGCCTTATAATTCTGCACACAGTGTATACATCATACACTGGAGCATCATCCATAGGGCCCATCATATACTGCAGCATAATATAGGCCCATCATATACTAGAGCATCATATGGGGCCCATTATATATGGAGCATAATATAGGCCCATCATACAATGGAGCATCATCCATGGGGCCCATCATATACTGGAGCATCCTATGGGGCCCATCATATACTAGAGCATCATATGGGCCCATTATATATGGAGCATTATATAGGCCCATCATACAATGTAGCATCATCCATGGCGCCCATCATATACTGGAGCATCATATGGGGTTTATTATTTATGGGGCATCATATAGAGTATGGAGCATTATATGGAGTACATATGGGGCCTATTCTGTATGGAGCATTATATGGAGCCCATTCTGTATGGAGCAATATATGCGACTCATTATACTGTATGGAGCAATATATGGTGCTCATTCTACTCTATGGTGACCGTCCTATACTGTATGGCACATTATATGGGGACCATCATATACTGTAGCATTAGGAGGAGCTCATCATATACTGTATGGAACATGGGACCAATTATTCTGTATGGAGCAATATATGGGACTCATTATTCTGTATGGCGCACTATGTGGTGGCCATAATACTGTATGGAGGAATATACTGTCCGGTTTTTGAGCTATTGTAGAATTTAAAATAGATATCAGTCATGTAATGTAAGAATTGAAGTATCTGATTTGGCTAGGTGACAGGCTCCTTACCTTGACAAGCCAGAGCTGGCATGTCACTCTCCACAAGCAGAAACCTTACCCCTTAGACCTCAGTCTAGAGCCTCTCACCTAGCCAAATCAGATCACATACTTTGCACTGACGAGAGCCAATAGCTTGAAACACCGTGTCTGCAAATTGAGATTCTGATTTGGCCTTTATCCTAAGTCATATTACAAGACTCGCTAAATGGTTGATTGTGACTTGTAGGATCGCTACTACCAATAGGTGGCGCTGTAGAGTAAAAGTCCTGTTTCTTTCTGAAGAGGCAATTTGCATATTATTTTCCCAGAGGAGCATTGCACGGCGAATAAGCCTCCTTACCTTGACAAGCCAGAGCTGGCATGTCACTCTCCACTAGCAGATTGAAGACACATTTAAAGTGACTTATATTTGCTGACTACAAAGGAATTTCTAGACGGTTGGCAACCCTATAGTACTTAGCACTAAGAAGTGAAATATGTTTCTGATAGTTTTGCTCAATCTTCTAGGAATATACAGTATATTGCACTTTAATGAATAAATGGTTGTGCTACTCCTCCCCTGCCCCGAAAGAACTAAACTCTACCAACACAGCCTGAGATTTCAACTTTGTTTTGGCTATAAATACACACATTAATATTTTATCATGGAATCTAATAATATATCGAATAGCACAATGCTGCCAGTTAAAAGTGAGTCAGAAGTAATAGAACTAGTGATGTGTGACAACAATATTACAACTCAAAGGAATTTGTCTCCATATGCTTTTTTTCTTGCCAGTTCTAGCAGTGTTCAGCTTGGCAGCTGAATCCTGTGAAAAGATTTCAAATCTTTGAGGGCATCAACTTCGGATAACTTTATTGTAACGTACAACGTCAATTAAAAATGACTGGATCAAGGTTTAATGATCTGGATTGCAGTCTCAAGTTGCACATTAAACCAAAAAATTGATGCCAGATAGACACGTTTCAAAAGTTATCTTGGACTGGAAGTAAAGCTGTAAGATACAGATACATCATCCACAAGATGATGTAGTACTTTTGGAGCAAACATGATCTTACTGATAATTCTACTTAACAGTCCTCAAAGAACAAGGACCCCCAGTTCCTGATAATCGGAGATGACATTCGTTAACCTGACAAAGCGCCTAATTAGATATGAGGATCTTTTAATTAAATGGATTCTAGATAAGTCATTTTCCGCCATCTAAGACAACACACTATAATGTATCATTTCTTAGCACCTAATGAAAGTCTGCACAACTGCTATTTCAAATAATGAAAAGAGAGTATGTCCATTTCACATTTTTGTGAGTCTGTTCTCACAAACTCCCTAAGGCAGTAAATTCAAGACTCAATGTTCAACCAAAGAATGGCGATGTTTGGTGTACGTATTCATCTTTCCACCTTTTCTAAATCATTCATAGGATACCTTTCCAAGTTATCAAGTCAGACATGATCATCCTGTATAAAATTTACATAAAGGGAACGTACCATGTAAAAAATACCACTATTAACCTGTATATGGGGTTAATCTGCAGGTTAACAGCATTCTGAAACTGCCTGGTGCCTGCACTGAGAGTCCCACTGCCGGGAGGAAATGAATGAACTTTATTTCTTCTGGCAGCCTCAGACTTTTAGTCATAGGTGTTCATCTATAGGTACCGCTGAGTGCATAGTGAGCAATGACTGTAATCGCACCACGGCACTGACTGACAGCCAGCTCTAAAGCTAGGTGCAGACGAACGTGTATTCTCTCATGAGAAAACCGGGTTATTTACACAAATCACAATCTGATCAACTTTGATCAGAGTTAGATCACTGTGTGAACATACAGTCATTCAATTCTATCGGCTGAGGAAAAATGGGAGAAAAAATGTCTTCTTCATTCTGTCAGTCAGTGGAAATCAGACTGTACTAAGATGCCATCCGAATGCAGTCCAATGGTTTCCACGAACTCATTGACTTGCATGATTGAGTGCGATCTGAATATTGGATCAAACTCAGACATGCAGCGATTTTTTTCGGATCAGTCTAACAAAAAAAATCTATGCACTGTGCAGTGACTGAAGCTGCGTCGGCCGGGCCTCTGTGATTGAAAGTCGTAGGCTGTCATGAGGAATAAAGTTAATTTCCTAATGGCAGCAGGGCTTTCATTACCAGTACCGGGAAGCTTCAGAACAGTATTAACATGAAAATTAACCCCATATCTACAGATTAATAGCATTTTTTTTCATGAAAGGTTCCTTTAAACAGATACTGATCATTATTATTCTACTTCCTCCTTGGGAGCCAGACATTCATTCTTTTAATAATCCCCTTTTATTCTATAAGGTTAAACAATGTTTACAACACATGTACTAATTGGCTGCTCTTTGGTTACTCTGGAATAGTCTAGTATACATGAAGGAATCCAAGTTGTTCCATCATTAATAGATGAAGTGCGGAGATCTTATATATATTTACATGAAGAGTTGTGTATAGAGTTGAGCTAAACGGGTCGAAAAAATTCAAAAGTCACCGACTTTCGCCAAAGTTGGGCTTCATGAAACGAAACCCGACCTTAGCGTGAGGTCGGCCATGAGGTCGGCGACTTTAGCGTCAAAGTCGCGTTTCAAAAGATGCTTTAGCGCCCTTTTTCAGTCAATCAGGAAGAACGGACACTGTGGGCAATGTGATGACATAGGCAGCGGTCACCACCATCTTGGAGAAGGGCATGCAAGTGATTGGCTTGCTTTGTGGGGCGTCACAGGGGGTATAAAAGGGCGTGCACGCCGATCACCATGTTACTCATGCTGACCTCAGAATAGGGAGAGCTGCTGCTGCTTCTGATTCTGTAGGGAGAGTGTTAGGAAGGCAAAAAGAAAAAAAATCTGCTTCTGCTGATAGCGCTTTTCACTGTTGTTACTGTGCAGTGAAAGGCTGCCATTTAAGGCTAGCTGCATTGCTGTGTGCACACTGGTGTTCAAACTGCTTTTTTAAAAGCAATCCAAATTTTATTGTTTTGTCCTGGTGAGGTACTTAGCGTTCATTTTTTCACACACCGTACAGCAGTTTATGCTCCTCACACAGTACCGTGTAACGGCTGTTATCACGGCCAAATTGAAGCTATCTAAGTGTGTGACTCTGTAAGGAAAAGCCGAGGAGTTTGTCCGTTCTTACAGACCTACACCTTATAGTTTTGTCCATTTTTCAAACAGTTTAGTATATCTGCTGTTTGATTACATTCAAAACTAGAGAGAGACAGCGTGTGTCAGTCCGTATACAAAAACACGGAGCTTGACAATTTTACATACACCGTACAGCGGTGTACGTGTACGCTCCTCTTACAGTACCGTGTAACGGCTGTTATCATGGCCAAATTGAAGCTAAGTGTGTGACTCTGTAAGGAAAAGCCAAGGAGTTTGTCCGTTCTTACAGACCTACACCTTATAGTTTTGTCCATTTTTCAAACAGTTTAGTATATCTGCTGTTTGATTACATTCAAAACTAGAGAGAGACAGCGTGTGTCAGTTCGTATGCAAAAACACGGAGCTTGACAATTTTACATACACCGTACAGCGGTGTACATGTACGCTCCTCTCACAGTACCGTGTAACGACTGTTATCACAGCCAAATTGAAGCTATCTAAGTGTGTGACTCTGTAAGGAAAAGCCAAGGAGTTTGTCCATTCTTACAGACCTACACCTTATAGTTTTGTCCGTTTTTCAAACAGTTTAGTATATTTGCTGTTTGATTACATTCAAAACTAGAGAGAGACAGCGTGTGTCAGTCCGTATACAAAAACACGGAGCTTGACAATTTTACATACACCGTACAGCGGTGTACGTGTACGCTCCTCTCACAGTACCGTGTAATGGCTGTTATCACGGCCATATTGAAGCTATCTAAGTGTGTGACTCTGTAAGGAAAAGCCGAGGAGTTTGTCCGTTCTTACAGACCTACACTCTAGGGAGATTCCAATTCTGCCCAATTCTATATACACCTTGTAGTTTGTCATACACTAGGCAATTTCTGCCTGTCACATTGTGGTGTAATATACACAGGGCCTGACAGAATCCAACTGTGTCCTGAAGTCTAGAGAGATTCCAATTCTCCCCAGGCCTCTATACACCTTTCTTACACCATCCAGAAACTGCCTGTCACACTGCGGTGTAATATAAACAGGGCCTGACAGGATCCAACTGTGTCCTGAAGTCTAGAGAGATTCAAATTCTCCCCAATCCTCTATACACCTTTCTTACACCATCCAGAAACTGCCTGTCACACTGCGGTGTAATATAAACAGGGCCTGACAGAATCCAACTGTGTCCTGAAGTCTAGAGAGATTCAAATTCTCCCCTGTCCTCTATACACCTTTCTTACACCATCCAGAATCTGCCTGTCACATTGCGGTGTAATATAAACAGGGCCTGACAGAATCCAACTGTGTCCTGAAGTCTAGAGAGATTCCAATTCTCCCCAGTCCTCTATACACCTTTCTTACACCATCCAGAATCTGCCTGTCACATTGCGGTGTAATATACACAGGGCCTGACAGAATCCAACTGTGTCCTGAAGTCTAGAGAGATTCAAATTCTCCCCACTACTATATACACTTTTCTTACACCATCCAGAATCTGCCTGTCACATTGCGGTGTAATATAAACAGGGCCTGACAGAATCCACCTGTGTCCTGAAGTCTAGAGTGATTCCAATTCTCCCCAGTCCGCTATACACCTTTCTTACACCATCCAGAATCTGCCTGTCACATTGCGGTGTAATATAAACAGGGCCTGACAGAATCCAACTGTGTCCTGAAGTCTAGAGAGATTTAAATTCTCCCCAGTCCTCTATACACCTTTCTTACACCATCCAGAATCTGCTTGTCACATTGCGGTGTAATATTAACAGGGCCTGACAGAATCCAACTGTGTCCTGAAGTCTAGAGAGATTCCAAATCTCCCCAGTCCTCTATACATCTTTCTTACACCATCCAGAATCAGCCTGTCACATTGCGGTGTAATATAAACAGGGCCTATACAGAATCCAACTGTGTCCTAAAGTCTAGAGAGATTCAAATTCTCCCCAGTCCTCTATACACCTTTCTTACACCATCCAGAATCTGCCTGTCACATTGCGGTGTAATATAAACAGGGCCTGACAGAATCCAACTGTGTCCTGAAGTCTAGAGAGATTCAAATTCTCCCCAGTCCTCTATGCACCTTTCTTACACCATCCAGAATCTGCGGTGTAATATAAACAGGGCCTGACAGAATCCAACTGTGTCCTGAAGTCTAGAGAGATTCAAATTCTCCCCAGTCCTCTATACACCTTTCTTACACCATCCAGAATCTGCCTGTCACATTGTGGTGTAATATAGACAGGGCCTGACAGAATCCAACTGTGTCCTGAAGTCTAGAGAGATTCAAATTCTCTCCAGGCCTCTATACACCTTTCTTACACAATCCAGAATTTGCCTGTCACATTGCGGTGTAATATAAACTGGGCCTGACAGAATCCAACTGTGTCCTGAAGTCTAGAGAGATTCAAATTCTCCCCAGTCCTCTATGCACCTTTCTTACACCATCCAGAATCTGCCTGTCACATTGCGGTGTAATATAAACAGGGCCTGACAGAATCCAACTGTGTCCTGAAGTCTAGAGAGATTCAAATTCTCCCCTGTCCTCTATACACCTTTCTTACACCATCCAGAATCTGCCTGTCACATTGCGGTGTAATTTAAACAGGGCCTGACAGAATCCAACTGTGTCCTGAAGTCTAGAGAGAATCAAATTCTCCCCAGTCCTCTATACACCTTTCTTACACCATCCAGAATCTGCCTGTCACATTGCGGTGTAATATAAACAGGGCCTGACAGAATCCAACTGTGTCCTGAAGTCTAGAGAGATTCAAATTCTCCCCAGTCCTCTATACACCTTTCTTACACCATCCAGAATCTGCCTGTCACATTGCGGGGTAATTTAAACAGGGCCTGACAGAATCCAACTGTGTCCTGAAGTCTAGAGAGAATCAAATTCTCCCCAGTCCTCTATACACCTTTCTTACACCATCCAGAATCTGCCTGTCACATTGCGGTGTAATATAAACAGGGCCTGACAGACTCCAACTGTGTCCTGAAGTCTAGAGAGTTTCAAATTCTACCCAGTCCTCTATACACCTTTCTTACACCATCCAGAATCTGCCTGTCACATTGCGGTGTAATATAAACAGGGCCTGACAAAATCCAACTGTGTCCTGAAGTCTAGAGAGATTCAAATTCTCCCCACTATTATATACACCTTGTACCTTGTTTTACAGTACCATATAGTTGGTGTTTTTTTGGGTACATTTTCCCCAAAAATGAGGAAGTGTGGTAGAAGAGTCCATGGAAGTGGGCGGGGGTTGGCAGCTGGTAATGATGGTGTTGGTGTTGGTGGTGGATCTGCGGGTAGTGGCAAAAGCAAAATAGCACCTAATGCAGGAGGTGTTGAGCCTGCGTCATCGTCTGGCTCCGCAAGGCCTCGAAGGCTCCCTTTTCTGGGAGTAGGTAAACCGCTTTTAAAGCTGGAGCTTCAAGAACAAGTTTTGGCTTACATTGCTGACTCAGCCTCCAGCTCTATCGCCTCCTCTTCAGAAGTTTTAAAAAATAAAAGCACTGAGTCGTCATTGGAGGCTCATGGTCATGAACCACACCTTTCCTTGTGTCCTTCACCCCAACCAAAATTGAAGGATGCGGCAGGCCACACTACAGATTACTCCATGGAGCTGTTTTCACATACCATGCCTGGGTTATCAAGTCATTACGTGAATTATCCAGGCCAAGATGAATCTGACATGGAGTGCACTGATGCACAGCCACTGATAGATGATTCTGCTGGTACATTCACTGAGAGCACTACATTGTCCTCGCAGTGTACTGAGGCAGAATCTGACCCTGATGAAACTCAGGTGCCCCTTCCCGCATACTATACCACCATACATGGTGACACAGAGGAAGGTGCACATGATATTGAAGAGGAGGTGATGGATGACCCAGTTGTTGACCCAGATTGGCATCCATTGGGGGAAGAGGGTGCCGCTGAAAATAGCTCAGAAGAGGAGGAGCATCCGCAGCGGGCATCGACATCACAGCAGCTGTTATCTGGCAGGCCCGGAGCAGTCCAAAAACAGGTTATAAAAACCAAAAGAGTTGCAGGACAGCTTGGCCAGACGGTCAAAATAGCACAGCATGCACGGCCTCAAAATGTCTCCAATAGTAGGAAGAGTGCAGTGTGGTACTTTTTTGAACAAAATCCTAATGATTAGGCAAAGGTTATCTGTAAGAAGTGCGCAAAGACCTTTAGCCGAGGGAAAAATCTGAGAAATATGAATACCAGTTGCATGCTAAGACATTAACCACCATGCACTTGCGAGCGTGGACGAACTACCAAAACTCACGTACCACATGTGCAACTGCTCCCAAGGAAGGTAGTCAGCAACACTACATTGTTTCCCCCACTGTAAGCCCACCGGTTAGCACACCACCAGCAGCAAATGTTGAGTGGTCGTCACAAGGGCAAATCAGTCAGGGAATCACACTGTTATTGCAACGAAAGACTGAATCTAGGCCATCAGAAAGAACACGAACTCCATCACCATCATCAACCCTCTCTCAGTCCGCCATGTCCACCGCTAGTTCGACCATATGCAGCTCTCAAGTCCAGCTCACCCTACCAGAGATTAGGAGTAGGACAAGAAAGTACTCATCCTCTCATCCGCGTACACTGGGTTTGAACGCCCACATTTCCAAACTAATCTCGTTAGAGATGATGCCCTATTGGTTGGTTGAAAGCGCAGCTTTCCGCGAACTCATGGCCTATGCAGTACTACGCTATGACCTACCCAGACGCCACGTCTTTTCTCGCAAAGCCATCCCAGCCCTCCACCTTCATGTGAAAGACCGCATTGTACATGCACTCAAGCAATCAGTGAGTGGAAAGGTGCACCTCACAACTGATGCATGGTCCAGTAGGCATGGCCAGGGCCGTTACGTGTCCATCACTACGCACTGGGTTAATGTGGTGGACGCAGGGTCCACAGGGGACAGCGGTGGTGGGACAGTGCTGCCTAGCCCACGGTATAGGAAACAGTTGGCTGTAGGCATTCGACCCTCCTCCTCCTCCAGAAGCGCAAGCTCATCCACACAACGCAGTCGCACGAGCACTCCATCCGCAGCTGCCAGTGTTGCACACGAGATGTCCCCCTATCGATCAGCTAGTGGAAAGCGTCAGCAGGCTGTGTTGAAGATTGATGTGTTTGGGCGACAGACACACCGCAGAGGTACTGGCCGACTACTTTCAGCGACAAACTGAGTCATGGTTGGGCAGTCTACATCTTGAGGCAGGCAAGGTAGTTAGTGATAACGGCCGGAATTTTGTGGCAGCCATAGCCCTTTCAAAACTCAGACACATACCTTGCTTGGCTCACACCTTGAACCTGGTGGTGCAGTGTTTCCTCAATAATTATCCGGAGTTAACAGGCCTGCTCCAGAAGGTCCGAAGACTGTGCTCACACATCCGCCGGTCGTCGGTGCACTCCAGTCGTATGCAGAAGTTGCAGCGATTGCTCCACCTTCCCAAGCACCGCCTAATTATCGATGTTGCAACAAGGTGGAACTCCATCCTGCACATGGTTGAGCGGCTGTGCGAACAAAGGCAGGCCGTAATGCATTTGTGGGAGGATACACGGGCAGGCACTTTGAGGGCAGACATGGAGTTGACAGGTGTGCATTGGTCGAAGCTGAAAGACCTCTGTAAAGTCCTTCAGTGTTTTGAGGAATGCACACGGCTGGTAAGCGCAGACGACGCCATCATAAGCATGAGCATCCCACTTATGCATCTGCTCATGCAAACTTTGACGCACATTAAGGAGCAGGCGTCTGCAGCCGAGGATGATGAGGAAGAGGAGGAGGGAAGCCTTGATGACAGTCAGCCATTGTCTGCTCCGGGAATTCTCCTGGATGAGGTGGAGGAAGAAGAGGAAGAGGAGGAGGAGGATGATAATGGGGATGATTTTTTAGGGGAGGAGGATGCTTCTCGTGGGGCAAGAGAAAATGTTGGCGTGGCAAGGTCTGGTACAGGGTTTGTGCGTGACTGGAGGGATGTGGATTTGCCAGAAAGTGCTCCTCGCAGTGCATCATTGACACCGGGAACATTGGCCCACATGTCAGATTATGCCTTGCAGATCCTAAAAAGAGACCCCCGCATTGCCAAAATGATGAACGATTACGACTACTGGTTGGCCAGCATCCTGGATCCATGCTATAAAGGCAAATTCCAAAAAATCATGCCACAGGAGAACCTTGACCTAATATTGGCTAACAAACAAGCAACTCTGGTAAACCGGTTGGTTGAGGAATTCCCAGCACACAGCAGCGGTGATGGTTCTCACACGAGTCGTAGGGCCCGGGGGCAACTTGGAAGAGGTGTTGGTGGTGCACACATCAGAAGTGGAGTTGGAGACAGGGGTTTCTTGACCATGTTGTGGACTGATTTTTCAGGTCCCGCTCACACGACTGGTAATACTGCATCGATTGAAAGTGACAGGAGACGGCACTTATCAACTATGGTTACAAACTACTTCTCGTCCCATATCGATGTACTCCCTCACAGGTCATTCCCATTTAACTATTGGGCCGCTAAACTGGACACCTGGCCTGAATTGGCACAATATGCCTTACAGGAGCTCGCTTGCCCAACTGCAAGTGTGCTATCGGTAAGAGTCTTCAGTGCAGCTGGATCAATCCTGACAGAAAAAAGGACCTGTCTCTCGACCCAAAATGTGGATGATCTAACCTTCATTAAAATGAACCATGCATGGGTTTCCAAGGATTTTGTCACACCTTACCCTGATGACACATAGGTTGCCAGAAAAATGGCTTTCTTTGGTCCTCCTCTTCGTAGGACTTGACCAATTTCGCCTTTAGCAGCAGGTGAATGTCCAACATCAACATATGCCATTTTGTAAACCTCCCTAACTGGGCTGCCTCCTCCCCCCATGGCCGTGGTCACCACCTAGCGCACGCAACCGTGCGAGTGCCGTTGCCCTGGACAGGTGGGTGGGCCGACTCTTGGTCGCGGGCACTGGCACAGGGTCCCTCATAGTGCAATCAAGTGTCTCTGACGGTGGGGGTGCACACCCGCCGTTAGACACACTGCCGTACTATGAGGGGCCCAGTGCCAGTACTCATGCCCACGAGTGGGCCCCCCTTGCTATTTGCAATGTTTACCTCTCCCTGCTCCTCCGCTGTGTAGTCTGGGCTCTCAAATCCTTCACTGGGACTGCCACTACAAATTTGGTGAACTGAGAGAAGATGATGGTTAAGACGTAGCTATGCCCTGTCCCACTGGCCGGGCTCTAGCTTCAGATGATCAATGGCTTCCATTTCTTATGGACGTCGACTCACAATGAGATGCAGTGGTGGTTTCTCATCAGCTTTCACAGTTTTCCTACCCACAGACGTGTTACATTCCAGCGCACATTTTTAAATGTGCTCTCTCATGCCAATCCAATTGAATCGCCTACGGCCTGTGGCTTCTGTGTTTTGCACTCCAAAGTTACGTGACAGATCATGATAGGCAGTGAGCACCATGTTTACATCTCTCCCTGTGATCAAAATTGGATATGAGTAACGGCGATGGGATCAACGGTACTGCGATACAGCAACACTTTCTTCACAAAGAAAAGTTTTTGCTGTCTCCACACACTAATTAATTGAGGGTCAGCATTGCCTCTGAGAATTGTGACGGAAGTTTTTCCTGTGAATAGTAATTCCAAGATTTCTGCAATCACTAGACTTTATGTCAGTAATTGTATGCATCTCATTTCCTATTGCGGAGAGTCTGGACTGTCTTACTGAGACAGAAATATATATGATGATTAAAAAATACCACCAAAAGTGTATACTGGTGTACGCTTCAAATACATTTCCTTTTTTCGACTTTTTAGATTGTTGTCTAGTCCTTACTGAGAACACAGAGATTTTAAATGTTTAAACTATGCTATATATACCTGCTATCCAGTGATAATGTACCCTTTCTCAACTTTGTACAATCTGGTCAAATCCATACTGGACCTGTGAACGTCTCAGTCTGCCTCCTGATCTATAGACATATATTTTTAATGTGTAAACTATGGTATACATACCTGTTATCCAGTGATATGGTAACCTTTGTCCAATCACGTCTAATCCATACTAGGCCTGAGACCGTCTGAGCCTGCCTCCTTGTAACAACCCTGCTGGCATCACGGCATGGCCTCCCATCCCCCGCGCACCAACTTACTTTCTCCTTCAAACCATGCTGTGAAATCTGTCTGTTGCCAGCCCTGAGCTCCATGTGCTATGCCTCTTGTTTTCCTGCTTGCTCTCCATGTTTCCTGACTGTGTGTATAGGGGGCGGCGCCTGAACTCTCTGGTTCTTATGCAGTCTGGGTGCACCTGGGTAATCTGTCCCTGACCAACCACCTGGAGCACTTGACTATTTAGTTTCGCCACTCCCACTGAAACATTGCCTGAGCAATGTCTATACTCAGTTAGTATTCCGCTGCTGAGGAAGCCAGGCCCTGTTCTATCTGTCTCCTTCTTTGGAGGATTACTCTAGTCTTGCCTTGTACCCTGTCTGCCTGCCGGGAGGCTGAATATCCTGGCCCTTGAGTCTTGTTCCCTGTACCTTGTCCATACTCTCTCTGCCTGCCAGGAGGCTGAATATCCTGGTCCTTGTGTCTTTGTCCCTGTGCCTCTGTCTGAACTCAGTCTTACCTCTGTCTGTCAGTCTCCTTGTTTGTGGTTCCTTCCCTGCCGTGTCTTTCCTTGTGTCCTCTTTATCTGTGCATCTGCACGCTCGCAGCTCTGTCTGCACGGCTCCCTAGCTGCTCTGCCTGCTCCGCACTCTTGCGGCTCTGCCTGCTCCGCACTCTTGCGGCTCTGCCTGCTCCGCACTCTTGCGGCTCTGCCTGCTCCGCACTCCTGCGGCTCTGTCTACCTGCACCTCCTGTGTGAACAGGCCCAAACCTGTTCCTTCATACTCCATTCCTTCCTGCCTATATCCATACCTGCACCTCCTGTGTGAACAGGCCCAAACCTGTTCCTTCATATTCCATTTCTTCCTGCCTTGATCAATACCTGTACCTCCTGTGTGAACAGGTCCAGATCCTGTTCCAGCATACACCACTCCCTCCTGCCTACACCTCCTGTGAGAACAGGTCCAGATCCTGTTCCAGCATACACCACTCCCTCCTGCCTACACCTGCTGTGTGAACAGGTCCCTACCTGCTCCTTTTCATACCACGCCAATCTGTCCTGTGTCTCCAAGCCGTGCCCGCCTGTCCGGTGTCTCCAAGCCGTGCCCGCCTGTCCGGTGTCTCCAAGCCGTGCCCGCCTGTCCTGTGTCTCCAAGCCGTGCCCGCCTGCCCTGTGTCTCAGCCGTGCCTGTCGTATCCACCTGCCTGCCTGTCTATAGCCTCTGTCAAGGTGTCCTGTTCCCGAGTGGGATCAGCAGCCACAGCCAGACACCACCCTGGAGTGGCACCCGGCAGCTACCTGCCACACAAGCCTGACCTCACCATCAGAGGCTCCAGTGAAGACCAAGGAAGCTGCCGTAGTTACGACCCTTCCAGGGTAGTCTGGTTTGTGGCACAGTGGGGCCACAACCCCCCGGCTCGCGCCATTCAGCCAAGGCGCGAGCGTGACACTCCTGATCTATAGACATAGGTTTTTAATGTGTAAACTATGGTATACATACCTGTTATCCAGTGATACGGTACCCTTTCTCACCTTTGTCCAATCACGTCTAATCCATACTGGGCCTGAGACCATCTGAGCCTGCCTCCTGATATATAGACATAGGTTTTTAATGTGTAAACTATGCTACATATATACGTGTTATCTGGTGAAACTGTACCCTTTATCAACTTTCTAGAGTCTTGTCGAATCCATACTGGGCCTGAGAACGGCTGCCGAACTGTTAAGCAAGCTACAGCACCTGTGGTTTAGACACGTAAATTTTTGCATTTTTTCAGGAATGCCGGTTAGGTCTAATTCAGGAATTGCGGCTGACCTGCACTTACTGGGAAATCATCGTTCGCAGGGAATAATTGGAATCACAGATCCCCATCACTAACGGTGTTCAGCGGGTTATCTGCACCGGTAAGCTACAAAAGCTGGTTCTTTCAGTGTAGCACGCATGCAGCCCCGGACATGTAACGACCATGATAGTGCCAGAGCCTCTCGTATCCCTCTAGTAAGCTTGACGCGTACCGCGGGGGGAATGCCAGAGTCTCGTTCGTTAACGGAATAAAGCTGACAAATCACTAGCACATCTACAAACAGACATACCACACCACGCACAGAATCGACAAAACTTTCAATGTGTGCATCTTTTCCTGAGGTGGCATGGTTGTGGTTTTCCGGGTGGAGTCCAATTAAGCCGCAAGCTTCACTCCTGGTGATGCCCTTTTGGACATTCCTTTAAGGTTCAGCTTTGCAATCATACTGCCCCCGGAAAGCAAACACTTTGCCTTCATGGACGCTGTTTGGAGGTTCGTGGGAATAACGCCGCCCGATTGCCAGTTGGCATAATTTATTGGTGGGAAGTCCGACGGTATATAATCGTGTTCGATTTCAGATTTTTTTTTTGGTTTGTATTTTACATTTTTATTCCGGCTTTCTTGACTTCATAAGGGCATGACAAGCCTATATCTGTGTCTCCTCCACCTCCTCCTTTTACTCCTCCACCTCTTTTCTAAATGTAGTTGCCCTTTTCCATATGTTAATTTTTGTCTTCTGAACATTTTTTTCGGCTTTGGGACACCTTTTAAGGTGTTTTGTAATTGTTTTCTATGTGTTTGTATGTGTTTGTGTTTGCCTGCCATTGTTTTAAATGTGGTTCGACGAACATTCGACGAACTTGCCTCCTGTGCGACGAACCAAAACACTAGCGGGGTGGCTCAACACTACTCCTGATATATAGACGTACATTGTTAATGTTTAAACTATGCTATATATACCTGCTATCTGGTGATACTGTACACTTTGTCTACTTTTTATATTCTTGTCTAATCCATACTGAGCCTGTGAGCGTCTCTGTGTGACTGATGGAATATATATGGAGATTGACAATTATCCTTTGACTGAATAGAGCTGTATGCTTCTGATACAGTGTCATATATCTGATGTTATTTTGTGTCTATTTTGTGCTAAATTTTGAAGTTTGGTGGAAGAGGCCGCGGACGTGGGTGTGGGGGGCCAGCTGGTGCTGATGGTGGTGGTGCATCTGCTGGTAGTGGCAAAAGCACAATAGCAGCTAAGGCAGGAGGTGTTGAACCTGTGTCATGGTCTGGTTCCGGAACACCTGGAAGGCTACCTTTTCAGGGAGTAGGTTAACCGCTTTTAAAGCCGGAGCATGAGGAACTGGTTTTGGCTTACATTGCAGAAACAGGCTCCAGCAAATACGCCCTCCTCTTCTGAAGTTTCAAAAAATGCAAGCACTGAGTCATCTGGCTCCTGGTCAGGAAGAACCCCTTTCCTTGTGTCCTGCACCCCCACCCAAAGTGAATGATGCAGCAGGCCACACTTCACATTAGTCCATGTAGCTCTTTCTATCATACCATGCCTGGGTTATTAAGTCAAATCATGAATTCCCCAGTCCAAGATGAATCTGACATGGAGTGTGGGTGGCTAGCCAGGGTAGTGGGGTTAATCAGTACCGGGCCGGTGTCTCACAGGGATGTGGGTGTCCATGCAAAGGGGTGAATTACGTTTATAGGTGAATGATACATGATGCCACCTGTGGTTTCTGATTAGATTGACCAGCGCTGCAGTGTTGCTTCTCTGGGACAGATGTTGTGGTGCAGCTAAGATGTCGAAGCCCTGCACAGGTAGGGCCATAGTCGCAGGGCAGATGAAAGAGTTGGTAGATGGTGTGCAGTGCAGGATGTAGCAGAGCCGTGTGCAAGGTGCAGGAGAAAGATGACAGACACAGTCGTGCAGTTCCTTTACCTGTACTTGGTAAGTGCCATCCAGGACCCAGAGTACAGATGGAGAAGGAGTTGGTCAGCCTGGAAGCCAATTTGGAATTCTCTCTCTGCAGATAGGTAGTGTGGCCTCCGTTCTAGCGCTTATCTGAGGTACTTGCAGTGCTGAGTTCAATGAAGTTCCCCTGTTGACTCTCTTTTGGAACTTTCTCGTATGGCAGGCAGCCATAGCCTTTTCCTTCTGGCTCCCACACGTCGCTGCTGGGGCCTCCGAGCCTTAGTTGGGTACAGAGCATTTACAACTGCTACTTCCTCCGGTTTCGGCTGCAGGTACGTCAGGGTCCCTACAAACTCGGAGACCGGAATCCGGACCATGCACTCCAGCTAGGAGTGAGCCTTAACTCTGCTCATCCTCCAGCTCCCCTTCTCACGTCCACACACTTCCCCTTCCCTTCACAGACTGCCCTAACTTACCTCCTCCCGACCACAGAGAGCAGCTCCTCAGCAGTCAGGTTCAGAGGTCTCCCTGCTGGCCTGGAGTGGGAAATGTGTTGTGTGTTGGTTTAACTGCTAGAGAGATCCTTCATTGCTCCCAAGCATGACATCACACTCCCTAGGAGGAAGGTAATGCTACTGTGGCGACCGTACTCCTGGGGGCGCCACAAGTGCACTGATGCCCAGCCACTGCTAGATGATTCTGCTGGTACATTGACCCAGACCGCTACATTCCCCTCGCACTCTACACAGCCAGAATCTGACCCTGATGAAACTCAGGTTACCCTTCCCATATACTGTACCACCTTACACGGTGACAAAGAGGAAGGTGCAGATGAAAGTGCAGGTTCGGCCCACCCGCCGTCAGACACACTGCCATACTATGAGGGGGCCTGTGCCAGTGCCATCGCCAATGAGTGAGCCCCCCCTGCTTGATCAGGATCACAGCACTTGCAAAGTTGAAATACTTACCTCTCCCTGCTCCACCGCCATGACGTCTTCCGCATTTCCTGACAGTGATATTCTGATCAGAGAGCGCAATGACATCATGTCTGTATGCCCAGACTAGTACAGGGGTTCCCTAGCGAGGAGACTTATTTGAGGAGACTTATTTAATTGTTTTCAATGTTGGGACAGCAATTTTTGGCGAGCACTATACTCTGGAGAATGATATATGGGGCCCACCATACACTGGAGCATTCCAAAGGTGGACATCAGACACTGGAGCAGCATTTACAGGGCCCATTATACACTAGAGCATTAGAAATGGGGCCCATTATATATGGAGCATTATTTGGGCCCATAAGACAGTGGAGCTTCATCCATGGGGACCAACATATACTGTAGCATTATGTGGAGCTCATCATATACTGTTTCAAACATTATATGGGATCAATGATTCTGTATGGAGAAATATATGGGCCTCATTACTCTGTATAGCGCACTATGCGGTGGCCATAATACTGTGTGGAGTAATATACTGTTCGTTTTTGGAGCTATTGGAGAATTTAAAATGGATATCAGTCATGAGATGTAAAAAGTGAAGTATTTTTCATTGTACTATACCGCTATTTCTCTGTTGTATCGGAGCATCATGAGTTGTGCTATGTGTTAAAGGGGCGCTCTTTGGCCCAGGGCACATGAAAACCTGGAGCCAGCCCTACCCCCCCACAAATTTAGCCAAATAACCCCCATTTTTCAGTGCGTAACTAGTATTATGATGTAAATTAAGGTTGAAATGCATCAGTAATAAGAATTGATGTTTTTGGCATTCAAAAGGGCACTGTAGGTGTGTTTCCTGTCCTCCACTCCCTGCCGACTTTGCTTCCCCATTGACTTGCATTGGGTTTCGTGTTGCAGTCGGCCTTTGACTTTTCACAAAAATCGGCCGATTTCGTTCGACCCAACTTTTGCGAAAGTCGGGTTTCATGAAACCCGACTCGACCCGAAAAAAGGCAAAGTCGCTCATCTCTAATTGTGTATTCAGAAATAATACTATATGGCTATTATTATCGTAACTTACCACTTATCGGGATGAATACCAAAGACCATGAGTTAATAATCTGCCTGGATACAGTATGTAGTGATAGCAGCGTATAGGGTATGTAGTTTCAAAAAGAATTATTCAACCCCCATTGTAATATAAGTTTATCGGCAAAAATTCAACCCCTCTAAAAATAGGCTCTGTGACTTTAAGAGTCCCTCCTTCATAAATGAAACAAGATGTGTCTGCTGATGTGTCACTCACCACATGGCCAGCTAGGGTTGTTAAATGTTACAATGACATTTCCCAGTGAATGTATTTGTATTGGTTGAAAGCAATGCTAAAGTTGAAAAACGCATCAAAAACGCTGCGTGTGAACATAGCCCAAATGGTGGAGGCACATTTTTGTTTGGGGTTAATTATTTTGCCTTATATTGAAGTCATTATCCTGGAAATGATGACGTACAGTAGTAATACTGGATCATTGCAGTAATTATAATAATAGTAATAACTATCTTCTAATATATAATTACCTTGTAATGTCTTCACTTCCTGTTCCGTCCAGATGTTTCCACATCCCAGAATTCGAAGCGGCGGAAGTTCACCAACTACCATATTGGGACATCCAAGTGATAGGTGTCTCAATATGGAAACTGCTGGTGGTTTCAGCCTCTTGCTCGGTACCACCAGCGGAACACAGTCACACCACACACAGAGTATACATCGTACTCACCAAACACACAAACACACACACTGTATACGCCATATGCAGCCTCTTGTGCGGTACCACCAGCGGAACACCATCATGAACACGCCGCCGCCGGGATCAGCCAAATGTGACTGCCGCCATCTTTATACAGATGTTCAGTTTTAATGTGACTGCCGCTATCTGTCTGCACAAAGATGGCGACGGTCTAATTTACTGCGCCTGCGCGAATTCCATGCATGTGCAGTGAATCATTTGGCTGATCCCGGCAGCAGATGCGCAACGTGTATACAGGCAGAGGAAGCCGGTCACATTAAAGGGGTTTTCCCACGAACAAAAGTTCATTTTAAAAATTGTCTGTGTCTGACCGTGTACGGAGCATACTCAGAGATTTAGTTTTCATTGTCTAATCTGCATGATTTGCAGCTTGTAGACAGGCTGAACACATGTGGGAATTCCCTAACAAACAGGCATTCCACACATGTATTCAAGCTGTCTAGCAGTCGCAAATCATGCAGCTGAGGCGACAAAATCTAAATCTCCGAGCACGCCAAAATACTCAGAGGACACCCGAGTGAGCTCGGGAAAACCCGAGCAAAGAGTATACTCGCTCATCACTACAGAGGATTCATTTTGTGAGGTAAAATATTTAACTGACTGGTTTTAAACAATATTTTACCTCACAAAATGTATCCTCCATCTAGTTCTATTGAATTACGTAGAAAGCGTTTGACGTTCTAACACTGTATAAATAGTGGGGTTCTAGTATTGGCACTACTGTTACAATACAGTTCAGGGTCTAAGAATTAAATGTACGTGGTTTAGCACATCTTGCACTGATTAATAGTGGACAAGTATTTTTCATGGAAAAAAATCAAGAAGAAACTGGCAAATATTGTGAAGACGTTTCAAGAAAATCTATCATTTGGAAGGATTGTAGGAGTTCAGTGATTGCACAGCAATAATTGCGTAATGTTAAAGATTGAACAAATAATACAGTTATATTAGTATATATTAATACTGGGCTTAAAATATTCTCTTTACTTGAATCCTAAGTGAAAGACACAACAACTAATGCTTAAACTAGTAATGAGCGAATTTTTTTTTAAACTTCGTTTATTGAAAATATACATAAGAACAAACATTTTCCCATGTCCATAAACAGGAGTACACTTTGTTATTACACTGGTTTACAAAATTAAAAACAACAATTTATGAATTAGTAGTATTCATCCCCATGTCTGGTCATTGCACTAAATTAAAATATTGTATACACTGGTGTATAAGCCGACCCGTGTAAAAGCCGACCCCCCTAATTTTGCCACAAAAAACTGGGAGGGTGGAAAATGCAGCAGCTGGTAAATTTCAAAAATAAAAATAGATACCAATAAAAGTAAAATAAATTGAGACATCAATAGGTTAAATGTGAATCAGGAGCCCCATATAATGCTCCATACAGATCATGATGGCCCCATAAGATGCTTCATACAAAATATACCCCATATAATGCTGCACAAAGGTTAATAATGGCCCCATAAGATGCTCCATAGAATAATATGCCCCATATGCTGCTCCATAAATGTTATGCCCCCATAAGATGCTCCATAGCTTATGCCCCCATAAGATGCTCCAAAGATTATGCCCCATAAAATGCTCCATAGATTATGCCCCCTAAGATGCTCCATAGATTATGCCCCCATAAAATGCTCCATAGATTATGCCCCATAAGATGCTCCATAGATTATGCCCCCAAAAGATGCTCCATAGATTATGCCCCCATAAAATGCTCCCTAGATTATGCCCCCATAAGATGCTCCAAAGATTATGCCCCATAAGATGCTCCATAGATTATGCCCCCATAAAATGCCTTATAGATTATGCCCCATACGATGCTCTATAGATTATGCCCCCAAAAGATTCTCCATAGATTATGCCCCCATAAAATGCTCCATAGATTATGCCCCCATATGCTGCCCCATAAGATGCTCCATAGATTATGTCCCCATAAAATGCCCCATAAAATTCCCAATAGATTATGCCCCATAAAATGCCCCATAGATTATGTCCCCATAAATTGCCCCATAGATTATGCCCCATGAAATGCCCCATAGATTATGCCCCCATATGCTGCCCCATAAGATGCTCCATAGATTATGCCCCATATGCCGTGGCTGTGACCACTGCTGCTGCTGCTGCAAACAAAAAATGATATACTCACCTCTCATCGCTGGGGGCCAGGTGCCGGGTCCTGAGCAGGCGGAGACACCGGCGCGCTATGGGGGACAGGTGCCGGTATCGCTGCTGGCTCAGTACCTTGCACCTGAGATATTCACCTGTCCCCGGTCCATCGCTGCTGTCTGCCGCATCCTGTCAGTGATGTCCAGGCAACAGAGGGCACGGCATGCACTAACCACATCATCGCGCCCGCTGCTGCCTAAACGTCACTGACAGAGGACGCAGCAGACAGCAGCGAGCAGTTTAATTAACATTTCTGCACAGTGGACCTCGGGTTGCAATCGCACTTTATTATTTATTTTATTTAGTGCGATCTGCCAACCCTAACACCCTCTATTTTGATAGATTGTGTTTTCATATGGAATCACTGAATTGACAAGTTCTACCCAGGATCTCAGTGTTGGGTGTAAACTACCCATCTATCTCAGAGCAATTAGTTTCATGGCCAAAAATAGTGTCTCTCAGAGAAATATTTTAATATAATGGTCCTTCTTCCACAAAACTAGACAGGCACCCCAAAGGATCCAGGGAATTGGTTTTGCTATTAGGGATGACAAGAAGGTGGTAACTTCCTGCCAGAATGTACACTGTTCAAAAAAATAAAGAGAACACTCAAATAACACATCCTAGATATGAAAGAATGAAATATTCTCATTGAATACTGTACAAAGTTGAATGTGTTGACAACAAAATCACACAAAAATCATCAATGGAAATCAAATTTATTAACCAATGGAGGCCTGGATTTGGAGTCACACACAAAATTAAAGTGGAATGTAATGTCCTTAAAACAAGTCAACATGAGGCTCAGTATTGTGTGTGGCCTCCACATGCCTGTATGATTCTGCATCTCCTCCCAGTCCTCCTCCTGAATGTTAGGAATCAAGAGCTGCCATTTTCCCTTTAACTGCCACAGGAGTAGAGTCCATGTTTGCTGACAATAGATAGGTGCAAATGTAATAGGGTTGGGGAAGATGTCCTGAACCCCTAAACATGTCCCAATGTAAATTGCATATAACGTATATTTCATGCTGCTATGTATATTTATATATAATGTTGTTTCGTAATTTCGCCAAGATGAGTTTTGTATGCCTCCCTAAAATGTGTAAATAATGTTCATATATGTGTTTTATACAGGAAGAGTGCAGTATGCGTAATTGGCAACTAGATGGTGATATATTAGTGTGCATAGGATAGTATAGAAGTTCAGTAGTGTAGATAGCTAATGTAGGAGGGTTCACATAGGTTAGAGCAGGGGTCCCCAACCGCCGGTCCGCGGCCCAGCACCGGACCGCTGCAGTGCCCTTGCCGGTCCGCGGACACAAGGGGAGCCAGGGGCGGTCAGTGGCGTAGCGGGGGCTGGGGCGGCGCGCAGCAGTTCTTAGCGGCGGCCAGGGAGCGATCAAGCAGCTCCGCTGCCTGCAAGAGGGAATAGCAGGAGCGGAGCTGCAAGGACCCGTCCACTGCGTCCAGCTTCCTGCCCGCCGCCCGCGCTTCCTGTCTCTGACTGACACAGAGAGGAGCGCGGCCGCTGCTGTGTCAGAGCGAGGAAGCGCGGGCGATGCTGCGACAGGTGAGAGGAGAGAGGTGGTGTGTGTGTGTATGTATGTCTGTCTGTGTGTGTACATGTATGTCTGTGTGTGTGTGTGTGTGTGTGTGTGTGTGTAGCCTGGCCCTGGAGGAGATGGGTGTGTGTGTGTGTGTGTGTGTGTGTTGGTCTGTGTTTGTGTAGCCTGGCCCTGGAGGAGATGGGTGTGTGTATGTGTGTGTGTGTGTGTGTGTGTTGGTCTGTGTTTGTGTAGCCTGGCCCTGGAGGAGATGGGGACATGAGGAGAAGGCCATGAGGGGAGTGATGGGGTGAAGGCAATGATGGAGAGACAGCAGTGATGGGATGAAGGCAATGATGGAGAGACAGCAGTGATGGGGTGAAGGCAATGATGGGGAGAGGGGAGTGATGGGGTGAAGGCAATGATGGGGAGACGGCAGTGATGGGGAGAGGGGAGTGATGGGGTGAAGGCAATGATGGGGAGAGGGGAGTGATGGGGTGAAGGCAATGATGGGGAGACGGCAGTGATGGGGAGAGGGGAGTGATGGGGTGAAGGCAATGATGGGGAGAAGGGAGTGATGGGGTGAAGGCAATGATGGGGAGAAGGGAGTGATGGGGTGAAGGCAATGATGGGGAGAAGGGGGTGATGGAGCACTCATTCAAAACCTATGGTGAGTTGAATCACATTATAAATGTTATTTAATTATAAGTATGCACTGCTAAACTACAACAGTGTCCATAGCCCTGCCCCCTTATGACCAAAGTCCCGCCCCTGCCACACCTCCATCCCCGCCCTGCTGGGCCATGGAAGAATGGTCTTGCTTGAAACCAGTCCCTGGTGCAAAAAAGGTTGGGGACCACTGGGTTAGAGGAAGGGATCTTCCTGATTTAGAACAGAAGGAGCTGAGTGCTCATAGGGCTCAGATGGGCTTAAGTGGCCTTGGAAGGAATAGATGCCCCGCAACATTTAAGTGCGTGCCCAGCTATCCAGGGTTCAGGGGAAAAGATCGTACGGCAGCAGCTCCCTGAGATAGAGAAGCAACACAAAAGAAAGGAAGCAAAGAGAGCACAGAAAGGTCACAGCAGCAGTGTGTAGAAGGGTCGCTCACAATGTGTCAGATCACCTCCTGGGTTGAATCTCTCCTGACCGGGGCGAAACGGGCAGGGGAGCGCTTTACTGAGGTGACGCTGAACGTGGAGGACTCTGTGGTGCCGTCTGGGACGTGCCATCCTGTGCAATTGTTAAGTGACTCAGGGAAAGATGAAAGGATGTGCTGCGTAAACTGTGAACATAATGCCATGTCAGAACTATAACTGGATACACTGTGTCTTGAAGCAATAAGTTGTTCAGTTAAGATTTGCGCTGGACTGTATGTTTATTCAACAGAAATCTGTGTCTACAGGACTCTATCGAGAAGAAGTGGACTCTACCAGCACCGTGTGTACAGAATTTAACCTCTATTTCTGCATCTTCCCTGGATGTGACTCTCTTCCCTGGATGTGTCCCAGAATAAGTTGACATTACAGGGTTTAGTATGTGTTGATATAAAGCAGTCTAGATGTGCAATTGTTCTGTCATATGGGCAAATTAATTTAAGCCAGAATGAATTTAATTTCCATATTGGTCTGCGAGTGATACAGCCAAACTCAAGCATTAATACTACACTGTAAAATATGTGGCCTGTATTTTTTATTATTTTTTACAGGAAAATAGTGTCAAGAACTAGGGTAACATACAGCAAAAACAGTTGAATGGAGGCCTCAAATTGTAGCTCACAGACAGATGAGGCATGTGACAGAGATAACGTTAGGCGTCGGATTCCTGGCACTGCATAGCGGGAATCCAGAGCCAGACATCCTGCGGTCTCTCATTCTCCTCCGACCGCTCAGGCTCCTGCTCAGCAATCATGGCGAGCCAGGCATTTCCCTCAGACTCGTTCTGTGAGCCTAGATGTTGCTGCCACCTCTGGTGCAGCAATGGTAGCACAACCTGCTTTGCAGGGAACTGCTCCAGAGGCTAAGTCCTCGTGCCGTGCTACTGGGCATGCCCGCAACTTCTCCTCTCAGTGGAGAGCAGGGGTCACATGTGCAGGTCCTATGTCGGATCTGATTGGTCCTTCCCAAAGTACTGGAAGGTCCCGGAAGCGCATGGCTATAAAAATCCCGCATAGCGGCTCGGCCATGCGCTAGTGTAGCATATTATTCTGTGTGTGTATGGTGATGGATGTATGGACTGGTGTCTGACTCATTATGAAACCCCTACTCTCTGATATTACGAGTGGTGACCGAGTGTGAATAGTCAGCTCCAGGGTTGTGGCAAGCTACACGCCACTTGCTCCACACCTACACTAGCGTCCGTCGGTGCCCGGTCCTCGGCGCCGACGCTTGCGGCTTTTCTCTGCCGCTGCGCTGTAGCAACAGCAACTATTGGTGTTCGCGGCTGCGACGCCCCACGCAGGCCTCTGTGACGCTAACAGGGCCTGTGCCTCTGCCTTAGCGTTCGGGTGACGTTAACCCGAGCGCAGTCCCGCACCTATTAGGTGCATCTGCCATTGTTCAGCAGCGGTCTTGTCACCTACCGCACGGTGGACCCCGGGCGGCGAACGCACCTACTATTATTTATATTTGGTGTGTTCCGCCAACCTTAACATTACACTAGCGCCAGGGTCTGGCTGGCAATGGCAGACGTGCAGCAGCTGCAGCGCTACATTCGGCAGCTGGAGAGCAGGTTGGCGGCTATTGAGAGCACCAACTCAGCTGCGAATGCTGCGCTAGCTGCTGCTCAGACAGTCGCTGAGGCTGTCTCACGTGCGCCCACACTTTTGCCCTTGCCGACAATGTCTCGCCTCCCGCTCCCCGATAAGTTTTCGGGTGATAGTGCCTCCTGTAGGGGATTCGTTAGTCAGTGCTCCATTCAGCTGGAGTTGCTGGCTGCACGGTTTCCTACAGAGCGGGCTAAGGTGGGATTTATTGTCTCCCTGTTGTCTGGCCGGGCATTACAGTGGGCCATGCCATTGTGGGAACGTGATGATCCTGTGGTACAGGGAGCTGCTCAGTTCCTCGCGGCTCTGAAGCAAGTCTTCTTGGGACCACGGGTCACACACGATACGGCTCTCCAACTGTTATCCTTAACACAAGGGTCATTTTCGGTTAGCCATCATGCTGTCCAGTTTCGGACACTGGCTTCCGAGTTAGAGTGGCCGGACAAAGTGTTGGTCCCGGTGTTTTGGAGAGACCTGGCTGAGCACGTAAAAGATGCTCTAGCTACTAGGGAAATTCCCACAAGTCTGGAGGAGTTGATCGCCGTTTCCACCCGCATTAATCTCCGCTTCACTGAGCGTGGGTCGGAACGAGCGCAATCCAGACGTAGGGTTAATTTGGCTCCCACCTTTACCGAGCCGCTGATATATCCCACACAGGAGCTCCCTTCCTCTGAGCCTATGGAGGTGTCTCGCACCGGCACTAAGTCACGTCCGATGCGAAGCTCTGTGCGCTGTTATCAGTGCCGACAGTTTGGCCACTCGGCTGGCACATGCCCTCAGCGGCCGAAAAGACGACCACGTTCAGTGGCCGTAGGTGGTGGTCAATCCAAGGTGGGACCCTTTTCACCCAAACCGGTGTTCCGGGGTACGTTAGATAGTGGGTCCTCCACCTGGGAGGCAGAGGTCACCCTGGATTCCGGGGCCGAGGGGAACTTTATGTCCTCGACTTTTGCCCAGAGACACGTTATCCCTCTGGTGTTACTCTCCCAACCTCTGACCATTAGGGTGGTAAATGGGGCACCGTTACCATCTCAGGTGACCCATCAGACAGCCCCACTCGGACTCTCTATTTCACCCTCACATCAGGAGACTCTGTCCCTGCTTATTATGCCCAATGGTATCGATCAGGTGCTCCTCGGAGTTCCCTGGCTTCGTTGCCACTCCCCTCATATTGACTGGGCTTCGGGGAAGATACTGGGCTGGGGCAAGGACTGTGAGGGAAGGTGCCTGAGGGGCAGCTTTCAGGTGACTTCCACTGAAGTGCCTGCGGATCTCTCCGCGCTCCCCAAACCCTACCACCAGTACGCGGACATCTCTAAGAAGTCTGCAGAGACGCTCCCGCCGCACCGTTCCTATGACTGCCCGATTGATCTCCTGCCAGGCACAGAGCCTCCCCGAGGCTGTGTTTACCCCTTATCACTCCCTGAGACGGAGGCTATGTCCCAATATATCCGGGAGAACCTGGCTAGGGGTTTCATCAGAAAATCTGTGTCACCGGCTGGTGCAGGGTTCTTCTTCGTACAGAAGAAGAACGGAGAGTTACGCCCCTGCATTGACTACCGAGGTCTCAATGCTATCACGGTTAAAAACAAATACCCCCTACCATTGATCTCAGAGTTATTTGACAGGTTGCGGGGGGCCCGGATCCTTACTAAATTAGATCTGCGGGGTGCATACAACCTGATCCGCATTCGCGAAGGAGACGAATGGAAGACAGCTTTTAATACCAGGGATGGCCATTACGAATACCTGGTTATGCCCTTTGGCCTTTGTAATGCACCAGCTGTCTTCCAAGACTTTGTCAACGACGTCTTCCGCGACATGCTCTCTACCTCGGTGGTGGTCTATCTGGATGACATACTCATCTTTTCGCCAGATTTGACCACCCACTGGAGAGACGTCTGCAGGGTCTTCGACCGTCTGCGGGCGAACTCGCTATTTGCCAAGCTGGAGAAGTGCCAGTTTGAGCAGGAGTCCTTGCCGTTCCTGGGCTATATCATCTCGGCCCAGGGGCTGGCCATGGATCCTGCCAAACTACAAGCGGTAATGGACTGGCAGGAACCCCATTCCCTCAAAGCGGTGCAGCGCTTTTTGGGGTTCGTGAATTACTACCGCCAGTTCATACCACACTTTTCCACACTGGTGGCTCCTTTGGTTGCTCTCACCAAGAAAGGAGCTAACCCCAATGCTTGGTCAGAACATGTCTCCAAGGCCTTCTCGGCTATAAAATCACATTTTGCTGGCGCTCCCATATTACATCGTCCCGATGTGGATAAGCCGTTTATCCTCGAGGTAGACGCTTCTTCCGTCGGTGCAGGAGCAGTCCTTTATCAAAAGGATGCTCAAGGTCGGAAGCATCCCTGCTTCTTCTATTCCAAGACCTTCTCACCGGCGGAGAAAAATTACTCCATCGGCGACAGGGAGCTGCTAGCCATGAAGTTGGCTTTTTCTGAGTGGAGACATCTCCTGGAGGGAGCCCGGTTTCCCTTTCAGGTATATATGGACCATAAAAACCTGGTCTATCTACAGACGGCCCAACACCTGAATTCCCGTCAGGCCAGGTGGTCGCTCTTCTTTTCCCGATTCCGCTTCACCCTCCACTACCTCTCTGGAGAGAAGAACGTCCGCGCGGATGCTCTCTCACGTTCAGTGGTCTCAGCGGAAGAAGGAGAAGCTGAGCCTCGGTTAATTCTCCCGCTGGAGAATTTTACGACCGTGGCCCCAGTTGCTCTCGAGTCGGTACCACCAGGCAAGACCTTGGTGCCTCCTCAGCTACGGCCGGAGGTCCTCGGCTGGGCACATGCCTCCAGGGTGGGTGGCCATTTTGGTAATAAACGGACCGCCGAACTCCTGGCAAGGTCATATTGGTGGCCACATATGGCTCGAGATGTCAAGGAATACGTGCAAGCATGCGTGTCGTGTGCTCGGAACAGACCCTCTAGACAGAGGCCGGCGGGGCTGTTGTTTCCCCTGCCAGTGGCGGATAGACCTTGGGAGATGGTTGGCATGGATTTCATAGTTGGCCTGCCCAAGTCTGGTGGCAGTACGGCCATCTGGGTGGTCACCGACCATTTTTCTAAAATGGTGCATCTGGTGCCACTCGCACGCCTGCCTTCCGCTCGAGGTCTGGCCACCTTGTTCATTAAGCACATATTCCGTTTACATGGCATGCCGGACAAAATTGTGAGTGACCGCGGTCCCCAGTTTGCGTCTCGGTTTTGGAGGGAGCTCTGCAGTTTACTCAGCATCGAGCTAAATCTATCCTCCGCTTACCATCCCGAGACGAATGGCTTGGTCGAGAGAGCCAATCAGACCTTGGTCACCTATTTACGGCATTTTGTCTCTGCCAGGCAGGATGACTGGGCATCCTTGCTACCTTGGGCTGAATTTGCCCTAAACAATGCGGTGGCTGATTCCACTGGTCAGACGCCCTTTCTCCTAAACTATGGTCAACATCCACGCGTCCCTGTCCCGATGCCAGTGTCCTCCACCGACTCCAGGGTGGCAGACTGGGCAGTGGAGGCCCGGGACATTTGGGATCGCACTCAGGATGCTATCCGGGCATCTAAAGAAAGGATGAGGGCGTCCGCCGACACGCATCGGCGGCCCGCGCCAAGCTTCTCCCCTGGCGACATGGTATGGCTCTCCACCTGAAACATTAAACTGCGGGTCGAGTCTCCCAAGTTCGCACCGCGATACATTGGACCATTCAAGGTCCTCGAGCGACTTAGCTCGGTGGTCTACCGCCTGGCTCTTCCTCCACATTTGGCCATTTCGGACGTGTTCCATGTGTCCCTCCTCAAACCAGTTCACATGGTCCGGTTTTCTGAGTCATCTGCCGGGTCATTAGACTTATCGTCTGATGAGTTTGAGGTTAACGCCATCGTGGGGCGCAGGTTTGTCCGTGGCAAAAAATTTTATTTGGTGGACTGGAAGGATCATGGTCCCAAGGCTCGGACCTGGGAGCCGGTGGAAAACATTCATGCACCGCTCCTGATCGTGGCCTTTGAGCTCAGTGAGGCGGTAATGTTAGGCGTCAGATTCCTGGCACTGCACAGCGGGAATCCAGAGCCAGACATCCTGCGGTCTCTCATTCTCCTCCGACCGCTCAGGCTCCTGCTCAGCAATCATGGTGAGCCAGGCATTTCCCTCAGACTCGTTCTGTGAGCCTGGATGTTGCTGCCACCTCTGGTGCAGCAATGGTAGCGCAACCTGCTTTGCAGGGAACTGCTCCAGAGGCTAAGTCCTCGTGCCGTGCTACTGGGCATGCCCGCAACTTCTCCTCTCAGTGGAGAGCAGGGGTCACATGTGCAGGTCCTATGTCAGATCTGATTGGTCCTTCCCAAAGTACTGGAAGGTCCCGGAAGCGCATGGCTATAAAAATCCCACATGGCGGCTCGGCCATGCGCTAGTGTATCATATTATTCTGTGTGTGTATGGTGATGGATGTATGGACTGGTGTCTGACTCATTATGAAACCCCTACCCTCTGATATTACGAGTGGTGACCGAGTGTGAATAGTCAGCTCCAGGGTTGTGGCAAGCTACACGCCACTTGCTCCACACCTACACTAGCGTCCGTCGGTGCCCGGTCCTCGGCGCCGACGCTTGCGGCTTTTCTCTGCCGCTGCGCTGTAGCAACAGCAACTATTGGTGTTCGCGGCTGCGATGCCCCACGCAGGCCTCTGTGACGCTAACAGGGCCTGTGCCTTTGCCTTAGCGTTCGGGTGACGTTAACCTGAGCGCAGTCCCGCACCTATTAGGTGCATCTGCCATTGTTCAGCAGCGGTCTTGTCACCTACCGCACGGTGGACCCCGGGCGGCGAACGCACCTACTATTATTTATATTTGGTGCGTTCCACCAACCTTAACAGATGCCACACTTTCAGATATCTGGCCTGTATTTTTTTTTTGGCCAGTAAAATTGTGTCAATAAGTAGGCTAAGACACAACAAAACCAATTCTATGGAGGCCTGAAATGGCACAATTTTGACCGCAATGATATGTAATCCGTGTGACGGACAAAACCCCGTGGAAAATATCTGCCCTGTAGCTAAATATTTTTTTTTGTAGCAAAATGGTCTCAAGAAATTGTATAAGACACTCCAAAAATTTTTTACAGTACCACAAAAATGGCAGAATTATTTGTGCACTCAGATATGATCACTGGGATGGGCAAACACGTTTAAAATTCAGTGTGTCCATAAAGTCATTGTGCACTTTTGACCAGTCACTGGAAAGCAACAAAAGACGATAGTAATGTGAAATCTGCTCTAAATAAAAGAAAAACTCTCCCATTTTCTTACCTATTCAGTACAGTTTGATGTGGGCTCCATTTGTTGCCCTACACACATCCAAACAATAGTGAAGTTCTTGCCACACACGGGTAAGGACGTCTGGTGTAACAAAGTGAATAACGTCTGTAATTCTCTGTTTTAAGTGATTAATGTCGTTGATACGTTCAATGTACTCATGTTGCTTCATATAAACCAAAATTGGGAGGGTTTTCCTTTTATTTGGAGGAAATTTCACATTTCTATCGTCTTTTGTTGCTTTCCTGTGACTGGTCAAAAGTGCACTACGATTTTCACGCTGTAGTATGGAAAGGATCTGGCTGTATTCTGCAGTGTTTGCAAGCAAATGGAGAAGAAAAAAAAATGTGTTCTCTGGATTGCTTTTGAATAAAATAATCAGGATTATGATGCACAAAAATTATTCCTGGCCACTGATACCTGGGGTTTTGTATAAATATATGTAATAGGCAGCAGCAGTAGCAGAAAGTAATGGAATGGTCAACTCTTGATCTATGCAATGAAGTATGCCACATACAATGCCTGCCTGACTAGCACTGATATCTATATACCCACATACAGTGCCTGCATGCCTTGCACTGATATGTATATTCCCACATACACGCCCTGCCTACCTAGCACTGCAATCTATATACCCCGTAATTAGTCCTTAGAAGGACTGTTGATTTAGCTAGATTTGTGTATTTAATTATGGTTTACCTACAGAAACTGTATACCCCACCTATTCTGTCCCTATCACTGCAGCAACTCTCCCTACACTAGTGATTCAGGAGCTGTCTGGGATGAGCAGGACGGTGCCAGGTCTGATATAGGCCTGATGATGCTGTGCTACCAGCCAATCACTGTAATACCACAACCAACATGGCTGAGGCATTACAGTGAGTGGCAGACAATCCCTGCATGTTGATTGGTGATACAAAGAGTGCCAAACATGAAGGGTGTGGACCTGAGCTCCTGCCGAATAATCCCGAAAATGCTCGGCGCTCACCGAGTGCCGCGAGTACAGCGATGCTCGGGCAAGTTCCGAGCATTAGAGATGAGCGACTTTGCCTTTTTTAGGGTCGAGTCGGGTTTCATGAAACCCGACATTTTCAAAAGTCGAGTCGAACTAAATCGGCCGACTATAGGGAAAAGTCGGAGGTCCGACTGAAACACGAAACCCAATGCAAGTCAATGGGGAAGCAAAGTCGGCAGGGAGTGGAGGACAGTAAACACACCTACAGTGCCCATTTCAATGCCAACAACATCAATTCTTATTACTTAAGCTTGTCAACCTTAATCTACTTTATAATAATAGTTACGCATTGAAAACGGGGGGTTATTTGGATAAAGTTGTGGGGGAGGGTAGGGCTGGCTCTAGGTTTTTGTGTGCCCCGGGCCAAAGAGTGTCAGTGTGCCCCTTTAACACATACTACAATTCATGATGCTCCGATACGGCACAGAAATATAGGTATCGTACAATGAAAAATACTTCACTTCGTACATGACATGACTGATATCTATTTTAAATTCTACAATAGCTCAAAAAATGGACAGTATATTACTCCATACAGTATTATGGCCACCACATGGTACGCCATACAGAATAATGAGCCCCATATATTTCTCCATACAGAATAATTGGTCCCATATAATGTTCCATACAGTATATGATGAGCTCCACATAATGCTACAGTATATGATGGTCTCCATAGATGATGCTCCAGTGTGTTATGGGCCCAAATAATGCTCCATATATAATGGGCCTCATTTCTAATGCTCCAGTGTATAATGGGCCCCATAGATGCTGCTTCAGTGTCTGATGTCCCCCACTTGGAATGCTCCAGTATATGATGGGCCTCATGGATGATGCTCCAGTGTCTTATGAGCCCAAATAATGCTCCATATATAATCTGCCCCATTTAGAATGCTCCAGTATATGATGGGCCTCATGGATGATGCTTCAGTGTCTTATGGGCCAAAATAATGCTCCATATATAATCTACCCCATTTAGAATGCTCCAGTATAAGATGGGCCCCAAAGATGATGCTCCAGTGTCTTATGGGCCCAAATAATGCTCCATATATAATGTGCCCCATTTAGAATGAACCCTGGCATGGTATGTGAAAAGAGCTCCATGGAGTAATCTGAAGTGTGGGCTGCCGCATCCTTCACTTTTGGTGTGGGTGAAGGACCCAAGGAAAGGGGTTGCTCCTGACCAGAAGCCTGCACTGATGACTCATGCTTGCATTTTTTGAAACTTCAGAAGAGGAGGCGATAGAGCTGGAGGCTATTTCAGCAATGTAAGCCAAAACCAGTTCCTGATGCTCCGGCTTTAAAAGCAGTTTACCTACTCCCAGAAAAGGTAGCCTTACAGGCCTTCCGAAGCCAGATCATGATGCAGGCTCAACACCTCCTGCCTTAGCTGCTATTGTGCTTTCGGCACTACCAGCAGATGCACCACCATCAGTACCAGCTGGCCGCCCACACCCACGTCCGCGGCCTCTTCCAACACACTTACTAATTTTTGTGAAAATGTACCCAAAACACCAGCAGATATATGGTACTGTATCAGAAGCGTACAGCTCTATACAGTCTAGGGATAATTGTAAATCTCCGTATATATTTCATGTGTCATACACAGATGCTCAAAGGATCAGTGTGGATTAGACAATAATCTAAAAAGCTGAAAAAGGGTACAGTATCACCAGATACAAGGTATATATAGTATAAACATTCTGAATCTCCGCATATATTTCAGGATGCAGACACAAACGCTCTCAAGCCCAGTATGGACTAGACAAGAATATAAAAAGCTGTAAATGGGTAATGTATCACAAGCGTACAGCTGTATACAGTGTTGGTGTAATTTTTAAATCTACATATATTTAATGAGTAACACACAGACTCTCACAGGCTCAGTATGAATCACACCATAATATAAAAGGAAGATCCGATAATCACACACGTGGGCCAATGTTCCAGGTGTCAATGATGCACTTAGAGTGGTGGGTGGAGGAGGACTTTCTGGCTCAAAGGGTACTGTATCAGATACAAGGTATATATAGTTTAGTGAAAGTAGAAAAAAATCCGTATGTATTTCAGGAGGCAGACACAGACGCTCACAGGCCCAGTATGGATTCGACAAGAAAATAGAAATTTGACAACGGGTACAGTATCAGCAGATAATAGGTATATATAGTATAGTTTAAACATTCTAAATCTCAGTATATATTTGAGGAGGCAGACACAGATGCTCTCAGGCCCAGTATGGGTTACACCACAATATAAAAAGCACTAAAAGGGTAATGGATAAGAAGCGTACAGCTGTATAGAGTATAGGGGGCATTGTAAATCTCCGTATATATTTTCATAGTCAGAATCAGACTCTCACTGCCTCAATATGGATTATACCAGAATATAAAAAGCAGTAAATGGGTAATGTATCACAAGCGTACAGCTGTATACAGTGTTGGTGTAATCTTAAATCTCCAATTATATTTCCGGAGTAACAGACAGACGTTCACAGGCTCATTATGGATTATACCAGAATCTAAATAGCAAAAAAGGGTACTGTATCAGAAGCGTAGAGCTGTATACAGTGTTGGTCAAATTTGAAATCTTGGTATATATTTCCGGAGTCACCCTCAGACGCTCATTCAGTCTGGATTTGACCATAATACAAAATGTTGAAAAAAAGGTACTGGATAACAAGATAGCAAGTATATATATTATAGGGTACAATTTAAATCTCCGTATAGATATTCCCGTAGTCACCCTCAGACGCTAACTCAGTATGGATTTGACCATAATACTAAATGTCGAACAAAGGTACTGTATAACAAGATAGAAGCTGTATATAGTATAGGGTAAAATTTTTATCTCTGAATATATATAAGGAGTAAACCACACACGCTCACTGAGTATGGATTATACCGTAATAAAAAATTTAGAACAAAGGTACTGTATCAGCAGATACCAGGTGTATCCAGTCTAGGGGTAATTGTAAATTTCCGTCTATATTTCCGGAGTCAGACACAGACATTCACAGGCTCAGTATGGATTACACCAGAATATAAAAAGAAAAAGGGAAATGTATTCGAAGCGTACACCAATATACATTGTTGGGGTACTTTTAAATCTTCATATATATTTCAGTCTCAGTAAGCCAGTCCAGACTCTCCGCAACTGAAAACTAGATGGCTACAAGTACAGACGGAAAGTCGAGTGTTTACTGAAATTTGGGAATTACTAATCACAGGAAAACCTCCCGGTAGATTTCGCAGAGGCAATGCTGACCCTCAATTACTTTGTCTGTGGAGACAGCGAAAACGGTTATTTATGAACAAAGGATTGCTGTATCGCAGTAGGGTGGATCCAATCACCGTTACTCGTCTCCATCAAATTGTGATCACAGGGAGAGATGTAGACATGGTCCTCACTGCCTATCATGTTGTGTCTGGTCACTTTGGAGTGCAAAAGACAGAAGCCACAGGCCATAGGCGATTCTTATGGATTGGCATGAGAGGAGACATTGAAAAATGGTGGCAGGAGTGTCACATGACTGTGACTAGGAAAACTGTGAAAGTTGATCATAAAGCACCACTGCATCCGATTGTGAGTTGAAGTCCATTACAAATGGTAGCCATTGATCATCTGAAGGTAGAGGACAACAGGGAAGGCCATAGCTACATCTTAACCATCATCGATCAGTTCGCCAAATTTGTAGTGGCCATCCCTGTGAAGGATTTAACTGCCCAAACTACACAGCGGTGGAGCAGGGAGCGGTAAGTATTGCAACTTGCAAGTGCTGTGGCCATGAGCAAGCAAGGGGGGCCCACTCATGGGCGACGGTACTGGCACAGGGCCCCTCACAGTACGCCGGTGTGTCTGACGGCGAGTGGGCCTCCCACCGTCAGAGACACTGTATTGTACTATGAGGGGCCCTGTGCCAGTGCCGTCGGCAAAGAGTGGGCCCACCCACCTGTTCAGAGCAGTGGCACTTGCCCGGTTGCACCAGGTGGTGACCCCAGCCCTTGGAGGGTGGCAGTCCAGTTAGGGAGGTTTAAAAAATGGCATATGTTGACGTGTAGGCTGTGCATTCAGCAGCTGCAAATGGATGAATTGGACAAGTCCGAGGAAGAGGAGGACAAAAGCGAGCCAATTTTCTGGCAACCTATGTGTCATCAGGGGAAGGTGGGACAAAATCCTTTGAAACCCATGCATGGTTCATTTTAATGAAGGTTAGATCATCAACATTTTAGGTCGACCGCGGGTGCTCTTTTCTGTCAGGATTGATCCAGCAGCACTGAAAACTCTTTCAGATAACACACTAGCAGCAGGGCAAGCGAGCTCCTGTAAGGCATATAGTGCCAATTCAGGCCAGGTGTCCATTTTGCAGGCCCAAAAGTCAAAGGGGAATGACCTGTGAGGGAGAGCATTGATATGGGAGAAGTAGTTTGTAACCATAGTTGACAACTGCTGTCTCCTGTCACTTGCAATCGATGCAGTATTACCAGTCGTGTGAGCGGTACTGGAGAAATCAGTCCACAACATGGTAATTAAACCCCTGACTCCAACGTAACTTCGGCTGTGTGCACCACGAACACCTCTTCCATTTTGCCCACTGCGGCTCGTGGAAGAACCAGCACCGCTGCTGTGTGCTGGGAATGCCTCAAACAAACGGTTTATCAGAGTTGCTTGTTTGTTAGCCAATATTATCTCTAGGTTCTCCTGTGGCATGATGTTGTGTAATTTGCCTTTATAGCGTGGATCGAGGATGCTGGACAACCAGTAGTCGTCATCCTTCATTATTTTGGCAATGCAGGGTTCCCTTTTTAGGATCCGCAAGGCACAATCACACATGTGGGCTAATGTTCCAGGTGTCAATGATGCACTGGCAGTGGTGGGTGGAGGAGCACTTTCTGGCAAATCCACATCCCTCCTGTCACGCACAAACCCTGTACCTGACCTTGCCATGCTAACATTTTCTCTTGCCCCCTGAGAAGCATCCTCCTCCCCAAAATAATCATCACCCTCATCCTCCTCCTCCTCTTCCTCTTCTTCCTCCACCTCGTCCAGGACAGTTCCCTGACCAGACAATGGCTGACTGTCATCAAGGCTTCCCTCCTCCTCCTCCTCCTCCTCCTGTTCCTCCTCCACTGCAGACACAAGATCCTTAATGTGCGTCAAACTTTGCATGAGCAGACGCATAAGTGGGATGCTTATGATGGCGTCAGCTGCGCTTACCAGCTGTGTGCATTCCTCAAAACACTGAAGGACTTTACAGAGGTCTTTCAGCTTTGACCACTGCACACCCGACAACTCCATGTCTGCTCTCAAACTGCCTGCCCATGTATCCTCCCACAAATGCATTACAGCCCACCTCTGTTCGCACAGCCTCTGAACCATGTGCAGGGTGGAGTTCCACCTTGTTGCAACGTCTATGATTAGGCGGTGCATGGGGAGGTGGAGCAATCGCTGCAGCTTCTGCATACGACTGGAGTGTACGGGCGAATGACAAATGTGCGAGCACAGTCTTCGCACCTTATGGAGCAGGGCTGTTAACTCCGGATAATTATTTAGGAAGCACTGCACCACCAGGTTCAAAGTGTGAGTCAGGCAAGTTATGTGTGTGAGTTTTGCAAGGGCTATGGCTGCCACAAAATTCCGGCCATTATCACTTACTACCTTGCCATGACTCAGTTTGTCTCTGCAAGTAGTCGGCCAGTACCTCTGCGGTGTGTCTGTTGTCGCCCAAAGACATCATCTTTAAAACAGCCTGCTGCCGCTTACCACTAGCTGTTCAATAGTGGGACACCTTGTGTGCAACACTGTCAGCTGCGGATGAAGTGCTCGTGCGACTGCGCTCTGTCGACGAGCTTTCGCTTCTGGAGGAGGAGGGTCGAGCGACTACAGCAAACTGTTTCCTATACCGTGGGCTAGGCAGCACTGTTCCACCGCCACTGTCCCCTGTGAAGCCTGTATCCACCACATTAACCAAGTGAGCAGTGATGGACACGTAATGGCACTGGCCATGCCTACTGGACCATGCATCTGTTGTGAGGTGCACCTTTCCACTCACTGATTGTTTGAGTGCATGGACAATGCGGGTCTTTCACATGCAGGTGGAGGGCAGGGATGGCTTTTCGAGAAAAGAAGTGCTGACTGGGTAGGTCATAGCATGGGACAGCGTAGGCCATGAGCTCTCAGAAAGCTTCGCTTTCAACCAAACGGAAGGGCATCATCTCTAATGAGATCAGTTTGGCAATGTAGGCGTTCAAAGCCAGTGTACGTGGATGAGAGGATGAGTACTTTCTTGTCCTACTCAGAGTGTCTGGTAGGGTGAGCTGGACTTGAGAGCTGCATATGGAGAAGATGCACATGTGGTACCTGAGGTTTTGTAGTCCGTCCACGCTTGCAAGTGCATGGTGGTTAAATGTCTAAGCATGCAACTGGTATTCTAATTTCTGAGATTTTTCTCTCGGCTAAAAGTCATTTTGGCACTTCTTACAGATAACCTTTGCCTCATCAGTAGGATTTTGGACAAAGAAGTGCCACACTGCACTCTTCCTACTATGGTATAAATTTTCAGGGCTTGCACGCTGTGCTAATTTGACTATGTGGCCAAGCTGTCCTGCACCTCTTTTGTTTTTGTTCCACGTTTTTGGACAGCTATGGGCCTGCCAGATAACCGCTGCTGCGATGTCGATGCCTGCTGCAGATCCTTCTCCTCATCTGAGCTATTGCCAGCGGCACCCTCTTCCCTCAATGGATGCCAATCCGGGTTACCAACTGGGTCATCCATCACCTCCTCTTCAATTTCATCTGCACCTTCCTCTGTGTCACCGTGTAAGGGGGTATAGTATGCGGGAAGGGGTACCTGAGTTTCATCAGGGTCAGATTCTGGCTCAGTAGACTGCGAGGGCAATGTATTGCTCTGGGTCAATGTACCAGCAGAATCATCTAGCAGTGGCTGTGCATCAGTGCACTCCATGTCAGATTCATCTTGGACTGGGGAATTCAGAATTTGACTGGATAACCCAGGCATGGCATGTGAAAAGAGCTCCATGGAGTAATCTTAAGTGTGGGCTGCCACATCCTTCACTTTTGGTGTGGGTGAAGGACACAAAGAAAGGTGTTTATCCTGACCAGAACCCTGCACTGATGACTCAGTGCTTGCAGGTTTTGAAAGTTCAGAAGAGGAGGCCATAGAGCTGGTGGCTGTTTCAGCAATGTAAGTCAAAACCTGTTCCTGATGCTCCAGCTTTAAAAGCGGTTTTCCTACTCCCAGAAAATGAAACCTTACAGGCCCTCTTGTGCCAGACAATGATGCAGGCTCAACACCTCCTGCCTTAGCTGCTATTGTGCTTTCGACATAACCAGCAGATGCACCACCACCACCATCAGTACTAGCTTCCCCCCCAACCCACGTTTGCAGCCTCTTCCACCATGCTTCCTCATGTTTGTGAAAATGTAACAAAAATACCAGCAGATATATGGTACTGTATGAGGAGCGTACAGCTGTATAAGGTGTAGGTAAAAATTTAAATCTCCGTATATATTTCCTTAGTCACAGACGCTCTCCCAATATGTAGTTGACCGTAATCCAACCAGCAGATATACGGTACTGTATCAGAAGCGGACAGCTCTATACGGTGTATGTATGGAAAAATGAAAATCTCCGTCTACTTTTTTACGGAGTCACACCCAGATAGCGTGTATTTTTCCGTGATACCAGCCGGTACACGGTAGTGTGTGAGGAGCATACAGCTCTATATGGTGTATGTATGGAAGATTTTAAATCTCCATCTATTTTTTTACGGAGTCACACACACACACGCTGTCTCTGTATAGATTTGACCGTAAGACAAATGCCAGTTATACAATACTGTTTGAGAAGCGGACAACTCTATATGATGTATGCATGGAAAATTTTAAATCTCCGTCTATTTTTTGACGGAGTCAACAGCAGATATACGATACTGTTAGAGAAGCTGACAGCTCTATACGGTATATGGAAAAATGGAAATGTCCGTCTATGTATTTACGGACTCACACACACACTCACTGTCTCTGTATGGATTGGACCGTAATCCAAACAGCAGATATACGATACTGTTTGAGAAGCGGACAGCTGTATATGGTGTATGTATGGAAAATTTTAAATCTCCATCTATTTTTTTACGGAGTCACACACAGATAGCATGTATATATCCGTGATACCAGCCAGTACACGGTAGTGTTTGAGGAGCGTACACCTCTATATGGTGTCTGAAAAAATGAACGCTCTGCAGAAAATCAGAATAAATGTTTTTTTGCTTTTAAAAAAGCAGTCTGCACAGCAGTGTGCACACAGCAATGCAGCTATCAGGTAGCCTTATAAGGCAGCCTAACAACCACCAGTGCTGCTGCACACACAAAAATCCTCCGCTGTCACTGCACACTAACTGTACAGTTGAAATCGCAATCAGAAGCACAGTTTTTTTTTCTTTATTGCCTAATGCTCTCCCTATTGAGAATCAGTGGCAGCAGCCTCTCCCTATGCTAAGATCGGCAGAAGTAAAATGGCGGACAGTGGTCAGGGCTTTTATAGCCACTGTGATGCCACAAAGCAAGCCAATCACACGAATGCCCTTCTCTAAGATGGTGGTGGTCGCTGCCGATGTCATCGCGCTGCCCACAGTGTGCGTCCTTGATGACTGACTGAGAAAAGGCGCTGGAAGCATTATGGGAAACTCGACTTTGGCGTGTGGGTCGGCAATCTCATGGCCGACCTCATGCTATGGTCGTGTTTCGATCGGCGAAACCCGACTTTACCGAAAGTCGGCGACTTATGAATTTGACCGACCCGTTTCACTCAACTCTACCGAGCATTACCGAGTATGCTCGCTCATCACTAATAACATGGAAATGTACCACAATGCATGTAATATTCTATGGGTGAGTAATTGAATCCAGAAAAAATTTCATTCCATGTTTGTTAATTGGTATATGACAACGAAATGTACCACAAAGTGCATAATGCTCTAAAGGTCAGTAATTTGATCCAGAAAAGTGTTTCAATGCTTTTTTTGGAGTGTTCTATAACACTGAAAAGTAACGCAAAGCAAGTAATACTTTATGAGTGAGTAACTGAATACAGAAAAATGTTTTCAATGTATTTTTTTGCATGTTATATACCACCGAAATGTAATAGAATGCACATACTGGTCTATGGGTGAGTAATTAAATCCAGAAAAATGTCTCAACTAGAGTTGAGCGACTTTGGTCGGATTGGGTTTCATGAAACAAAATTTGTTTCAGATGAATCTGGTCCGACTAGGGCAAAAAAAAGTCGGGTCCGAAACCCGACCTCAATGCAAGTCAATGGGAAATAAAAGTCGGCATTGAGCGGATGACATTCATCCACTCAATGCCGACTTTTATTCCCCATTTATTCCCCGACTTTTTTTGCCCTAGTCGGACCAGTTTCATCTGAAACAAATTTTGCTTCATGAAACCCGATCCGACCAAAGTCGCTCAACTCTAGTCTCAACGCTTTTTGGGAGTGTTATGTAACACTGAAATGTACTGCAAAACACATAATACTCTATGGATGATAATATGGTAAATTTTTTCACTCCCCAAAAATGAATGTGGTCAATTGACGCAGCTGTCTATTTTGCAACAAACGCAAAGCCCTGTCTAGAGATTGTATTCAGCCACTCTCCCTACTCCTGCAACTGTGCCCTCCCTAGGAAAAATGCAGAATGTGTCTAATACAAACAGCAAAGCACAAGATTAACCCTTTGAAGTGCTGTTAGTATGATGATTCAGCATCAGCACCTGTCTCAACACAAGAGAACTCTGATTCATTAAACTGTGCACACACAGGCCTGGACAAGAGCTCTCTCTATCCAATTGGAACTGTCCCTGAATTGCGCAATGGCATCAGTGTGCCAGCGGCGCTAGTACTTTTATAACCACTGACGATGTCATATGGCCAGCCAATCACAGTAATGCCACTACCAAGATGGCTACAGCATTACAGTGAATCTGAGGCAATCCCTGCATACTTATTGGCTGTGTAACAGGCGCCAAACATGTGGTACAGGGATTTGAGTTTCAAATTCGAGCACCGGCTAATGCTCACCCAGTGCAGAGCACATTCAAGTACCTAGATGCTCGAGCGATATCCGAGTATCACCAAGCATGTTCGCTCATCCCTACTAAAAATGCATTTAAATTGCACATGACTGTAACAATAAGGTTTTGTCAAAGCCAAATACCAGGAAGCATGAAAAGCAAAATAGAAAAAAAATGAGAGGAAAGTGAATGGTACTAAGACCAAATCTTCAAGCTTGCTGTACTGGAGAAAACAGCATAGAGTGAACAGTGATATGCTCGCTTAGGCTGGTTTCACATTAGCTTTTGGGTGCACAGCATTTCGACCGCATATTTCCGAATGCGTCTTGTTATCTTTAACATTGGGGACGCAGGTACATACGATTGGATGCCTTTTGCCACGTTTGACGACGCATGCGTCGTTTCGTCTTCTGCGGCTGGGCGCGGTAAACGCAACATGTTGCAATTTTGGAGGCATAAATTTGCCACCTAGAAAAGTATGCGGTTGTTTGTGGAAGTAATGCATTGAAAAAATGCATTGCAGTCTATGCGAACGCATGCGTTCACAAGCACCAGCTTTTGTTTGCGCTTGTGAACGCACATGTTTTCCCAGAAAAAAACATGTCTAGACACTAATTAGCCACCCCCCACACAAGCCTAGATAAAAAGAGGGAGTGTGCATTGACAGTCCACAACTGTGCAGACTGCAAACAAGCTAGAAACTCTGATCTGTGAAGAATCTCCACTTTGAACAATGTGAGTATTAAAGCCAATGTCTGTATTTTATTTTTTCTCTCTTTATATGTACTAATAATTTCTGTCTCTTTTTTCTTACAGCATTCATCAGAATGTCTTCAGCATCTTCTTCAGGATAGTGAAGTGAGTACTCACCTCTATAGATTAGTAAGTATTCTCTATCATATCTACACATGTGGCCAAATTTATTTTTCTTTTTCAGAACAGTTCTTCAACTGCAGCAGAGGACGAGCAGGAGCAACAAGGAGATGTTCAGGTGTCTAGGCGGCGTGTAAGTATACCTGACTGATTGTACTCTGTTTGTTGTATCCTGACTGTACTATTCTTGCCTGTTCATTTCTTCACTTTGCTTATTTCTGTACCTTTTTGTTCTTGACTACTGTTGTTCTTTTTTTCTTGACTTTACTTATTATTACCTGCTTTCTGTCTCTGTTTTTTTCTTTCTTTTCCTTTTATTAATCTCTCCAACATTAATGTATTTCTTTCTTTTTTAGGTTTCAGAACGGGATGAAGACCTCATAGACAACGACATCCTCATCTCCCTGGTCCATGAGCGAGTCCCGTTGTAGGACACCCGGGTTTCACAGCACTCGGACAAGGTGTGGATCCTGCAACTATGGAATGAGGTAGCAAAAGCGATAATGGATGGATGGGACAATGCCCCGGATCAGGTCCGCAAAGCATTTCGTAAGTATTGCAATGCTGTGTGTTATGAATGAGTCACCGGAGGAGGAAAACCGGAGAGGTTGGTAGCTAACGGATTGCAGACCCTGTTCCTATTCACAACAACTAACAGTAGCCGTGGGGTGTTCCTACGGTGGTCCTAGACACCTCGATCACAGCCGGAGAACTAAATAAACCTAAAGAAAGAAAGGGGAAATCTAAACTGCCCCAGAGCAGACCCCAAAGCAATAGACAGCCCCCAACATGTATTGACAGTGAAAACAGAAGAAAACACAAACACAGACAGAAAGACAGGCTGAGCAAACGATGGGGCCCTCACTAACTAGATAGGACAGGAAAGAAAAGCAACTGTATGCAATCACGCAAAAATCCTGCCAAAAATAATGTCCAACACGTCTGATAGAAAAGGCCCTGAAGTCACTAGACTTCAAAATCACTATATCAGCACTTAGGTATATTCTGAAAACAGAGCAAAGAGATCAACTGATCAGAGACAAAAATGGAGTTAAGCCAGTCCCAACCAGGGCTGGCTGAACACAAACACTAAGTAAACCAGACAAAATTTCATGGAACAATAGCAGAGAAAAAACTTAGCTTTAGTAGACAGGACTAAACTGGCAGCCAGAGCTCAGAGCAGAGAGGATCACCAGCAACCCAGCAGGGTGTCGGCAGCCTTATATCCACTCAGAGACTCCGAATGTCCAATCACACTCCACCTGTTCAGATGACAGGTATTTCCCATCCAAATCAATTTCACTACCTCCTTTCACCAGCAGAGGGAGTTCATCGGACATCAAAGGTGAAGGAGAAAATGAGCTCATAACAGTACCTCCCCCTTGAGGAGGAGTCACCGAACCCTCATCCACGCCACCAGGATGATCAGGATGGGCCCGATGAAAAGCACGAACCAATCTTTTGGCATGAATATCGGATGCAGAGACCCAAGAATTATCCTCCTGGCCATAACCCTTCCACTTAACCAAATACTGGAGTCTCCGTCTAGCCAGATGAGAATCCAGTATCTTCTCAGCCTCATATTCCACATTACCTTCAACCAATACAGGGTCAGGAGGTACCACCACAGGAACTACTGGCTCAACAAACCTCTTTAACAGAGACTTATGAAACACGTTATGTATCTTGAATGTAACAGGAAGAGCCAATCGAAAAGAGACCGGATTAAGAATCTCCAAAATCTTGTAAGGTCCAATAAATCTAGGTTTAAACTTTGGAGAATCCACAAAAGCCTTAGCGGAAAATGTGGACAGGGAGCAGATCAGAGTAATTGCCAGAAGAAACTTAGTTTGAACACCACCCACAGCAAATGTGTGTGCAAAATGTTTCTCTCGTTTAGGGCAGACAGAAATAATATGAGAGGCATCTCCACAGAAAAAACACAGCTTATTATGCCTTCTGAACTCCTGACATTGCGCCCTAGACAAAACTCTATCACATTGCATAGGTTCAGACATTTGTTCAACAGGTGCCAACACCTCTCGTGCAGTTTTGTGTTCACGCAAACGCCAATCAACCTGAATGGCTAATGACATAGAATCGTCAAGTCCAGAGGGAACAGGAAATCCCACCATAGTATCTTTTACGGTTTCTGACAAACCCTTCCGAAAGAGAGCTGCCAAGGCACCATCATTCCAGGTAGTAAGGACCGCCCACTTTTGGAATTTTTGACAGTACAACTCTGCAGAATCCTGACCCTGGCTCAATGCCAACACGGCCTTTTCAGCCTGATCAATAGCATTAGGTTCATCATACAACAACCCCAAGGTTTGAAAAAATGCATTCACATTAGTAAGAATAGGATCATCAGGTTTCAAAGAAAACGCCCCATCCTGGGGATTGCCGCGCAGCAAAGAGATGACAATTTTAACCTGCTGCGCGGAGCTCCCCGACGAGTTAGGCTTCAAGGCAAAAAATAATTTACAATTATTCTTAAAATTCAGAAATTTAGACCGATCCCCAAAAAACACATCAGGAGTAGGGATCTTTGGTTCAGCAGCATGTGAATGAGCAAGATAGGCGGAAATTCCCCACACTTCAGCAGTGAGCTGCTCCACACGATCAGACAACTGCTTCATCTCCATTGAGAAAGAAAAAAAAATTCCCCCTGCGGCCTCAGAGACATAGAGGAAAAAATATACACAAAAAAAAAAAATATTCTGACAAATGTCCCAACCGTCTGATAGGAAAAACAGGCCCTGAAGTCGATAGGACTTCAAAATGACTATATCAGCACTCAGGTAAATTCTGAAGACAGAGCAAAGAGACAAACTGATCAGAGACAAAAATGGAACTCAGCACACCCCCGACTGGGGATGACTGAACTCCAAAAAACAAGGTAAACAAAACAAAACTAATAAGTTCAATAGCAGAGCAAAAACTTATCTTTGGGAAGCAGGAATCAGACTGGTCTCCAAGAATCCAGCAGAGAAATCACCAGCGACTCAGAAGGGCGTAGGCTGCCTTATATCCAGTCAGCAGTTCCTGTTACCCAGTCATAATCTACCAGATCAGGTGTTTGGTAATCAGTCTCACTACCTTCCTTCACCAGAAGAGGGAGTTCATCAGACATCGACGATGAAGGGGAAAATGAACTCACAACAGCTGGGACATTTTTGGTAGGGTTTTTTGCAGATTGCAGCCAGCATCTTTTCTGTCCTGTCCTATCTAGTTAGTTGGGCCCCATCGTTTGCTCAGCCTGTCTTTCTGTCTGTGTTTGTGTTTTCATCTGTTTTTCACCGACAATACATGTTGGGCGCTGTCTATTGCTTTGGGGTCTGCTCTGGGGCAGTTTAGATTTCCCCTTTCCTTCTTTAGGCTTATGTAGTTCTCCGGCTGTGACGAGGGGTCTAGGGCACCGTAGGAACCCCCCCACGGCTACTGTTAGTTGTGGTGTATAGGATCAGGGGTCTGCAATCCGATAGCTTCCAACCTCTCCGGTTTTCTGGACTTAGCTTGTATTTTTGTTTTCTCCTCCTCCGGTGACTCATTCATAACACTCGTGGTGCCTCAGCTTCTCTCTGCTAGGTAAGAAGCTGTATTGCATTCTACCTGTGTGTTGGTTCCCCGGACTATTGGGCAGTTATCCAGCCTCTGACTATAGGCCTGACATTATAAACGACCGTTACTGTTCTACTCCCCTGCCCTTGAACGAAAGGTGTGTGAGTGTGGGAAGTACAGCTTGCGTCATGGATCCTATGCAAACATTGTCAGACCAGGTGAAACAGTTATCGTAGATGTTCCAGAAATTAAATGTGGAGCAGCGCTCTATGGCCCATACCCAGCAGCAGCTGGTAAATACTGTACAGGGGGCGCTCGGTCCCGAGACCAGGGACGTGTCACTTACTTCCCCGGAGTCTCCGGTTAAACTGCCGAACTCTTTTTCTGGGGACAAAAGGGCGTTCAGGGCATTCAGGGAAGGGTGCAAACTTTTCTTTTCCCTGAGACCCCGTTCATCTGGGGGAGAATTTCAGAGGGTGGGGGTGATTATTTCCCTACTTTGGGGTGCCCCACAAGCCTGGGCGCTCTTCCTAGCCCCCACAGCCCCAGAACGTATGACTGTGGATGCATTTTTTGAGGCCTTGGGCTGCATTTATGACGAACCAGACAGGGTTCGCTTGGCTGAGGACATGGTGATGGGTGCACGTCAGGGTCGGCACTCAGCGGAGTGGTTCTGCTCTGAATTCCAGCAGTGGTCAGTAGAAGTCTCCTGGGATGATGCCGCTCTCCGGGGACTATTCCGTAGAGGCCTGTCAGAACGCCTTCAGGATGCTTTGGCCCTGCACCCACCTCCTGACACTCTGGTGGATGCCATGACCCAAGTCGTGCGGATGGATCGCCGGCTGAGAGCCAGAGGGGTTATGCATTACAAAACGTCCTTGTTTTCTGACAGCAAAGAGGTGGAGGCTAATCCAGTGCCCATGGAAATTGGCACCACTTCGGTCAGAGAGAAAGAGAGGAAGCGCCGCCGAGAGAAGCAACTCTGCTTCTACTGTGGGGAACCAGGACATTGGAGGAGAGATTGTCCAGTGTGTCCAGCATCCTCCCAGCCAACGGGAAACTACTAGGTCTGAGTAGTGATCGAGGAGACTGCTCAGACCCTCAGGTACTTTTTTCCTCATGCCCTAAAGTTCTGCTTAAAGTCGAACTGGTAGTAGACAGTTATCATTTTGTTTATACAGCTTTAGTGGACTGCGGTTCATCACTTAATCTGATCAGCTCCAGTGTCGTCTCCCGGTTCAAGATAGGGACAGTCAGGTTGGAGACCCCTCTGAAAATCGTGGCCATTGACTCTTCCCCCCTCACACGTTCGGGGATTCATTATGTTTCTAACAGTTTTTGTTTGTGTATTGATTCCTCCCATGTTGAGGAGATGAAATGTTTTGCCATGGACAACCTGCCCACAGGGCTGGTATTGGGCATGCCGTGGCTTCAACGGCACAACCCAATTATTGATTGGGAAAAAAGGGAGATTGTCAAGTGGGGGCCTAAATGTATTGACTATTCCTATAAACCTGTTTTCTGTGTTACACCCGCAAAACCTGTCTTTGAGTCTTCTGTCAGTCTGGAGGGTATTCTGGAGTACTTTGAGGATGTGTTTTCTGAAAGCGAGGCAGAGGCATTACCCCCACATAGGTCATTTGACTGCACTATTGACTTAATCCCTGGGGCCAAATTGCCCAAAGCCCGTTTAATTTGTCAGGGCCTGAGCACCTGGCGATGAAGGAATACATAACTGAAAGTCTCCATAAAGGACACATAAGACCTTCAGTTTCCCCAGTAGCGGCTGGGTTTTTCTTTGCTAAAAAGAAAGATGGTGGCCTACGTCCCTGCCTCGACTTCCGAGAACTCAACAAAATTACTATCAGGAATACATATCCCTTACCCCTGATTCCAGATTTATGTAACCAACTCCCGGGGGCAAAATGGTTCTCCAAATTGAATCTTAGAGGGGCTTATAATTTGATAAGAATTAAAGAAGGGGACGAATGGACGACTGCTTTTCTCACGTCAGAGGGGTTGTTTGAAAACCTAGGCCTCACTAATGCACCGGTGGTCTTTCAAAATTTCATCAATGTGGTGTTCGCGGACCTCATCGGCCGCTTTGTACTGTAGTCATTTACTTGGATGATATTCTGATATTCTACGTCTGACCTCCCTCCTGAATTCCCCTCCTGTACCACGCTGCCCGTTCTGTGTATGACCCTTGGCTACGTCTGACCTCTCTACTGAGTATCCCTCCTGTACTTTGCCGGCCACCCCGTATATTACGCTATTGTTTGCCTGACTTCTCTGTGACGCTCCTGTGTTACTGTATCCAGCAGCACTGTTAGAGCTCTGCGGTAACTCCGCCCCCTCCTCTGACGTGCGGTCACATGACCGCAGGTCCTGCGGGCTCTGAACGCTTCCCTGCCACTCTGCCCTCCCCGCAGGTCCTGGAACCGGCTTTCCTGCATCCACGTGGTGCCTCAGCTTCTCTCTGCTAGGTAAGAAGCTGTATTATATTCTACCTGTGTGTTGGTTCCCCGGACTGTTGGGCAGTTACCCGGCCTCTAATTATAGGCCTGACACGTGGGCAGGGGGGCACAGCTGGTACTGATGGTGGTGGTGCATCGGCTGGTTCTGGCAAAAGCAAAATAGCACCTAAGGCAGGAGGTGTTGAGCCTGCGCCATCGTCTGACCCAAGAAGACCTCTAAGGTTCCCTTTTCTGGGAGTAGGAAAACGGCTTTTAAAGCCGGAGCATCAGGAACAGGTTTTGGCGTACATTGCCGAAACAGCCACCAGCTCTATTGCCTCCTCTTCTGAACGTTTGAAACATGGAAGCTCGGAGTCATCAGTGCAGGGTTCTGATCAGGAAAAACACCTTTCCTTGTGTCCTTCATCCCCACCAAAAGTTAAGGACGCGGCAGCCCACACTTCAGATTACTCTATGGAGCTCTTTTCACATACCATGCCTGGGTTATCCAGTCAAATCCAGAATTCCCCAGTCCAAGATGAATCTGACATGGAGTGCACTGATGCACAGCCACTGCTAGATGATTTTGCTGGTACATTGACCCAGAGCACTACATTGCCCTCGCAGTCTACTGAGCCAGAATCTGACGCTGGTGAAACTCAGGTGCCCCTTCTGCATACTATACCACCTTACACAGTGACAAAAAGGAAGGTAAAGAGGAAGGTGCAGATGACTTTGAAGAGGAGGTGATGGATGACCAAGTTCTTGACCCGGATTGGCATCCATTGGGGGAAGAGGGTGGCGCTGGCAATAGTTCAGATAAGGAGAAGGATCCGCAGCAGGCATTGACATCGCAGCAGCGGTTATCTGGCAGGCCTGTAGCTGTCCAAAAATGTTGACCAAAAACTAAAAGAGTTGCAGGACAGCTTGACCAGATGGTCAACTTAGCACAGCGTGCAAGGCCAGAAAATGTATACCATAGTAGGAAGAGTGCAGTGTGGCACTTCTTTGTCCAAAATCCTACTGATGAGGCAAAGGATACCTGTAAGAAGTGCGGAAGGACCTTTAGCCGAGGTAAACAAATTTGAATACCAGTTGTTTGCTTAGACATTTAATCAACATGCACTTGCAAGCATGGACGGACTACTAAACCTCAGGAAGCACATGTGCACCTGCTCCGACTGAAGGTAGCCAGCAACGCTCCATTGCTTCCCCCATTGTAAGACCACCGCCACCGTTAAGCACACCACCAGCACTAAATGTGGAGGTGTCGGCGCAAGGCCAAAACAATCAGGGAATCACAATGGTTTTGCAACACAACACTGAATCTAGGCCATCACCACCAATACCATCACCAATCCCCTCTCATTCCGTCCATTCCATCGCTACTTCCCCCATATGCAGCTTTCCAGGCCAGCTCACCCTACCAGAAACTCTGAGTAGGACAAGAAAGTACTCATCCTCTCATCCGCATACACTGTGTTTGAACGCCTACATTGCCAAACTAATCTCATTAGAGATGATGCCCTATCGTTTGGTTGAAAGCGAAGTTTTCCGCGAGCTCATGGCCTACGCTGTCCCATGCTATGACCTACCCAGTTGGCACTTCTTTTCTCGAAAAGTCATCCCTGCCCTCCACCGGCATGTGAAAGACCGCATTGTCCATGCACTCAAACAATCAGTGAGTGGAAAGGTGCACCTCACAAAAGATGCATGGACCAGTAGGCATGGCCAGGGCGATTACGTGTTCATCACTGCGCACTGGGTTAATGTGGTGGATGCAGGCTCCACAGGGGACAGCGGCGGTGGAACAGTGCTGCCTAGCCCACGGTATAGGAAACAGTTGGCTGTAGGCTTTCGACCCTCCTCCTCCTCCATAAGCGAAAGCTCGTCCACAGAGCGCAGTGGCACGAGCACTCCATCCGCAGCTGGCAGTGTTGCACACAAGGTGTCCCACTATCGAACAGCTAGTGGTAAGCGTCAGCAGGCTGTGTTTAAAATGATGTGTTTGGGCGACAACAGACACACCGCGGAGGTACTGGCCGACTACTTGCAGTGACAAACTGAGTCATGGCTGGGCAGTCTACATCTTGAGGCAGGCAAGGTAGTCAGTGATATCAGCCGTAATTTTGTGGCAGCCATAGCCCGTGCAAAACTCACACACATACCTTGCCTGGCTCACATTTGAACCTGGTGGTGCAGTGCTTCCTTAATAATTATCCGGAGTCAACATCCCTGTTCCATAAGGTGCGAAGACTGTGCTCGCACATCCGTCGCTCACACGTCCACTCCACTTGTATGCAGAAGCTGCAGCGATTGCTCCACCTCCCCAAACACCGCCTAATCATAGACATTGCAACAAGGTGGAATTCCACCATGCACATGGTTGAGAGGCTGTGCGAACAGAGGCAGGCAGTAATGCATTTGCGGGAGGATACACGGGCAGGCAGTTTGCGTGAAGACATGGAATTGTTGGGTGTGCTGTGGTCAAAGCTGAAAGACCTCTGTAAAGTCCTTCAGTGTTTTGAGGAATGCACACGGCTGGTAAGAGCAGACGACGCCATCATAAGCATGAGCATCCCACTTATGCGTCTGCTCATGCAAAGTTTCACGCACATTAAGGATCTTGATTCTGCAGCGGAGGAGGAACAGGAGGAGGAGGAGGGAAGCCTTGATGACAGTCAGCCATTGTTTGGTCAGGGAACTGTCCTGGACAAGGTTGAGGAAGAAGAGGAAGAGGATTGGGGGGATGATTATTTTGGGCAGGAGGATGCTTCTCAGGGGGCAAGAGAAAATGTTGGCGTTCCAAGGTCAGGTACAGTGTTTGTGCGTGACTGTAGGGATGTGGATTTGCCAGAAAGTGCTCCTCCACCCAGCAGTGGCTGTGCATTATTGACACCTGGAACATTGGCCCACATGCGCGATTATGCCTTGCGGATCCTAAAAAGGGACCCCCGTATTGCCAAAATGATGAAGGATGACGACTACTGGCTGGCCAACATCCTCGATCCATGCTACAAAGGCAAATTATACAACATCATGCCACAGGAGAACCTAGAGATAATATTGGCTAACAAACAAGCAGCTCTGGTAATCCGTTTGTTTGAGACTTTCCCAGCACACAGCAGTGGTGCTGGTTCTTCCACGAGCCATAGTGGGCACAATGGAAGAGGTGTTCGTGGTGCACACAGCCAAAGTGGCGATGGAGACAGGGGTTTAATGACCATGTTGGGGAATGATTTCTCAATTACCGTTCACACGACTGCTAATACTGCATAGATTAAAAGTGACAGGAGACAGCAGTTGTCAACTATGGTTACAAACTACTTTTCCTCCCATATTGATGTTCTCCCTCACAGGTCATTCCCCTTTGACTTTTGGGCCTCAAAACTGGACACCTGGCCTGAATTGGAACACTATGCCTTACAGGAGCTCGCTTGCCCTGCTGCTAGTGTGTTATCTGAAAGAGTCTTCAGTGCTGCTGGATCAATACTGACAGAAAAAAGGACCCGTCTGTCGACCCAAAATGTTGATGATCTAACCTTCATTAAAATGAACCTTGCGTGGGTTTCAAAGGATTTTGTCCCACCTTCCCCTGATGACACATAAGTTGTCAGAAAACTGCCTCGCTTTTGTCCTCCTCTTCCTCGGACTTGCCCAATTCCGCCATTTGCAGCAGCTGAATGTCCAGCCTACACATCATCATATGCCATTTTTTAAACCTCTCTAACTGGGCTGCCCACACCCCCAAGGGCTGGGGTCAATACCTGGCGCACCCGGACAAGTGCCATTGCTCTGAACAGGTGGATGGGCCCACTGATGGCCGACAGCACTGGCACAGGGCCCCTCATAGTACAATACAGTGTCTCTGATGGTGGGGGGGCCCACTCGCCATCAGACACACCAGCTTACTATGAGGAGCCCTGTGCCAGTACAGTCAACCACGAGTGTGCCCCCCCTGCTTGGTCATGGCCACAGCACTTGCAAGTTGCAATACTTACCTCTCCCTGCTTCACCGCTGTGTAGTCTGGGCAGTTAAATCCTTCACAGATACGGCCACTAGAAATTTGGTGTATTGATCGATGATGGTTAAGATGTAGCTATGGCCTGTCCTGCTGGCCTCTACCTTCAGATGATCAATGGCTACCATTTGTAATGTACGTCAACTTACAAGCGGATGCAGTGGTGCTTTATGATCACCTTTTACAGTTGTGATAGTCACAGACGTGTGACATTCCTGCCACCATTTTTCAATGTCTCCTCTCATGCCAATCCAATAGAATCGCCTACGGCCTGTGGCTTCTGTCTTTTGCACTCCAAAATGACCAGACACATCATGATAGGCAGTGAGGACCATGTCTACATCTCTCCCTGCGATCACAATTTGATGGAGACGAGTAACCGTGATGTGATCCACGCTACTGCGATAAAGCAATCCTTTCTTCACAAAGAACCATTTTTGCTGTCTCCACAGACATAGTAATTGAGGGTCTGCATTGCCTCCGCAACATCTACCGGGAGGTTTTCCCGCGATGAGTAATTCCCAAATTTCTGCTAACACTCCACTTTCCATCTGTATTTGTATCCATGTAGTTTCCAGTAGCGGAGAGTCTGGACTGGCTTACTGAGATTGAAATATAAACGAAGATTTAAAAGTACCACAACACTGTATACTCTTGTATGCTTCGACTACCTTTCCCTTTTTCTACTTTTTAAATTCTTGTGTAATACATAGTGAGCCTGTGAGTGTCTGTGTCTGACTCCGGAAGTATAGATGGAAATTTACAATTACCCCTAGACTGGATACACCTGGTATGTGCTGATACAGTACCTTTGTTCAAAATATTTTATTACGGTATCATCCATTGTGAGTGAGCATGTGTGGTTTATTCCTATATATGCGGTGAATCGGAGATACCAATTTTTACCCTATGCTCAATACAGCTTGTATCTTGTTATACAGTACCTTTTTTCGACATTTAGTATTACGGTCAAATCCATACTGAGTAAGCATCTTAGAGTGACTACGGGACTATGTATACAGAGATTTCAATTGTACCCTATAATATATATACTTGGTATTTTGCTATCCAGTACCTTTTTTACAACATTTTTTATTATGGTCAAACCCAGACAGAGTGAGCGTCTGAGGGTGACTCCGGAAATATATACTGAGATTTCAAATTTGGCAAACACTGTATACAGCTGTACGTTTCTGATACAGTAACATTTTTTGCTATTTAGATTCTGGTGTAATCCATAATGAGCCTGTGAATGTCTGGCTGTTACTCCGGAAATATATTTGGAGATTTAAGATTACCCCAACACTGTATACAGCTGTACGCTTGTGTTACATTACCCATTTACAGCTTTTCATATTCTTGTGTAATCCATACTGGGCCTGAGAGCGTTTGTGTCTGCCTCCTGAAATATATATGGATATTCAGAATGTTTACACTATACTATATATACCTTGTATCTGGTGATACTGTACCCTTTTTCAACTTTTTATTTTATTGTGTACTCCATACTGAGTCTGTGAGCATCTGTGTATGACTCATGAAATATATATGGAGATTTACTGTTATCCCTAGACTGTATAGAGCTGTACGCTTCTGATACAGTACCATATATCTGCTGGTATTTTGGGTCCATTTTCCAAAACATGAGGAAGTATGGTGGAAGAGGGCGCGGACATGGAGGGCCACCAGGTGCTGATGGTGGTGCATCAGCTGGTAGTGCCAAAAACACAATAACAGCTAAGGCAGGAGGTGTTGTGTTATGATTGAGTCACCGAGGAGGAAAAAACAAAACACAAGCTCAGCCCAGAAAATCAGAGAGGTTGGAAATTAGCGGATTGCAGACCCCTGATCCTATCACACAACTAGCAGTAGTCGTGGAGTGTTCCTATGGTGATCCTAGACACCTCGTCACAGCCGGAGATCTACACAAGCCTAAAGAGAGAAAAGAGAAAAACTGACTGCCCCAGAGCAGACCCCAAAGCAATAGGCAGCCCCCAACATATAATGACGGTGAAGCAAGATGAAAACACTAACACAGATAGAAAGATAGGTTGAGCAAATGATGGGGCCCAAGCTAGCTAAAAAGGACAGGACAGAAAAGCTGCTGTCTGCAATCCGAGAAAACCCTGCCAAAAAATACTACCAACACAACTGATAAGCAAAAAGGACCTCGAAGTCACTAGACTTCAAACCCTATATCAGCACTCAGAATATTCTGGAAGCAGAGCAAAAGAGAACACTGATCAAGGAAAAAGAATCCAGCACACCCCCGGCCGGGGATGGCTGAACTCAAAAAAGACCAGACACTGGAGCAGCATCTATGGGGCCCATTGTACACTGGAGCATTAGAAATGGAGCCCATTATATATGGAGCATTATTTGGGCCCATAAGATACTGGAGCATGATCCATGGGGCCCATCATATACTGGAGCATTCTAAATGGGGCAGATCAGACACTGGAGCAGCATCTATGGGGCCCATTATACACTGGAGCATTAGAAATGGGGCCCATTATATATGGAGCATTATTTGGGCCCATAACACACTGGAGCATTGGCCATGGGGACCATCATATACTGTAGCATTATGTGGAGCTCATCATATACTGTATGGAACATTATATGTGACCAATTATTCTGTATGGAGAAAATATGGGGCTCATTATTCTGTATGGCGCACAATGTGGTGGCCATAATACTGTATGGAGTAATATACTGTCCTTTTTTTGAGCTATTGTACAATTTAAAATAGATCAGTCATGTCATGTAAGCAGTGAAGTATTTGTCATTGTACTATACCTATATTTCTGTGCCGTATCGGAGCATCATGAATTGTGGTATGTGTTAAAGGGGCGCACTGACACTCTTTGGCCCAGGGCACACGAAAACCTGGAGCCAGCCCTACCCCCCCACAACTTTAGCCAAATAACCCCCAGTTTTCAATGCGTAACTATTATTATGAAGTAAATTAAGGTTGACAAGCTTCAGTAATAAGAATTGATGTTTTTGGCATTGAAATGGGCACTGTAGGTGTGTTTATTGTCCTCCACTCCCTGCCGACTTTGCTTCCCCATTGACTTGCATTGGGTTTCGTGTTTCAGTTGGCCTCCGACTTTTCCCTATAGTCAGCCGATTTCGTTCTACCCGACTTTTGCGAAAGTCGGGTTTCATGAAACCCGAATCGACCCTAAAAAAGGCAAAGTCACTCATCTCTAGCCATGAGCACTACAGAAAAATAATTTTTGTAGTTAAAGTACTCTGATCCGGTTCTGGCGGGTTTGGTAATCCGTATGTGCTTTCCATCCATTGCTCCCAAACAGTTGGGGAAATTACACACTCGCCAGAATTTGTCGGAAATTTCCATCCACATTACCACGGTGGGTAGGGGGATAAATTCATCCCAGAGAACGTTCCTCAAAGCCCAGCAGGTGTCCGCAACAATTCCAGAGAGGGTGGAAATTCCTAGCCGGTACTGAAAATGGAGCGATTAAAATGTCTCTCCAGTAGCCAGGAATCTGCCAAACAGAAAAAGAAAAAAATTAAGAAGCCAAACAGATAAAGTTGAAAATAATTTATACAAGGCAGAACAATAATAATTATGACAGGCGTTTTTTAAGAATTATTACGTACCTTAATGTGACCAGGAGATGTTCCTCTGCAGGAATCGCTCTATGGAGCTGGGTGTCGTGTCTCCGGATGGCTCCTTGGACATGACCAAGCAAATCCTCGAAGGTCTCTTGAGACATCCTGGTATATTCCAGAAATTTCTCCAGGTTGGCATTGAGCTCGCTATATAGGGTGTAGTAGGCTCCACAGCTCTCCCAGACTTCAATAATGGGGTGTCTCCAATAACAGCGACGCCGTCTTCTCCGTCTTTCTCTATTCCTTTGTTGCTCACAAGCAAACACATAGGCAAGAAACAGCTTGATACTTAAATCTAGGTTGAAATAAAAGCTCTCCATGTGAAGATCCATTGTGACACCGGATACAGGAGCTAAATCTGAAGATTTCAGCTGTCCAAGGGTTTTATAAACATATCACATAAGACACGCGCACTGTTGTCCCATTGGTGGTGTCTGTTTATCTAGATTTTTCTCCTGTTAAATTTTCCACCATGCGCATAAAAAATGCAAATGCATGCAAAACACATAATAAAGCATGCAAACGCTGCGGTTTTTTGACCGCATGCGTACGCTGATACCTCAAAAAACGCTGCGTTTGCATGCAATTTTGAGTGCGTTTCAGCTTGCGTAAGATACGCTGCGGATTCAGCTGCTAATGTGAAACCAGCCTTAGGTTTATTGGTTCACAGCATTGAAAAAACATCCAAAATTAGAAAAAGGTAGAAGAAATGCATAAGCTGTAATAAATGAAGTCCTTTTTTCAACCATACAAGGTATTTGGACACAGTTCATGGGACAAGCAGATGCAGAAGGTTAGTGGGGATAGAGCCGGACGACGGCCATTTTGCGTCGTAGACACTTCTACGAGTCCAGGTAGCTCTCAAAATATGGTGATGCAAAAACTAGTTTTGCAATAAGAAGCGTCTTTTAGTGTGTGACAGCAGCCAAACATAAAAACCCGATATAAATCTGGTATCACTGTTATCGCACGGACCCAAAGAATAAAGTCACCTAATCACTTATACCGCATGAGGAATGGCATAAAAAATAAATAAAACCAATTCTTCACATGGTGTTGATTTTTTCATTCTGCCTCACAAAGATCGCAGTAAGGCTTGGAGCGCACATTTATCCTGCGCTCTGCAGTGAGCACTTACACCATGGTTTCTGTGTAAATCTCTGAAATACATAATCCAGACAGAACCTCTAGTGGAAAATGCCCTATAATGAGGCAGATGAAGGCACTGTGGATGCCATAGCACCTGTGATCCAGCGGTGTCTGTCTTTTTAGGATTGCATAAAAGTGCTGTCGTCCACAGTTTTGTGCACTTTTGAAAAGAAAGAAACAGTGGAACAGAGGCCAGACGGAGTCCAGAGTAACTCTGCTGCCTCACTATAGTGAATGGATCCTTCGGGGATTTCATCTGAATCACGTCACTCGGAGATTTAGATGGAAACACTAAAGTGAGTAGTCAGCGTAGAGAGCCGGATAACTGTGATCTTAAATGTTATGTAAAATGTTCCCAATTAAAGCTTCCACTCAATCCACGAAAAAAGCAAGTCCCCACTCAAGCCTGTCATCTGATAAAGGAAATATAAGGGGCTTCCACGTTACTGATAGCACAAAGGCTCTGGAAAAGCAAAATGGCTCCTTACCCACCATAAGAAATTCAGCAAATTCTCTGCTCCCAAATCCAAATGCCCCCCTCCCTTCTGAACCCCAGTGTGCATAAACCACATAAAGTGCCCACATGTTTGGCATTTCTGCAGTGATGAAAGCCCGCCTAATTTACAAGTGCGTGTCTCCAGAAGCATAAGCTGAGCATAATGTACTGGTCATTGCAACGACAGTTTGCAATTTTCACTCAGCAACATCCACTGATGCCTGCTTCTGGAGAGCACACATGGAGTCAAAATCATCACTACATCTGTAGATAAATTTCCAAAGGGTTATAATTTCCAAAATGGTGTCACTTATGGGGGGTTCTGCTGTTCTGGCACCTGAGGGGCTCCGTCAATTTAACATGGCACCTTCAAACGAATACAGCAAAATCTGCTCTGTAATATGGCACTATTTCCCTTCTGAGATTTGCACTGTGCCTCAAAAGTAGTTTTCAACCAAATATGGGGTATCAGTGAACTCTGGAGAAAATGCACAACAAACCTTAGCATCCATTTTCTCCTTTTGCCCTTTTTAAAATACAAAATTTGTTGCTAAAAAAGATTTTTGCGGGAAAAATGTTTTTTTTTTTATTTTCACGGCTTAGCGATATAAACCTCTGTGAAGCACCTGGGGGTTTAAGGTGCTCAATACACATCTAGCTAAGGTCCCAAAGGGGTCTAATTTCCAAAATGGTGTCACTTGTGGGGGGATGCCACTGTTTATGCACTTCAGGGGCTCTTCAAACGCGTCACGGTGTCCGCTAATTATTCCTTCAAATTTGCTTTCCAAAAATCAAATGGCGCTCCTTCCCTTCCAAGCCCTGGTGTGCACCCAAACAGTAGTATTCCACATATGGGGTATCGGCATACTCAGGAGAAATTGCACAACAAAATGTATGGTTCATTTTCTCCTGTTACCCTAGCGAAAGTAAAAAAATTAGGTCTAAAGGAAATTTTTTGTGGAAAAAAGTAAATGTTTGTTTTTTCCTTCCACATTCCAAAAATTCCTGTGAAAAACCTGAAGGGTTAATAACCTTCTTGAATGTGGTTTTGAGCACCTTGAGGAGTGCAGTATTTAGAATTGTGTCATTTTGGGGTATTTTCTGTCATATAAACCCCTCAAAGTCACTTCAAGTGTGAGGTGGTCCCTAAAAAAATGGTTTCACAAATTTTGTTTTACAAATAAGAAACCGCTGGTCGAATTTTAACCCTTATAACTACCTAACAAAAAAAAATGATGTTTCCAAAATTGTGCTGATGTAAAGTGGACATGTGGGAAATGTTATTTATTAACTATTTTGTGCGATATGACTCTGTGATATAAGGGCATAAAAATTAATAGTTTGAAAATTTCAAAATTTTCAAAATTTTCTCCAAATTTCTGTTTTTTTCACAAACAAATGCAAGTCATATCAAAGAAATTGTTACCACTTTCATAGAGTACAATATGTCACAAGAAAACATTATCAGAATCAGTGGGATCAGTTGAAGCGTTCCAGAGTTATTACCTCATAAAGTGACAGTGGTTAGAATTGTAAAAATTGGCCGGGTCAGGAAGGTGAAGACAGGCTTCGTCTGAAAGGTGTTAAACGGGGACATCACTGGAATCATTGTCTCTCTGTCGACATTATGCTGCTCTCAGATTAGGTAGCAAGAAACTGGTGACAGATTCCATTTAAGTGATACCTTTTCCTACATCAATTTTATTGATCTCTGTGTACATGATATTTCTGAGAGACCAACCTGATAACATCCATAAGATTCTTTCATTCTCATCTGGTAACAATTATTATAATTTCAGGATGCTCCCTCTTGTGCACTCAGTATATTTTACCAGATAAATTAAATCACTCTTCTTTAGATGCCAAACCACCTTCATTTCATAGTCATCCTTGCCCACCAGCTGTGATTTCTTATTGAACCAAAATATTTCACTTCTCTATTTCATCTGGATTTATTCCTTCATTTTTTAAGCATGAAGTGGTTACTTCCGTCCTCAAGAAGCCTACTCTTGACTCATCCTGCCTCTTTTACTATGACTACGTCTCTAAGCTACCTAAACTCTTGGAATTCCTTGTTTTAAAGTCACATGGTAGGTAAGCTTGAAACAATTGCAAGTTCAATCTAAAATTCTGCATTATTGATCCATGGCAAATTTAATTCCTTCTGAGATAGTTGTCAACTATCTTCAAGATAGCACTACAAAATGAGAAAGATAGGGTGCACTACCCAATATATTTAAGTAAATCAGGGTAGGATGCTACAATACGCATGGAAAGACGAACAAATGGAAACCACAGAAAAGACATGCGTGTGTGTGTATATATATATATGCACACCTATATGCAACGTGTATAAAAAAGCATCTTTATTGATAACAGGAAAACATGATAAAAACAGTTAAAACCAAAAAAAATCACAACACCCCCCCATAACAGTTGGTGTCCATATGGGTATAATATATGATGCAAAATCATGGAATCCAAAAATGAATCTATATAGATACAGCTATGTGCAAATACATACAGGCCAGGATTAATCAAACATGAAATGCAAAAATGACATACTCTCATGCATTATTATGGCAAAAATACATAATGTAGGTAAATTGCATAAATGAATGCAGAGTGGACGTCCCCACAAGCCTACAATATCATAGCTATCTTCAAGATAGGGAACATTTAGACCGGTCAACCATGGTCAGTGCAACAGGCAAGCTGATGGGGGTTCTCATTTAGTAGCTTGTTTAGGTGGATTGATGAACATTTTGTGCACACAGAACATTATCAGCAGCACATCAGCTGTTTACACAGGATAATGTGCTGCTGAGAATGAAGATATTGAAGCTTGCTTAACCCATATGTGACAAGGTCAATTTAGGGCTTAAAGGGGTTGTCCAGGGGTGGTTTATATTGGGGTTGGGGGTTGTTTATATTGATGACCTATCTTTTAGATATACCATCAATATCTGTTCTGTGGCGATGCAACATCTGCTACTCCTCACTGATCAGCTGTTCCTGGTGCCGACAGTGGCCGGATATGCTGACTTGCAAAGCTGTACAGCACAGCTTCGTCAACTGCGTAGTGGCCACAGCTGCAGTCTCTTTTGTCATTATAGGGGTTGATCTTCAGTATATGGAAGCAGCCATTCGCAGTTGTCGGAGCTGTGTTGTGCATCTGTCCGACAGCAGAAACAGCTGAATCAGCAGTGATGCCAAGTGTCACCCACACTTATCAGATATTGATGACCTATCCTAAGGATTCTCCACCCATATAAAAGTCCCAGACAACCCACAACCCGTCTAATGGCCAGACCCCATTTTTCAAATCTGATATTTGTCACTTTATATGGTAATAAATCTGGAATGCTCCAATATATACCATTTACAGATTGTTTTTTCATGACACATGATTTGTGTTTTTTATGAAAATAAAAAATGTTTCCTTTTCCAACTATTAATGTATATATCTTTAAACTAGATAGTTAAAGCACAAAAACATGGTTAAAGCTCATCTCCATCATTTGTTTTTATTGCATTGCTGGAGTGTTGCTTCTAATGTAAGTTCGCCGACCCTAGTCTTATACTTACTTGATGTTATCTTCACCATCTATTGCTGCCACTAGCCTGAGGTCACTTTTCAATGTAAGTCAATAAGACCTCATTCTCGTTCTCATAGACTTGCATTGAGAGGCTGTAACTATAGTTGAGCGAAACGGGTCGGCCAAATTCAGAATCCGCCGACTTTTGCTAAAGTCGGGTTTCACCGATCGAAACCCGACCATAGCATGAGTTCGGCCATGATGTCGCAGACCCGCGCGCCAAAGTCGCGTTTCCCACAATCCTTCCAGCGCCTATTTTCAGCCAATCATGAAGGACGCACACTGTGGGCAATGCGATTACATCGGCAGTGGCCCCCACCATGTTAGAGAAGGGCATGCAAGTGATTGGCTGGCTTTGTGTGGTGTCACAGTGCCTATAAAAGGCCGTGACCGCCTACCGCCATCTTACTTCTGCCGATCTTAGCATAGGGAGAGGTTGCTGCTGATTGTTCTCAATAGGGAGAGTGTTTATGTAAGGAAAAAGTAAAAAAAATTACTTGTTGTGCTGATAGCGAATGTCACTGTAAAACACAACTGTATAGTGTGCAGTGACAGGGGAGGATATATTTGTGTGCAGCAGCTCTGTGGGTTATTTGTCTGCCTTATAAGACTTCCTGATAGCTGCATTGCTGTGTGCACACTGCTGTGCAGGGTGCTTTTTTAAAAGCAAAAATACTTTTATTCCTTTTTTCTGCACAGTTACCAATCCTTCATTTTTTCACACTTTTTTGTGCAGCAGCTCTGTTGGTGATTAGGATGCCTTATAAGGCTCCCTGATAGCTGCATTGCTGTTTGCACACTGCTGTGCAGACTGCTTTTTTAAAAGCAAAAATCCTTTTATTCCATTTTTTCTGCACAGTAGATACTGAGCGTACATTTTTTCACACACCGTATAGAGGTGTACGCTCCTCACACACTACCGTGTACTGGCTGGTATCACGGACAAATACATGCTATATGTGTGTGACTCCGTAAAAAAATACATTTAACATTTAACATTAACATTTTTCCATACATACACCGTATAGAGGTGTCCGATTATCAAACCATATCGGATATCTGGTGTTCTTATTACTGTCACATCTACACAGAGTCAGCATGTGTGTGACACTCCATAAATACATATAAGGAGATTGACAGTTTTACAAACAACGTATACAGCTGTACACCTCTGATACAGTACCGTATATCTGCTTGTTGGATTACGGTGAAATACATACTGGGTGAGCGTCTGTGACTCACAAAATATATACAGAGATTTCACTTCTTACATACACGTTACACAGCTGTACGCTACTCATACAGTACCATTTCTCTGCTGGTATTTTTGGTACATTTTCCCAAACATGAGGAAGTCTGGTGGAAGAGGCTGTGGTGCAGCTGGTACTGATGGTGGTGGTGGTGCATCGGCTGGTTCTGGCAAAAGCACAATAGCAGCAGAGGCAGGAGGTGTTGAGCCTGCGTCATCATCAAGCACAAGAAGGCCTTTAAGGTTCCCTTTTCTTGGAGTAGGTAAACCGATTTTAAAGCCGGAGCATCAGAAACAGGTTTTGGCTTACATTGCCGAAACAGCCTCCAGCTCTATTGCCTCCTCTTCTGACGTTACAAAAACTGCAAGCACAGAGTCATCAGTGCAGGCCTCTAGTCAGGAACAACACCATTTGTTGTGTTCTTCACCCACACCAAAAGTGAAGGATGCTGCAGCACACACTTCAGATTACTCCATGGAGCTCTTTTCACATACCATTCCTCTGTTATCAAGTCAAATCCTGAATTCCTCAGTCCAAGATGAATCTGACATGGAGTGCACTGATGCACAGCCACTGCTAGATGAATCTGCTGGTACATTCACCCACAGCACTACATTGCCCTCGCAGTCTACTGAGCCCGAATCAGACCCTAATGAAACTCAGGTGCCCCTTCCCGCATAATATACTACCTTACACGGTGACACAGAGGAAGGTACAGAGGAAGGTGCAGATAAAATTGAAGACGAGGTCATGGATGACCCAGTTGTTGATCCGGATTGGCATCCATTGGGGGAAGAGGGTGCTGGTGACAATAGGTCAGAACAGGAGAAGGATCGGCAGCAGGCATAGTCATCGCAGCAGCGGTTATCCGGCAGGCCCGTAGCTGTCAAAAAACTTGGCAAGAAAACTAAGAGTTCAGGATAGCTTGGCCAGACGGTAAAATTAGCACAGCGTGCAAGCCCTGAAAATTTGTACCATAGTAGGAAGAGTGCAATGTTGCACTTTTTTGAACAAAATCCTACTGATGACGCCATAGTTGTCTGTAAGAAGTGCCGAAGGACTTTTAGCAGAGGGAAAAATCTAAGAAATTTGAATACCAGTTGCATGCTAAGACATTTAACCAACATGCACTTGCAAGCATGGACAGACTACAAAAGCTCAGGTAGCACATGTGAACCTGCTCCGACTCAAGTTAGCCGGCAACGCTCCATCGCTTCCCCCACTGTAAGGCCACCGCTAAGCACACCATCAAGAAAAGTTGAGGTGTCGTCCCTAGGCCAAACCAGTCATGCAAACACAATAGGAAACACTCAATTTAGGCCATCAACACCCTCACCATCACCAACCCCTTCTCAGTCCATCATGTCCAATGCTAGTTCCCCCATATGCAGCTCTCAAGTCCAACTCACCCTACTAGACACTCTGAATAGGACAAGAAAGTACACATCCTCTCATCCGCATACACTGGCTTTGAACGCCTACATTGCCAAACTGATCTCATTAGAGATGATGCCCTTCCGTTTGGTAGAAAGCGAAGCTTTCCGAGAGCTCATGGCCTACGCTGTCCCACGCTATCACCTACCCAGTCGGCACTTCTTTTCTCGAAAAGTCATCCCTGCCCTCCACCGGCATGTGAAAGACCGCATTGTCCATGCACTCAAACAATCAGTGAGTGGAAAGGTGCACCTCACAACAGATGCATGGAACAGTAGGCCTCGCCAGGGCCATTACATGTCCATCACTGCACACTGGGTTAATGTGTTGGATGCAGGGTCCACAGGGGACAGCGGCGGTGGAACAGTGCTGCCTAGCCCACGGTATAGGAAGCAGTTGGGTGTTCGACCCTCCCCCTCCAGAAGCGAAAGCTCGTCGACAGAGCGCAGTCGCACGAGCACTCCATCCACATCTGTCAGTGTTGCACACGAGGTGTCCCACTATGGAACAACTAGTGGTAAGTAGCAGCAGGCTGTTTTAAAAATGATCTCTTTGGGCAACAGTAGACACACCACGGAGGTACTGGCCGAGTACTTGCATCGACAAACTGAGTCATCTTGAGTCTACATCTTGAGCCAGGCTAGGTAGTCAGTGATAATGGGCGGAATTTTGAGGCAGCCATAGCCCTTTCAAAACTCACACACATACCTTGCCTGGTTCACACCTTGAACCTGGTGGTGTAGTGCTTCCTAAATAATTATCCGGAGTTAAAAGCCCTGCTCCATAAGGTGCAAAGACTGTGCTCGCACATCTGTCGCTCAAACGTCCACTGCAGTCGTATGCAGAAGCTGCAGCGATCACTCCCCAAGCACAGCCTAATCATAGACGTTGCTACAAGATGGAACTCCACCATGCACATGGTTGAGAGGCTGTGCGAACAGAGGCAGGCTGTAATGCATTTGTGGGAGGATACACAGGCAGGCAGTTTGAGGGCAGACATGGAATTGTCGAGTGTGCAGTGGTCAAAGCCGAAAGACCTCTGCAAAGTCCTTCAGTGTTTTGAGGAATGCACACTGCTGGTTAGCGCAGACGATGCCATCATAAGCATGAGCATACCACTTATGCGTCTGCTCATGCAAACTTTGACGCACATCAAGGAACAGGCGTCTGCAGCTGAGGAGCAATAGGAGGAGGAGTAGGAGGGAAGCCTTGATGACAGTCAGCCATTGTCTGGTCAGGAAACTGTCGTGGACAAGGTGGAGGAAGAAGAGGAAGATGAGGAGGAGGATGAGGGGGATGATTATATTGAGGAGGAGGATGCTTCTCAGGGGGCAAGAGAACATGTGGGCATGCCAAGGTCAGGTAAAGGGTTTCTGCATGACTGGAGGCATGTGGATTTGCCAGAAAGTGCTCCTCCACCCACCACTGGCAGTGCAGCATTGACACCTGGAACATTGGCCCACATGTGTGACTATGCGGATCCTAAAAAGGGACCCACGCATTGCCAAAATGATGAGGGATGATGACTACTGGTTGGCCAGCATCCTCAATCCACGCTATAAAGGCAAATTACACAACATCATGCCACAAGAGAACCTAGAGCTAATATTGGCTAACAAACAAGCAATTCTGGTAACAGGTTGGTTGAGGCATTCCCAGCACACAGCAGCAGAGCTGGTTCTCCCACGAGCCATAGTGGGCAAAATGGAAGAGGTGTTCGTGGTGCACACAGCCGATCTGGCGTTGGAGACAGGGGTTTCCTGACCATGTTGTGGTCTGATTTCTCAAGTCCCGCGCACACAACAGATAATACAGAATCAATTGCAAGTGACAGGAGACAGCAGTTGTCAACTATGGTTACAAACTACTTCTCCTCCCATATCGAGGTTCTCCCTCACACGTCATTCCCCTTTGATTATTGGGCCACAAAACTGGACACATGGCCTGAATTGGCACAATATGCCCTATAGGATCTCACTTGCCCTGCTGCTAGTGTGCTATCTGAAAGAGTCTTCAGTGCTGCTGGATCAATCCTGACAGAAAAAAGGACCCGTCTATCGACCCAAAATGTTGATGATCTATCCTTCACTAAAATGAACCATGCATGGGTTTCAAAAGATTTTGTCCCACCCTCCCATGATAACACATAGGTTGCCAGAAAAAAGGCTCGCTTTTGTCCTCCTCTTCCTCTGACTTCTCCAATTTCTCCTTTTGCAGCAGCTGAAAGTCCAGCCTACACATCAACATATGCCATTTTTTAAACCACCCGAAATGGGCTGCCCCCCCACCCCAGGCCCGGGGTCAACACCTGCCGCACCCGGGCAAGTGCTGTTGCCCTGAACACGTGTGTGGCCCAACCCTTGGGCGATAGCACTGGCACAGGGACTCTCAGTGCAATAAAGTATCTCTGACGGTGGGGGGCCACTCGCCGTCAGACACATTGGCGTACTATGAGGGGCCCTGTGCCAGTACCGGCGCCCATGAGTGAGTCCCCCCTGCTTGCTCAGGGACACGGCACTTGCAATATTTACCTCTCCCTGCTCCACCGCTGTGTAGTCTGGCCAGTTAAATCCATCAGAGGGATGGCCACTACAAATTTGGTGTACTGATTGATGATGTTTAAGATGTAGCTATATACTGTCCTGCTGGCCTCTACCTTCAGATTACCAATGGCTACCATTTGTAATGGACGTCAACTCCCAATCGGATGCAATGGTGCTTTATGATCAACTTTCACATTTTTCATAGTCACAGACATGTGACATTCCTGCCACCATTTTTCAATGTGTCCTGTCATGGCAATCCAATAGAATCCCCTACAGCCTATGGCTTGTGTGTTTTGCACTCCAAAGTGACCAGACAGATCATGATAGGCAGTGAGGACCATGTCTACAGATCTCCCTGTGATCACAATTTGATGGAGACGAGTTACGGTGATGGGATTGACGTAACTGCGATACAGCAACCCTTTCTTCATTAATTTGTGTTTTAGCTGTATCCACAGTTAAAGTTATGAGGGTCAGCATCGCCTCTGCGAATTCTCTCGGGAGGTTTACCTATGATTACAAATTCAAAAACATCTAAAATCACTCGACTTTACGTCTGTACTTTTATCCATCTACCTTCCTCTAGCGGAGAGTCTGGACTGGCAGACTGACACTGAAATATAAACGAAGATTTTAAAGTACTCCAACACTGTACACTGGTGTACGTTTCGAATACATTTCCCTTTTTCTCATTTTTATATTTGGGTGTAATCCATACTGAGCCTGTGAGAGTTTGTGTCTTACTCTGGTAAAATATAAGATTTAAAATTACACCAACACTGTATGCAGCTGACCGATTGTAAAACATTACCCTTTTTCAAGTTTTTATATTCTTGTGTAATCCATACTGAGCCTGTGAACGTCTGTCTGTAACTCCAGAAATATATTTGTAGATTTAAGATTAACCCAACACTGTATACAGCTGTACGCTTGTGATACCTCACCCATTTACTGCTTTTTATATAGTGGTCTAATCCATACTGGGCCAGTGAGAGTCTACTTCTGACTCTGGAAATATCTACTGAGATTTACAATTACCCCAACACTGTATGCAGCTGTACGCTTCTGATCCATTACCCTTTTACTGCTTTTTATATTGTGTAATCCATACTGACCCTGAAAGCATCTGTCTGCCTCCTGAAAAAAATGAGATTTATAATGTTTAAACAATACTATACAGTATGTACCTTGTATCTGGTGATACAGTAACCTTTTTATACTTTTTATATTCTTGGCTAATGCATACTGGGACTGAGAGCATCTGTGTCTGCCTCATGAAATGTCTACAGAGATTTAGAATGTTTAAACTATTCTATAGATACCTTGTATATGGTCATACTGTACCCTATTTCAACTTGTTACATTATTGTCAAATCCATACTGAGCGTGTGAGCATATGTGTCTGCCTCCTGAAATACATACGGAAATTTTTTTGTATTTTAAGTAGACTATATATACCTTGTATCTGTTGATCCAGTACCCTTTGTGCCTGAAATTCATCCTCCACCCACCACTCAAAGTGCATCATTGACACCTGGAACATTGGCACACATGTGTGATTATTTCTTGCGGATCTTCTTTTTATATTATGGTGTGATCCATACTGAGCCTGTGAGAGGCTGTGTGTTACTCTTGAAATATATATGTAGATCAACAAATGACCCCAACACTGTATACAGCAGTACGCTTGGGATCCATTCCCCTTTTACTGCTTTTTATATTGTTGTGTAATCCATACTGGGCCTCAGAGCGTCTGTGTCTGCCTCCTGAAATAAATACGGAGATTTTGAATGTTGAAACTATAATATATATACATTTGATCTGGTGATACTGTACCCTTTTTCTACTTTTTAGTTTGTTGTCGAATCCATACTTGCCATGACAGCATCTGTGTCTGCCTCCTCAAATATATATGTAGAATTATAATGTTGAAACTAAACAATATATCCCTGTTATCTGGTGTTAAAATGAAATGCCATGCAGGGCCGGGGGTTACTCAGTAACGGGACTTTCAGGCTCTTTTAAGGGGAAAGTATGTCACGGTGGTGATAGGGACCTGGTCCGTGGCCCTGGGTGTCCAATAAAGAAGATGACAGTTCAGATGCGGGGGAAGATGGTATGATAATTAATTTGGAAAAAGGGGATCGTGACGCCACCCATGGGTAGCCGACGCTGCAATGCAGATCCTCTGTGCCGGTGTTAAAGCAGACAAGATGATGAAGCTCTCCACGGTCAGAGCTGTATCCCAGGGCAGTTGAGATGGTGTTTGTGAGCTGTTGACGGTGATGGTGAGTGTAGCGTGTGTAGCAGGTGAGTTGTAAAAGCCACCAAGAACGCAGTTGGGTGCAGTTTCTGCGTTTTTCCTCAAAAGTTTTGTGCACAAGATGACCTGATTGGTACTGTGTCATCCGAGGGAGGGGTCCGGCAAACTCAAAGGTAGATCAGGAACACCTGTTCAAGACTTCTCCTTGTGTATCCTTTCTAGGCCGTGCCTCTATGCTGATCTCTCCCTTCATTTCTGCTGTGGGCCTTCTCAAACAGTGTCCCAAGCCAGCAGCCACTGATCACACCGGGAGACGTGGGTCAGGCTCCGGGGTCCTTTCTTCCAACTGCTGCCTTTTTGAGTATTGAATGTGGCTGCGACTGAGGCACTCCGTCTTTCTAGCTGAGCCCTGTATTTCTCCACTACCTTCAGGAGCCACCTTCCCCAATGAGGCCTGGTCCTTCCTTCTCCATAAACGGGCTTCACAGGTGGCTTATTTCACTTCCCGTGCACCAAGGACCACTTCCTTACAGTCAAGGAGCTTGGACAAGATTTTTCTCTCTTCTCTGACCCTCAGCCCTCTCACAGCAATCCTGCTCTTACTCTGTCCTGTCACTGACTGACAACTCTCTAGAAAGATCCATTTACCTCAGACTAGCTCCACCCATCAACTGTCAGCTTGCTCTCTCTGATTGGATACCCACAATCACTCCACTACTTAAGCTCCTCCCACTGTACCTACCTTCCACACTAACCCCCAACACCCTTTCCTAGTCAGTCTGGGATGAGGCCATCCTCCCGCCGGGTACACCCAGAAAGCACTGACTAACGTGTGTTTGTTGAGTGCAGGGTTAGGAGTCCTGAGTGGTGATCCCTCCTTACCTGAAGGTGGGATACCAGTCTTTGCATGAGGTGCAGTACTTCTGTGGCGACCGTACCCTCAGGGGCACCATAGTACCCTTTCTCAACTTTCTATATTGTTGTCGGATCCATACTGGGCCTGGGAGCGTCTGTGTTTGCCTCCTGAAATGTATACGGAGATTCAGTATGTTTAAACTATGCTATATATACCTTGTATCTAGTGATACTGTACCCTTTTGCAAATTTTTATATTATTGGCTAATCCATACTGAGCTGTTTTGAATGGGTCACCGAGGAGGAAAAAACCTAAACACGCTAAGCCCCTGAAAAACCAGAGAGGTTGGTAACTATGCAGATTGCTGATCCTTGATCCTAACCACACAACTAGCAGCAGCCGTGGAGCGTACCTACGATGAATCTAGACGCCTCGTCAGGGCTGGAGGACTAAATAAGCCTAAAGCAAGAAAAGGGGAAAACTAATTGCCCTAGAGCAGACCCCAAAGGAATAGACAGCCCCCACACATGTATTGACGGTGAAACAAGATGAAAACACAAACACAGGCAGGAAAATAGGCTGAGCAAACAATGGGGCCCAAACTAACTAGAAAGGAAAGGAAAGACATTGTCTGCAATCTGCCCAAAACCCTACAAAATAATGTCCAACATTTCTGATAACAAAATTAACCCTGAACTCACTAGACTTCTCCCACTATATCAGCACTCTGAAATATTCTAAGACTGTTATGAATGAGTCACCATAGGAGGCAAAAGCAGAAATACTAGCTAAGTCCAGAAAACCAGAGAAGTTGGCAGCTATCGGATTGCAGACCCCTGAACCTATCAACAACAACTAGCAGTAGCCATGGGGGGTTCCTACGGTGCCCTAGACCCCTCGATCACAGCAGGAGAACTACATAGCCTAAAAACAGAAAGGGAAATCTAAACTGCCCCAGAGCAGACCCCAAAGCAATAGGCAGCCCCCAACATATAATGACGGTGAAGCAAGATGAAAAAACACTCACACAGATAGAAAGATAGGCTGAGCAAATGATGGGGCCCAAGCTAACTAAATAGGACAGGATAGAAAAGCTGCTGTCTGCAATCTGCCAAAACCCTATCAAAACAAGAGCCAACAGACTGATAGGGAAAAAGCCCTGAAGACGCTAGGCTTCAAAAAGACTATATCAGTACTCAGGTATTTTCTGAAGACAGAGCAAAAAGGAATTCAGCTAACCCCAGCAGGGAATGGCAGAAATCCAGAAAAATAAGGCAAAACAAAACCAAAACACAAATGCAAAAAGCAGAGCAGAAAACTTAGCTTTTGAGGAGCAGGAATCAGACTGGTCTCCTAGAATCCCTCAGAGAAATCACCCGCAAGGCAGAAGGGCGTTGGCTGCCTTATATCCAGTCAGCAATTCCCGTCACCCAGTCATCATCATCCAGCTCAGGTGCTTGGTAATCAGCCTCACTACCTTCCTTCACCAGAAGAGGGAGTTCATCAGACCTCAATGGTGAAGGGGAAAATGAACTCACAACAGTACCCCCCCTTGAGGAGGGGTCACCGAACCCTCATCCACGCCACCAGGGCGATCAGGGTGAGCCCGATGAAAGGCACGCACCTATCTTCTGGCATGGATATCAGAGGCAGAGACGCAGGAATTATCCTCCTGACCATAACCCTTCCACTTAAACAAATACTGGAGTCTCCGTCTAGCCAGACGGGAATCCAGTATCTTCTCTACCTCATATTCCATGTTACCTTCAACCAATACAGGGTCTGGAGGTGCCACTCCAGGAACTACTGGTTCAACAAACCTCTTCAACAAGGACTTATGAAACACATTATGGATTTTAAATGTGACAGGAAGAGCCAAACGAAAAGAGACCGGATTAATAATCTCCAAAATCTTGTAAGGTCCAATAAATCTAGGCTTAAACTTAGGAGAAGCCACCTTCATAGCGATATTTTTTGATGATAACCAAACCATATCACCAACCTTAAACTGGGGACCAATGGTCCTATGTCGGTTGGAAAACCGCTGGGCCTTTTCCTGGGAGAGAGATAACTTATCCACCACTTGGTCCCAGATCTGGTGCATTCTCGCCACCACAGTGTCAACACCTGGGCAGACAGAAGGCTCCACCTGCCCTGAAGAAAATCGAGGATGAAACCCAAAGTTACAAAAAAAAGGTGACATCAAAGTGGCAGAACTAGCTCTATTATTTAAAGCAAATTCGGCCAAGGGCAAAAATGAAACCCAATCATCCTGATCAGCGGAAATAAAACATCTCAAATACGACTCCAAGGTCTGGTTTGTTCTCTCCGTCTGCCCATTGGTCTGAGGGTGAAAAGCAGAGGAGAAGGACAACTGAATTCCCAGCTTGGAACAGAAAGTCCTCCAAAATCTAGACACAAACTGAACTCCTCTGTCAGATACAATGTTCTCAGGAATCCCGTGCAAGCGAACCACCTGTTGCAAAAACAGGGGCACCAACTCAGAGGAAGATGGCAACTTAGGGAGTGGTACAAGATGAACCATCTTAGAGAACCTATCACAAATCACCCAAATAACAGTCATTCTCTGAGAGACAGGCATATCAGAGATGAAAATCCATTGAAATATGGGTCCATGGCCTCCTGGGGACCGGCAAAGGCATCAACAACCCACTAGAGCGAGAACAAGGTTTAGACCGGGAGCAAGTCCCACAGGACTGCACAAAATTCCTGACATCACGAGACAAGGCGGGCCACCAAAAACACCGACTCACCAGATCTCTAGTACCAAAAATACCTGGATGACCAGCCAATGCAGAGCAATGAACTTCAGACATCACTCTGTTCTTCCACTGGTCAGGAACATATAACTTTCCACTGGGACAATGCTCAGGTTTGTCCTCCTGGAACTCTTCCAGAGCACGTCTCAAATCGGGCGAGATGGCAGAAAGAACTACCCCTTCGCCTAAGACGGTAGCAGGCTTGGTCACCACAGGAGAATCAGCAAAGAAGCTCCTAGAGAGAGCGTCAGCCTTGACATTCTTAGTGCCAGGAAGTAAAGAGACCACAAAATCAAAACGTGTAAAAAACAAGGCCCACCTAGCCTGTCTAGGGTTCAAGCGTTTGGCCGACTCCAGGTAAATCAAATTCTTGTGGTCAGTGAGGACCACGACTTGATGTTTAGCTCCCTCCAACCAATGTCTCCACTTCTCAAATGCCCATTTCATGGCTAACAGTTCCCGATTCCCCACATCATAGTTACGTTCAGATGGAGAGAAGTTTCGGAAAAAGAAAGCACAGGGATTCATTTTAGATGTTACAGGATCCTTTTGGGACAAAACAGCTCCTGCACCAATCTCAGAAGCGTCCACCTCTACCTGGAACGGGAGTGAGAAATCAGGTTGCCGCAAAACCGGGGCAGAAGTGAATCTTCGCTTCAGCTCCTAAAAGGAAGAAACAGCCTCCGGAGACCAATTCAACACATCAGCACCCTTCTTAGTCAGATCAGTCAATGGCTTGGCAATGCTAGAAAATTTTGCTATAAATTTCCGATAAAAATTAGCAAAACCCAAAAACTTCTGGAGGGCCTTCAAAGAAGTGGGCTGAACCCAATCATAAATGGCCTGTACCTTGGCCGGGTCCATTTCAATAGTTGACGGAGACAAAATAAATCCCAAAAATGAAATCCTCTGTACCCCAAAAAGGCATTTCGATCCTTTGACATACAGGGAATTCTCCCTCAAGATCCGGAACACAGTCCGAACATGTTCCACATGAGAATCCCAATCCTTGGAGAAGATCAAAATATCATCCAGATAGATGATCAAAAATTTATCCACAAAGTCTCGGAAAATGTCGTTCATGAAGCACTGGAAGACAGAAGGGGCATTAGTGAGCCCAAAAGGCATCACCAGGTACTCAAAATGTCCCTCCGGAGTATTAAACGCCATCCTCCATTCATCCCCATGCTTAATGCGGATAAGATTATACGCCCCCCTGAGGTCAAGCTTGGTAAACCAGCAAGCACCTTTAACTCTGGAGAATAGATCCGAAATCAGGAGTAACAGATACTGATATTTAATAGTAATTTTGTTGAGGGCACGATATTCAATACAAGGCCTTAATGAACCATCCTTTTTGGCCACGAAAAAAAACCCAGCACCTAAGGGTGAAGAGGATGGTCTAATATGACCCTTCTCCAACGCCTCCTTAATATAGGATCACATAGCCTCGTGCTCGGGTACAGATAACTTGAAGAGCCGACCCTTGGGAAATTTACACCCCTGGCTCAGTTCAATTGCACAGTCATAGCTCCTATGAGGAGGCAAAGACACAGACTCATTCTCACTAAATACATCATAAAAGTCCGCCAAATAGTCAGGAACATCATGCGACTGAGGAGAGGTGGAAAAAACTGGAGCCTCACTAAGGGCAAACCGACAACCCCAACTCACCACAGACACAGATTTCCAATCCAAAATTGGATTATGAATTTGCAACCAGGGAAACCCCAGAACAATGGTATCATGCAAATTATGCAACACCAAAAATCTGCAATTTTCTTGATGGCCTGGGGCGACCCGCATTACCACCTGGGTTCAAAACTGAGGTTTATTTTTCGCCAAAGGAGTAGCATCAATCCCCCTCAAAGAGATAGGCGTCCGCAGATGTGTCATCAGAAATCCACAACGTTTAGCAAAATCCAAGTCCATTAGGTTCAGGGCTGCTCCCGAATCCACAAAAGCCTTGGTGGAAAATGTGGACAGGGACCAGATCAGAGTAATTGCCAGAAGAAACTTAGGTTGAACACCACCCACAGAAAACGTGTGTGCAAAACGTTTCTCTCGTTTAGGACAGACAGAAATAATATGCGAGGCATCTCCACAAAAAAAACAGCTTATTACGCCTTCTGAACTCCTGACGTTGCTCCCTGGACAAAACTCTATCACATTGCATAGGTTCAGACACTTGTTCAACAGGTGGCAACACCTCTCGTGCAGTCCTGCATTCACGTAAACGCCGATCAACCTGAATGGCTAATGACATAGAATCATCAAGACCAGAGGGAACAGGAAATCCCACCATAGTATCTTTTACGGCTTCTGACAAACCCTTCCGAAAGAGAGCTGCCAAGGCATTATCATTCCAGGTAGTAAGGACCGCCCACTTTTGGAATTTTTGACAGTACAATTCTGCAGAATCTCGACCCTGGCTCAATGCCAACAGGGTCTTTTCAGCCTGATCAATAGCATTAGGTTCGTCATACAACAACCCCAAGGCTTGAAAAAATGCGTTCACATTAGTCAGAATAGGATCATCTGGTTTCAAAGAAAACGCCCAATCCTGGGGATCGCCACGCAGCAAAGAGATGACAATTTTAACCTGCTGCGTGGAGCTCCCTGACGAGTTAGGCTTCAAGGCAAGAAATAATTTACAATTATTTTTGAAATTCAAAAATTTAGACCGATCCCCAAAAAACACATCAGGAGTAGGGATCTTTGGTTCAGCAGCATGTGAATGAGCAAGGTAGGCGGAAATTCCCCGCACTTCCGCAGCAAACTGCTCCACACGATCAGACAATTGCTTTATCTCCATTGAGAGAAAAAAAAATTCCCCCTACGGCCTCAGAGATATAGAGGAAAAAATATACACACTTTTTTTTTTTTTTTTTTTTACAATTCTTTCCTGCTATAGAGTACCCTAGGATCTGCAGTATGGCTGGTGATTCTGTTATGAATGAGTCACCGTAGGAGGCAAAAACAGAAATACTAGCTAAGTACAGAAAACCAGAGAAGTTGGCAGCTATCGGATTGCCGACCCCTGAACCTATCAAAAACAACTAGCAGTAGCCATGGGGGGTTTCTACGGTGCCCTAGACCCCTCGATCACAGCCGGAGAACTCTATAGCCTAAAGACAGAAAGGGAAATCTAAACTGCCCCAGAGCAGACCCCAAAGCAATAGGCAGCCCCCAACATATAATGACGGTGAAGCAAGATGAAAAAACACTCACACAGATAGAAAGATAGGCTGAGCAAATGATGGGGCCCAAGCTAACTAAATAGGACAGGATAGAAAAGCTGCTGTCTGCAATCTGCCAAAACCCTATCAAAACAAGAGCCAACAGACTGATAGGGAAAAAAGCCCTGAAGACGCTAGGCTTCAAAAAGACTATATCAGTACTCAGGTATTTTCTGAAGACAGAGCAAAAAGGAATTCAGCTCACCCCAGCAGGGAATGGCAGAAATCCAGAAAAACAAGGCAAAACAAAACCAAAACACAAATGCAAAAAGCAGAGCAGAAAACTTAGCTTTTGAGGAGCAGGAATCAGACTGGTCTCCTAGAATCCCTCAGAGAAATCACCAGCAAGGCAGAAGGGCGTTGGCTGCCTTATATCCAGTCAGCAATTCCCATCACCCAGTCATCATCATCCAGCTCAGGTGCTTGGTAATCAGCCTCACTACCTTCCTTCACCAGAAGAGGGAGTTCATCAGACCTCAATGGTGAAGGGGAAAATGAACTCAAAGCAGAGACAGAGCAAAAAGAGGCCAATCTAATAAGGGACAAAAAGCAAATTGGCAAATACAGATAAATAAGAGTGGAAATTCAGCACAGCCCCAGCCGGGGCTGGCTGACCACACAAAAAACTGAAAAAAACAACAAAATCAAGTGTGAACATTAGCAGAAAAAACTTAGCTTGAGCTGACTGGAACAGAGCTGAGAACCAAGACCTGACAAGCAGAAGGAATCACCAGCACCAGAGTAGGGCGTCGGCTGTCTTAAATCCAATCTGAGATTCCTGAGGTCCAATCGTCATTCTCATTATCAGGTGGCAGATCACTACTGATTAAATCAGCCTCACTACCTCCTGTTACCACCAGAGGGAGCCTGGAAGGAGAACTCACAACTGGTAGACCAGAAAATGAACTCACAACACTGAGCCTGTGAACGTCTGTGTCTGACTCATGAAATATATACAGAGATTTACAATTATCCCTAGACTGTATAGAGCTCTCCGCTTCTGAAACAGTACCATATATCTGCTGGTATTTTTAGTCCATTTTCACAAAAATTATTATGTATGGTGGAAGAGGCCGCGGATGTGGGTGTGGGGGGGCCAGCTGGTACTGATGGTGGTGGTGGTGCCTCTGCTGGTATTGCCAAAAGCAGAATAGCAGCTAAGGCAGGAGGTGTTGAGCCTGCGTCATCAGATGGCACAAGAAGGCCTTTAAGGCTCCCTTTTCTGGGAGTAGGTAAACTGCTTTTAAAGCCGGAGCATCAGGAACTGGTTTTGCTTTACATTGCCGAAATCCCTCCAGCTCTATCGCCTCCTCTTCTGAAGTTTAAAAAAATGCAAGCACTGAGTCGTCATTGCAGGCTTCTGGTCAGGAACCATCCCTTTCCTTGTCTCCTTCACCCCCACTAAAAGTGAAGGATGTGGCATCCCACACTTCAGATTACTCCATGGAGCTCTTTTCACAGGCTATGCCTGTGTTATCAAGTGAAATTCTGAAATTCCCAGTCCAACATGAATTGGAGATGGAGTGCACTGATGCACAGCCACTGCTAGATGATTCTGCTGGTACATTGACCCACAGAACTACATTCCCCTCGCACTCTACAGAGCCAGAATGTGACACTGAGGAAACTCAGGTGCCCCTTCCCACATACTATACCACTAGAGTTGAGCGAAATGGGTCGGTGAAATTCATAAGTCGCCGACTTTCGCTGAAGCGTGAGGTCGGCCACGAGATCTGCGACCAGAGCGACAAAGTCACGTTTCAAATGATGATTTCAGTGCCCTTTTTCAGCCAATGATGGAGGACACACACTGTGGGCAACGCGATGACATGGGCATCGGTCACCACCATCTTTGAGAAGGGCATGCAAGTGATTGGCTTGCTTTGTGTGGCGTCACAGGGGCTATAAAAGGGCATGCACGCCGACCGCCATCTTACTTCTGCTGATCTTAGCATTAGGGAGAGGTTGCAGCTGCTGATTCTGAATAAGGGAGAGCGTTAGGCAGGGAAGAAGAACAAAAAAACTGCTTCTGCTGGTAGCGATTTCCACTGTGCAACAAAACAGTTTGCGTGCAGTGACAGGGGAGGCTATATTTTTGTGCATCAGCTCTGTTGGTTATTAGGCTGCCTTATAAGGCTCCCTGATAGTTGCATTGCTGTTTGCACACTGCTGTGCAAACTGCTTTTTTAAAAGCAAAAATACTTTTCTTCCTCTTTTCTGCATAGTTACCAAGCGTTCATTTTTCCACACTTTTGTGTACAACAGTCCTGCTCATTAGGCTGCCTGCTGCCAAACTTGGACTGAGAGCATCATTGTCAGCCTCCTAAAATCTCTAGGGAGCTTCCAATTCTCCCCAATACTATATACACACCTTGTGCCTGGTCATACACCTGCCTATTTCAGCCTGTTAAATTGAGGTGTAATCTATAGTGGGCCTGAGATAATAGTTCAGCCTCCTAAAATCTCTAGGGAGCTTCCAATTCTCCCCAATATTATAGACACACCTTGTGCCTGGTCATACACCTGCCTATTTCAGCCAGTTAAATTGAGGTGTAATCTATAGTGGGCCTGCGATAATAGTTCAGCCTCCTAAAATCTCAAGGGAGCTTCCAATTCTCCCCAATACTATATACACCTTGTACCTTGTTTTACAGTACCATATAGCTGGTGGTATTTTGGGTACATTTTTCCAAAAATGAGGAAGTATGATGGAAGGGACCGTGGAAGTGGGCGAGGGTTGCCAGCTGGTACTGATGGTGGTGTTGGTGGTGGTCCATCTGCTGGTAGTGGCAAAAGCACAATAGCACCTAAGGCAGGAGGTGTTGAGCCTGCGACATTGTCTGGCTCCACAAGGCCACGAAGGCTCCCTTTTCTGGGAGTAGGTAAACCGCTTTCAAAGCCGGAGCTTCCGGAACAAGTTTTGGCTTACATTGCTGACACAGCCACCTGTTCTATCGTCTCCTCTTCTGAAGTTTCAAAAAATAAAAGCACTGAGTCATCACTGGAGGCTCCTGGTCAGGAACAACACCTTTCCTTGGGTCCTTCTCCCCTACCAAAAGTGAAGAATGCGGCAGGCCACACTACAGATTACTCCATGGATCTCTTTTCACATACCATGCCTGGGTTATCAAGTCAAATCTTGAATTCTCCAGTCCAAGATGAATCTGACACGGAGTGCACTGATGCACAGCCACTGCTAGATTTTTCTGCTGGTACATTTACTCAGAGCACTACATTATCCTTGCAGTGTACTGAGACAGAATCTGACCCTGATGAAACTCAGGTGCCCCTTCCTGCATACTATACCAACTTACAAGGTGACACAGAGGAAGGTGCACATGAAATTGAAGAGGAGGTGATGGATGACCCAGTTGTTGACCCAGATTGGCATCCATTGGGGGAAGAGGGTGCCGCTTCCAATAGCTCAGAAGAGGAGGAGGATCCGCAGCAGGCATCGACATCGCAATAGCTGTTATCTGTCAGGCCCGTAGCAGTCCAAAAACGGTTTACAAAAACCAAAGGTGTTGCAGGACAGCTTGGCCAGACTGTCAAATTACCACAGTGTGCAAGGCCTCAAAATATCTTCCATAGTAGGGAGAGTGCAGTGTGGCACTTTTTTGAACAAAATCCTAATGATCAGGCAAAGGTTATCTGTAAGAAGTGCGCAAAGACCTTTAGCCGAGGGAAAAATCTGAGAAATTTGAATACCAGTTGCATGCTAAGACATTTAACCACCATGCACTTGCAAGCGAGGAAGGACTGCCAAACCTCACATACCACATGTGCACCTGCTCCGAATGAAGGTAGTCAGCAACACTACATCACTTCCCCCACTGTAAGCCCACCGGTTAGCACACCACCAGTAGCAAATGTTGAGGTGTCGTTGCAAGGCCAAAGCAGTCAGGGAATCACAATGTTATTGCTACGAAAGACTGAATCTAGGCCATCAGCGAGACCACCAACACCATCACCATCACCAACCCTCTCTCAGTCCGCCATGTCCACCGCTAGTTCTACCATATGCAGTTCTCAAGTCCAGCTCACCCTACCAGAGACTCTGAGTAGGACAAGAAAGTACTCATCCTCTCATCCGCGTACACTGTGTTTGAACGCCCACATTGCCAAACTAATCTCGTTAGAGATGATGCCCTACTGGTTGGTTGAAAGCGAAGGTTTCCGCGAGCTCATGGGCTATGCAGTACCACCCTATGACCTACCCAGTCGGCATTTCTTTTCTCGAAAAGCCATCCCAGCCCTCCACCTGCATGTGAAAGACCGTATTGTCCATGCACTCAAGCAATCAGTGAGTGGAAAGGTGCACCTCACAACAGATGCATGGCCAGGACCGTTACGTGTCCATCAATGCGCACTGGGTTAAAGTGGTGGATGCAGGCTCCACAGGAGACAGCGGTGGTGGGACAGTGCTGCCTTGCCCATGGTATAGGAAACAGTTGGCTGTAGGCGTTCGACCCTCCTCCTCCTCCTCTAGAACGAAAGCTCGTCCACAGAGCTCAGTCGCACGAGCACTCCATCCGCAGCTGCCAGTGTTGCACACGAGGTGTCCCACTATCAAACAGCTAGTGGTAAGCGTCAGCAGACTGTGTTGAAGATGATGTGTTTGGGCGACAAAAGACACACAGTGGAGGTACTGGCCGACTACTTGCAGCGACAAGCTGAGTCATGGCTGGGCAGTCTACATCTTGAGGCAGACAAGGTAGTTAGTGATAACGGCCGGAATTTTGTGGCAGCCATAGCCCTTTCAAAACTCACACACATACCTTGCCTGGCTCACACCTTGAACCTGGTGGTGCAGTGCTTCCTTAATAATTATCCGGAGTTAACAGCCCTGTTCTATAAGGTGCAAAGACTGTGCTCGCACATCTGCAGGTCACCCGTACACTCCATTTGTATGCAGAAGCTGCAGCGATTGCTCCACCTTTCCAAGCACCGCCTAATTTTCGACGGTGCAACAAGGTGGAACTCCACCATGCACATGGTTCAGAGGCTGTGCGAACAGAGGCAGGCTGTAATGCATTTGTGGGAGGATACATGGGCAGGCAGTTTGAGGGCAGACATAGAGTTGTCTGGTGTGCAATGGTCGAAGCTGAAAGACCTCTGTAAAGTCCTTCAGTGTTTTGAGGAATGCACACGGCTGGTAAGCACAGACGACGCCATCATAAGCATGAGCATCCCACTTATGCGTCTGCTCATGCAAACTTTGACGCCCATTAAGGAGCAGGCGTCTGCAGCCAAGGAGGAAGTGGAGGAGGGAAGCCTTGTTGACTGTCAGCCATTGTCTGGAGGTGGAGGAAGAAGAGGAAGAGGAGGAGGATGATGATATGGATGATTATTTAGGGGAGGAGGATGCTTCTCAGGGGGCAAGAGAAAATGTTGGCGTGACAAGGTCAGGTACAGGGTTTGTGCATGACTGGAGGAATGTTGATTTGCCAGAAAGTGCTCCTCCACCCAGCACTCGCAGTGCATCATTGACACCTGGAACATTGGCCCACATGTGTGATTATGCCTTGCAGATCCTAAAAAGGAACTCCCGCATTGCCAAAGTGAGGAACAATGACGACTACTGGTTGGCCAGCATCCTGGATCCATGCTGTAAAGGCAAATTCCAAAACATCATGCCACAGGAGAACCTAGAGCTAATATTGTCTAACAAACAAGCAACTCTGGTAAACCATTTGTTTGAGGCATTCCCAGCACACAGCGGCAGTGATGGTTCTCCCACAAGCCTTAAGGGGCAACATGGAAGAGGTGTTCGTGGTGCACACAGCCGAAGTGGCGTTGGACACAGGTGTTTCATGACCATATTGTGGACTGATTTTTCAAGTACCGCTCACAAGATTGGTAATACTGCATCGATTGAAAGTGACAGGAGACAGCAGTTGTCAACTATGGTTACAAATTACTTCTCCTCCCATATCGATGTTCTCCCTCACAGGTCATTCCCCTTTGACTATTGGGCCTGTAAGCTGGACACCTGGCCTGAATTGGCACAATATGCCTTACAGGAGCTCACTTGCCCTGCTGCATGTGTGCTATCCAAAAGAGTCTTCAGTGCTGCTGGATAAATCCTGACAGAAAAAAGGACCCGTCTGTCGACCCAAAATGTTGATGATCTAACCTTCATTAAAATGAACCATGCATGATGTTTCAAAGGATTTTGTCCCACCTTCCCCTGCTGACACGTAGGTTGCCAGAAAAATGGCTCGCTTTTGTCCTCCAAGTTCCTCGGACTTCTCTAATTCCTCCATTTGCAGCTGCTGAATGTCCAACATCAACATATGCCATTTTTTCAACCTCCCTAACAGGGCTGCCTCCCCCCCCAGGGCCGGAGTCATCACCTGGCGCATGCACCCGTGTGAGTGCTGTTGCCCTGGACAGGTGGGTGGGCCCACTTTTGGATGACGGCACTGACACAGGGTCCCTCATAGTACAATCAAGTGTATCTGACGGTGAGGGTGCACACCTGCCGTCAGACACACCGCCGTACTATGAGGGGCCCTGTGCCAGTACCGCCGTCCACGAGTGAACCCCCCCTGCTTGCTCAGGGCCCCAGCACTTGCAATACATACCTCTCCCTGCTCCACCGCTGTGTAGTCTGGGCTGTTAAATCCTTCACTGGGATTGCCAATACAAATTTGGTGAACGGATAGATGATAGTTAAGACGTAGCTATGCCCTGTCCTGCTGGGCTCTATCTTCAGATGATCAATGGCTTCCATTTGTTATGGATGTCGACTCATAATGAGATGCAGTGGTGGTTTATCATCAGCTTTCACGGTTTTCCTACTTACAGACATGTGACATTCCTGCCCACATTTTTAAATGTGCCCTCTCATGCCAATCCAATAGAATCGCCTACGGCCTGTGGCTTATGTCTTTTGCACTCCAAAGTTACCTTACAGATCATGATAGGCACTGAGGACAATGTCTACATCTCTCCCTGTGATCAAAATTTGATGGAGATGAGTAACGGTGATGGGATCCACGGTACTGCGATACAGCAAACCTTTCTTCGCAAGAACTGTTTTCGCTGTCTCCACAGACAAAGTAATTGAGGGTCAGAATCACCTCTGAGAATACTCCCGGGAGTTTTTTCCGTGATTAGTAATTCCAGAATTTCTGCAATCACTAGACTTTCCTTCTGTACTTGTATCCATCTCGTTTCCTCTTGCGGAGAGTCTGGACTGTCTTACTGAGACTGAAATATATATGAAGATTGAAAAATACCCCAACAGTGTATACTGGTGTATGCTTTGAATACATTACCCTTTTTCTATTTTTTAGATTCTTGTCTAATCCGTACTGAGGCTGTGAGTGTCTTTGTCGGACTCTGGAAATATACACGGAGATTTTTAATGTTTAAACTATGCTCTATATACCTGGTATCCGGTGATACTGTACCCTTTCTCAACTTTCTACAATCTTGTCGAATCTATACTGGGCCTGAGACCGTCTGAGTCTGCTTCCTGATATATAGACATAGATTTTTAATGTGCAAACTATGCTACATATATACCTGTAATCCGGTGATACTGTACCCTTTCTCAACTTTCTACAATCTTGTCGAATCCATACTGCGCCTGAGACCGTCTGAGTCTGCCTCCTGATTAGAGATGAGCGGTGTTCGAGTCGACCTGTTCGCCAAGTTCAAATTCGAGCTGTTTTGGGCGGTGTTAGAGCCGTTCATCGAACTTAAACACTTTGTTTAAAATTCGGCTGTTCGAGGTTCCGTTCAAGAGCGGTTCGTGCACCAAAAGCGTAACTTTATTTTCACATTAATAATGGTTTTCAATGTTAATAGACATTTTTATGGCATAGTAGCAGTGTCTGGTAGCCAGCGGTGTAGTACACCTGTCAAGCAGCTACACCGTGTGTGTTTCTAATAATTTTTTACCTCATCTTGTCCAGAAAATCCTTTTGGACCTTGTAGCACTGTCTGCTACTCAGCAGAGGAGCCCACCCGTGAACCTAGCTATGCCACCTGTTTATGAAAGAACCAGTTTTTGACTGCATTTAGCCCAGTTAATATTTTGGGCCTAGTAACTGTGTCTGCTACTCAGCAGAGGAGCCCACCCGTGAACCTAGCTATGCTGCCTGTTTATGAAAGAACCAGTTTTTGACTGCATTTAGCCCAGTTAATACTTTGGGCCTAGTAACTGTGTCTGCTACTCAGCAGAGGAGCCCACCCGTGAACCAAGCTGTGTCACCTGTTTATGTAAGAATCATTTTTTAACTCCATTTAGCCCAGTGAATATTTTGGGCATAGTACCTGTGTCTACTGCTCAGCAGAGGAGCTCACCCATGAACCTAGCTATGCCGCCTGTTTATGTAAGCACTGTCTGCTACTCAGCAGAGTTGCCCACCCGTGAACCAAGCTATGCCGCCTGTATATGTAAGAACTGCGTGCTACTCAACAAAGGAGCCCAGCTGTTAAGCAAGCTACAGCACCTGTGGTTTGGACACTTAATTTTTTCACATTTTTTCTGGAATGCCGGTTAGGCTTAATTCCGGAATTCCGGTTGACCTGCACTTACTGGGAAATCCTCGTTCGCGGGGAAGAATTGGAATCCCAGATCCCCATCACTAACGGGGTTCAGCAGGTTATCCGCACCTGTAAGCAACACACGCTGGTCCTTTCAGTGTAGCGCGCATGCAGTCCCGGAAATGTAAGGGCATGACAGACCTGTTATTGCTCGATCTCGCGCGCCAGAGCCTCGCGTGTCCCTCTAGTAAGCTGGACATGGACCACGGGTGCATGCCGGAGTCTCGCTCATTAACGGAATTAAGCTGACAAATCGCTAGCACAACTAAAAATGGCCATGCACCACCCACAGAATCGACAAAGCTTGCAATCTGTCCATCCTTTCCGTGGCTGGCATGGTTGAGGTTGCCTGTGTGGAGTCCAATTAAGCCGCAGGCTCCATTCCTGGTGGTGCCCTTCTAGACATTCCTTTAAGGTTCAGCTTTGCAACCATACTGCCCCCGGAAACCAAACACTTTGCCTTCATGGATGCTGTTCGGAGGGTCATGGGAATAATGCTGCCCGATCGGCAGTTGGCATAATTTATGGTGGGAAGTCCGACGGTATATGATCGTCTTCAATTTTAGAATTTTAGATTTTTTTTATTTTAGATTTTTATTACAGCCTTTCTTGATTTTATAAGGGCATGACATGCATATATCTATGTCTCCTCCTCCTCCTTTTATTCATCCACCTCTTTTCTATATGTATTTAACCCTTTCCATATGTTATTTGTGTTTTCTGAGCATTTTGTCTGCTTTGGGACACCTTTTAAGGTGTTTTGTAATTGTTTTCTATGTGTTTGTATGTGTTTATGTTTGCCTGCCATTGTTTTCAATGGGGTTCGACGGAACACTAGCGGGGTGGCTCAATACTACTCCTGATATATAGATGTACACTTTTAATGTTTAAACTATGCTATATATACCTGGTATCTGGTGATACTGTACCCTTTCTGCCAGGAAGTCCTCCACCCACCACTCTAAGTGTATCATTGACACCTAGAACATTGGCCCACATGTTTGATTATTTCTTGCGGATCTTCTTTTTATATTGTGGTGTGATCCATCCTGAGCGTGTGAGAGTCTGTGGGTTACTCGTGCAATTTATATGTAGATTTAAAAATTACCCCAACACTGTATATAGCTCTATGCTTGTGATACATTACCCATTTACTGCTTTTTATATTCTGGTCTAATCCAAACTGACCAAGTGAGAGTCTGTTTCTGACTGTGGAAATAAATACTGAGATAGACAATGACCCCTACACTGTGTACAGCTGAACGCTTCAGATCCATTACCGTTTTACGGCTTTTTATATTGTGTTGTAATTAGAGTTGAGCGAAACGGGTCGAAAAAATTCAAAAGTCGCCGACTTTTGGCAAAGTCGGGTTTCATGAAACGAAACCCGACCCTAGGATGAGGTCGGCCACGAGGTCGGCGACTTACGCGCCAAAGTCGCGTTTCAAAAGTTTGTTTTGCGCTCTTTTTCAGCCAATCAGGATCCACGGACACTGTGGGCAACGTGATGACATAGGCACGGGTCACCACCATCTTTCAGAAGGGCATGCAAGTGATTGGCTTGCTTTGGTGGGCGTCACAGGGGGTATAAAAGGGCGTGCACGCCGACCGCCATCTTACTTCTGCCGATCTTAGTATAGGGAGAGGTTGCTGGTGATTCTGTAGGGAGAGCGTTAGGCAGGGAAGAAGACAAAAAAACTGCTTCTGCTGCTAGCGATTTGGCCTGCACAACACACAAGTCACTGTGTGTGCAGTGCAAGGGGAGGCTATATTGTGGTGTATCAGTGGTGTTGGTTGTTGGGCTGCCTTTTAAGGCTTCCTGACAGGCTGGCATTGCTGTTTACCCACTACTCCGCAAACTGCTTTTTTAACAGCAATCCAATCTCCCTTATCCTCTAGTCACTTTTGTCACAGCTGTGCCATCGAGCCTGTCACATAGCGCTCAGATATTCATTGGGCCTCACACAATCCAAAAGTGTCCAGTGTCCAAAAGTGTGTGCAGAGATTCAAAATCTCCCTTATCCTCTAGTCACTTTTGTCACAGCTGTGCCATCGAGCCTGTCACATAGCGCTCAGATATCAGTGGGCCTCACACAATCCAAAAGTGTCCACTGTCCACAAGTGTGTGCAGAAATTCAAGATCTCCCTTATCCTCTAGTCACTTTTGTCACAGCTGTGCCATCGAGCCTGTCACATAGCGCTCAGATATCAGTGGGCCTCACACAATCCAAAAGTGTCCACTGTCCACAAGTGTGTGCAGAAATTCAAAATCTCCCTTATCCTCTAGTCACTTTTGTCACAGCAGTGCCATCGAGCCTGTCACATAGCGCTCAGATATCAGTGGGCCTCACACAATCCAAAAGTGTCCAGTGTCCAAAAGTGTGTGCAGAGATTCAAAATCTCCCTTATCCTCTAGTCACTTTTGTCACAGCTGTGCCATCGAGCCTGTCACATAGCGCTCAGATATTCATTGGGCCTCACACAATCCAAAAGTGTCCAGTGTCCAAAAGTGTGTGCAGAAATTCAAAATCTCCCCTGTCCTATAGACACCTTGTACCTTGTTTTACATTACTATATAGTTTGTTGGATTTTGTCTACATTTCTACCAAAAATGAGGAAGGCTGGTGGAAGAGGCCGTGGAATTGGGCGGGGGTTGGCAGCTGGTAATGATGGTGTTGGTGGTGGATCTGATGGTAGTGGCAAGAGCAAAATAGGACCGAATGCCGGAGGTGCTGACCCTGCGTCATCGTCTGGCTACATAAGGCCTCGAACGCTTAGTTTTCTAGGAGTTGGCAAACCGCTTTTAAAGCCAGAGCATCAGGAAAAAGTTTTGTCTTACATTGCTGACTCAGCCTCCAGCTCTATCGCCTCCTCTTCTGAAGTTGTAAAAAGTAAAAGCACTGAGTCGTCATTGGAGGCTCATGTTCATGAACCACACCTTTCCTTGTGTCCTTCACCCCAACCAAGATTGAAGGATGACGCAGGCCATACTACTGATTACTCCATGGAGCTGTTTTCACATACCATGCCTGGATTATCAAGTGGAATGGTGAATTACCCAGGCCAAGATGAATCTGACATGGAGTGCACTGATGCACAGCCGCAGATGGATGATTCTGCTGGTACATTCACTCAGAGCACTACATTGTCCTTGCAGTGTACAGATCCAGATTCTGACCCTGATGAGACTCAGGTGCCCCTTCCCGCACACTATACCAACATACACGGTGACACAGAGGAAGGTGCACATGACATAGAAGAGGAGGTGATGGATGACCCAGTTGTTGACCCAGATTGGCATCCATTGGGGGAAGAGGGTGCTGCTTCCAATAGCTCAGATGAGGAGCATCCACAGCAGACATCGACATCGAAACAGCTGTTATCTGGCAGGCCCGGAGCACTCCAAAGACAGGTTCCAAACATCAAAAGAGTTGCTGGACAGCTTGTCCAGAGGGTCAAAAGATCACAGCGTGCTAGGCCGCAAAATGTCTGCCAAAGTAGGAAGAGTGCAGTGTGGCACTTTTTTGAACAAAATCCTCATGATCAGGCCAAGGTTATCTGTAAGAAGTGCGCAAAGACCTTTAGCCAAGGGAAAAATCTGAAAAATTTGAATACCAGTTGCATGCTTAGACATTTAACCAGAATGCACTTGCAAGCGTGGACACAACACCAAACCTCAAGTGCCACATGTGCAACTGATCACAACGAAGGTAGTCAGCAACGCTACATTGTTTCCCCCACTGTAAGCCCACCGGTTAGCACAGCAGCAAATGTTGAGGTGTCGTTGCAAGACCACAGCAGTCAGGGAATCCCACTGTTATATCAACGAAAGACTGATTCTAGGCCATCAGAAAGAACACCAACTCCATCACCATCATCAACCCTCTCTCAGTCCGCCCTGTCCACCGCTACTTCCACCATATGCAGCTCTCAAGTCCAGCTCACCCTCCCAGACACTATGAGTAGGTCAAGAAAGTACTCAGTCTCTCATCCGCGTACACTGGGTTTGAACGCCCACATTGCCAAACTAATCTCGTTTGAGATGATGCCCTTTCGGTTGGTGGAAAGCACAGCTTTCCGCGAACTCATGGCCTATGCAGTACCACGCTGACCTACCCAGTCGCCACTTCTTCTCTCGCAAAGCCATCCCAGCCCTCCACCATCATGTGAAAGACCGCATTGTCCATGCACTCAAGCAGTCAGTGAGCGGAAAGGTGCACCTCACAACTGATGCATGGTCCAGTCGGCATGGCCAGGGCCGTTACGTGTCCATCACTGCGCACTGGGTTAATGTGGTGGATGCAGGGTCCACAGGGGACAGCGGTGGTGGGACAGTGCTGCCTAGCCCACGGTATAGGAAACAGTTGGCTGTAGGCGTTCGACCCTCCTCCTCCTCCAGAAGCAAAAGCTCGTCCACAGAGCGCAGTCGTACGAGCACTCCATCTGCAGCTGCCACTGTTGCACACGATGTGTCCCCCTATCGAGCAGCTAGTGGAAAGCGTCAGCAGGCTGTGTTGCAGATGATGTGTTTGGGCAACAGACACACCGCCGAGGTGCTGGCCGAGTACTTGAAGCGACAAACTGAGTCATGGCTGGGCAGTGTACATCTTGAGGCAGGCAAGGTAGTTAGTGATAACGGCCGTAATTTTGTGGCAGCCATAGCCCTTTCAAAACTCAGCCACATACCTTGCTTGGCTCACACCTTGAACCTGGTGGTGCAGTGCTTCCTCAAAAATTATCCGGAGTTAACAGCCCTGCTCCAGAAGGTGCGAAGACTGTGCGCGCACATCCGCCGGTCGCCTGTACACTCCGTTCGTATGCAGAAGCTGCAGCGATTGCTCCACCTTCCCAACCACCGCCTCATTATCGACATTGCAACAAGGTGGAACTCCACCCTGCACATGGTGGAGCGGCTGTGCGAGCAGAGGCAGGCCATAATGCATTTGTGGGAGGATACACGGCCAGGCACTTTGAGAGCAGACATGGAGTTGACAGGTGTGCAGTGGTCGAAGCTGAAAGACCTTTGTAAAGTCCTTCAGTGTTTTGAGGAATGCACACGGCTGGTAAGCGCAGACGACGCCATCCTAAGCATGAGCATCCCACTTATGCGTCTGCTCATGCAAACTTTGACGCACCTTAAGGAGCAGGCGTCTTCAGCCAATGTTGATGAGGAGGAAGAGGAGGAGGGAATCCTTGATGACATTCAGCCATTGTCTGCTCAGGGACCTCTCCTGGACGAGGTGGAGGAAGAAGGAGGAGGAGGAGGAGGATGGGGATGATTACTTAGGGGAGGAGGATGCATCTCGTGGGGCAAGTGAAAATGTTGGCGTGGCAAGGTCTGGTACAGGGTTTGTGCGTGACTGGAGGGATGTGGATTTGCCAGAAAGTGCTCCTCCACCCAGCACTCGCAGTGCATCATTGACACCGGGAACATTGGCCCATATGTCAGATTATGCCTTGCAGATCCTAAAAAGGGACCCCCGCATTGCCAAAATGATGAACGATGACGACTACTGGTTGGCCAGCATCCTGGATCCACGCTATAAAGGCAAATTACAAAACATCATGCCACAGGAGAACCTTGACCTAATATTGGCTAATAAACAAGCAACTCTGGTAAATCGGTTGCTTGAGGCATTCCCAGCACACAACAGCGGTGATGGTTCTCACATGAGCCGTACGGGCCGGGGGCAGCTTGGCAGAGGTGTTCGTGGTGCACACAGCAGAAGTGGCGTTGGAGACAGGGGTTTCATGACAATGTTGTGGACTGATTTTTCAAATACCGCTCACACAACTGGTAATACTGCATCGATGGAAAGTGACAGGAGACAGCAGTTGTCAACTATGGTTGCAAACTACTTTTCCTCCCATATCGACGTTCTCCCACACAGGTCATTCCCCTTTGACTATTGGGCCGCTAAACTGGACACCTGGCCTGAATTGGCCCAATATGCCTTACAGGAGCTCGCTTGCCCAGCTGCAAGTGTGCTATCGGAAAGAGTCTTCAGTGCAGCTGGATCAATCCTGACAGAAAAAAGGACCCGTCTGTCAACCCAAAATGTGGATGATCTAACCTTCATTAAAATGAACCACGCATGGGTTTCCAAGGATTTTGTCCCACCTTCCCCTGATGACACATAGGGTGACAGAAAAATGGCTTGCTTTGGTCCACCTCTTCCTGGTACTTCACCTATTTCGCCTTTTGCATCAGCTGAATGTACAACATCAACATATGCCACTTTCTAAAACTCCCTAACTGTGCTGCCTCCCCCCCCATGGCCGGGGTCACCACCTACCGCACGACACCGTGCGAGTGCCGTTGCCCTGGACAGGTGGGTAGGCCGACTCTTGGGCGCGGGCACTGGCACAGGGTCCCTCATAGTGCAATCAAGTGTCTCTGACGGTGGTGGTGCACACCCGCCGTCAGACACACCGCTGTACTATGAGGGGCCCAGTGCCAGTACCGACGCCCACGAGTGGGCCCCCCTTGCTTGTGCAGGGCCCCAGCATTTGCAATCTTTACCTCTCCCTGCTCCTCCGCTGTGTAATCTGGGCCGTCAAATCCATACTGTGCCTGACACCGTCTGAGCCTGCCTCCTGAGACATATATTTTGAATGTGTACGCTATCCATACATGTTATCCAGGGATACGGTACCCTTTCTAACCTTTGTGCAATCACGTGCAATCCATACTGGGCCTAACACCGTCTGAGCCTGCCTCATGCTGTATAGACATATATTTTGAATGTGTACGCTATCCATACATGTTATCCAGGGATACGGTACCCTTTCTAACCTTTGTGCAATCACGTGCAATCCATACTGGGCCTAACACCGTCTGAGCCTGCCTCCTGAGACATATTTTGAATGTGTACGCTATCCATACATGTTATCCAGGGATACGGTACCCTTTCTAACCTTTGTGCAATCACGTGCAATCCATACTGGGCCTAACACCGTCTGAGCCTGCCTCATGCTGTATAGACATATATTTTGAATGTGTACGCTATCCATACATGTTATCCAGGGATACGGTACCCTTTCTAACCTTTGTGCAATCACGTGCAATCCATACTGGGCCTAACACCGTCTGAGCCTGCCTCCTGAGACATATATTTTGAATGTGTACGCTATCCATACATGTTATCCAGGGATACGGTACCCTTTCTAACCTTTGTGCAATCACGTGCAATCCATACTGGGCCTAACACCGTCTGAGCCTGCCTCCTGAGACATATATTTTGAATGTGTACGCTATCCATACATGTTATCCAGGGATACGGTACCCTTTCTAACCTTTGTGCAATCACGTGCAATCCATACTGGGCCTAACACCGTCTGAGCCTGCCTCATGCTGTATAGATATATATTTTGAATGTGTACGCTATCCATACATGTTATCCAGGGATACGGTACCCTTTCTAACCTTTGTGCAATCACGTGCAATTCATACTGGGCCTAACACCGTCTGAGCCTGACTCCTGAGACATATATTTTGAATGTGTACGCTATCCATACATGTTATCCGGGGATACGGTACCCTTTCTAACCTTTGTGCAATCACGTGCAATCCATACTGGGCCTAACACCGTCTGAGCCTGCCTCATGCTGTATAGACATATATTTTGAATGTGTACGCTATCCATACATGTTATCCAGGGATACAGTACCCTTTCTAACCTTTGTGCAATCACGTGCAATAACCTTTGTGCAATCACGTGCAATCCATACTGGGCCTAACACCGTCTGAGCCTGCCTCATGCTGTATAGACATATATTTTGAATGTGTACGCTATCCATACATGTTATCCGGGGATACGGTACCCTTTCTAACCTTTGTGCAATCACGTGCAATCCATACTGGGCCTAACACCGTCTGAGCCTGCCTCATGCTGTATAGACATATATTTTGAATGTGTACGCTATCTATACATGTTATCCGGGGATACGGTACCCTTTCTAACCTTTGTGCAATCACGTGCAATCCATACTGGGCCTAACACCGTCTGAGCCTGCCTCATGCTGTATAGACATATATTTTGAATGTGTACGCTATCCATACATGTTATCTGGGGATACGGTACCCTTTCTCACCTTTGTGCAATCACGTGTAATCCATACTGGGCGTGAGAACGGCTGGCGAGCTGTTAAGCAAGCTACAGCACCTGTCCAGACAAGTACAGGGATTCCCTAGCGAGGAGACTTATTTGATTGTTTTCAATGTTGGGACAGCAATTTTTGGGGAGCACTATACTCTGGAGAATGATAGATGGGGCCCACCATACACTGGAACATTCCAAAGGTGGACATCAGACACTGGAGCAGCATTTACAGGGCCCATTATACACTAGAGCATTAGAAATGGGGCCCATTATGTTTGGAGCATTATTTGGGCCCATAAGACAGTGGAGCTTCATCCATGGGGACCAACATATACTGTAGCATTATGTGGAGCTCATCATATACTGTTTCAAACATTATATGGGACCAATGATTCTGTATGGAGAAATAGATGGGCCTCGTCATGAGATGTAAAAAGTGAGGTATTTTTCATTGTACTATACCGCTATTTCTCTGCCGTATCGGAGCATGATGAGTTGTGGTATGTGTTAAAGGGGCGCTCTTTCGCCCAGGGCACATGAAAACCTGGAGCCAGCCCTCCCCCCCCACAGTTTGTAGCCAAATAACCCCCATTTTTCAGTGCGTAACTTGTATTATGAAGTTAATTAAGGTTGACAAGCTTAAGAAAGAAGAATTGATGCTTTTGGCATTCAAATGGGCACTGTAGGTGTGTTTCCTGTCCTCCTCTCACTGCCGACTTTTATTCCCCATTGACTTACATTGGGTTTCGTGACGACCCCGACTTTTCCCTATAATCGGACGATCTTGCTCGACCCGACTTTTGGAAAAGTCGGGTTTCACGAAACGAAACGTGACCCTAAAAAACCAAAAGTCGCTCAACTCTAGTTGTAATCCATACTGAGCCTGAGAGCATCTATGTCTGCCTCCTGAAATATATACGGAGATTTGGAATGTTTAAACTATACTATATTTACCTGCTATCTGATGATACTGTAAGCTTTTAATTCTTTTTATATTCTTGTCTAATCCATACTGAGCCTGTGAGCGTCTGTGTGACTCATGAAATATATAGGGAGATTGACAATTATTCTTTGACTGTATAGAGCTGTACGCTTCTGATACAGTACCATAGATCTGATGCTATTTTGGGTACATTTTCTCCAAAATTTTGAAGTATGGTGGAAGAGGCCGCGGACGTGGGCGTGGGGGGGCTAGCTGGTACTGATGGTGGTGGTGCATCTGCTGGTAGTGGCAAAAGCACAATATCAGCTAAGGCAGGAGGTGTTGAGCCTGCGTCATGGTCTGGCACCGGAACGCCTGGAAGGCTACCTTTTATGGCAGTAGGTTAACCGCTTTTAAAGGCGGAGCATGTGGAACTGGTTTTGGCTTACATTGCCGAAACAGACTCCAGCAAATATGCCCTCCTCTTCTGAAGTTTCAAAAAATGCAAGCACTGAGTCGTCAAGTGCTGGCTCCTGGTCAGGAAGAACCCCTTTTCTTGTGTCCTTCACCCCCACCAAAAATGAATGATGCAGCAGGCCACACTTCACATTAGTCCATGTAGCTCTTTCTCACATACCATGCCTGGGTTATCAAGTCAAATTGTGAATTCCCAAGTCCAAGATGTATCAGACATGGAGTGTGGGTGGCCAGCCAGGGCAGTGGGGTTAATCGGTACCGGGCCGGTGTCCCAGAGGGATGTGTCACGGTGGTGGTGACCCGGTTTGTGGCCCTTGGCGTCCATGCAAAGGGGTGAACATCATTCATAGGTGAATGATACGTGATGCCACCTGTGGTTTCTGATCAGATAGACCAGCGCTGCAGTGTCGCGTCTCTGGGACAGATGTTGTGGTGCAGCTAAGATGTAGAAGCCCTGAACAGGTAGGGCCGTAGTCGCAGAGCAGATGAAAGAGCTGGTAGATGGTGTGCAGTGCAGGATGCAGCAGAGCCGTGTGACAGGCGCAGGAAAAGGTGACAGACACAGTCGTGCAGTACCTTTACCTGTACATGGTAAGTGCCGTTCAGGACCAAGAGTACAGATGGAGAAGGAGTTGGTCAGCCTGGAAGCAAATTAGGAATTCTCTCTCTGCAGATAGGTAGTGTGGCCTCCATTCTAGCGCTTATCTGAGGTACTTGCAGTACAGAGTTCACTGAAGTTCCCCCTGTTGATTCTCTTTGGGAACTTTCTCATATGGCAGGCAGCCGTAGCCTTTTCCTTCTGGCTCACACAAGTCACTGCTGGGGCCTCCGAGCCTTAGTTGAGAACAGAGCATTTACAGCTGCTACTTCCTCCGGTTTCTGCTGCAGGACCGTCAGTGTCCCTACAAACTCAGAGACCGGAATCCCGACCATACGCTCCAGCTAGGAGTGAGCCTTAACTCTGCTCATCCTCCAGCTCCCCTTCTCACGTCCACACACTTCCCCTTCCCTTTACAGACTGCCCTAACTTCCCTCCTCCCGACCACAGAGAGCAGCTCCTCAGTAGTCAGGTTAAGAGCTCTCCCTGCTGGCCTGGAGTGGGAACTGTGTTGTGTGTTGGTTTAACTGCTAGAGAGATCCTTCGTTGCTCCCAAGCATGACATCACACTCCCTAGGAGGAAGGTAATGCCACTGTGGCGACCGTACTCCTGGGGGCTCCACAAGTGCACTGATGCCCAGCCACTGCTAGATGATTCTGCTGGTACATTGACCCAGACCACTACATTCCCCTCGCACTCTACACAGCCAGAATCTGACCCTGATGAAACTCAGGTTCCCCTTCCCGCATACTATACCACCTTACACGATGACAAAGAGGAAGGTGCAGATGAAAGTGCAAGTTCCTTGAGCAGGTGGGGGGCATACTCATGGGCGACGGCACTGGCACTGGGCCCCTCATAGTATGCAAAAGTGTCTCTGCCGGTGGGAGGGACACACCGCCGTACTATGAGGGGCACTGTGCCAGTGCCATCGCCAACGAGTGGGCCCCCCTGCTTGCTCAGGATCACAGCACTTGCAAAGTTGAAATACTTACCTCTCCCTGCTCCACCTCCGTGACGTCTTCCACGTTTCCTGACAGTGACATTCTGGTTAGAGAGCGAGATGACATCACGTCTGTATGCCCTCTGCCTAAACAGTCCAAGTGCAGAGAGATGGAAGATGGGGACGACGAGGAGTCCAGACTAGTACAGGGATTCCCTAGTGAGGAGACTTATTTAATTGTTTTAAAAGTTGGGAGCAATTTTTGGGGAGCACTATACTCTGGAGAATGACAAATGTGGCCCACCATACACTGGAGCATTCCAAAGGTGGACATCAGACACTGGAGCAGCATTTACAGGGCCCATTATACACTGGAGCATTAGAAATGGGGCCCATTATATATGGAGCATTATTTGGGCCCATAAGACAGTGGAGCTTCATCCATGGGGACCAACATATACTGTAGCATTATGTGGAGCTCATCATATACTGTATCGAACATTATATGGGACCAATGATTCTGTATGGAGAAATATATGGGCCTCATTACTCTGTATAGCGCACTATGCGGTGGCCATAATACTGCATGGAGTAATATACTGTCCGTTTTTGGAGCTTTTGTACAATTTAAAATGGATATCAGTCATGTGATGTAAGAAGTTAAGTATTTTTCATTGTACTATACCGCTATTTCTCTTTCCCCCATGATAGCACCACAGAGAGAGAGGGCTGCGCCCTCAGGGACAGGAAACCTACAGATGAAAAAGGCGGTACCTCTCTCCCACATGAACCTACAGCACGTACCTGGAAGTCGTCGCAGGATCCAGGGACCAATCCAGACCGGCAATAGGCAGCGAGGCTCCCTGCCTTGGCTGGGTCGAGGCCTTGAACAGGCTCCCCCCGAAGCACCACCATCGGGGTCGGCGGGCCTTGAGGGTGAGTAGGGAGAGGCAGTGAAGAATCCAGGAAGTCTGCCCATCCCATGAAAAAATGGAAAAAGGAAAAAAAAAAAAAAAAAAAAAAAAAAAAAGGGGCCTCCTGCAGTATAGTGACGGCGGTCACTACAGGAGAGCCCAGCCGATCTGATAAGGGGCCGGGCAGGTGGCGGCGGTCACCAAGGGCCATACAGCAGAGTCTGCCATACCTGGGATGGAGGTGGGGCCACCGAGAGCCGGGAAGCGGGCAGGCCTCTGCAGTGCACAGCGGGGGCGGTGGCGGCCACCGGAGCTAGGTGTGCAGAGCCGGGAGGCCGCAGGAAACCGGCGCCAGACGCGCGGTACACCGGAGAATGGGCGCGCGCGCCATGTCAGCTCCCTTAAGGGAAAGGGAGGCGCGGTGCACCGCTGGGTGATCTCGTGGTACGCATGCGCGAGACTTCCGGTGGGCCACGGTACTTCCGGTGGGGCGCAGGGATCCCTGGGAAGGGGACGGCGGCGGGAAACTCAAATTCAAAAAAAAAAAAGGAAAAAAGTTGTAAAGTTTAAAAAGAGCAAAGGAGAAAAAGAAAGCGGTCACCATGAGTAGGAAACCGCAGAAGGAAAAGGAGACACGGCGGCGGTCCCCGAAGCAGGGACCACAGCAAACGCAGGAACAGCGCCAACACCAACAGCGCCAGCGCGACTCTTCCCAGCAGCGCAGCAGCAGCGGTCACACAAGATCGCGGCGCAGCCAAAGCTCCACCATGGCGGCACAGCCAGAAGTGGATTCAGCAGTGGAGATAATCCCTACGCCCGAGACGGTATCGTTCGTTCCACAGGAGGGTGAGTGATCTCCGTGAATGCCCATCTGCTAATTTGCGACTATTAATTTATCTTTTTCAGGGGCGTAAATGCACTACCAAATCTAAACACATGGTATGTGCTATATGCACGGAGGAACTACCCCCTAAATGGGAGAAAAAGCTCTCTGCGGCTTGCTTAGAGCAGACAATACAAAAGGAATCCCCGGGGTTTGCCTTAGACCTCAAAACGTTAATAAAAACTCAGATCGAAGACGCCCTTAAGGGCGCAAGGACCTCAAAAAAGAAACCCCGGTCCAGGCATAGATCCCCAGAGTCGAGCATCAGTGAGCCAGGAAGCGATCTATCCGACTTAAGTGATTCATCATCCTCCCAATCCTCTTCATCATCATCAGAAGGGGGACGCAGCTGCTTTCCCATTGAGGAGACGGATGCCCTGGTAAAGGCTGTGAGGACAACTATGGGGCTGGTAGACGAACGCCCCAAGAAAACGGCCCAAGATATAATGTTCGGAGGGCTAGAGCAAAAGAAACGGAGGGCTTTCCCGATTAATGAGAAAATCCACTCCCTCATCAAGCGAGAGTGGAAAAAGCCAGACAAAAAAGTCCTCCTAACACCAAAGAGGAAATACCCCTTTGACGACCTGGCCTGCTCCTTTTGGAGCAAAGCTCCTAAATTAGATGTAGTGGTCGCAAAAGCTTCTAAAAAGTTTGCCCTGCCCTTCGAAGACATGGGCACCCTGAAGGACCCAATGGATAAGAAAGCTGAAACTTTTTAAAAAAGTGCTTGGGAAGCAGCAGGAGGGGGGCTAAAGCCAGCCATAGCAGCCACATGTACGGCACGGGCCCTGATGGTATGGCTGGATCATTTAGATTCTCAAATAAAGGAGAAGGTCCCGAGGGAAACGATACAGAGGTCAGTTTCCGTAATGAAGGGAGCAGCAGTGTTTCTGGCAGATGCTTCGGTAGACTCAACCAGATTGGCAGCCAGGACAGCGGCCTTTTCAAATGCCGCAAGACATGCCTTATGGCTGAAATGCTGGCCGGGAGATTTGCAGACAAAAGCCAAATTGTGCGCAATCCCGTGCGAGGGGGAATTCTTGTTTGGCCCAATACTGGACAACATCTTAGACAAGGCCAGGGACAAGAAAAAATCCTTTCCCGGGTTCCCCAACCAGTCATACAAACAACCCTTTCGGAACAGGTTTATGCGGCGGAAGCCCCCAAAAGGGAACAAAGAAGGTTGGGAGGACAGAAGGAACAAGAGTAAAGGCTTTATGTTTAACAAAAACCCCGACAACAAGAAACCAAAATGAAGGTATTCCCCGGGTTGGGGGAAGATTATCATGCTTTCTCCAGGCCTGGGAGAAAATATCCGCGAGTTCTTGGATACTGGACATAATAAAGGAAGGTCTGAGGCTAAAATTCATTTCCCTTCCAAACAATTTTTTCGTGATAACCCCTCAAAGGACATCACAAGAGCAGCTGGCTCTACAACAAGAAATAGCGAACCTAAGGGAGAAAAACGTATTACAGGAAGTCCCCTACCAAGACAGGGGCAAAGGCTTCTACTCCCCTCTTTTCCTTCGCAAGAAACCAGACGGTTCATACAGGGTGATCATAAATCTGAAAAGGTTGAAAAAATTTCTAGAAATTCAGCACTTCAAAATGGAGACGATAAAATCTTGTATAAAAATGCTTCCCCCAGCTTGCTTCATGGCCGTATTAGACTTGAGGGACGCATATTATCATGTGCCTATCCACAGAGAACACTGGAAATACCTCAGGGTGGCGGTGACAATCCAGGGGGAGATAAAACATCAGTTCAGAGCCCTCCCCTTCGGGCTAGCCATTGCTCCAAGCGTATTTACAAAGGTAATGTCAGAAGTATTGGCCCACATAAGAGAACAAAACATTCTGATAGGCCCATACCTGGACGATCTCTTAATAATAGGGGTCACCTCCAGTGGCGTAGCAACTGTTTGTGGCGCCCGGGGCGGTCGAAAAATTTGCTGCCCCTTTGGTCGTTGATAATCCGTAAAGGCCCCGTCACACATAGCGACTTACCAGCGATCCCGTCACCGATATCAAAGTTTCAGGATCGCTAGTAAGTCGCTATGTGATCGCTGGTGAGCTGTCACACAGACAGCTTCACCAGCGATCAGCACAGCGACACCGAGCGCCCGGCATCGCTGGCCATCCCTGTAAAAAATATAATCAAAATAAAAAATATAGTTATTCTCACCTTCCGACGTCCCGCGCAGTCTTCCGGCCTCTCTCCACGCTCCGGTCCCAGTGATCCTTTGCGAGAATGACCGCGAGATGTCACGGTCTCGAGGGATAACAAAGTCTCACGATCATTCGTGCAAAGGATCACTGGGACCGGAGCGTGGAGAGGCAGGATGGCTGAACGGGACGTCGGAAGGTGAGAATAACTATATTTTTTATTTTTTTTACAGCTGATCGCTGGTCTCCCGCCTGTCACACTCAGCGATGCGTGCTGGCCAGCGGGAGACCAGCGACCAAAGAAATGTCCAGAGGTTTCTTCCAGCGATCAGCGATACCGGCAGGGGGGGCCGCTCGCTGATCGCTGTCACACACAGCGATCTCGCTGGTGAGATCGCTGTTAAGGCCCCGTCTCACTAAGCAATCTCGGTAGCGAGATCGCTGCTGAGTCACAACTTTAGTGACGTAACAGCGATCTCACCAGCGAGATCGCTGTGTGTGACAGCGATCAGCGAGCGGCCCCCCTGCCGGTATCGCTGATCGCTGCAAGAAACCTCTGGACATTTCTTTGGTCGCTGGTCTCCCGCTGGCCAGCACGCATCGCTGTGTGTGACAGCGGGAGACCAGCGATCAGGAGTAAAAAATAATAAAAAAAATAAAAAATATAGTTATTCTCACCTTCCGATGTCCCGTTCAGCCATCCTGCCTCTCTCCACACTCCGGTCCCAGTGATCCTTTGCATGAATGACCGCGAGACTTTGTTATCCCGCGAGACTGTGACATCTCGCGGTCATTCGTGCAAAGGATCACTGGGACCGGAGCGTGGAGAGAGGCGGGATGGCTGAACGGGACGTCGGAAGGTGAGAATAACTATATTTTTTATTTTGATTCTGTTTTTTACAGCGATGGCAAGCGATGCCGGGCGCTCGGCATCGCTGTGCTGATCGCTGGTGAAGCTGTCTGTGTGACAGCTCACCAGCGATCACATAGCGACTTACTAGCGATCCTGACACCTTCATATCGGTGTCGGGATCGCTGGTGAGTCGCTTAGTGTGACGGGGCCTTTACGTCACAAAAGTTGTGACTCAGCAGCAATCTCGCTACCGAGATCGCTTAGTGTGACGGGGCCTTAAGCATCCGAGGAGCCCATGTATGGTCCATGGCGCACACAGACAGCACACTGCCCAATTATACGCCTGTCTGAACAAGCCCTTATTGTGTGAGCAAAAAAAAAAAATGGTGGTCAAGACTGATTGTGATCTAGATACACCACCAGTAAGTTTATGCACCCCAACATTTCAGACACACAGACTCCCCAATCTCTACCTTCATGTGTGCTGAAGCATTATTACAGTCACTGACTGACAATGGCTGCATATAACACCAGATGTACACATGTGGAGCTTAACATAGGGGCAGGCACTGGTGACAGGCAGGAAAATGGGGGAGCAGGCACTGGTGACAAGCAGGAAAATGGGGGAGCAGGCACTGGTGACAGGCAGGATGAAAAGTAGAAGGACGAGCAGCAAAATAAGCAGGATTATCAGATGGACAGCAGCAGGACAGGCAGGCAGAAAAGGCTCAGGCACCAGTGAAATGTAGAAAAGCAGGAAGCAGAATTAAAAAAAAAAAAAACACAAAAACCCAGGTACAAGTAACAGGCAGACAGACACCAGTGACAAACAGGCACATATGTTGTGCACTGACATTGTAAAAGTAGAAATAACAGAACAAAGATAAGCAAGTGAACAGCAGAGTGACAGGCAGTCAGAACAAGCAGGCAGGAGGATAGACAGGGTAGGCACTGGTAATTGGTTGGATGAAATGTAGTAGGACTGGCAGCAGAATCAGCATAAACAGGTGCACAGCAGGATGACATATAGACAGGACAGGTAACAACTACAGTGAAAAGTAGAGAAGCAGGTAGCAGAAAAAAATTCAGCAGGTGGACAGAAGAGTGACAGGCAGATAAGGTAGGATAAGCATTTGGACAGCGGGGTGACATGCAGATAGGCAAGACAAGGAGGACAGGAAGGGAGGGAGAGAAGCGGCAGTCAGGTATAACAACCATGAGTCCAGGCAGGGTGACAGCACTATGACAGCCAGGGGCACGGGGGACTGCTATGACAGGTAGGGTGACAGTGCGGTGCAGGCAGGGTGACAACCAGGATGACAGGCAGGGGTAGAGTGACAGTGCAGTGACAGCCAGGGCAGGGTGACAGTGCTGTGACAGGCAGGGTGACAATGCTATGACAGGCAGGGAGACAGTGCGGTGCAGGCAGTGTGACAGCTGGGTGACAGGCAGGGTGACAGCGCAGTGTCAGGTAGGGGCACGGTGACAGGCTGGGTGACAGCAGTGTGACAGGCAGGGGAAGGGAGACAGTCAGGGCAGGGTGACAGCACTGTGACAGGCAGGGGCAGGGTAACAGCACTGTGAAGGGCAGGGTGACAGGTAGGGGCAGGGTGACAGCACAGTGACGGGCAGGGTGACAGCACTGCGACAGGCAGGGTGACAGCAGTGTGACAGGTAGGGGCAGGGTGACAGCACTGTGACAGGCAGGGTGACAGCTCCCTCCCCTCCTCCTGCAATCAACAAGTCGGCAGCGCAGTGACACAGTGCCAGACAATAACAAGTTTGTTCCCCCTCCCATCCCTCCTCCGTCACCTGCAGCAGCACGGAGCGCACGGCTGCCATTACCTTATTAGGGCATGCGGGGCCACACTGCCATCCCCGGGGACGTGGCTGCTGCCGTCTCTGGTGCTCTGCAGCTGCTTTGGGCACTAGGGCAGTTGTGCTGCAGCTGAGGGTAATCCAGCTCCTACTTCCTCCATGATCTGCACAGAGCCAGGCAGGGGTTAGCCAGGGATAGCTAGTCAAACCCAGAGAAACGGATGAAGCAGGCAACAGCAGCCTCCCCAGACACATGGCCAATAAATACAGGCTGGCAGCTCCAGGCGCTCTGCAATCAATTACAGTACAGTGCACTTGATCCGCTGCTCTAGTCTGAATGTCTCCAGTGATCTCAGCAGCTGCACTGTGCCTCCGCGCTTCTCCCACGGAGGAGACGAATTGCTGCTGCTGCCGCGCCGCCCCCACACACGTGCCGCCTGGGGCGGACCGCCCCCCCGCCCCCCCCACGCTACGCCACTGGTCACCTCTCACCACTGCAAACAACAATTGGACATAGTCATGAGGTCCCTACTGAGTCTAGGGTGGATGCTGAACTTGCCCAAGTCCAAACTTGTACCAAGTCAGGTGCAGGAGTATTTGGGGATAACACTGGATTCAATCGAACAGAAATGTTATCTGCCGCAGGCAAAGGTTCAAAAAATGACACAAATGGCGTCACAAATGATAGCCTACCCTGAGAAAAGCGATGTCACTGTTAGGGTCCATGACAGCCTGCATGCCAGCAGTTGAGTGGGCTCAGAGCCATACTCGAGACTTACAATGGGAAATATTAGACGCAAACACTTCCCTACACGGGAATTTAGACATGCAGTTAAACATCTCACCAGAGACCAAACATTCCTTAACGTGGTGGATAATTCCAGCCAACCTAGTCAAGGGGGTTCCTTGGACATTGCCTGCAACAAAGATCCTAACTACAGATGCAAGCCCCTGGGGGTTGGGTGCACATCTAGACAACCAAGTGGCACAGGGGGCCTGGGACCAGGGAAGAAAGTCCACTTCCTCAAATATGAGGGAGCTACTGGCAGTAAAACTAGCTCTCGTTCATTTTCTGGACTCCCTTCGTTCCCATCACACAAGGTCTTCTCAGACAACCAGGTAGTGGTGGCATACCTAAACCACCAGGGGGGCACCAGATCTCGACCACTGATGGAGGTAACAAAATCCATCTTCCACCTGGCAGAGCACAATCTAGAATCCCTGACAGCCCTTCACATAAAAGGTTCAGAAAATCGAACGGCGGACTTTTTAAGCAGGACACGTCTAAAACAGGTTGAGTGGGAACTAAGCCAGTTAATCTTCAACCAGATCATGAAACTCTGGGGCCGGCCACAAATAGACTTATTTGCGAACAATCAGAACCGGAAGCTGGAAACCTTCTGCTCGATCGATCCCCGGGGGGGCCCAGTAGCGCTAGACGCTTTCACGATACCCTGGGGTTATCATCTGGCCTATGCCTTCCCACCAATATCTTTCATCCCCTTAGTACTGAGGAAAATACGGGAAGACAAGGCAACGGTAGTGGTAATAGCACCCTTCTGGCCACGGAGAATATGGTTCTCCTGGCTGAGAAGAATGTCCGTAACAGATCCCTGGGTTCTACCAGAAACTCCAGACCTGCTATCCCAGGGACCAGTGTATCACCCCCACATAAAAAAACCTACACATGACAGCTTGGCTTTTGAGAGGGAGCTCCTAAGTAACAAGGGCTTCTCGTCAAACTTGGTATCCACACTACTACAAAGTAGTAGAAAGCCAGTAACCACTAAAGTATATGGCAAAGTGTGGAAGAAGTTCATGTCAGTGTCAAGCTCTTACCCAACAGGCGAAATCCATGTAGCCAAGATTCTGGAATTCCTACAGAGGGGTTTGGAAAAGGGGTTAGCTACCAGCACCTTAAAAGTACAGGTGGCGGCCTTGGGAGCTCCATATAACCATGACCTAGCCAAAAATAGATGGGTTATGAGATTCATTAGAGCCTCAAGTAGGTCCAGGCCAATCCCTCTACACACACCCCCCCCCCCGGGATCTAAACCTAGTGCTAAACGCACTAACCAAATCTCCCTTCGAACCCCTAGCAGAGGCTCCCTTAAAAATATTGTCACTTAAGACTTCCCTCCTCGTAGCCTTAACTTCTGCCCGCCGCATTAGTGACATGCAAGCTCTGTCTACCCCCGCACCCTTCACGCCAATTCTGGATGATAGGGTAATTCTTAAAACCCACCCAGCATATCTCCCCAAGGTGTCTTCACAGTTTCATAGGACCCAGGAAATCTCCCCACCCTCTTTCTGCCCCAATCCCAAAAACAAAACAGAAGAGGTGTTGCACACTTTAGATGTAAAAAGATGCCTGGTCCAATATTTAACAACCACGAGGGAGTTTAAGAAGGATAGGGCTCTGTTTGTTTGCTTTCAGGGTCCTCGGAAGGGTCAAAAAGCATCGAAGGCCACACTTGCGAGGTGGATAAGAGAAGCCATCACCCTATCCTACTCCTCTTGCGGGGCGGCCATACTGGAGGACATAAGGGCCCACTCAACCAGGGCAGTGGCATCATCCTGGGCAGAGAAAGCTGGCGCTTCAATAGATCAGATATGTAGAGATGCCACTTGGTCTTCCCCCTCTACATTTTTCAAACATTACCGTCTAGACTTTACCTCCTCTTCAGATCTCACCTTTGGGAAAAGGGTTCTGGAGGCGGTGGTCCCTCCCTAGATGTACAATCTTTGTAATTCTCTCTGTGGTGCCGTCATGGGGGAAAGAGAAAATCATAGTTACTTACCGATAACGGTATTTCTCTGATCCCATGACAGCACCCGTACATCCCCTCCCTTTCACACACACAGGTGTGCACATAAGACTGAGTTAGTTAGCTTTAGTACTTAGCCACGCAGTGCCTTTGTTAAGCTTAATTTGATTAATGTTGGAATTTTTATAAGCGTTTGAGTTGCAGCTGAGAGTTCTGTGTAATGCTCTGTAAACCAACTGATGTAGGAGAGAGGTACAGCCTTTTTCATCTGTAGGTTTCCTGTCCCTGAGGGCGGATCCCTCTCTCTCCGTGGTGCCGTCATGGGATCAGAGAAATACCGTTATCGGTAAGTAACTACGATTTTCTCTGCCGTATCAGAGGATCATGAATTGTGGCATGTGTTAAAGGAGCCCATTGACACTCTTTGGCCCGGGGCCCACGAAAATCTGGAGCCAGCCCAACCCCCCAACTTTAGTCAAATAACCCCCAATTTTCAATGCCTAACTATTATTATAAAGTAAATTAAGGTTGACAAGCTTAAGTAATAAGAATTGATGTTTTTGGCATTAAAATGGGCACTGTAGGTGTGTTTCCTGTCCTCCACTCACTGCCGACTTTTCTTCCCCATTGACTTGCATTGGGTTTCGTGTTTCAGTCAGCCTTCGACTTTTCACGATAATCGGCTGATTGCGTTCGACCTGACTTTTGGGAAAGTCGGGTTTCATAAAACCTGGCTCGACCTGAAAAAATGCAAAGTCACTCATCTCTATATACCACCCGGTGACACAGAGGAAGGTGCAGATGAAAGTGCCAGTTCCCTGAGCAGGTGTGGGGTCCTACTCGTCGGCGACGGCAGTGGCATAGGGCCACTCATAGTACGCAAAAGTGTCTCTGCTGGTGGGAGGGCCCTATCACCATCAGACATACCATTGTACTTTGAGGGGCCCTGTGCCAGAGCCATCGCCCACGAGTGGGCCCCCCATGCTTGCTCAGGGCCACAGCACTTGCAATACTTACCTCTCCCTGCTCCACCTCCGTGACGTCTTCCGCCTTTCCTGACAGTGACATTCAGGTTACAGAGCGGAATGACATCACGTCTGTATGCCCTCTACTGAAACAGTACAAGTGCAGAGAGCTTTAAAATGGCAATGCTGAGGAGTCCAGAGTAGAGCAGTGCCCAGCGAGTAGAGGTATTTCATTTTTTTAAATGTTGGGAGCATTTTTGGGGCAGTAATATACACTGGAGCAGCATTTACGGGGCCCATTATACACTGGAGCCTTAGAAATGGGGCCCATTATATATGGAGCATTATTTGGGCCCATAACACACTGGAGCATCGTCCATGGGGACCAACATTTACTGGAGCATTCCAAATGGGGGACATCAGACACTGGAGCAGCATTTATGGGGCCCATTATACACTGGAGCATTAGAAATGGGGCCCATTATATATGGAGCATTATTTGGGCCCCTAATACACTGGAGCATTGTCCATGGGGACCAACATATACTGTAGCATTATGTGGAGCTCATCATACACTATATGGAACATTATATGGGACCAATTATTCTGTATGGAGAAATATATGGGCCTCATTATTCTGTATGGCGCACTAGGTGGTTGCCATAATACTGTATGGAGTAATATACTGTCCGTTTTTTGCGCTATTGTAGAATTTAAAATAGATATCAGTCATGTCATGTAAGCAGTGAAGTATTTTTCATTGTACTATACCTATATTTCTGTGCCGTATCAGAGCATTATGAATTGTGGTATATGTTAAAAGGGCGCACTGACACTCTTTGGCTCAGGGCACACGAAAACCTGGCGCCAGCCCTACCCCCCCACAACTTTAGCCAAATAACCCCCAGTTTTCAATGAGTAACTAATATTATAAAGTAAATTAAGGTTGCCAAGCTTAAGTAATAAGAATTGATGTTGTTGGCATTGAAATGGGCACTGTAGGTGTGTTTACTGTCCTCCACTCCCTGCCGACTTTGCTTCCCCATTGACTTGCATTGGGTTTCGTGCTTCAGTCGGACCCTGACTTTTCCCTATAGTCGGCCGATTTTGTTCGATTCGACTTTTTAGAAAGTCGGGTTTCATGAAACCCGACTCGACCCGAAAAAAGGAAAAGTCTCTCCTCTCTTGCTGTAACCGTTAGCTCTGACTTCCGGCCAGTCAGAAGTTGCAGTCACAAGATGGAATGGGGTGAATATTCATTTCTCTTAAGTATCGACACACGTGACTGCTGGCAGCAGCAAGAAGGCTCGGGCTGACACTGTGCTTGTTAGAGAGCAATGAATACTCACTGCTTTGCGTGCACACAGTCCTGGCGTGCAGAGTATTGAGCATTCTAGCAGCTGCCATTCGGCTTGCAAGCAGCGCATTATGTCCCTGCCATGTGCTGTTTACAAGCATTAAGCAGCTGCTGACATCGGAGCAGGACGCTACGAGGGAGCGCCGGGAAGGTAAGTGTAATGGTTTGTTTTTTCAATGTTTTCTGATAGGGCCATGCATACCAGGATGGAGGTGGGAGCCAATCATACCAGGATAAGGAAAGGATGGAAACAATCATACCAGGACAGGGATTGGGGCCAATCATACCAGAATGCCATTAAATAGAAATTAATATTCATTGCCCTCTACACCCTCAGGCATGCAATGCAGTGAATTTTCATTTCTTTTAAGCAGCGGGCAGAGGAGTTAGCCGCATCAGGCGGCTCCAGCCTCTGTGAGCCGCTGCTCTGCCGAAACTGCTCCCCCACCTCCCCACCATAGCCAGAGCCGGTACATCCGGACTGTAAGTCGCACCTCCCATTTTCCTCCACATTTCTGGAGGAAAAAAGTGCATCTTATAGTCTGAAAAATACCGAAAGTGAAAAAATGGCTTTATTCTTCAAGTCAGTATATATAAATTTATATATTTATGTATTACTTTTAGGGATGGGCGAACCTGAACAGTAAAGTTCAGAGTCTGTATCAAACACCTACTGTCCATGCATTGACCTCAAACATGGACTTCTCCAAGAAGCTTGCTGAAAGGCTTTAGTCTGTGGTCACTTCTGGCTCACTTGACTGGTTATCAAAAACGCTGTTTTTTTAAATTATTTACACTACCGTTCAAAAGTTTGGGGTCACCCTGACAATTGTGTTTTCCATGAAAACTCATACTTTTATCAAATGAGTTGCCAAATGAATTTAAAATCTAGTCCAGACATTGACAAGTTTTGAAAAAAAGATTTTTATTGGAAATAATAATTTTCTCCTTCAAACTTTGCTTTCGTCAAAGAATGCTCCCTTTGCAGCAATTACAGCACTGCATATCTTTGGCATTCTAGCAATTAATTTGCTGAGGTAATGTGGAGAAATTTCACCCCATGCTTCCAGAAGCCCCTCCCACCAGTTGGTTTGGCTTGATGGGCACTTTTTGCATACCATACGGTCACGCTGCTCCCACAACACCTCAACGGGGTTGAGATCTGGTGACTGCGTTGGCCGGGATTTGGATGTTTCGCCCCCCGCAGTTCGCCCCCAGATACATTTCGTCCCCAGCGTTTGGCCCCCAGGAGGTTTCACCCCCGTACATTTCGCCCCCAGCAGTTCGCCCCCGGAGGTTTCACCCCCAGCAGTTCGCCCCCGGATTTTTCGCCCCTGGATGTTTCGCCCCAGCAGTTCGCCCCCGGATGTTTCGCCCCCAGCAGTTCACCCCCGGATGTTTCGCCCCCAGCAGTTCGCCCCCGGATGTTTCGCCCCCAGCAGTTCGCCCCCGGATGTTTCGCCCCCAGCAGTTCGCCCCCGGATGTTTCACCCCCAGCAGTTCGCCCCCGGATGTTTCACCCCCAGCAGTTCGCCCCCGGATGTTTCACCCCCAGCAGTTCGCCCCCGGATGTTTCACCCCCAGCAGTTCGCCCCCGGATGTTTCACCCCCAGCAGTTCGCCCCTGGATGTTTCACCCCCAGCAGTTCGCCCCCGGATGTTTCACCCCCAGCAGTTCGCCCCTGGATGTTTCACCCCCAGCAGTTCGCCCCCGGATGTTTCGCCCCCAGCAGTTCGCCCCCAGATGTTTCGCCCCCAGCAGTTCGCCCCCAGATGTTTCGCCCCCAGCAGTTCGCCCCTGGATTTTTCACCCCCGGATGTTTCACCCCCAGCAGTTCGCCCCCGGACTTTTCGCCCCGATTTTTTGCCCCCGGATGTTTCGCCCCCAGCAGTTCGCCACCAGCAGTTCGCCCCCGGATGTTTCGCCCCCAGATTTTCCACCCCCGGATGTTTTGCCCCCAGCAGTTCGCCCCCGGATGTTTCGCCCCCAGCAGTTCGCCACCAGCAGTTTGCCCCCAGCAGTTCGGCCCCGGATGTTTTGCCCCCAGCAGTTCGCCCCCAGCAGTTTGTCCCCGGATGTTTCACCCCCAGCAGTTCGTCCCCTGATGTTTCGCCACTGGATGTTTTGCACCTGGATTTTTCACCCCCGGATGTTTCACCTACAGCATTTTGTCCCTGGAAGTGTCACCATCTGATGTTTTGCCCCTAGCATTTTGACCCCAGATGTTTCACCCTCAGCTTTTGGGGTCAACATTCAGGGAACAAAATATCTAGGGCTGTACATACCTGGGGGTAAAATATACAGGACCCCAATTGCTGGGGATTCTTGTGGCTGCCTTTTCTGCAGCTCTATTGGCTGGCTTTAAAGGAGTATTATCACCGTAGAACACAAAAAACTGACATACTTACCTGTCACAGCTGCAGCTCTTGGGTCCCGGAGTGCAGTCTAGCGGTTCCCCATGATGTCTTCTCCTGCTTCTGGCTGTCTTTTCATCTTGAGAAAACAAAAAGCAAAAAACACAAATATCCTGAACTAAAAGTAAAAAATATACTGCAAATAATGCATAAAGGTAATAATAATAATAAGGGTATTTAGTAAACATAATTTTGATCAAAATAATGTACAAGCCATCCCGCCACGTCACGGCAACCCTTGTGGGACAGTCCCTACTCTAGTATTTAAAACCTTTTCACTTGCCAAGTGGCGTGAATGTGAATAAGGGTCGAGCGGCTGAACCACTTGTAACAGCTTAGGCCAGACTGGATGGCTTTCCCAGCTCAGAAAGAGGGCGGTCACACCCATATATGCACTGAATGCACAATGAAATGAATAAAAAACAAATCAGAACTGAGAAAAGTAAGTTAATGTGTATGCACAATGTAAGTGCATATTAACACATGACCATTAACCAGAGAAAACAAAAAGCAAAAAACACAAATATTCTGAACTAAAAGTAAAAAATATACTGCAAATAATGCATAAAGGTAATAATAATAATAAGGGTATTTAGTAAACATAATTTTGATCAAAATAATGTACAAGCCATCCCGCCACGTCACGGCAACCCTTGTGGGACAGTCCCTACTCTAGTATTTAAAACCTTTTCACTTGCCAAGTGGCGTGAATGTGAATAAGGGTCGAGCAGCTGAACCACTTGTAACACCTTAGGCCAGACTGGATGGCTTTCCCAGCTCAGAAAGAGGGCGGTCACACCCATATATGCACTGAATGCACAATGAAATGAATAAAAAACAAATCTGAACTGAGAAAAGTAAGTTAATGTGTATGCACAATGTAAGTGCATATTAACACATGACCATTAACCAGAGAAAACAAAAAGCAAAAAACACAAATATCCTGAACTAAAAGTAAAAAATACTGCAAATAATGCATAAAGGTAATAATAAGGGTATTTAGTAAACATAATTTTGATCAAAATAATGTACAAGCCATCCCGCCACGTCACGGCAACCCTTGTGGGACAGTCCCTACTCTAGTATTTAAAACCTTTTCACTTGCCAAGTGGCGTGAATGTGAATAAGGGTCGAGCGGCTGAACCACTTGTAACACCTTAGGCCAGACTGGATGGCTTTCCCAGCTCAGAAAGAGGGCGGTCACACCCATATATGCACTGAATGCACAATGAAATGAATAAAAAACAAATCAGAACTGAGAAAAGTAAGTTAATGTGTATGCACAATGTAAGTGCATATTAACACATGACCATTAACCAGAGAAAACAAAAAGCAAAAAACACAAATATTCTGAACTAAAAGTAAAAAATATACTGCAAATAATGCATAAAGGTAATAATAATAATAAGGGTATTTAGTAAACATAATTTTGATCAAAATAATGTACAAGCCATCCCGCCACGTCACGGCAACCCTTGTGGGACAGTCCCTACTCTAGTATTTAAAACCTTTTCACTTGCCAAGTGGCGTGAATGTGAATAAGGGTCGAGCGGCTGAACCACTTGTAACACGTGCCGGAACTCTTGCGGAAATTACCGCGAGAATTCCGGAATTCCATTCCGCGGGAAAATCGCATTTTAAATTCCCACGATTTTCCCGCGGAAAAACTAGCATTTTGCAAGCGTAATTAGCTTGCAAAATGCTAGCGTTTTCCAAGCGATCTGTAGCATCGCTTGGAGAACTGATTGACAGGTTGGTCACACTCGTCAAACATAGTGTTTGACAAGTGTGACCAACTTTTTACTACTGAGGCCGCCTATGCAGCATCAGTAGTAAAAGATAGAATGTAAAAAAAATAAAAAATGATGTTATTCTTACCTTCCGACGTCCCGCGCATCCGTTCCCAGTAATCCTTTGCGAAAATGCCCGCGATGACGTCCGTTCTCGCGGGATCGCGATGTCTCGCGGTAATTCGAGATGACGTCGCGCGAATGACCACGAGACTTCGCGATCCCGCGAGAACGGACGTCATCGCGGGCATTTTCGCAAAGGCTTACTGGGACCGGGAGCGTGGAGAGAGGCGGGAATGCTGCGCGGGACGCCTGAAGGTAAGAATAACAATATTTTTTATTTTAAATTCTAATTTTAATTCTAATTTTATTTTAAAACCGCCGCGGAAACACGAAAAAAAGCCACGTGTGAACTCAGCCTAAGAAGTATTTGTGAAAAAAAGCATACTAAGGCTGAGTTCACACGTGGCGTTTTTTTCGCATTTCCGCGGCGGTTTTAACCGCGCGATTTTGCCGCGAAAACGCAAAAAATAAGCATCCTATGCATTCCTATGGGATTCCGCAATGCTGTGCTAATGCTGCGGTTTTTACCGCGGCGGAATCGCTTTGCGGTAAAAACGGAGCATGCTCATTAATTTGCGGAATCGCGGCGATCCCGCACCCATAGGAATGCATTGTTCCGCTTACTTCCCGCATGTGGCTGTGCACACCATGCAGAAAGTAAGCAGAACATTTGCGGATGGTACCCACGGTCCGGAGAAGAGGAGATTGTCCTCCGGGCTTTGGGTACCATATCCCTGTAAAAAATAGAATTTAAAATAAAAAATATTGTTATTTTTACCTTCCGGCGTCCCGCGCAGCATTCCCGCCTCTCTCCACGCTCCCGGTCCCAGTAAGCCTTTACGAAAATGCCCGCGATGACGTCCGTTCTCGCGGGATCGCGAAGTCTCGCGGTCATCGCGAATGACCGTGAGACATCGCGATCCCGCGAGAACGGACGTCATCGTGGGCATTTTCGCAAAGGATTACTGGGAACGGATGCGCGAGACGTCGGAAGGTAAGAATAGCATCATTTTTTATGTTTTTTTACATTCTATCTTTTACTACTGATGCTGCATAGGCGGCCTCAGTAGTAAAAAGTTGGTCACACTTGTCAAACACTATGTTTGATGAGTGTGACCAACCTGTCAATCAGTTCTCCAAGCGATGCTACAGATCGCTTGGAAAACGCTAGCATTTTGCAAGCTAATTACGCTTGCAAAATGCTAGTTTTTCCGCGGGAAAATCGTGGGAATTTAAAATGCGATTTTCCCGCGGAATGGAATTCCGGAATTCTCGCGGTAATTTCCGCAAGAGTTCCGGTATGTGTGCACTTAGCCTAACTCAACGGTTCATTAGGTCGGGGTCATATGCAGCGTAAATGTCTAAATCCCATCCACATGCTAATGAAAAAATGCACAGTTAAAAAAAAATGACATGCAGTGGTGAACCTACCATGTAGGCAGGGGGCGCCACTGCCCCCGGGCCGTCAGGAGCCTGCCGCCAAGGGGTGTAATGCGCCCATGAACAGCGGGCCACCTGGATCTATCATGCTCTAGTAGGTGCCTGTCACCTACTGGAGCATGGCAAGGATAAACTAATACTCACCGCCTGCTGCTGCGCTGCTTTCCTCACTTTGCTTCGATGCAGATCCTGAGACGTGAGCGATCACATGATTGCATACATCATTCCTGGTCCTGTATCAAAGCAGCATGTGGCAGCAGGTGGTGAATATTAATTAATCTCCTGCCATGCTCCGGTAAGTGACCGGCACCTACTTGGGCATGGTGTACCCTCTTCCCAGCACTAATTCAGCATTGGAACTTCATTTTAGGCTGTTGGCAGGGGGCATGGCTAAAGGGGCAGGGCAGAGGTTAGGAGACATGTTAATGAATCCTTAAGGTCCATTCACATGCACTAAGTAGTTGCAGCAGACAATCTGCAGCTAATTTATAGCAGAAAATTCTACACTAAAATTGACATCTAGTGATGCGATTTTGATGCAACAACTTTGTCCTCTGGCTGTGATTGACAATGGCTGGATACCTGCAAATCATGGTTGGTGGACAAGGTTACCACTCTGCTTATGAACATGGCAGGCCACTGTATCTCAAAGGCAGGACAGAGCAGAGAATCAGACTGCAACTAAACAAGTGAGGCATAGTTGGAATCAGTAGGCCTCACCCTACATTATACTATCCTCAAAGTTTCCCTTTAAGGTAAAATAATCACATAGTATTCTATATCAGCACTTTGTAATAGATAATTTTTCACATTTGTGCAACATAAACTTTGCAATAATTCTATATAATGGAAATGTTAAATGCTTACCAGAGTGCAGAAGGAACTGCTGCTGGATGCAATCAATATTGATATCCTGGAACTCCTGGGGAATAACAAGTTGATCAAGGGTTTGGGGACACCTTGGAATATTGCCAAGTTGCCTTGATAATCGTATTGTTCTATTCAGTGTTGCTTTCTTTGGGAGAAGTGCTACAACATTAGAATGGGCTCCAGAAATGACTTCTGTGAGAATCTGTTGTGGTGTCTCCTGTGTTGTCCTTGCCCTGGTGACCGCATCATTGACAAGTCAGATTGCTTCAGGTCTTGCTGCTTGTGCTGCGTGGTTGTGGGGATTGGTTACTTTCACCACTTCACCAGATGCTTCGTTGGTCCAAACACGTCCCTTGCAAGTCAACCGTTTTTCACATGCCCAGATGGAATAGACATCGTCAGCCATTCGTTTGGAAAATACGTAAATGTGATTCTCGTAGACCAACTTCTTCTTCCCACATTTGGATAGAACTGAATTCATACTTGGAGAAAGTGAGTTGCTGTGGAAGCTGACTGATTTTTAGTGCTAGTACACCTCTGTCTTTGTAGAGATTTTTAACACTGCTATATTCTGATGTAAAGATGCAATAAAAGCTAGTCTAATGTAACTTGCAGGACACCTGACATGAAAATTGTTACATCTGCAATGAAACTTGCAAAAAAGCAGGTCAGTGTTGGGTCAGGTAAAAGTTCACAAAATGTTTTGAGTTTAGAGGGGTTTACATTCCCTACCTAAATCAGGCCTCATTCACACTGCATTTTTTGAATCCGTTTATTTTTTTAGTGGTATGTTTTTGTAGCACAAAAATGTTTTAGAAACATTTTGGAAAATGTTATAAACAAAATGCAAATCAGTTGTGAGGTTTACAGATGGAAACAGTTGATTTAAAATGTCACAAAAGTGCAGCACTCTGTACAGTACTTTTGTGACATGTGAATTGATAACTGACGGGAATTCATGAACCACAAGGACAAACTGGCAAAACATCCAAACACAAAATTCTGGGGGCAAAACAGGGTACACACATCCGGGAGCAAACTACTGGGGGTGAACTGCTGGGGGCGAAACATCCGGGGGCGAAAAATCCAGGGGCGAAACATCCAGGGGCGAAAAATCCGGGGGTGAACTGCCGGGGGTGAAAAATCCGGGGGCGAACTGCTGGGGACAAAACATCCAGGGCGTAACATCCGGAGGCGAACTGCTGGGGGCAAAACATTGGGGGCGAACTGCCGGGGGCGAAAAATCCAGGGGCGAAACGTCCGGGGGCAAACTGCTGGGGGTGAAACATCCGGGGGCAAACTGCTGGGGGTGAAACATCCGGGGGCGAACTGCTGGGGGTGAAACATCCGGGGGCGAACTGCTGGGGGTGAAACATCCGTGGGTGAACTGCTGGGGGCGAAAAATCCGGGGGCGAACTGCTGGGGGCGAAATGTGCGGGGGCGAATCCTCCTGGGGGCGAAATGATAGGGGCGAAATGTACCTGGGGGCGAACTGCTGGGGCAAATTGCTGGGGGCGAACTGCTGGGGGTGAAACTTCCTAAATCCACGCTGGCCACTCCATTACAGATAGAATACCAGCTGCCTGCTTCTTCCCTAAATAGTTCTTGCATAATTTGGCCTCATTCATTGTCCTGTTGTAGGATGAAATTGGCTCCAATCAAGCGCTGTCCACAGGGTATGGCATGGCGTTGCAAAATGGAGTGATAGCCTTCCTTATTCAAAATCCCTTTTACCTTGTATAAATCTCCCACTTTACCAGCACCAAAGCAACCCCAGACCATCACATTACCTCCACCGTGCTTGACAGATGGCATCAGACACTCTTCCACCATCTTTTTTATTGTTCTGCATCTCACAAATGTTCTTATATGTGATCAAAACACCTCAAACTTGGATTCGTCTGTCCATAACACTTTTTTCCAATCTTCCTCTGTCCAATGTATGTGTTCTTTTGCCCATACTAATCTTTTCCTTTTCTTAGCCAGTCTCAGATATGGCTTTTTCTTTGCCACTGAAGGCAAGCATCCTGGAGTCGCCTCTTCACTGTAGACATTGACACTGGTGTTTTGCGTGTACTATTTAATGAAGCTGCCAGTTCAGGACTTCTGAGGAGTTGATTTCTCAAACTACAGACTCTAATGTAAGTTGTGCAGCGGGGCCTCCCACTACTCTTTCTACTCTGGTTAGAGCCTGTTTGTGCTCTCCTCTGAAGGGAATAGTACACACCATTGTAGGAAATCTTCAGTTTCTTGGCAATTTCTCGCATGGACTAGCCTTCATTTCTAAGAACAAGAATAGACTGTCAAGTTTCACATGAAAGTTCTTTTTTTTCTGGCCATTTTGAGAGTTTAATGGAACCAACAAATGTAATGCTCCAGATTCTCAACTAGCTCAAAGGAAGTTCAGGTTTATAGCTTCTCTAATCAGCCAAACTGTTTTCAGCTGTGCTAACATACTTGCACAAGGGTTTTCAAGAGTAATCTAACCATCCATTAGCCTTCTTACACAGTTAGCAAACACAAAATACCATAAGAACACTGGGGTGATGGTTGTTGGAAATGGGCCTCTATACACCTATGAAGATATTGCATCACAAACCAGACGTTTGCAGCTAGAATAGTCATTTACCACATTAACAATGTATAGAGTGTATTTCTGAATCATTTAATGTTAGCTTCATTGGAAAAAAACGTGCTTTTCTTTAAAAAGTAAGGAAATTTCTAATTGACCCTAAACTTTTGAATGGTAGTGTATATAAATAATTTAAAAAAATGGAGAGGAATCCCTCATTTTTTTCAACCAGTCACGCTAAAGCAGACTCTCTGTGTAAGAAGGCTGTTGTGGAGTGAGGTCGCATTACTGATGTGACCACTCTCCAAACCATACAGATCATCATGGGACATGGCCATTAATGGAATATCAGTGGAAAGGTGAGTATAATTTTGCTTTTTATTTTAATTTTTGGTGAATAAATGGGTAAAAGAGGGTAAGGGAATCTGTGTGTTTATTTAAATTAAAGGACTTTATGCTGTCTCTTTCTTTATTACATTTGACTACGGGGTTAGTAATGAGGGCATCTGGATATCAAAAATAGGGGGAGCTCATGCCGTTTTTTTAAATTATTTATTTAAATAATGAAAAAAACAGCATGGTTCCCTTTATTTTTGATAACCAGACAAGATAAAGCTGAGGGATGAAACCTGCAGCTGTCAGCTTTAGCTTGGCTGGTTATCAAAAAATGGAGGTGGAACCCATGCCATTTTTTAAAATTATTTATTCAAATACATTGGAGCTGTGCTCTGCGAGATCTGGCTTTTAGAACCTGAGGTGACATCAGTAAATTTATCTCAGTTCACAGAGACCATATCTCGTGAGGACAGGGCAGCTGTGTCTGAAATAATCTCACCTGAGTTTATAGCAGCTGGTTCTCATGCTGCACAGCACCAGTGCTGGACTGATGAATGACCATGAGTCCCACACTCAACACTCCTCAGTCCAGCATTCAAGCTATCAGGAAACCTGGTGGCTGTGAAGTTAGGTAATCTCAAATGTTACAAGAGTTCAAAAGCCACTGTCTCCCAGCATCTGCGAGACCCAGAAACCTCCTGGGAACTTTGGGGGACACTTTAAGGTTACTTGTGCTTCCAGCTGCTGGAACGCCTGGAGGCTGTGAGCTAAGGTTACCTTGGGTGTGTATTTTACTGTACTTGTTAATAAATTTTAAAAAAATGAATAAACCAGTATAGGGTCCCCGGTAATTTTCATCACCAGCTTAGGGAAAGTTGATGACTGGGGGCTGATGTTAATATTCTGGGATGGGGCCAATAGCCATAAAGGCTCCCAGGCTATTAATATTAGCTCATAGGTGTTTGTTTAGTCTTTACTGGTTATTATAGGGGAGGCCCCCAAATATAATGACATGGGGGTGCCCCTATATTTACTAACCAGCAAAGGATATGCAGACAGCTTCGGGCTGATATTAATAGCCTAAGGGGGCATGGATATTGGCCCCCTCCCAGACTAACAACTTCTGCCCTCAGCTGCCCCTGAAATGGCGCACTCATAAGATGTGCCAATTCTGGCACTTAGCCTTGCTATTACCACTTGAATAAACACACAAACTCCTTTATTTGAATTAAGAATTCTCTGACACTCTTTTACCCATTTATCCATTAAAATTAAAATAAAAAAGCAAAGTTGCACTCACATTTCCACTGATAATCCATTAATGGCCATGTCCTATAATGATCTGGATGGTTTAGAGAGCAGCCGCATCAGTGATTCGGCCGCTCTCCATGCCAGCGGGAACACACTGACCAGAGCGCTGTCGAACAGATGACCCTGTCTGGTTCAAGTTCCAGTTCGGGTACCATTCTGGTACCGGAACCAAACTTTTTTTTAATGTTCATCCGAACCCGATGGACAAGAGTATCCACTGGTCTGCCCAACACTAATCATACCCGCTTGTGTTTTGCATGTTTTTGCATATTTCCCATAAGGGATGGGGGGCATTGCTCTAGAATCACTGCGTTGAGAAACATGTGATGGTGTCTCCGCAGTGTTGGATGTTGATCTCCATGAGTTCATTCATCCTCATTTTTCACAGTCTTTTACTAGGCATTGCTCCTACTAGCCAGTTTCCTACTCCACACTGATGAGGGGCAATACACCGAAACAGCTGTCTGTGGATGGATACCATGTTTTGGCATAGGTGGTTTCCTTCATTGGAGACTGCCCTTCCCGTGGTTGTTCCTTCCCGGGAAAAGACCTGGCTAGTCATTGCTTGCGCTGAGAAACATGTGATGGTGTCTCCGTTGCTTGTGTTTTGCATGTTTTTGCATATTTCCCATAAGGGATGGGGGCATTGCTCTAGAATCACTGCATTGAGAAACATGTGATGGTGTCTCTGCAGTGCTGGATGTTGATCTCCATGAGTTCATTCATCCTCACTTTTCTCCGTACATCTGTAACCTAGTCACCCGGTACTTACCTGCACGAAACCTCCGATCCTCACAAGATCTCCTTCTGTACTCCCCTCTTATCTCCTCTTCCCACAATCGCATACAAGATTTCTCCCGCGCATCCCCCCTACTCTGGAACTCTCTACCACAACATATCAGACTCTCGCCTACCATGGAAACCTTCAAAAAGAACTTGAAGACCTACCTCTTCCGACAAGCCTACAACTTGCAGTAACCACCGATCCACCAAACCGCTGCACGACCAGCTCTACCCTCGCCTACTGTATCTTCACCCATCCCGTTGTAGATTGTGAGCCCTCGCGGGCAGGGTCCTCTCATCCTGTAGCAGTCGTGACTTGTATTGTTTAAGATTACTGTACTTGTATGTATTATGTATACCCCTCCTCACATGTAAAGAGCCGTGGAATAAATGGCACTATAATAATAAATAATAATAGTAGTAATAATAATAATAATAGTAACAAATGAGAAAAAATATCCAAGCTTTCTGATGATTTTTCATATGCATGTGTGAACCAACGCTTACAGGGATAGCAGATTTATATAGATTCTAAAATACTTTCTGGCTTTTCTACACTAAAAAGAATATTTTACAAAATGTAATTTGTTTTTGGACCGCCACAGTCTGAGAGCTGTAACTGTTTTATTTTTTTTTGCCAATAGAGTCATAGAAGGGCTAGTTTTTTGTGGCACAAACTGGTGTCTTCAGTTATTCCATATTTTTATTTTTACATATGACCTTTTTATTGCTTTTTATTCAATTTTTTGTGTGTTGTATGATGAAAAATAAAAAATGTTATCTTGCTTTTCACTTACTTTTTCATGGTGTTCACCAGATTTATAGTTTGGTTCATTCCAGATGTGGCAATACCAATTAGGTGAACACTTATTTTTTGGTGGGTAGCTGTGATGTAGCGGGATCACAGGTAGAAGTGGGTCAATGCAGCATGCCCGGGGCTGAGAAAAGAGGATGTCCATCGCTGCGAGACTGCGGGCCATGGACTGTCAGAAAATATCAGTGTTGAGAGAAGTGCCTCCAGTTTCCCATTGATTTCCCTGTGGAGGACTTCAGGAAAATGGCAGCCAGAGGTGGTGCATGCGCAGATTGAAATTTAATTTCCTAGCTCGGGGCCCACAGCATCACCCCTCTCCTTCCACCACTGTCAGATTACTGAAGCAGAAACTCTGCTCCCTATGACCCTACTCCACCACAGCTGCTTCCCACTGTAAGCTACAGTAAAATCAGACTATAATATGAACCACCATTTTATTAAATAAAATTTTTTCCTATTTTCCTCTATAAAATTTGGGTTGCGTCTTACGGTCCAGTGTGTCTTGCAGTCTACAAAATACGGTAATTTTATTGAGTCTAGAATATTTTTCTCATAAACTGGCGTACTCATGTACTCCAGTGCCTAAATCCTGTCAGTTTCACACTGACTCAGCATTTTAGGTTCTTCCATCTGTAAAGGATGGACAGGACTGTAGTCATGACCCGGATAACCGCCATATCGAGGTCCAATCCTTCCCCTACAGAAAACGGTACTCTTCTCTCTTGCATACCAGCATCTCCAGATTCAGCTTCCTCTGGACACTTCCCAGGCAACGACGGTCCCTCTCTCAGGCGACCCCCATCAATGGAGGCACAGTCCAAATTAACTTTAACACTTTCTTCACTTAGTACTTCACACGTTACATCAACAGTTGGTACATTGTTACATTTGCTTGTTTCCTCATCTTTCCCTTTTTAGCTGTCACTTCTGCGCAGTGCACGCCTGGATCGGACCGTCCTAGACTGCTCCCCAGTTCCTTCCTGGCCTAACCTCGCCATGATGACAATTCCTTCTGCCTGTTTTGCCCCAGACTCGAAATCATTAGCCACCAGGTTTCGTTGCCTGTTATGATTGGGTCACTGAGGAGGAGAGCAAGCCCAAGCTAAGCCACAGAAAACCAGAGCGATTGGTACCTAAGCAGATTGCAGACCCCTGATCCTATCCACACAACTAGCAGTAGCTGTGGAGCGTACCTACGATGATTCTAGACGCCTCAGCACAGCCGGAGCGCTAACTAAGCCTAAAGCAAGAAAGGGGAAATCTAAACTGCCCCAGAGCAGACCCCAAAGGAATAGATAGCCACCAAGCATATATTGTTGGTGAGACAAGGTGAAAACACAAACGCAGGCAGGAAAATAGACTGAGCAAATGATGGGGCCCACACTGACTAGACAGGACAGGAAAGGAAAGAAGCTGTCTGCAATCACACAAAAAACCCTGCAAAAAGGCCCAACACGTCTGACGCAAAAAACACAAGTCGCACGACTTCGCCCACTATATCAGCACTCTGGTATATTCTGAAAGCAGAGCAAAATGAGGCCAATCTAATAAGGGGCAAAAACAAGCTGGCACAAGCAGTAACATATGGACGGAGACTCAGCACAGCCCCAGCCAGAGCTGACTGACCCACACAAAACTGAGATAGACAAAACCAGATCAAATGCAAACAGAATAGCAAATGAACACTTAGCTAAACATGCAGGGACTGAGCTGGAAACATCAGACTTCAGGAGGCAAGAAGAAAATCTCCAGCAGGGATAGATGGAGTCAGCTGTCTTAAATCCCAATCTGAAACCCCAGATCTCCAATCGTCATCCTCATTATCAGGTGGCAAGTCTCTGTTAATCAAATCAGCTCCATTACCTCCAGTAACCACCAGAGGGAGCCCAGAAAGAGAACTCGCAACCCCTCTGTCAATCTGACCAGCTCCACTACCTTCAGTAATAACCAGAGAGAGGCCAGAAAGCGAATTTACAACAGTACCCCCCTTGAGGAGGGGTCACCGAACCCTCATCCACGCCACCAGGCCGATCAGGTTGGGCCTGGTGAAAAGCATGAACCAATCTTTCGGCATGAATGTCAGAAGCAGAGACCCAAGAATTATAATCCAGGCCATAACCCTTCCATTTAACCAAGTACTGGAGTCTCTGTCTAGCCAAACGAAAATCCAATATTTTCTCTACCTCATATTCCAAATTGCCTTTAACCAATACAGGGTCAGGAGGTGCTGCCATAGGAACTACTGGCTCCCCAAACCTCTTCAACAAAGATTTATGAAACACGTTATGGACCTTAAACGTAACTGGAAGAGCCAATCGGAAAGAAGCAGGATTAAGGATCTCCAAAATCTTATAAGGTCCAATGAATCTTGGCTTGAATTTTGGAGACGCAACCTTCATAGGAATATTCTTTGAAGACTGCCAAACCATACCACCCACTTTAAACTGGGGACCAATGGTCCTATGCCGGTTGGAAAACCATTGGGCTTATCAACTTATTCACCACTTGGTCCAAATCTGCTGCATTCTCTCTACCACAGTGTCCACACTTGGGCAGGTCGAAGATTCCACCTGCCCTGAAGAAAATCGAGGATGAAACCCAAAGTTACAGAAAAAGGGCGACATCAAAGTGGCAGAACTAGCTCTATTGTTTAGTGCAAATTCGGCCAAGAGCAAAAATGAGACCAAGTCATCCTGATCAGCAGATATTAAACATCTCAAATAGGACTCCAAAGTCTGGTTTGTTCTCTTAGTCTGCCCATTGGTCTGAGGATGAAATGCAGAGGAGAAAGATAACTGAATTCCCAGTTTGGAAGAAAAAGCTCTTCAAAATCTGGAAACAAATTGAACTCCTCTGTCCGACACAATGTTCTCAGGAATACTGTGCAACCAAACCACCTGTTGTAAAAACAAGGGCACCAACTCGGAAGAAGATGGCAACTTTGGGAGTGGTACAAGATGGATCATCTTAGAAAATCTATCACAAATCACCCAGATAAAAGTCATTCTCTGAGAGACAAGAAGATTGGAAATAAAATCCATTGACATAAGGGTCCATGGCCTCCTGGGCACCGGCAGGGGCATCAACAACCCACTAGAACGAGAACAGAGCTTGGGCCGAGAACAAGTCCCACAGGACTGCACAAAATTCCTGACATTACGAGATAAGGCAGGCCACCAAAAAGACCGACTCACCAAATCTATGGTACCAAAAATACCTGGATGACCAGCCAAAGAGGAGCAATGAATTTCAGACATTACTCTCTTCCTCCACTGGTCAGGGACATACAATTTTCTCATAGGGCAACGTTCAGGATTGTCCTCCTGAAATTCCTCCAGGGCACATCTCAAATCGGGTGAGATGGCAGAAAGAACTACACCCTCATTTAGAATGGTAGCAGGCTCGGTCACATTAAGAGAATCGGCAAAGAAACTCCTAGAAAGGGCGTCCGCCTTAACATTCTTTTTGCCCAGAAGAAAAGAGACCACAAAATTAAAACGTGTGAAAAACAAGGCCCACCTAGCCTGTCTAGGATTCAGGCATTTGGCTGATTCAAGATAAATCAAATTCTTGTGGTTGGTGAGGACCACAACTTGATGTCTAGCTCACTCCAACCAATGTCTCCACTCTTCAAATGCCCATTTCATGGCCAACAGTTCCTGATTCCCCACGTCATAGTTACTTTCAGATGGGGAGAATTTTCAAGAAAAGAAGGCACAGGATTCATCTTAGAAGTCAAGGGATCTTTTTGGGACAAAACGGCTCCTGCACCAATCTCAGAGGCATCTACCTCCACCTGAAATGGGAGTGAGATATCAGGTTGCCGTAGAACCGGAGCAGAAGTGAATCTCTGATTAAGCTCCTGAAATGCCGAGACTGCCTCTGGAGACCAATTCACCACATCAGCACCCTTTTTGGTCAGATCAGTCAGTGGTTTAACAATACCAGAAAAATTACTTATAAATTTACGGTAGAAATTAGCAAAACCCAAACACTTCTGGAGAGCCTTCAAAGAAGTAGGCTGAACTCAATCATATATGGCCTGTATCTTGGCCGGGTACATTTCAATAGCAGACGGGGACAAAATGAATCCCAAAAATGAAATCCTTTGTACACCAAAGAGGCACTTCGATCCCTTAACATACAGAGAATTTTCCCTCAAAATCCGGAACACAGTCCAGACATGTTCCACATGAGAATCCCAATCACTGGAAAAGATTAAAATATCATCCAGATAAATGATCAAAAACTTATCCACAAAGTCCCGGAAAATATCATTCATAAAAGATTGGAAGACAGAAGGGGCATCAGTGAGCCCAAAAGTCATCACCAGGTACTCAAAATGTCCCTCCGGAGTATTAAATGCCATCTTCCATTCATCCCCGTGCTTGATGTGAATAAGATAATACGCCCCCTGAGGTCAAGCTTGGTAAACCAACAGGCACTTTTAACTCTGGAAAATAAATCATAAATCAGGGGTAACAGATACTGATATTTAACAGTGATTTTGTTAAGGGAACGATAGTCAATACATGGCCTTAATGAACCATCTTTTTTGGCCACAAAAAAAGCCAGCACCTAAAGGTGAAGAAGATGGTCTAATATGACCCTTCTCCAATGACTCCTGGATATAAGATCGCATAGCATCATGTTCGGGTACCGATAAGTTGAAAAGCCGACCCTTGGGGAAATTTACACCCAGGCATTAACTCAATTGCACAGTCATAACTCTTATGAGGAGACAAAGACGCAGACTTACTCTCACTAAATACATCAGAAAAATCAGCCAAATAGTCAGGAATATCATGAGACTGGGGAGAGGTGGCGAAAACAGGAGTGTCACTAACAACACATTGACAACCCCAACTCACCACAGACACAGATTTCCAATCCAAAACAGAATTATGAGTCTGCAACCAAGGAAAACCCAGAACAATAGTATCATGCAAATTGTGCAACACCAAAAATTTACAATTTACTGGGGTTTATTCTCTGCCAAAGGAGGAGCATCAATACCCCTCAAAGGGATAAGAGTCTGCAGGGGTATCATAGGAAAACCACAACGTTTAGCAAAGTCTAAATCCATCAGATTCAAAGCTGCTCCTGAATCTACAAAAGCCTTAGCGGAAAATGTAGACAAGGAGCAGATCAGGGTAATTGCCAAAAGGAACTTAGGCTGTACACTGCCCACCACAAATGTGTGAGCAAAATGCTTTTCTCGTTTAGGGCAGACAGAAATAGTATGAGAGGCGTCCCCACAAAAAAAACACAGCTTTTTACGCCTTCTAAACTCCTGACGTTGCATCCAAGACAAAATTCTATCACATTGCATGGGTTCAGACATTCGTTCAAAAGGTGGAAACACCTCTCATGTAATTTTACGTTCAAGTAAACGCCGATCAACTTGAATGGCCAATGACATAGAGTCGTCTAGACCAGAGGGAACATGAAATCCCACCATAACATCTTTTACAGTTTCTGCCAAACCCTTCCGAAAGAGAGCTGCTAGGGCATCGTCATTCCATTTAGTAAGGACCGCCCACTTTCCGAATTTTTGACAATATAACTCTGCAGAATACTGACCCTGGTTCAATCCAAATAAGGTTTTCTCAGCTTGATCAATAGCATTAGGTTCATCATACAACAACCCCAAGGCTTTAAAAAATCCGTCCACATTAGCCAGAATAGGATCTCCAGGTGTCAAAGAAAAGGTCCAATCCTGGGGATCGCCGCGCAGCAGGGAGATGACAATTTTAACCTGCTGCATAGAGCTCCCCGATGAGTTATGTTTCAAAGCAAAAAATAGTTTACAATTATTCTTAAAACGCAAAAATTTAGACCGATCCCCAGAAAACACATCAGGAGTAGGGATTTTTGGTTCAACAGCAGATGATTGAGCGAGATAGGCAGAAATTTCCCGCACTTCAGGACTCTTATTAGTCCTGTATGTAACAATTTACCATCATCCCCAGAACCCAGCATCACGACTCTCACTTTCCTGAGCACTGTGCTTGTTTAATTGCCGGTTATCTCTACATACAAATACAGTGATAGCAGTGTATACTCCAGAGCAAACTACTGATAACTGAATGTGCTACAATTAAACCTATGCTGAGCTTTATAGTGCTACTAATATTACTCACCAGACCTGTCACTCAAAGTATACCTGCCTTGCCAGAAACCAGGAAGTAGCTGGATGGCGGAGTTGTGCACTGCTCAAGAAGCAACTTGAGAATAACCCTTTAAGCACTATCATAATCAATTATTTTGACATATCCTTCTAAAAAAATGTTGGGGTTAAAACACTAATTTCAAGTATGTGTTACTTATTAGACTTTTTGCTGATGTTTACGTACAATGAAAGTTTTATCTCCAGGAGATTATCATTGCTGGTCTAGGTCTCAGGGCCTTTTAGACTGACCACACACACTCCTGTGATAAGCAGCTCATTGTCAATAGACAATGTACACAGAATGTACTGTACATAGTAAACTAGGTGGCACATTGTAGGAATCAGGATCTCTTTTCCTACATTATCCTGCACTCAGATGAGGTAACGAAAAGGTAGTCCCTTTAAGAAGAGCCGCATAAATTATTCTAACACAATTGTCCACCTTTTTAGCAGTCCTCTGTTTGCATGCTCTGAGCAGAACTTTAGAAAATGTTTTGCATGCTATAGGTGGTGCAAATATGGAACTGCCCCAGGGTTCAGGTAATAACCCCAAATCCAATGTGCCACATAACAAGGTAACAGAGGTATGACTAGTGTGGGTCCGTGAACTTCAAGCTGCCTGTACATTTAAATAAACATAAAGAGAAGAGTTGGCAAGCTTTGTAAATACAAAACTATTAATGTATGAACAAATATATTTCATTTTCAAACTTCAGCAGTTTTTAAATCTTTCATTTAAAGAACACTAAATTATATTTGTCAAAAAGACAGAAAGTCAAAAGTAAATGTGACATATTCAAGGTAGGAGAAGAGGGATTTGGAAAGATTTTCAAAATCAGTTTTGTTAAAAATAGTAAAACATTTTCTCATTAAACATCTTAAACACTTTCTGTTCCCACCTGGGAAATAACCACACAACAGATGTTCCAGTTTCATCATATACTCATATAATGCAACTGACTTGACCAAAAGCATTGTGGCGTTCCAAATTCTCTTTACCTTAGCACATGTGTAAAACATGATACAAATGAGAAGTTGTCATGCCAACTATTTCTTCTACGTCTCCCTTTTACTACAAATTACATTTTAGCTGAAGAATATGTTCTGAAAATTTAAATGGATTAAAATGGACCTGCTGTACAATCTAAAGCAGAGGGGGGCAATGAATGAGAGACCATGACTGTTGTGGAGGGCCGAACCAATAGGCAGAAATGAATTCTGAGAAGGAGAAAAAATGGTAATCAGCTCACCTTCCAGTGTGAAAACCACTTGTATTCACACAGGAACCCTGGCAGACCTTGTTTGGTCAGGGTGTAGTGCACGGAGTGTAGGAACACACCAGCCTGGTATCCAGGTAAAAAAAAATGGAAGAAGGGTCTATGAGGACTAAGCTTCAGCACTAATGAGAAAATGTTAAATCATAACTTTTACTGTAACATAGTAACATAGTAACATAGTTATTAAGGTTGAAGAAAGACTTTAAGTCCATCTAGTTCAACCCATATCCTATCCTAACTTGCCCTAACATGTTAGAATCATTGCATCGTAGAGTTGGAAGGGACCTCCTGGGCCATCTGGTCCAACCCCCTGCTCAAAGCAGGATTCGCTAAATCATCCCAGACAGATGTCTGTCCAGCCTCTGTTTGAAGACTTCTATTGAAGGAGAACTCACCACCTCTCGTGGCAGCCTGTTCCACTCATTGATCACTCTAACTCTCAAAAAGTTTTTTCTAATATCTAATCTGTGTCTCCTCCCATTCCGTTTCATCCCATTGCTTCTAGTCTTTCCTTGTGCAACTGAGAATAAAGATGATCCTTCTACAATGTGACAGCCCTTGAGATATTTGTAGACAGCTATTAAGTCTCCTCTCAGTCTTCTCTTCTGCAAGCTAAACATTCCCAAATCCTACAACCTTTCCTCAAAAGACAGGGTTTGCAGACCGGTCACAATTCTGGTCGCTCTTTTCTGAACTTGCTCCAGTTTGTTGATGTCTTTTTTTAAATGTGGTGCCCAAAACTGGACACAATATTCCAGATGAGGTCTGACCAAAGAGGAGTAGAGGGAAATAATGACTTCCCGTGATCTAGACTGTATGCTTCTGTTAATACATCCTAGAATTGCATTTGCCTTTTTTGCTGCTGCATCACACTGATGACACATTCAGTCTGTGATCTATTAGTATGCACAAGTCTTTTTCACATGTGTTGTTGCTTAGCCATATTCCTCCCATTGTTTATATGCTTTTTTCATTTTTATTGCCCAGATGTAGTATTTTGCATTTTTCCCTGTTAAAAACCATTCTGTTAGTTGCTGCCCTCTGCTCCAGTTTATTTATATCTTTTTTAATCCTCTCTCTCTCTCTTCTCTAGTATTAGCTATCCCTCCTAGCTTTGTGTCATCAGCAAATTTAATCAGTTTACCCTCAATTCCTTCATGTAAATTGTTGATAAATATGTTGAACAATACAGGGCCCAGGACAGAGCCCTGTGGTAGCCCACTTGAGACATTCTTCCAACTGGATGTGCAGCCATTTACGACCACTCTTTGGGTCCGATCACTAAGGCTACTTTCACACATCAGGTTTTCGGCGTCAGGCGCGATCCGGCGTCGTGCCGGAATGCCGGATCCGGCAAATGTTTTGTAAAACCTGATGTGCCGGATCCGGTTTTCTGCCGGATCCGTCTTGTTCTTGACAGACAAAACCGGATCCGTCTCATCCGGTTCATCCGTTTTTCTATCCGTTTTTCGACGGATTACGCCGGATCTGGTTTTTAAAATTGACCCTTGTGGCCTTCCGAACGGGATTGGCTACTGGAAAACTATATATAGCATGTTCCTACAGCCCTTCTTTGACAGGTTGTAGAGGAGAAAGTGCAGGTTGGAGAGAAGAGCAAGTTACTGGCGAAGATGGATGTTGTCATTGGAAATATTACCACTAGAAGTTCTGTGACGGTTTCAGTAATGAGGGACAATTTTGCACTATACTTTATGTCACCTCAAGGCAGAGTACACTGGCAGGATGACAGAGTGTGAAAGATTTGTGCCCTAACCAAACTTGTGTACCTTCTGGACCAACAGTATATACCTTTGCCAACCAAAGTTGGCTATCTTGTCATGGTCTTACTATTTTTAGCTTTAGGCCACAGGTGTGTACCTGGTTGTGTTTTATGCAAAGTATTTCACCTTTTAACAAAAGTTGTGTACATTGTTAGGAAATCACCAACAATAAACACAACTTTTCAGGTGAAATACTTTGCTTCAAACACAACCAGGAACACAACTGTGGCAAAAAGCTAAAATTTACCCACAGTTATATACCTGGTTTTGAATACCTTTTTACCTTTTAAATACCCTGTATTTAACCTTTTTTTTAAACATATTTCGCCGCAGAAAGAAATGACAGACAACCAGTGTAAACAATAATTTAACTTTTATTTAAAATATTTTTTTTTGTGTAAACTGTTTTTAAAGTTAAAAAAACTTTTTTAATAAAGGTTTGAAACTAACCAAATGGGCATTTTTATTACAAAAAAAACATTATAACTCGGTGTAGTGTGGGGTGGAAATACTGCTGGAGGGGCTGCGGGACACTTCGACAATGGGAGTGTGGAGAGAGGACTGGGATCGTGGTGGGGAAGGAACAGTTAGAGGTGATGGTGTGGAAAAAGCTACAGAATGGGTGGACATGTGGGAGGCAGAAGAGGTGGTGGGCGGTGGAGTGGAGGGTTGGGCAGGGACTGTAGGAGCAGATGATGTTGATGGAAAGTTGTATGGGGAAGGAGTTTGGTACGGGGAAGGAGTTTGGTACGGGGAAGGAGTTTGGTACGGGGCAGGTTGCTGGAAGTGGGGAGATGTCTGGTACTGGGGAGGTTGCTGGTACTGGGAAGGTTGCTGGTACTGGTGAGGTTGCTGGTATGTAATAGGAGGGGGAGGATGGAAAGTGGCTGGAGGGGGTGCAGATGTAATAGGAGGGGGAGGATGGAAAGTGGCTGGAGGGGGTGCAGATGTAATAGGAGGGGGAGGATGGAAAGTGGCTGGAGGGGGTGCAGATGTAATAGGAGGGGGAGGATGGAAAGTGGCTGGAGGGGGTGCAGGTGGAGGAACTACAGTGGTGGGAGGTGGAGGTTGGGAGGTAACCTGCTGTAGAGCACCGTGGCACGAATGCATTACATGCATCTGCTGGGTAGGAGATAGTGTTGCCATGCGCTCCACAACAGACCTGAAAAAGGTGTGGTTTGGCGAAGATCTTGCTTCTGAATGCATGGTTTGCAGAAGTGTCTTCACCTCCAGAATGCTGGAGTTGATCTGCTGAAAGCCTGCGGAGATTTGCTCTGACAAGACTTTTAGACAGTTCTGGAAAGATGCATTCAGATGCAAGAACTCTGGCGCATAACTCTTTTCCTGACCCCTCTGCCGCTGCCGCCCAGTACCCGCAGGTGTACTAGAGGTGGCAGGGGCAGAAGGGTGGGGTAAAGGGAAAGCGATCTCCTCACCAGCAGCTTCATGTAATGTAGGCGGCCACGATGCTCCTGTGCTGGTGGATGGGACAGATGGGTCGAATGTGTGGGAAGGCTGGGAAGGTGCAGATGTACCGGGGCGGTCGAAGTGTCCCTCGGTGCCGGTCTCCTCAGGGATCGCCTCAGAAGGGTCCAATCGTGCAGGCTCCTGAGTGCTGCTCACCGTGCTGTGGAATAAAGAGAAAAAAAATTAAAATACTGACATGGTATGGCCCTGGCTGAAAAAAAAAAGTTACATCTAACATTTTTTTTCACATGTGGTGTGTAATATTTACCTTCTAGTGACCATTGTTTCCCAGAGGAACGACAGGGCTTGTGCGTACTTGTACTTGCTCCTGCGTCCTCCAGATCCACTCGGGGCCCGCATCTCTTTATTGAACTCCTTCTTGAAACGATCCCTCACAGACCGCCACCGATTCACAATTCTGTTCCCTGAAACGAGAAAGGAGTGGTTAGTATACAACATCAGTGTTTCACAAACTCCAGTCCTCATGGTCCCCAGGGGTCAAGTTTTCAGGATTTCCATAGTAAATAGAAATCCTGAACACATGATCCGTGGGGACCACGAGGACTGGAGTTCGGGAGACACTGGTTTACATCAAGCAACCGGTACTGTATATACTTACGCTCTTTAATCTGGGCCCGAACATCGAGGTCCTCCCAGCGGCCCACAAGGAGCGAACAGATTTCCTCCCAGAGTCGTCGGGTAACGATAAGGTCAGCGTGGCGGCGGTCAGCCATATTCCAGAGCGGCTCCCTTTCTCTGACGAGATCGATGAGGTGGTCCACATCGAGTCCTCCATCCTCACCGTCAGAGTCGGGAGCACGCTGTGAAGGCTGTTAAAGAAAAAGACAAAAATAACATAATTAGCCTCCACAAAAGAAATGAAATAAAAAGTGCAAAAAAACAAAGCAAAAATATTTATACTTACACGCTGGTGACCGCCGCGTTGCTGTCGCCGACGACCCTGGGAGGCACTGCGAGGACCTCTTGGCCGAGCACCAGATTGGGAAGACTGGAGAAGAAAACAAAAAATGTTATGTCTTTGGATGTAGGCATTTGTTTGCTGTGTGTGGTCTGCAGAACATTGTTTTCTATGTGTTGTGTGTAGTGTGATGTTGTGTTTCTGCGTTTGATGCAAAAAACTTACCAATTGTGAGCCCACTCCAGGTGTCTGTCCACCCCTTCCTTCTTCTTCTGGGAGCTCCTCTTCATCTTGTGAATCCTGTTTTGAAATAAAAGGCAATGAATAGACATATATTACAGAGATGATGGATTTTGGAAATAAAAACTTACCGTCAGACGCTGACGATGCGAGGGAGGGCTCCCAGAAGATGAAGTGCTGTCTTCCTGGTGGCCACACTCCATGCCTGTGGGTGGTGTTCCAGCTGCTGCCATTGCTGCTGCTGCTGCTGCTGCTGCATCTATTGGGCGGCTGTTGAATAAAGAGAAACAAAGGGCCAATGAATATCTTGATATTCAATAGCCCTAGTTTGGAGGAATGGGGGATTTGATAATTAACGTCTCTCATCTGCTGCTGGCCTCCCCTCCTCAGCATGTTCCATTTGCTGCTCCATTTGGGGTGGTGGTGGTGCTGATGGTGCTGCAGTGGTCTCCTGCCTTCTCCTGCTGCGCTTGGTTGCTTTCTTGGGTGGCATGTTGGGTGTGGCTGTGGGTCCCACTGTCTTGCTTTTATATATGTCTTGTGGGCAGAGCTACTGAGCATGCTCAGACCAAAAAAACCGGATCCGGCCACCGGATCCGGCTTTCGCCGGATCAGGCGCATTGCGGCACTCATAGGCTTTCATTGTGTGAAAAAGACGGACGCGCCAGATCCGGCGTGTCCGGCTTTTTCGCCGGAGACAAAAAACGTTACAGTAGACGTTTTTTCCAGACGCCGGATCGCGACACATTGCCGGATCCGGCGAAAACCGGATGAAACGCATGGCCATCCGGCGCGATCCGGCGCAAATGCAAGTCAATGGGGGGGAAACCGGATCCGGCATTGCATTTCGCCGGATCCGGTTTCTGTCAAAAGCGCCGGATCGCGCCTGACGGCGAAAACCTGATGTGTGAAAGAGGCCTAAGTCAGTTATAAATCCACCTAACAGTTGCCTTGTCCATTCCATACTTAGCCATTTTTTCTATAAGGATTGTGTGAGATACTTTGTCAAATGCTTTGCTGAAGTCAAGATATACTATATCTACAGCATTTCCCTGATCCACCCAATCAGTGATTCCGTCATAGAAGGAAATTAAGTTAGTCTGACATGACTTATTAGCTACAAACCCATGCTGACTCTGTTTAATCACTTCATTCTTATCCAGGTACTTACATACATGTTGTTTAATAATTTGTTCAAAGATCTTTCCTGGTATATGTAGAAGTCATACTCACCGGCCTATAGTTGCCTGGGTCCACCTTCTTCCCCTTTTTGAAGATAGGAACAACATTTGCTCTTCTCCAGTCTTCTGGGACTTCTCCTGTTCTCCAAGAATTTTCAAAGATTATGGAGAGGGGTTCAAAAATTTCTTCTGCTATCTCCTTCAGTAGTCTGGGGTGTAATTCATCTGGACCTGGAGACTTGAATTCGTTTAGGTTAGCTAAGTGTTTCCTCACTATCTTTCTGGAGGAAAGATCCAGAGGAAGGCAAAAAAACCCATGTGGCAAACAGTAAGCTTCACATTGGGGAAAAAAATTCCTTCCCGACTCCACATACGGCAATCAGACTAGCTCCCTGGATCAACATAATATCAAGGAGACTAGTGTATATACCCTGTAATATTATACTTTTCAAGAAAGACATCCAGACCCTTCTTAATTTTTAGTAGGGAATCACTCATTACAACATCATATCGCAGAGAGCTACATAGTCTCACTGCTCTTACAGTAAAGAATCCGCGTCTGTGAGTATGCTTAAACCATCTTTCCTCCAGACGTAGAGGATGCCCCCTTGTCCCCGTCACAGGTCAAAGAGTAAAAAGATCATTAGAAAGGTCTTTGTACTGTCCCCGCATATATTTATACATTGTAATAAGATCACCCCTAAGCCTTCGATTTTCCAAACTAAATAACCCCAAGTGTAATAACCTGCCTTGGTATTGCAGACCCCCCAGTTCCCTAATAACCTTGGTCACTCTTCTCTGCACCCACTCCAGTTCAGCTATGTCTTTCTTATACACCGGAGACCAGAACTGTACACAGTATTCTAAGTGTGGTCGCACTAGTGACTTATATAGAGGTAAAATTATGTTCTCCTCATGAGCATCTGTGCCTCTTTTAACGCATCCCATTATTTTATTTGCCTTTGCAGCAGCTGCCTCACACTGGCCACTAAATGTGAGTTTGTCGTCCACCCATGCACCCAGGTCTTTTTCAGTGACAGTTTTGCCCAGTGTTTTACAATTACGCACATAGTTATGCATCCTGTTTGTTCTACCCAAGTGCATGACCTTACATTTATCCCCATTAAAGCTCATTTGCTATTTATCAGCCCAAGCTTCTAGTTTACATAAATCCTCCTGCAATATAAAACTGTCCTCCTCTGTATTGATTACTCTGCAGAGTTTAGTGTCATCTGCAAATATTGAAATTCAACTCTCTATGCCCCCAACAAGGTCGTTAATAATTATGTTAAAAAGAAGCGGGCCCAATACTGACCCCAGTGGTACCCCACTGCTAACCGTGACCCAGTCCGAGTGTGCTCCATTAATAGCCACTCTTTGTTTCCTATCCCTGAGCCAGCTCTTTACTCACTTACTTTCCCCTATCCCCATTGTTCTCATTCTATGTATCAATCTTTTGTATGGCACCTTATCAAAAGCTTTTGAAAAGTCCATGTACACCACGTCCACTGCATTTCCTTGGTCCAGTCCAGAACTTACCTCTTCATAAAAGCTTAACAGATTAGTCTGACAGGAATGGTCCCTTGTAAACCCATGTTGATATTGGGTCATGAGGTTATTCTTCTTCAGATACTCCAGTATAGTATCTCTTAGAAAACCCTCCAGGATTTTACCCACAGTTGAGGTTAAGCTCACTGGCCTATAATTTCCAAGTTCAGTTTTTGTCCCCTTTTTGAATATTGGCACCACATTTGCCATACGCCAGTCCTGTGGTACAGACCCTGTTATTATGGAATCTTTAAAGATTTAAAATAATGGTCTATCTATGACTGTACTTAATTCCTGCAGTACTCGGGGGTTTATCCCATCCAGGCATGGGGATTTGTCAATTTTAACGATTTTTAGATGCCGCCGTACTTCCTGCTGGGTTAAGCAGGTGACATTTAAGCCCTTAGTGACAGAGCCAGTTTGCAGCTTAATGACCAGGCCAATTTTTACAATTCTGACCACTGTCACTTTATGAGGTTATAACTCTGGAATGCTTTAACGGATCCCGCTGATTCTGAGAAAGTTTTTTTATGACATATTGTACTTCATGTTAGTGGTAAAATTTCTTCGATATGGCTTGTGTTTGATTATGAAAAAAACGGAAATATGGCGAAAATTTTGAAAATTTTGCAATTTTAAAACTAAATTTTTTTGCCCTTAAATCAGAGAGATGTATCACACAAATTTCTTAATAAATAACATTTCCCACATGTCTACTTTACATCAGCACAATTTTGGAAGCAAAATTTTTTTGTTAGGAAGTTATAAGGGTTAAAATTTGACTAGTGATTTCTCATTTTCACAACAAAATTTACAAAACCATATTTTTAGGGACCACATCATATTTAAAGTCATTTTGAGGGGTGTATATGACAGAAAATACCCAAAAGTGACACAATTCTAAAAATTAGACCCCTCAAGGTGCTCCATACCACATTCATGAAGGTTATTAACCCTTTATGTGCTTCACAGGAACTAAAGTAATGTGGAAGGAAAAAATTAACATTTAACTTTTTTTGAAAAAAATTTACTTCAGAACCAATTTTTTTTATTTTCACAAGTGTTAAAAGAGAAACCACAAAATTTGCTGTGCAATTTCTCCTGAATACGCTGATACCCAAAATGTGGGGGTAAACCACTTTTTCAGCGCACGGCAGAGCTCGCAAGGGAGGGAGCGCCGCTTGACTTTTTCAACGCAGAATTGGCTGGAATTGAGATCGGATGCCATATTGCGTTAGGAGAGCCCCTGATGTTCCTAAACAGTGGAAACCCCCAACAAGTGACCCCATTTTGGAAACTAGACCCATTAAGGAACTTTTCTAGATATGTGGTAAGCACTTTGAACCTTCAAGTGCTTCACAGAAGTTTATAACGTAGAGCCGTGAAAATAAAAAAACATTTTTTTTCCACAAAAATGATCTTTTCGTCCCTAATTTTTTATTTTTACAAGGGTAACAGGAAAAAAATTTTCCTCAAAAATGATAATTTAGCCCGCTATGTTTTATTTTCTCGAGAGTAACAGGAGAAATTGGACCATAAAAGTTGTTGTGAAAGTTGTCCTGAGTACAATGATACCCCATATGTGGGGGGGAAACCACTGTTTGTGCGCAAGGGAGAGCTCAGAAGGGAAGGAGCGCCATTTTGGAATGCAGACTTTGATGGAATGGTTGGCGGACGTCATGTTGCGTTTGCAGAGCCACTGATGTGCCTAAACAGTATAAACCCCCCACAAGTGACCCCATTTTGGAAACTAGACCCCTGGAGGAGCTTATCTAGATATGTGGTGAGCACTTTGATCCCCCATGTGCTTCACAGAAGTTTATAGACGCAGAGCCGTGAAAATTAAAAATCTTTTTTTTTCCTCAAAAATGATTTTTTAGCCCATTATTTTTTATTTTCCTAAGGGTAACAGGAGAAATTAGACCAAAAAAGTTGTTGTGCAATTTGTCCTGAGTATGCTGATACCCCATATGTGGGGGGAACCACTGTTTGGGCACATGGGAGAGCTTGGAAGGGAAGGAGTGCCATTTTGGAATTCAGACTTTGATGGAATGGTCTGCGGGCGTCATGTTGAGTTTGCAGAGCCCTTGATGTGCCTAAACAATATAAACCCCACACAAGTGACCCCATCTTGGAAACTAGACCCCTGAAGGAGCTTATCTAGATATGTGGTGAGCACCTTGAACCCCCAAGTGCTTCACAGAAGCTTATAAATGCAGAGCCTTGAAATTAAAAAATCAATTTTTCCTCAAAAATGATTTTTTTTAGGCCACTCTTTTTTATTTTCCAAAGGGAAACAGGAGAAATTGGACCGCAAAAGTTGTTGTGCAATTTGTCCTGTGTACGCTGGCAACCCATTTGTGGAACCACTGTTTGGGCGCATGGGAGAGCTCGGAAGAGAAGGAGCGCCATTTTGGAATGCAGACTTTGATGGAATGGTCTGCGGGCATCATGTTGCGTTTGCAGAACCCCTGATGTGCCTAAACAGTTTAAACCCCCCACAAGTGACTCCATTTTGGAAACTAGACCCCCCAAGGAGCTTATCTAGATATTTGGTGAGCACTTTGAACCCCCAAGTGCTTCACAGAAGTTTATAAAACAGAGCCGTGAAAATAAAAGTCTTTTTGTTTTCCACAAAAGTGTTTTTTTAGCCCCAATTTTTTTATTTTCCCAAGGGTAACAGGAGAAATTAGACCCCCAAAGTTGGTAAATAGTAGAAACACCTCAATTCTTGCTCCAACCCTGATCCCAACACACCCCTAACCCTAATCCCAACCTTAATCCTAATTCTAACCCTAATTCTAATTCTCCCTAACCCTAATTCTAACCCTAGCCCTAACCCTAATTCCAACCCTAACCCTAGCCCTAACCCTAACCCTAGCCCTAACCCTAGCCCTAACCATAATGGAAAAATGAAAAAAAAATTTTCTTTATTTCATTATTTTTGCCTTACTAAGGCTGGTTTCACATTTGCGTTTTTTTGCGCTGGAAAAAAACGCATACGTGCGCATGCGTTTTTTCCCCTATATTTAACATGGGTGCGCATACCTGAGCGCTGGCATGCGCACGTATGCGATTTTCATGCGCTGCGTTTTTTTGGGGTGTGCGTTTGTATTTTCCAGACGCAGCATGTTGCATTTTTTGGCCCTGCAAAAAAGCGCATGCGCACGTATGCGCACGTTTTGCGCTAAAAATGGCCATTATAGCCTATGGATGCGCATACGTGCGCACTGGCATGCGCATGTAAGCGTTTTTTTAGCGCTGCGTTTTTTTGGTGGTGTCCACTTGTTGTACTAGTTATAATCTTCTAAAGTCAAAAAAAAAAAGTCTATATAAAGGAGGTGCCTGCCAAAACTCTGCCACTACTACACTGACAGATTGGAGAGCAGACAGTCAACAAGGAACCCATCTTCGATCAGCGAAGAATGTGAGTATATTACATTATATGCCTGTCCTTTTAAATTATGTATGTACTAATGATTTTTGTTATTTTTACATGCAGTATGTCTTCAGTATCCGAGTATTCCCCATCGCGGCAGGAATTGGCGCAAGCAGACCGTGAGGTGATTATTTTCGTGCATCTGGTAAGTATATCTGCAGCTTCTCCAAATCTCTTACGTTTTTTTCAACTTTTTTAAGACATCGTCATCATCATCTTCTGCGGACGGGACTAGTGAGGGCGAAGAGCAGGAGCAGCGAAGCCAAGTCCCGGTGGTGATACGGAATGTATGTATCAAATGATTTGTAATGTTCTTTATTTTTTATCTTCTATTTTTACTCTTTTTTATGTTTATTTTTTTGTAACTTTTTATTCAATTTAAATTTGATTATTCTAATGAATGTGTTTTGTCTAGGTTCCACAACGGGATGAAGACGTCTACCTGGATAATGAGCAGCTCATCAGCCTGGTCCAGGAGCGTTCGCCGTTGTGGGACAGCCGTGACCGGCTGCACAAGGACATTGTGGTGACCCGGCGGCTATGGAATGAGGTGGCCGCAGCGTTGATGGATGGCTGGGACAGCGCCACAGCATCCTCCAAAAAGGCGTTTAGTGAGTATTTCCCTGCTCTGTATTGTGCCGCAGTGACTGTTGTCCTTGACGGCACTGTTGGGTTTCGTGCTAGGCATATTCTAGCAGGAAACCCAACAGTGTCATCGGGGTCTACAGTGACTGCTTTGAGTATTGTATTGCTACATTGTGCCGCAGTGACTGTTGTCCTTGACGGCACTGTTGGGTTTCGTGCTAGGTGTATTCTAGCAGGAAACCCAACAGTGTCATCGGGGTCTACAGTGACTGCTTTGAGTATTGTATTGCTACATTGTGCCGCAGTGACTGTTGTCCTTGACGGCACTGTTGGGTTTCGTGCTAGGTGTATTCTAGCAGGAAACCCAACAGTGTCATCGGGGTCTACAGTGACTGCTTTGAGTATTGTATTGCTACATTGTGCCGCAGTGACTGTTGTCCTTGACGGCACTGTTGGGTTTCGTGCTAGGTGTATTCTAGCAGGAAACCCAACAGTGTCATCGGGGTCTACAGTGACTGCTTTGAGTATTGTATTGCTATATTGTGCCGCATTGACTGTTGTCCTTGACGGCACTGTTTTTTTTTTAACAACAGTGGACAAAGTCCGAACACGTTGGCGTTCGATCAAGGACCGCTTCAACAGTGATGTTCGTGCTGAGGGCCAGGTTCGCAGTGGATCTGCGTCAAGGAAACAGGAGAAATTGGACCGCAAAAGTTGTTGTGCAATTTGTCCTGTGTACGCTGGCAACCCATTTGTGGAACCACTGTTTGGGCGCATGGGAGAGCTCGGAAGAGAAGGAGCGCCATTTTGGAATGCAGACTTTGATGGAATGGTCTGCGGGCATCATGTTGCGTTTGCAGAACCCCTGATGTGCCTAAACAGTTTAAACCCCCCACAAGTGACTCCATTTTGGAAACTAGACCCCCCAAGGAGCTTATCTAGATATTTGGTGAGCACTTTGAACCCCCAAGTGCTTCACAGAAGTTTATAAAACAGAGCCGTGAAAATAAAAGTCTTTTTGTTTTCCACAAAAGTGTTTTTTTAGCCCCAATTTTTTTATTTTCCCAAGGGTAACAGGAGAAATTAGACCCCCAAAGTTGGTAAATAGTAGAAACACCTCAATTCTTGCTCCAACCCTGATCCCAACACACCCCTAACCCTAATCCCAACCTTAATCCTAATTCTAACCCTAATTCTAATTCTCCCTAACCCTAATTCTAACCCTAGCCCTAACCCTAATTCCAACCCTAACCCTAGCCCTAACCCTAACCCTAGCCCTAACCCTAGCCCTAACCATAATGGAAAAATGAAAAAAAAAATTTTCTTTATTTCATTATTTTTGCCTTACTAAGGCTGGTTTCACATTTGCGTTTTTTTGCGCTGGAAAAAACCGCATACGTGCGCATGCGTTTTTTCCCCTATATTTAACATGGGTGCGCATACCTGAGCACTGGCATGCGCACGTATGCGATTTTCATGCGCTGCGTTTTTTTGGGGTGTGCGTTTGTATTTTCCAGACGCAGCATGTTGCATTTTTTGGCCCTGCAAAAAAGCGCATGCGCACGTATGCGCACGTTTTGCGCTAAAAATGGCCATTATAGCCTATGGATGCGCATACGTGCGCACTGGCATGCGCATGTAAGCGTTTTTTTAGCGCTGCGTTTTTTTGGTGGTGTCCACTTGTTGTAGGCTAGTTTCACATTAGCGTTTTTTTGCGCAGCGCATCGTGCGCATAAAAAACGCAAAGAAAAACGCAAAACAAATGTGCGTTTTTTTTTCTTCATGCGCACGCTGATGCGTCAAAATAACGCAGTGTTACTTGCGTTTTACATGCGTTTTTGCATGCGGTTGCGTTTTTTATGCGCATGCGTTTTTAGGTGTGACATTTCACAATAGAAAAATCCTTGACCACCAATGGGTCACCAGTGGGCGTGTGTCATTGGAATGTTTTATAGACCCTGTACTGCTGAATTCATCAGATTTTGCTGCTGTTTCCGGTGTCAAGATGGACCTGCGTCTGGATAATTTCCGCTTCAAGCTGGATCTTGACATTGCGCTGTCTCAGGCGTATGTCTTTTGTTGCCAGCAAGAAAGGGAGAGGGAGAGACAGCAGAGACGGCAGCGGCGTCGGTTTTGGAGGCATCCAATCATCGAACTCCGGCCAAGCCGTGGAGCATATCACACGCTGTACAGCGAGCTACAGGAAAACCCGGAGAAATTTGCTGACTATACACGGATGTCCCAGGAAAGCTTCCTTGACTTGCTGGGTATGGTTGAAGGAAACATCCGGAGAAGGGACACTCAGCTCCGGCGTGCCATTCCTCCCGAAGAAAGGCTCCTTGTCACCTTACGGTATGTATGTTGTTATGTTTGCATAATTTTTTTGGCTTTTTGCTTTTTTTTTTTTTTTTTTTTTTTTGGTCCAAAAAATTTGGTTTTTTTTGGCTATTGAATTTGAACATTATTTTTGGGAAATTGCTTTTTTGCATAATGGTTTTTCTTCTGTCATGTACTAATCCCAAGCCTTTATAAAATGTTTTTTTGCTATGTTGTATTAAAAAAACATGCAAAATAGTTAGGCCATGTACTTTTTTATTTTCAGTGTTTTTAGTAATACCCAAGACAGAAATACAATTATTTTTTCTTTTTATGTTTGGCAGGTTCCTGGCAACTGGAGAGAGTCTTTCATCCCTGCATTTCCAGTACCGGCTGGGAATCTCTACTTTATCCGGGATTGTTGCCGACACCTGCAGGGCTCTGTGGGATGTTCTGTGTCCGGAGTTTCTGCCATTGCCCACTGCCGAAAAGTGGCTTCAAATATCGGAGAAATTCTGGGCAGTCTGCAATTTCCCGAACTGCCTAGGAGCGGTGGACGGGAAGCACATCCGCATCACAAAACCCGCAAGAAGTGGCTCCGAGTACTACAACTACAAGAAGTACTTTTCCACAGTCCTAATGGCCATTGCGGATGCAGACTGCCGGTTTGTGGCGGTGGACATAGGGGCATTCGGACGGGGCAACGATTCCCAGACTTTTAAGAACTCTGATATGGGCTGGAGGTTGTACGGCAACCATTTCAATTTTCCACTGGCACGGCCTCTTCCCCAAACCCAAACTCCATCACTGCCATTTGTAGTGGTTGGGGATGAGGCATTTCAGATGTGCCCAAACCTGCTGAAGCCGTACTCCAGCCGTGACTTGGACCACCGCAAGAAAATTTTCAACTACAGGCTTACAAGGGCTCGCAGGACTGTAGAGTGCGCCTTTGGCATTCTAGTGTCCAGATGGCGAATTCTCAGCACCGCCATCAATCTCAAAATGGAAACAGTAGATGAGGTGGTGAAGGCATGCGTGGTTCTCCACAATTTTGTTATGGCAAAGGAGCGGCCGAACTTTGACATGGATGAGCCTGCTGCCAACCCTTTGCCAGATTTTACTCAGCACCCTCTTCGGTCCTCAGTCGAAGTTGCCCAAATGAGGGACCAATTTGCGGACTACTTTTTATCCGATGTTGGTCGTGTAGCATGGCAGGATCAAATGGTTTAATAGTTTTGTTGTTTGTTAAAAATAAAATACATGGTTTTTTCTACCTGTACCCAGTGTACTGTGTCTTAATAAACTCCACTACTCATCTGCCCAGGTTAAATTGAAGAAAGGGAAACCACCATTAAAAAAATAAATATATATATAGATATATATATAAATATATATATATATATATATATATATATTATATATAAATATATATATATATATAAATATATAAATATATATATATATATATTATATATAAATATATATATATAAATATACAAATATATATATATATATATATATATATAAATATATATATATATATATAAATATATATAAATATATATATATAAA